>NC_059487.1:2704041-3340291 GCF_018139145.2 Gymnogyps californianus | reverse complement strand
GTGTTGATTTCTACGAGGTGAATTAAAACATGGTAAAACCTGAGAGGCTTTAATCTTTACATAGGTACAGCAGGTGTTTGCTTTCTGTGCGTTTGAGGAGAGCTGTGCAGTGGAGCTTCTCTGCCCATCCTGGGATGCACTGAAGTGGCCCAGCATAGCAGTGGGGAGCTCCTGACTTCCAGCTCTGCCTTTGCAGTTGTACCTGCTAAAAGCTAAGAGCAGTCAGACGGTGTTGAGGCAGGTGCCACATTTCCCGAGTGAAGTACGTAGGTGTGGGGAGAGACATGGGATGAGGAACAGCTAACATCCAACAGCAAATAGCTAATAAAACCCAGCTCTCCCGTCTTCACGTTTTGTGAGTCTGGCAAGTTTCCACTCCTGTGGCAGAAAGGTTCTCCTAAAACCTGAGCTTATATATTGATTCCTTGCACTTGAACATGTATAACACGGTGATGCTTTCAGAAGGGCTGGCTTCTCTATGTTACCTTTGGGAAGAAAAGTTAACTTCCAGCCCTATCTGAAGTATGTTTGTATTTTTTTACCCGAGTAGTTACTAGTGTTAAAAGCCATGTGAAACTTGAAATTTTCGTATTGATGCAAAATAGGTTTCACTGGTGATGTCTGAGATCCAGAACTAATGCTCCCTGCTGAACTAGCCCAGCTGGCACCACAGCTGTGTCGCCAAGCTGAGAACACTGCCTTGCCCACCCGTGCATTTTGCTGTTTCCCTTGAACTAGCGTGCATTTATGTTGCATCGGTATGACTGTATGTGGCATTACAGAAGCACAATTAAATGTACCACTTGTTAGGGATGCAATAACTTGTTGGGTTATGGTGACTCCCTTCAGCAGAGCAGCTGGAGAAGTCTTACTGTCATTGCAATAAAAATACCAGATGCTCTAATGATGAACAGTTATGCTGCTCTGAGTGATTTTGTGCAGCTGAAGGGTTCCCCCCCAGTCACCTGGTGTAAAGGTGACTCGGGGCTACCCCGCTATGGAAAGGAACATGTTTATACCAGTGTAGTTCTGGCTGTGACTGTAAAATTGGGTTCATACTAGAGTTTCTATCCATAGAGCTATGGCTTCAG
The DNA here is from genome assembly GCF_018139145.2 of Gymnogyps californianus. Lineage (NCBI taxonomy): Eukaryota > Metazoa > Chordata > Aves > Accipitriformes > Cathartidae > Gymnogyps > Gymnogyps californianus. The sequence continues at coordinate 3,339,200 of NC_059487.1, read as the reverse complement.
TAAAAGAATTACACATACTACCTAGCAAATAATCATATTGGTAAGACACAGGTGAAATGGTGGAAGGTATTCACTTCCCTGCTAGTTAAATACCTTCTTTAACTCACTCAGATATAAAATGACTGCAGCTTCTGAATGAAAACTCCCTTGTAAACTCGTTCAGGTAAAGGTGTGCCAGCAGACAAAGCCATTTGGCAGGCCAGCGCTGGCAGCTGTGCTGGGGTTTATGGAGGGAGTGGCTGCATCCTTGTTTTTGCACCTAAATCTTTGGGTGACAGCTAGGCAGTGGCCTACGGCTTTCATTTGGTCTTGGTGAAGATTTTTCTTGTTAGTTATTCTGGCAGCCTTTGTGGGGATTTTTGTGATGCTGAGCAAAACTTGGAGCGGATGTTAAAATGGTGGGTGTCTGTCAGTCGTGGTGTTCACAGTGCTGAAAAATAAGGTCTCTCTTCCTCCTTGGCAGACAGTTTTCCCTGACTATTTGGGATAAACTCTTTGGGATAGCATGGTTCTGTCACAGGTGACCTGGCACAGGGGTGTCTGGAGCGGTCTGCTGGGAATGTCGGTGGGAGGGATGGAAGAGGCACGCTGAATGTGACGTGCGGTACTGATCTGCGAACTTGTGGCACTGAGGTCTTGAGGAAGCGGGGCTAAGGGTTGTGGCTCGTAAAATTACTCCTGTAGGAGCGTGCGCATGCCTCTCTGGACACACGCTTTTCTTCAATAACAAAATGCAATTGCTGTCGTCTTGTCCTGTCACATTTTGCCTTTAACACTCTATTGAACAAGCCTGCTTTCCTAAAACACTTGAGACTTGTCACACTGTATGAAAGGTCAAAAAAGAAATGAGAGCTTCTGAAAGCCAAAGAGGATTCCTGGGAAAAACTTGGAATTTTTTTTTTTTTTAAATACCTTGGCCACTTGCTTGCTTCTAAGAAAGTCTGTAGCCTGCTAGATGGGAAAAAGTGCTGAGCTTATACCAAGGTATCAGTGACTGCCCAGCTCTGAGAGCTTTGAAAAGATACAAGACCGTGGTCTTTGCTTTCAGAGAAGAGAAATTAGGGAAAACATGAATAATGTTTCAAGGCATTGCTGAGTGTCTCTGAGAAGAGATGTGTCCTGACAAAACTTGGAGCTGCCGTGCACTGCTGACTGTAGCTGTCTCAAGTTTTGCATGGACTGCAAGGAGCGAGCAGTTCATCTGGATCTGTTATGGCCAAGCTGCTCTGAAGGTTCCTGCACCACCAACAGTCTAGGACTGCCCACATTGGCTCCACTCAGAGAGTCTAATCCCAAGCCACGTGGAATTGCCCTTTCAGCACAAAGGGCAGTACATGGGATTGCTTCATGCTGCAGAACTTGTATGTAAGTGATGTTTACTGTCGTGGTATCGTCCTCCTGGTGCTGTTAGGACTATGTAGTTCAAAATTACCATCCTGAGTCGGTAGGAAACACTTGCATTTTCCCTGTTGCCTGTTTCACTATGATATCTCTTGCTGCTTGTGAACATTACAAGTATTTCTGTTTCTGCTGCTTTTGATTCCTCTTTCTCTGTTTGGTAGTGCTGATATGGCCTAAAAAGGAACAGAAGCTCCAGGAAATGTTTCTGAAAGTGCTGTGCTCAAAAGCGCAATCTCTTTCCTAATTGCATGGAAAGGCTGAAGTCAGTAACACTGGTTACTGTGCAGGTGAATACTGACGGTGGCTTTCATGGGCCTTGCAGGTGAAATGCACTGGACAAGCTAGCCGGGACACTGAGGGCACTTGCAGGGGACTTGAAGCAGTGCTGAGGACTTTGTCTGTGGTGGGTAGTGTTAGAGCAGGAGCACAGTATGCCTTCACTGTGCTGTAGGCGTACCTGCGTCGCATGGACAAACCCTTGGTTCTGTGCTGAAGTGCCTGTTAATAATCTCATATAAACATCAGCCTGGGCAGCTTGTGGAGGTAAAAATATAACCAGGTGGGAATTCAAAAAGAACACCACCTATTACAAAACTTGCTCTAATTACACCCCAGGGTGTGAAGGTACCTGGATGAAGCCTGTCCTCTATGTAACCTGTACATAGCTGAAGCACTAACTTCTTGCCTTTGTTTCTCAAACCAGTCACCCCAGCTGCAGTACTGGTGGTGCCTGGTGGGGCCAGGGAGCAGGGGCAGGAGGTAGAGCTTTGCACGCTATTTTTAGCCTCCCTGTAGCCTAAGTGCATGTGCTTAGCAGGGTGCTGCTGGCTTCTGCCATCTTTGGGAGAGTGTATCAATTTTCTGCTTTCTTATGCTTGCATATGAAATAACACATCTAGAAAGGAGAAACAAAGATAGTAAAGGCTGCCAGAGCTTACTGGAGCTTTGTTTAAACAAAAGAATAACTGCCTATAGTTCCCATTCTGGGCCTAGAATAAACATGACATGCAAAGATAAAATGGAGAGGGTGGTATTTTTTTTTTTTAAATGTAATAAAGGATTTAGGGGCTTGTAGCTGTGAGATTTCTTCCAATAAATCTTTCTGTAAGTAAAAAAACCAACATCTATAGAGCATGTTTATAAAAAACAAAAAACAAACCCAAAACACACCCCCAAAACAAAAAAGTCCAGCACACTTCTGGAGGTTTTTATTAGGAAACTGGAAATAGTTTTTGGACAGCAGCCTTCCAGAGAGGATACAGATTGTCAAACACTGGTTCGGTCTAAATGTGCTGTTGGGGCCAAATGGGACAAGACCACGCCTGCGGGTTCCTGGGGCCCCTGCGGGCTGCTGGTGCACCTTGATCTGGTGGCTGTTCCTTGCCATGGAGTGCTTCATTCTGGAGTGTGCCATCCCGGAGTCAAAAATGAAGCCAGATGAAGCTGTGTTTCAGTTGCGTTTCTGCTGTAAAGGTCTGGACCTCTTCTGTTAGCAGAAATTATCTTGCCTTAAACTGCTGAGAACAAAGTGCTTCATCTCCATAATCCAGAGCAGCACTGTGTTTTGTTTTTCTCTTTAGATACCTTCACAGGTATCAGTCTTCCATTACAGTCACGTGCACAGATGCTGTGACTGAGGATGCTGGCTGTTAACACCCAGACTTTCAGAAGTGCTTAATTGTAACCAGCTTCTGCACAACGTACTCAGCTCTACTACTCCCACTGGCTTCAGGATTTTGAGTGTCCCAAGCCAAACTGACTCTTCATTTCTTTAGTAACTTCCTGGATGACTTGTCATACTTCCAGTGATGCAGCCTCTTTCAACACTGTTCTGGTAGTGAAAGTGCATCCCTAAATCACACCATTTGTTTAAAAAACAAAAACTCACCACTGGGAGGTTGCTTTTACTGATACACATTTGCGGTGTGTGCCTGCAGGCTGCAGTCAAAGCTATGTTGCACGTGTGACCAAACAGCCATACCCAATGCTGCTGTTCCCCCGTTACTACTGTTGGAGGGATTACTTCCGTAGGGGAATCTGAGTAAGCTCTACAGCAGTGAGAAGTGTTATGGAAAAGTTACCATGTGTTTGGCTTATGCTTGCAGCACTACTGGGGCTCAGCACAGCTCCTTTACCTGATGGGGATTCTCCATGGGAAAAGGGGTGGCCCCACTCAGGCCTGAAAATCAGAGAGGCTTTCTGGGGTGCATCCTCAGCAATCCATGTCATCTCCCCATTGCGTGTGCTGAGAGTGGAATGATAGATTGGCAGATATTAATTATTTTGGAAGCATTGCTGGACAGTACAATGTTCTGCTTCTGGAAATCAGACAGATTAGGTGCACCTAAAGGAGGTAATAAAATACATTGAATGTACTTGTATTTTATTAAGCTATAGATCTTGTACCCTCCTTCAAGGGCAATGATAGTTGTAGCTTTCCATCACAGAAAGTGTAGCTGTCTTCAGCAATAGAAACCTGGTATTAAAACAAGAAGTAAAGGGAGTAGTTGTAGCTCAGACACACCCAGGTCATGTGCCTTCCTGACTTCTTTGGTGGAATTCTTCCTCTCCCAGTATGGTTAGTGCTGTGGCAGTAGTGCAAACAGCTGCTGTGTTCGGATGCTCATATATAAGTGCAAACTGGGATAGGAGGGACTCATAGCCTGTCCTCAGATGTACCTCCTTGGCTCTTCTCCATTGGTGGATGGAGTCTCTATCTTCAGCTGTGGGCTGTTTAGAGCAAGGCCATGCTGGACTCAAAATTAACCGATTTCATGTAATCACGCTGATTGTCCTACTGTGGGTTTGGTTGCAGATGAGATACGAAGACGGCGCTGCCCCAGGGCAGCGTGGTGATGCCTGCTTAAGGGTTTGGAGATTCTTGGTTTGGCCTGAGGGGCTGGAAAACACAGGGATCATGGTCTGAAGCTTGTTTCCAAAGGCTATATGAGTGTGTGCTGAGACCTGGCATCCACCAGTTTTCTCCTGTGATATCTCGAGGTTCTTCTGTCTCAAGTGTTTCTGTTAATGGCTTGCACTTGTGTGCTGCATCCTACATCCTCTTTATTACTAGTGAAATCTCTGAGATAGTTACCAGGTGAGTGGTTGTGCCAAAGGATGGACTAAATATGTGAGAGCAGCAAAATACCTTCTGGCAGGTACTGTCCTGTGGGCTTCCAGTGTGGGTGGTGTGCTTTCCCAGATGTTGTGAGTCAGGTCTTCGAGCACCATGTTACTCAGACAGCTGGCAGGCACGGGGTCACTTGAAATTGTTTTTCCCTTCTGAGGGCTGACTCGGAAGCAGAGCTTGACTCATCCCTGTCAGGTACGCATGCTGGTTTGCAGGGAGATGCCAGGAAGGATGGTTGGTTTGATGTTTTGGAGATCTCAAGCCCCGTTCCTGCTCTGCAGAGCCTTTTCTGTCGTAGGATGCAGGGCAGGAGCAGGGAGCCCGCAAGTGCTCTCAGCCTTGTGCTGTTCTGCTCTGCAGTGCAACAAAGGAAGGGGACATGTATTAAAGGTTGGTGACTGCTTGATTACACGGTACCTGTGGTCTCCTGTGGTTTTACCCATTCAGCAGCACTCCTGGACTTGTGCCTCCGTGGGAGAGCACTTGGCATTATTGAAGATTTTCACTGGAAGTAGCTTTTACTGAGCTCACATAACCTGTGATCCTGCTTCTGTAGGCAGAATGGGACTTATCTCCTCTGTTAAGTCAAGTCTGTAAAGAAAGAAGGTACGTGGGCAGCACTTGTGTGGTTGCTCCGTGGCTGAGCAGTAAGGAGAGGGGTTACGTAAGCTCTCCTGCTTGGGAACATGCACCGGCAGCAGCCTTGAATCAGGGGAGCAGCTTTCACTTGGGTTGTGTCAGAACTGTTTGCTCCCAGCTTTTTGCTCTGAAACCCTTGGTAGCTGCTACTGGCAGGGATACAGCATCTGTCTGTATAAATACAAGGGAATATCCAAGAAGTATTTGACCAGATAAACAAGTTGGATGTCAGTAAGCGCCCAGGATTAGATGGCACGCGCCCCAGAGAACTGCAGGAACTTGAATGTGAAATTGCAGAGCTGCTGGCCAGGGTATGCTGTGTGTTATTGCAAAGGGCTGTTGTGCCAAGGACTGGGAGGTTGCCAGCCCCACTCTGTCTAGAGAGGGCAATAGAGGGGGTCCTGGGAACCGGTAAAGCTGACTTGCATCCCTAGTGGTACAGTGGAATCGGGTCACTGTGTGCATGGACCAGCGCAGTCTGCTGGGAAAGGTGATGGAGCTGCTGTGAAGTGAAGTCCTGCTGGCAGACCTGCCAGAGTGCAAGGCGGGTGGCACTGAGTGCACGGATATGCCTGTTTTCAGATCGCCTTCATGAGGTTTCCCACAAAAGGTTGTTCGAGAAAGTAATTTAACTGTGAATGGAAGAAAAGTCTTTCTACGGAGCTGGTTTAGCCTTACCCTTTGCTTCCTTGCTTTTAATGGTCACTTTTCAGGACCAGCAGCAGGTCCCCCAAGGATCAATGTTGAAACTGAACTGCTGATGGTGGCCAGGCTCATGTGCCCTCCATAAACAGCATCTCCTGCTTCTGCTTCTGGAGACAAAACACTGGACCCTGGTTCTGACCCAGCACAGTATTTTGTTTTAGTCTAAGAGGCTCTTGGCTGAGCTGCTGTGAACATCCCAGTGCTGAAGTGCAATACTGCTGTGTGAACGAGACCTGTGGCGACTTTTATGTTCTTATTTAGTATTTTTTCCTCATGCTGCTCATTGCTCTGACAGAGGGTCTGGCTCTGTTGATTCAGCACAAGGGACTTAATAATTTTTCACTAATTGCTTCTGACACCCCTATCTTAAAATGTTGGCTTATACCCTGTCCAAAGCTGCCTTTCTGCATGGTTCTGGGTGTGTGGTTGCACAATAACTACCTGGGGGAGTAGCGAGGGGTATGCGTGCACAGACAATAGCTCCCAGATTTTCTCAAATCTATGAAACTTGTATCTTGTAACGCTGGCAGGTATTACAGGTACCTTGATATGTTTGAAGAATAGTTTGCTTACTGGTGGGAGGGGCACCGCGGTTGTGCAGTGATGGCATATTGTGAATATTGGCAGGAGAGTTGAAACTTGGGGTGGATAAATGGAGTTCATGGACAGGGAGGATGGTGAACTCCTGTACGGATTCAGGACATGAAAGATCAGAGCCTTCAGTTTGCTCATCAGACTAGAAAACCTGATTACTTTATTTTAGCTGTGTGAATGGTTTGTGTGTTCTCCCCTGGCACCGTGGTGTGAATGGAGCAGAAGCGGACTCAGGCTCGATGTGGATGAGACTTGATCCGAGTGGGGGCGTTTACAGGGGACAAAGTGATCAGGCTTTGCCAGAAGAGGTGCGAGTAGGTGCTTGTTCCAAGCATGGCATTTTTCCTGTGGGTAGTTGCATTTGTTGTGCCTGGTAGGCTTTCTGTGCCCAGACCTGTTAGGCTGTGGTATTGATTGCCAATGCTTTGACAAGACCTCTTGACTCCCACCAGTGCAATGAGCTTGCCTTTTTGTCCTGTGCCCAGCTCTGCGTCAGAGTTCTACGTGGCTGGAGCAGAGTTTCAGTTCTCTGTTTGCATTTCTGCACATCACTTGTAAATGTCGAAATGTGGTGTGATATGAAATGGCGAGCCCTGGCAGTTCTCCGTAAATTCAAAGCCCATCGTTTTTGCAGATGTCACCGCCCTTCTTTAGGGGAATCCCTCAAGGAAATCGATGGCCTTCCTGGTTACTTTTTCACACCTGGGTACCTGATAGTGAAGCATGTTTTGCGTTCCTGTTGCTGCTGACTATCTTCTAAGAGATGTTCCTTGTATAGAACGAGATGACAGTCCACCAGGTGACATCTGGCCATCACCTGTAGAGGTTTCTGAGGCATGAAGTTGAAATGTCCACCAAAAATCTGATTAAAAGTTTCATTTCCTATCATGGCCGTGATGGATATTGTTTGAGCCTCCATTGAAATCAGCTTGCCTGGCTTTCAGTGTTTCTAGAAGGTCTTGAAAATTTGGCAGCATGCTCCATCCAGAGATGCAGTATTTCCCAAAATGGGGCATTTCCCAGCTGCAGGCGGCTTGTGGACTATTTTACTTACAGAAGCTTCATCCAGGATATGTTTCGTGGCCCGACTGCAAATTGTTTAACCAAGGAATCAGCTGTGGTGTGCTGGAAATAAGCTGTCCTCCTGTTGGACTGGTAAAAATAGTCCGTGCTCCTCTGAAAATATTACTTAGGGTAAACATGTAAAATGTTTCCTCTTGTGTCAAACTCTCGCATTCTACAGCATTCTGTGGATTTGGCTTGCAGGGTTAGAAGTACTGGCTGAGGTCAGCCAAACTCGATGACTTACTGCATAAGTCTTGCATATGAGCTCTGTTGCAACAGTATGTAATTATTTTGTTTAAAAAAAACTTTAAAATTTTTTTGTTTAAAAATCTTAAACTTTCCTCTAAATAAAACAGGTAAAAAGCTATCATTTTTCTTCATTGGCTCTTCTGTGCTGTAAAACGCTTAAGAAAGTAAGAACATAATTAGAGTTAATGCATATTTGCTTGACTTGGTGGTTACTCAATATCAAATGAGTAGGAAAAATGTGAAGCCACAGAGGAGCAGAATTCCCCTTGCTGCTGAGCAGATCCCCATCAGTGCAGAATGGCTGCTGACACCATCGCCGGGGTATTTACATGTGGTCTGTGTTACTTGTAAACTACCTTATTTTGTCAAATGTGGCAAAATAATAGTAGATTTCCCTTGAAGAGGGGCTTGCTGACTGCTGTCTATCTTCTCTAAAACTGTTACCCGTGAGTGTTGTGGCTCTCAGGTGTGAACGCAGGCTGTACAAACCCATCGCATTGACTTTACTCGCTCGCTTCTGTTGGCTGATGAACCAGCAGCAGTGTAAGATGGGAGGTGTTGGTTCCTTTAGAGATGTCTGAGCATCTCACAGTCTAGAGAAAGGGGCTTGAAGTAGATTTTATGGCATAGCCTGGTAGGTGAGTGGGAAAATTGGAGGGAATTCTGGACGGTCAATAAATAAACAAGTGATTTTGGAGCAGTGTCCACCTCCAGCTGGGTTCTGTGCTGTAGGCATTGCTCAGGGTATGGTGAAGTGAACAGTGGTTGGACTGCACAAGATAAATATTATTTCTTTAGATGCCTCTGATACTTGTTCAGGTTCTGAAAGGCTGCAAATAGAAAGAGTAGCTGAGAACGTATTTAATGAGAAGGAAGGACAGAAAGATTGATGTGGTTTTTTCCTATGGGACACTAGCAACCATGCAGGATGTTGGGTGTTTTCTTTGTAGGCTGCGTTTCCATATGACTATTTTTAAAGGTGATTAGAAGACTGATTCCCTGATCATAGAGCAGATGGTGGCCCAGTGTCCCTTTAGAAATACACTCCATTTTAGATATTTTGTAAAATACAGGTACAGTAATGCCTGTGTTTGAGTCAGTTGGGCTGGAGAGGATGGGCATTGGGGGCTGGACTGTCGTGGTTTAACCCCAGCTGGCAACTAAGCCCCACACAGCCGCTCGCTCACTCCCCCCGGTGGGATGGGGGAGAGAATCAGAAGAGCAGAAGTGAGAAAACTCGTGGGTTGAGATAAAGACAGTTTAATAGGTAAAGCAAAAGCCGCGCGTGCAAGCAAAGCAAACCCAGGAATTCATTCCCCACTTCCCATCGGCAGGCAGGTGTTCAGCCATCGCCAGGAAAGCAGGGCTCCAGCAGGCCTACTGGTTACTTGGGAAGACAAACGCCATCACACCGAACGTCCCCGCTTCCTCCTTCTTCCCCCAGCTTTATATGCTGAGCATGATGTCATATGGTCTGGAATATCCCTTGGGTCAGCTGGGGTCAGCTGTCCCGGCTGTGTCCCCTCCCAGCTTCTTGTGCACCCCCAGCCTGCTCGCTGCTGGGGTGGGGTGAGGAGCAGCAAAGGCCTTGGCTCTGTGTAAGCACTGATCAGCAGTAACTAGAACATCCCCGTATTATCAACGCTGTTTCCAGCACAAATCCAAAACACAGCCCCATACTAGCTACTATGAAGAAAATTAACTCTATCCCAGCCAAAACCAGCATATGGACATGGTGCATCATGCTCTGTAAAGCACACGGCTCCTGCTTTGGCATGGCACAGCGCTGTTTGCCAGCCTGGTTTGAGTTTCTTTACAGCAATAGGAACCCATTCATCCTAGGTATGTGTTCAACTTTTAGCTCAGAGATGGATTTGACAGTGGAGCTTTGTTAGGCCCTACCTACGTGTATGAGGGGCACTGGAGGGGAAAATCATAGGGTGGTTTTAATGCAGGTCTCAGAGTTAACTGTATAGTTTTAGAAGGTGATGCTGTTAAATCGATAAGATTTTTCTTTTCCCTGGGATTTCTGTTGCCAGGTTTACTCAACAGTGTTCTCTCAGTGCTGCCAAATATTTCTGAACATACTGGGAAAACCTTTTCACCAGCCCCTCCCAGGCTACGCTCCATCGCTACGCAAGTTCTTCTTTCTTGATCCTTGTCATGATGCAATGGGATTTGAGCATGACTGCAGGGACCGTAGAGGCTGAACTTTCTGGTAAACCTTTTACTCAAAAAACCTCTCGGCCTTCCCAGAACTCCTTTGGATATTTGCTGCCATGCATTACTGTGGTGGGAGACAGGTGACGTTAAGCATGGGCAGGGCTGGGCAGTCTGTCCTGTTATTATGAAATGTTCTCATGAAGGTTTTTTGCAAACCCGTTTTGGCCCCCCCCGGCTCCCTCCTGGAGTCAGCGGTGCAGACTCTGCTGGAGACCCTTCTGCTCTGGGCAGTCTGTCTAGGAGCATTTTCATATTGAACAATCCATGCAAATACAAGCATTTTTTTCCGATGAAACAGTGTCTTTTTCTGATTATCTTGCACAGCTGGTCTCTCCAGATTTCACATTTCAATGTAATCTGTGTTCTCAAGGACAGATTTTAAAGGGCACTCTCTACTCAAGTGCCGTTCCTGTGTCAGGTGGGATAAGCGAGTCTGGGGGTGGAGGGAGAAATTGTATTTTTTTCAGTTTTGGTGGCTGTTGTTCCCAGACTACCAAGCTGTCTCCAGGCAGACGCTTCTTCAGGCTGCAGGTTTCCTGGGTCTCCTGAGAACAGCCAGGGCCAAATGGCAGCAGGAGGTTTGTGAGCAGCTGATAGCCACGGTAGCTGAGCACGCAGCCCGTGCGTGCTAGCGCAGGCGTTGGAAAGGCCCGGGGCTCTCGCTGCCCATGCGGCTTGCACGTGAGCCCATTCCCCAGATGGCAGGAGCTCGGCCCAGCCAAGCTCTGCCTGGCATTTCGGCTGCTCTAATTCTGGACGCGGGGCGGATCGGGAAGCCATGAGCCCGTCTGGCTGCCCCCAGCGACCTTGCACGTGAGGAGGTGCCACCATGCAGGAGCCTGCGGTAGAGGAAAGCTCCTTCCTTCGCCTCGTGCCATGCTCTGGGGACAGGCTGCTGGTGGAGCAGGAGCTGGAGACCTTGCTGTCTCCATCCCATACCTCTCATGGACCAGCTTGGTCCCATGCTTAGGAGTGATTTTGGGCTCTGAGCCTTTTTTAGTTTAGATGGCACCAGAGATGTTTTAGGGTGAACACTCCCACAGTCCCCGTCTCTGCTCTACTGGAGGCTTTCTGCAGTTCCCCACTGTGCAAACTCTTCCTGTGACATTGCATCATCTGGGAAAGGGTCCTTTCCCTCTTCCAACATCTTTTTCAAACTGGGAATCTGTGTTTTCTTAAGGGTGCTTTCCAGTAGCTAAAATGTGGAGCCTTTTTCCTGCATTAAGCAAAACTGCGCTGTGGGCTGCTGTCACCTCTCTGCCGGTCAGGGAATGAAACCTGGTAGGTTTAAGGTGGTTTGCTTTGCTCTGAAAACTTACCTTCCAGGTGCCTGCCCCACACCCCAGCTGTGGTTGGTAACTTTGGGTTAATGCTTTTATTTGAGGGTGATGTGGTCACAGGAGCTTAGAGGAGAAACTTAAATAATCTTCAGCCCCTTTGGTCCTCAGTGGGAGCATTTACAGGGGTCAGATAGGCTTTGGCTTTGTGCCCTAGTTTGCTTTGGTCTGTGATTTTTCTGTTTCTGACTGTCTGCAGGTCTGCAGATGGTCTGGCAGATCTTGAAAACTTGTAACACTTCACTTGCTCGGCTTCATTTCATCATTTCTCCTGTACACCAGCTTCTCTTAGTGGTGTTATAACCCTTGTAAACCACAATTATTGTCAGCAATTACATTGAAAACCATAATTCCCACTGATGCAACCTGTGCTTCTTGCTGCTCCATGCAAATGCTGAGGCAGCGTTGCACAGGGAAGCTGTATTCATCCGTTACTCAAACAGGTTATGCAAATAATTTTTATTTAGGAGTCTGGTGAAAGAGAGAAACCAAACAGCATTGCTGATTCGTTTTCGGGTCAGCTTTGCTTGGTCTGTTTGGGTGCTCTGGGAAGTCTGCATCCCCTTGGCCACTGAGCTGTAGCAGGTTAAGAAGTTACCACCTCTCCCTACTGCTTGTTATCCTACAGCTGAGATAGGCTCAGCTTGCTTGGATGGACAATGTAAGGCTTGCTTGGTTACGTGATGAGAGATTGAAGCAGACCAGTGCTTTGAAAAGTCCTGTAGTCAGCCCTGGCGCTTGGCAGAGCACAGTAACTTCTTAACCTGCTTTGGTACAAATACCCAGGAGCGCATCTGGCCACAGCTTCCCTCTCCCACACTGCTGCTCCGCATCCCTGACGGCTCCACAGGGTCAACATTTGAGTTAATGTGGCTCTAAAGAAACGCTTACCTACTCCTACAAACCACCTTCCCTACTACACAATGTACGTACAACACTAAATCTTCTGTGAGCCTACGTGGTCACTCTAACGGGGAAGCTTAACCTTGATTTAGCTACATGGGCACCAGGTGAAACAGGTCTGGGGCTCTGCGTCTCCAAGGTCAGACTCCCAGCTGAGCAGGCAGGCAGTCCGTGAGCCTCCTGTCAGCGTGGTTGTACCACAGAAGTGACAAGTGTTCAGGTTTCCCACCTGAAGTTTTCTTCCTCCCCTAGCCCAGGGCGATTTCTCCACGTGATCGTTTCTTGCTGAGATGCTGGTAGGGCCAGCGAAGGCGTGTGCCGTGGGGCTGGTGTGCGTCACGGTGCCTGTTCAGAAGCAGAGAGCCCATTATTTTAACTGCTGGCAGAAGGGAGCAGTATGATAAGTGCTCTGCAGAGCCTGTGCTTCCTTTAATACGTTGACAGGGATCTATGTTGTGCAGACCTGGGTACTGCCGTCCTGCACGCTGCTGTGGTGATGGTCCCCGATGCCCTTGGGCTATCTGATCCTGGCAGTGAATGGCTGCAGGCAGCTAGAAAGCTATCAGCTTTGCATGAAACCTGACTTTTTCAACAAAGCACCAATTTCTAGGAGAAGGCCTACCTTGGAAGGTCCCCAGTTGTGCATCTGTGTATTTAGTTTAAAGGACTCGCATTTATTTAGTCAATGCATGGTTCAGCTGAGACCATATGGCCAAAAAATGCCTTTCTCCAGCTGAGCATGCACACAACATGCAGTATGTAAAACATGGGCTTCTCAAGTACTAAAAAACTCAAATACATTCCTGCTGTGACCCAGATGATACTGTAGAATTTTGGATTACTAGTTGCTAAATGCAGGTCTCAGTTTGAGGGAGATGAGAAAAAAGTCAGGCTCAAACTGTGTTTCGCCATGTATTTCATCTAATGATGTATCTGGGAGGTTTGGGGAGCTGAAAATTGGTTTTTCCTTTCAGAAGAAGGCTTGCTGTTAGATCAAAGATTGCACACTCGCAATCGCAGCAGTGCCACTGCCAACTATTTTCATCACCAGTTCTTAAAAAAGGATATATTTGGGGGATGTTGGATTCTGCGGGGCTTGGGCTGCACGCTGTAGGTATGGAGGTGAGCACTGTGGTAATGTTTTCAGAAGTGTGAGGGTTTTTATTTTATTTTTATTTCTTTTTCAGTTTAATTTGGACAAGGGAGTCTATGTGAGGGGCTCAGGACTGACAGCTCTCGCTTATATCCGATGGGCGCCGAAGGGAAGATGCTGCTCACAGAACTTTGCTGCCAGGAATTTACAGGCTCACTTTTGACGCACAGAGTACTTGGTAGCGTGCGAGTGGGCGCTCCTTTAAATGCCCCATCTAAAATACATAATTCTCTGGGCTTTTGTGCTCGAGAAGAGGACAGAGCAATCTCTGAGTGCTGCTGTAGCCTGCTGAGTGTAGCTGTGGGCACTCCAAACTATTTTCAGACACGGGGAGACTTAAAGCAATTGCCTGCCCTTGAGAGGCTGCTCAGAGGCCTTTGCCGGTGATGCGGTGAAAGGAGGTGTCTTGTCCTGTAGAAACGTGGACGTGATTCATTTCCCATTAAGCGCAAGATCGTCTTAAAATCTGAAGCCTGAGGTTTCCCCTGCTGATGCATTTTGCAGTCATGCGAATGAATGGAAAGGACTCTGAAAGGCCTCTGATAATCCTTGCAAAAGTTTTAACTTCTCCTTGACTTTGCTCTGCGTTTCTCCCACGGTGCCCCATGCATGCTGACTTTGAGGACAAGCCTGGGTGCATTCCCTGGCCTGAATTTCCCTCCCGAAGCCTGGCAAGGAGGAGGACCTGGCGTACTTGAGATGCACTTCTTGTGTGCAGGGAGAGCAGGGATGTCCGAGCGGTGCCTTGCACCCGGTGGCTCAGGGCAGGGCAGGTCCCTGTCCCTCAGGGGTACTACGTGTGGGAGGCACCGTAGCTCTGCCTGGAGGGGGGTACGCAGGGCTGCTCACCCCCGAAGTCACAGTTCGGTGTGGCCTGGCTGCCAGGCCAGCATAGGGTGCTCAGCACAGCCTTTTACATAGGCTCTGTCTCCATCCCACCATCAGCCCATCTTGCGGCAGCAGCGACCACCCCAGCCTGAAGCACATCAGCGCCCGCGGAGACCTGTTTGCAGAGCAGGGCACGGCCAGGCTCTGTTGCAGTATGTTGAGGAGATGCATTAGAAATGCAGCCAGTGAAGGCTCAAGGCAGGGAGCTGAGCCTTCCTGCAGTGCGGGATTGCAGGGCTTGTGTCGGAGGACTCCCAAGTTTTGCATGCAAAGCAGAGCCTTCCTCTCCCTTCTCAGGCAGGTATTAAACCACCGAGTTGATGGCACCAGGAACCAACATGCTTTCTGCTGTGTCCTTGGCTAAATCTGCTGCCAGCCAAAACAGCACTTCACCTACAGCGCCCAGCCGAGCCCCCAAATAGCACACACGGCCGTGGGCGGGCTGCCTGCCTGCCTACCTGCCTTACATGGGAAGTCTTCCAGATGGGACAGCCTGTCTTTCCTCCTAAAGTGTTTCTCTCTTAGTAAAGGTTGTAATTAGATCCTACGCTGCAGCAGAGCACGGCAAAGGGGGGTCCCTCCCCCTGCCCTGTTCTGCAGGTTTACGCTGGGCTGGGTTGCACAGGGCCTGCCCGCAGCACCCAGCAGACCCCTGTGCAGAGATCTTCAGGTGAGGGATTAGTGGGCTGGGATGCTCCCGCTTGCATTTGGAAGCATTGTAATTGTCTTTAGGAGATATTTCGTAGCAAGGCTCATCGCTGAGGGGCAGAGCTGCACACGCAGTGGTACTGCACGTCTGGAGCCAGGCAGGTTTGCACAGCGCTAGCCTAGATGTTGCCACACCTGCGGTGTAGATCCACCAAGGAAAACCTCTGCACGGTGAGGGAAGGCACTCAGCGTGCAGCCAGATGCAACAGGAGCAGATGCTCTTCCTTTGAGCCAGGTCAGTTACAGCTGCTCAGTCCAGCACTGAAATCAGCTGTTGGATCTTTGACTCTCAAGTAATAAAATCAAAAAGGAAACTCTCTGATTTCCTGGTTCCTCTTCACTAGCCGAGAGCCCTGCTGTAAGAGACCTCGTCTAATGGTTTCACATGTCATTTAGCTCAAAGTGACGCTCTTGGTTATGGTGGGAAAAGGAGAGGAAACTGCTCGGATGCCAGGGCTGCGCCGCCTGCCCTGGGCACTGTTCTCATTCCCAAGCTTTTCTTTTTCTTTGTATTCTTGTTTCTCTCCTCTTGGCACTTAGAAGAGGCCAAACTTGCATAAAGGATCAAGCAGGGAATTCCCTTTCAGGAGCCACTGGTAGGAAGACACACTGCCCTGTGCATGTCAGCACAGGTATCGATGGACTTGGTTGCTGCAGAGCGCCATGGAAGCCAGGAGTATAACTCGGTATCAAGAGGGATAAGTCAAGTTTGTAAGCAACAGATCCAGGAGTAGCTTTTGAATGGGATGATCCAAGTGTAACCACCAGTTCTGAAACCCCTGTCCTACACGGGGCAGGAGGCGCAGAGCTTGTGTCAGTGGGGCTCTCCCAGCTCTTCCGCTGTTTCCACCAGGACCGCGTCTGCCATTGGAGCGCGTGGTCACTGTTGTGCTGACACAGAATGGCACAGAATTACACGAGAAATGAGAGTGTTTCTTTATGTATTTCTGCATCACAGGAGCCCTCCTTCTGTTTGTGTTGCTGGGGGAAGGGGGAGCAGTGGTTAGTTTCAGCTAGAATTCAGTACATATTTTTTGTATGCTCTGGACTGTTTAAGATGTTAAAGAAGTGAGGTTTCTGTTCCCAAGTTAGACGGAGCCTGGCTGCAGTCCTAAGGGAGGACACGGCATGGAGGTGCTTCCTGGCTTCTCCCCAGCACCGGTGTTGTTTTTCATTTGGCTGCGCATACTCAAGGGGACACTTTTCTTGGGGGACTATCAGCTGAGAGTGATACCCCTGTTCTTTCATGGATCGCTAATGTTTCTGTGCTGGCTACCTTGGGGAGAGACCTGGGAAAGTGTCTCCTTCCTTCCTGGGTCTGGGAGACTGCTGCTTTGCCGAGTGTGAAGTCATTTCAAATTCTTCGTTAATCTCCTGATCCGTTGGGAGTGCCAGCTCATTTGCATGGCTGAAGCGTTGTGTCATGTTAAAATTAGCTGGTTTTTACTTTGGTAGCAAACCATTTCCCTGGGGATGTGACATACCTGTTCCATCTCTGGGTGCAGCTCTTGGCTCTTCTTCCCATCGGTGTGTCTAATGGCAAGGTCCCGCTGAACTGGCACCTGGGCTGCAGGAGCCCAGAGCTGGTTCATGGAGGACCACAGAGAGA
This sequence comes from Gymnogyps californianus, assembly GCF_018139145.2. NCBI lineage: Eukaryota > Metazoa > Chordata > Aves > Accipitriformes > Cathartidae > Gymnogyps > Gymnogyps californianus. The sequence goes on along the minus strand of NC_059487.1, from coordinate 3,322,596 downwards.
ATAATGCAGAGCAGGCATGGCACTGAACAAATATACACGGGTATATTTATATATGACCTTGGAAAATAAGACAGCACTTGGCATCCCATCCCAGTCCATCAGATGGTAGGTATTTAAGGGCTGGGTGTTGCTGCACGACAACATTGGCCAGTGTTTCATGCAGACATATCTGCAGGCATAAGTGCATGTGAGCAAGGGTGCCATGCCGTAAATCCCAGCTTGCTCTTGAGCGTGTGCACTCTTAGCTTTGGTTCTGTGGGACCCTTCTTGCCTCTCTGAAAGTACCATGTATTTCCACTGCATGCATTCAATTGCTTTCAAGTCTAGTGATCTACACAGGAATGGGGACTTTGGACTAAATTTTCCTTCTATTGGAGAACTTTAGTCCAGAATTGGATTTCTGGGGTTTGGTTAGTCTGTGCTCCGAAGGGCAGGGGAGGACATACAAGTCATCAAAAGCAGTAAGTACCTCTGAATTTGCAGCGTCACTCTTACCTTGTAATGCTTGTACAGTAACAAATATTACCTTGCTTTTCCAGGGAAGGGAACGAACCTGGTGATTCTGCGAAAATCACATACAGCGAGTTGCTGCACAAAGTCTGTCAGTTTGCCAATGTCCTCCACAGCCAAGGTACACAACTGAAGCAATAGCAGCGTTGGATACTGGGAAGGCATTAGACTAGGGTTTTGGAGATTGGGTTCATTTTTTGTGTGGTTGCCAGTCTGTTGAGTAATTCTGTGCAAAATGCTTCGCTTCTCTCTCTGCTTCCACAGTTGTGAAGCAGGGTGGGTGCAGATTTGCTCTGCAATGCGCTTTTGGAGATTCATCTCTGGCTCTGTCTGTGAAAACTAATCAATGCTGGTCATGTCAGCTGTACAAGGAAGAAATCTGTGCTCAAAACTTCCTGCTCTGGGGTTTTCCAGTAGCAGTGGTCAGTGGTTAAATTTCTGCCTCCTTCAGGGGCTGTGTCTGATGAGAACGTGGAGTGTTCATTGCAGTCATCTTACAAGAGTCATAGGGCTTGAAAGGCAAAACCCAAGGCTGGTTCAGCTCTAACTCCAGCTGAAGTTTTATTGTGTGCATATAAATGTTGATTTTAAAAGCATTAATTTCTTTCTATATCCTGTTCTTTTGACATGTGATGTGTTCATTTTGACAAATGCCATGTTCATTTTCCCTCCACAGGCGTGAAAAAAGGAGACCGAATTTCCATCTACATGCCGATGATCCTGGAGCTGGTTGTAGCCATGCTTGCCTGCACCAGGATTGGAGCTCTGCACTCCGTTGTGGTAGGAAGAAGCCCCTTGTGTTGCTCTCGGTGCTGAGCTCTTTGGGGGGAGCAGCTCTTGTTTTCAGGAGAGGAGCTGGAAAGATGGGTGCTGACCATGAGATGGATGGAAACTAAATTAAGGTGCTGTTGTTTCCTAGCCCTTTTCTGCATTAACTGTGGAACAAGCTCCTTTAGCTCTCTGCATCAGTGCCTGGTGGTATTGTTTACCATGGGTGAACTGCACAGCTGCTGTTGGGTTTTTTGGGTTGTTTTTTTTTTGTGTGTTCTTGCTGACTTGGCTGTGTGATCTCTATCAGTTTGCAGGTTTCTCGGCAGACTCTCTTTGCGAGCGGATTCTTGACTGCGGTTGTTCTCTCCTCATCACGGCAGGTAAAACATGCGTCTGTGCCCGAGTCATTACTGTTGCCTGTCTGAAAGGTCTTTATTTTAAAAGCCAGATGCATTTGGAAATGGAAGAGGAAGGGGCAGTGCTTCAGCTGAGCTGCCGCAAGGCGGATGCACTGCTTGTAGCTGTGCTTGAGTACCGGTTTCCACTTTGAACGTACAGTGAAGCATCTAAGCAGCCCACCCACTTTGTCCTGTAAAGCATGATGTCACCAGCTGCTAATAACATGTTTCCAAATGCTTCTCATCCATGTTCCTCTTCAAAATCAGCCAGCTGTTTGCAAGATGTATCATTTATGAGGCAGTCCTAATATGAGAATTCCCTCCCTTCCCAATTTCAGGGACGTTGCTGCTGCAACTCTCAGCCTTGTAAAGCAAGGGGTCAAGAAAGTGGTAGTGTTTGCATGTAAGCCCACTGCGTTTCCCCAACTGTTTTTTGCAATAGTGCAAAAAAATAGTGTTTTTATTAATAGGTGCATGGCATGGAAAGGATCCACAAAACTGCAATCTGTGTTCTGGCTGCGTTGGATTATTTCCCACAGAATATTCCTAAGAGACTTGTCGGGTCAAACTGGAACCTCTCCCAGGGAAGGAATTTCACCATTTCTCTTGGCATCTGTTTCTCTAGGCTAAAAGTGTGTATTAGGAAACCTTTCCCATCAGCTGCCTGTCTGCTTTCCCTCACTCCAGTGCATGAGCTCTGCTCTGTCCTCCTGAAACTGCTTGTTGCTGCCAGCTGTCCCAGGCTGCCTTAGCTGTGAAGCCCCTCTAATGTTTTCCTTACCATTTTGCAGATGCCTTTTATCGAGGGGACAAGCTGATCAACTTGAAGCAGATTGCAGATGAAGCCCTCCAGAACTGTAAAGACAAGTAAGTTTGGATTCCCTTGTGAGAAGGGCATTGCTGCTGGAATCTGCTCCCTGCACAAATGGAAATGGAAGTTTTCATAGGTGGGCAGACTCTGCAGCAGGTCAGATGCGAGCTGCACTACATTCATGAGCCTTTCAGAAGTAATACATGCTTTGGCTCCCTCTTCTTAAAAATATTTTCTTTTAACTTTCCTCTTGTCCGTTCTGACCTGAAGGCCCGCATATTGGGTGGGAGGATTTGCTGGAGACAGAGTGATCCACCATTGTTACGGCCCATGGCAGGTCTCCCAGTTTGCAGCAGCAGCTCTTGGAGTGAGAGGGAATAATGCACTGCCATACCAGTTGTGAACAGTTGGACGCAGTGCCATGGGGCACGTCAAGAGGAGGCTTAAGTCTTGCTCCAAAGCCACTAATTCAACAATAATGAAATAAACCAGAAACAATTCAAGTTTGGGAAATGGCTGTGTAAACAGGAACAGGCGTTCCTGTTGACACGCACCAGCATGTGCTCAGGATCTGGGCCTGACTGCGCACAAGTATATGGTGAAGCTGCTTTATTTTTCTAAGCATCTTCACTGAGGTACTGTAAACCATAAAGAGATAGACAGATCTATCATCAGATTTTACAGAAAGGGAAATAATGATGGTGAAATGACTTAGCCAAGCTTACAGACACAGTCTCTGCGTAGCTTGTATCAGACTGAATGTGGTCTTGTAAGTTAGATCAAACATGAAAATTTAGGGCAGATAGTCTGCATGTTAGAAATTCAGACTCTTTAAAAGCATTTAAAACTCCAAAACTTGAGAACTTAAGTTTATATGTCTGTAAAAGTAGGTACCTGGGAGGACAGAAGTGATCCTGAAGTTGGGAATTAACTGGTGGAGACAGCGTGTTGGTCCCCTGACCAACTGAAGGGAGATAAGATCATTTTGTTTGCATTATAGGTAGGTGGTGTTGGCCCTCATGAAGGGATGAACACCCACTCTTTTCCTTGATGTATAATCTGACTTTGGAATCCTGTTCTGGTTTTGGCTGGGATAAGGTTAATTTTCTTGTTAGTAGCTGGTACAGTAGTGTGTTTTGGATTTAGTGTGAGAATAATGTTAACAACACGCTGATGTTTTAGTTGTTGCTGAGTAGCGCTTATCTTAAGGATTTTTCAGTTTCCCATGCTCTGCCAGCAAGCAGGTGTGCAAGGAGCTGGGAGGGAACACAGCCAGGACAGCTGACCCCAACTAGCCAAGGGATATTCCATACCATAGAATGTCATGCTCAGTATATAAACGGGGGGGAGTTGGCCGGGAGGGGCAGATCGCTGCTGGGGCATCGGTCAGCGGGTGGTGAGCAACTGCATTGTGCATCACTTGTCTTTTCTTGGGTTTTATTTCTTTTTTTTTTTTGTTATATTCCTTTTCATTACAAATATTATTATATTTTTTATTATTATTCTTAGTATTATATTTTATTTTACTTTAGTTATTAAACTGCTCTTATCTCAACCCACGAGTTTTCCTTTTTTTTCCCCCGATCCTCCTCCCCATCCCACTGGGAGGGGGGAGGCGTGAGCAGCTGTGTGGTGCCTAGTTGCTGGCTGGGGTTAAACCACGGCAAAGCCTTTCCTCCTTCTGAATCAGACAGTCAGTCACGCCTAGGGATGGGAGCAGCCACCTAATATCTCCTGGGTGCTGTGGGAGGTCTTGTTCATGGTCACAGGTGGGCAAATTTGGGATTTGTAAGGAATCTCCCAGCAGTGACCTGTGAGAGATGCTTGTGGGATCCCTGCTTCCTCCATAGGCATCGCACCTGATGATAAATCCCCAGTAAGCTGTGCACAGACCTTTCCTATTCTCCAAGCTCTGTTCCTGTGGCTGGTGTCCCTTGGCAGTTCATGGTGTGCCTGGAGTTTGCACAGCAGCATATGCTCTAGCTCAACAAAAGCAGCTCGGGGCCCCTGCTCTGCCTCCGGTGCTGCCTGTAAAGCCCGCGAAGAGCAGGCCTAGCCCCTGCCTCAACAGCCTGATCTGACAGCTCCTGCCTTTTACAGGGGCTTCTCTTTGAGAAAGTGCATCGTGGTGAAGCACCTGGGGAGGGAAGAGATAGCGGTGGACGGGACATGCAGCAAGTCTCCCCCTCTCAAAAGGCTGTGCCAGGACGTACAGGTATGCTCCTGCAGGGATGAGAGGGGGGATTTTATTGCTATGGGCCTGAGCCCAGCAAATCAATCAGTGCAAAACCACTGCAGTGCTTCTCTGGATGCTCCTGTTCCCGTTTTCTCCCTTCCTTGCTGTTGTTGCATTGCGAGTGAGTCTGAAAAATGGTTCCTTTGCCTTACCGAGATCCTCTCCCTGCTGCTTCCTTTAACACCGTCACTAGCTGCCAGCCCGCAGGACCCCTGAGAGCACAGCGGGGTACATCTTCCAAAGCCACTAGGACAAGGACAAGTTGCCCATTTTCCTCTGCCCAGTGAAGGACTTTTCCTTCCTAACCCTGTATCTGTCTCCCCTTTTGTGCAAAGACCAATGCCATCCTGCACTGTAGCTGTGACAGCGGAAGCAAGAGAGAAAAAACAGGAGATTTGTGCTCGTGGCGTGGGTTCAACACAGCCCCCCAACACGACAACAATCCTACGCTGAGAATAGTGCAGTCGCTGTGTAGCTGGCGCAGTAACTGTCAGCTGTTGGGGCTGGGGCTTTCCCTTGCAACTGAAACCAGATGAAAGGATGTGGGCCAGAGGCATGTGGCGAGATGGGGGTGGAAGGAGGAGAAGGTGTCATGGAGCCATGGCTGCCTGCTGAGCTCCTGAGGCTGGCGTGCAGTCCTGCTGCATCCAGCAGCTACCTGCTGCCTTCATCCGTTTAAAAGGCAGGTTGCTTTCAACTGCCCAACAGCTCCGTGTCTTGCAATGGTGTCTTCTGTCCCTATGTGTTTGGTGGTTATTTGCATTGGGTTATCCCCAGGCTGCCGCTTGCTCGAAATGGATTGTATTTGGGGAGCGCATTTGAGCTTTGGACTCTGCTTCCGTAAGGGATGGTCTGTGCACATCCCTGGAACAAGAAGTCCAGCAGATTCTGTATCTTTAAGTTAATTTCCCTCGTTCAGCTGTGTTGATTTTATTGGGGTGTTGCTTGGTGTTTGCCAGCCTGGCAGTGTTACATTGGCCTCCTCTGCCCCTCCTCTTGCGAGGGCAGAGTAGCTGCAAAGGGGTGGGAAAACTGGAGCAGACCAGCCTTCCTGTGCGAGGTCTCCCTGGTCGGGCGGTTGCAGAGAAGCCTATCCCTGTGCTGGTCGCTGTTGGTGAGGTGAGGTGGTTGTGCAGAATGTCCCAGGAGGAGGGAGGAGGCTGGAGGGGGTCACTCACCCTTTGGCTCTTGCTGCTCTACTTGTTCAGACACTTTATTAAAGATTGCTTTCCCTTGTGAGCGCATTTTTACCATGCCATTGGCTTGTGTAACGCTGTCGGAGTGTCCATGGGCTGTATGCCGGCTCTGTGCTGCTGTACCCAGCTGGCCGTGTGCAGGGGGTACGTAGGGAAGGTGATGGAAACAGGCAGGCTTTTACTCAGAGGGCATCTCCCCGCCTGGCCCCGGATCCGAGCGCTCTCCAGCCTGCCGGGATGGTTTCCCAACATCCGGGCCTGTGGGCTTCCAGCTCCCTGCCTGCAAAGCCCGGTGTGGATCCTCCGCTTCTTGACTTTCACACCCTCTTTGTGGATTTTTAACAGGAAAAAAAGACTGAGAGCTCACAGAGACTCCATCCCAAGGTATTTACACACAGCACTGCCTTCCTCCTCGTGGCACCTCCCCTCCGCTTCCCCCTCCGGTGCTCCACCTTCCTAACCGCTCCGACTCTGCACGGCCACACGTGCCTTCCTAACTGGGTTACCAGCACTTGCATGTTAGTGATAGATACCACTCGCCGCTTGGCCAGAGCTGCCCACGGTTTCGGGGTGAATGCAGTGCCGCCAACTTTGCTGCCGGAAGCAAATCTGCATCCGTAAAAGCCCCTGAGTGCACGTCAGCGTGCTGACGGGGGGAAATGCAGAACCACTGGGATGCGCTGTCAGCGTTCGGATGACGGTTCGTCTCTCTGCCTCTTAAAACCAGTTCTCGCGATGCAATTCCCTTTGCGGTGGGGCTGGCAGGGATCGCCCGCAGCTTCCCGGCTGCGGCGGTGTGCTGTGGGCAGCAAACCTGGAGCTCCAGACCCAACATGCGGACTCTGCCCACCCCTTCCAAGGAGTCGTGGCCTCAGGACCCCATGAGCAGGCAGGCAGAGGCAGGCCTGGCCTCAGGGGCTGCGTGCCGTGGGTCTGACCTCCTCCGTGGGGCAGTGGAAGTTGGGTGCTAAAATGGAGGGATCCTTGAAGGAGGGATGCAAGAAAGCAACTGTTGGATGGGCTGGTGTGAGCCTACCTGGGGTTTGTTTGACCTGGTGCCTTGCTGGGAGCTTGCTGGTGGGACAGACTTGTGGAAACTGCTTCCCCAGGTAAAGCCAGGAGCCCTGGGGATGCGTGAGAGCTTTCCAAGTGGGCTCGGTTATGCCGGGCTGTCAAGCAGCTAGTGTCCCCTGCACCACATGTGCAGGAGCTGTGTGCTGGGCCGTGGGGTCCTGGTGCCTCCAGATGTCACATGAACATCTTTAGGGCTGCAGAGAGTCACTGTGTGACCCCATGGCTGCTCTCCATGCCTCTGTGCACCCCAGCTGAGGGAGCCGTGGGGACTCTGTGCAGGCCGTGCCTGCGGGACGGGCTCTAGCTCTGCAAGGAGGAGATGTGCCCCGCTGGGAGCTGCAAGGCTCTGGGTCAGCGTGCCTGCCCGTGCAGAGATGTGGGAAGTGGAGGTCTGTGCTGAGGCTGGGGAGTGTTGCCCGCTCAGCTGCCCCCACGCTCCTCTGAGGAAAGGCGAGAAGGTCAGGTAGAGTTAGGTCTTGCACTCAACTGTGCCACCCCGGAGAGGCAGCCAGCCAGCACAATTCTCGGCGTCACCTCTGCCCATCAGCTGCAAGCGTTGGTGGCTCTGTTACAGCTCTGGCATCCTCAAGCAGCTCCTTCGGGCAGCCAGTGCTGGGTGGTTCTGCATTGGAGCAGTCACTTCTTGTCAGGATAATTACCTTAAAATCCAGATGACAGATATTTTCAGGTCTGCAGGGCGAAGCAGTGTGAACCCAACATGTTCCTGTTTGTCTCGGGCCACGCTGCCATAGGGGTCCCCGCAAGGCGTGTGGGACCGGTGGGTGTGTGGCTGTGCTAAGTGAGGCTTGCTGCTTTGCTGTTCGAGTGCAGCTCGGGGCAGGCCAGGAGGAGCCTGTTTGCTGTGAGAGCGCAGAGCAGCTGCGGCTGCAGGCCCTCTCCTGGCTGCTGCTGCTCCTGAGAGGGATTGATCAACGTTACCAGTGGTTTGGACAATCTGCTTCAGGTCTTGCAGCCAAACCGTGTTTAAAGGTTTTCCTTGTGGCTGTGGGCTAAGAAAAGGAGCTTCTGGAGTGGGAGCTGCAGCTCTGGTGCATGGTTTGCAGCAAACAGCTCTGGGGCAGAAGCTGTGCTGTGAACATCTGCCTCAATGGTCTGTGAGGGGGGTGAGGTTGGGGCTGCACCCCTTGTCACCCCTCCCTTGCTTTTGGGTGGGCCTGTTTCTAATCTTCTGCTTTTCTCAGACCTCCTGGAACCCAGCCGTGGACGTGTGGTGGCACGAGCTGATAAGCAGTGCCAGCACGGAGTGCGAGCCCGAGTGGTGCGACGCGGAGGACGAACTCTTCATCCTCTACACAAGCGGCTCAACTGGGAAACCCAAGGTATGCTTCCCAGCTTACCGCCCACGGGCCAGGCTGAACCACAGTAACACCTCAGCTGTGGGAACTGGTGAGGGTCATGTTGGGAGGCCCCAGTAAGAAGAGGAGCCACGGAGGTCTTGGGAAAAGGGGCTGTGCTGGTCATTCCTGTTCAGCTGCTGTTCGAGCTCAGTGAACCGGTGATGCCCAGCTTGGCCTGGGAGGGTGAGGGCCCTGGGGGGAGCTTGCCCTGACAGTTGTGTGCCTTCTCCTTGTAGGGTGTGCTGCATACGGTGGGTGGATACATGCTTTTTGCTGCCACCTCATTTAAATACGTGTTTGATTACCAACCTGAGGATGTCTACTGGTGCACAGCTGACATTGGATGGATAACAGGCCATTCCTACCTCGCTTATGGACCCTTGGCAAACGGGGCAACTAGTGTGTTAGTAAGTGCTGGAAGGCAGCTGGGTGCTTTTACTCCAAGAAAGTGGAGATCGTGGTGCTGAGCTGCATCCCTGCATTGCTCTGTGATGAGCGTGCTTCTCACTTGTGTGCAGTGCCCTGGGCTCTGTGAGGAAGGATGACGGTCCCTAAGAAGAGCATGGGTGACTGCTCGGTGGCAGACGGGGGGGCTAGTTTGTGTGTGGCTTTTGGGTGGTTAATTTTTCAAATGCTTCCCCATTTCTTTCCCTTAGAAGTACAAGCCTTGTGTACCAGGGCAGCCAGGGCTGCTGTGGGGTAATGTGAAAGTTGGATCAGGAGCAGGGAGTGATGTTTTCACTGCTGATGCGACAACCTGCATTTAACTCCTGTGCCTGTATCTCCCTTGGCAGTGTACGGCTGTAACTTGTACACAGATCAGGGAGCCAGAGGCCTGTGCCCAAGATTCCCTGGGGAAATGCAAGCAGGAAAATCACTGTCAAGTTGGGGGAGTCCTTTTTGGGGTTCGTGGTACTTTTGGTTGTGGTTCTGTCACTGTGTTTGGACCTCTCGCCCTTTACCATTTGGGCTGGTGGGACTGTGTCACTGGGGTAGCCACCCCAGTGCCCATTCTGCTAGGGTGTTTCGGGGGACATTTGCTAGGACACCTCGGTGGGGTGATGCGAAATCCATCCCAAGGAAGCAGTAAGAGAGGTCCCTGGACTGGGCTGGTTTCACTGCGTGGTGCCCTTGGCATTCCTGTAAGGACATGCTAGGATCCAGCTGCTGTTCCCTGTTGCTCTCAGCTCCTCCTGCTTGGGAAGGTGCTGCAGGTCGGTAGCAGTAAGGAATGGCTGTGTCACTGCCCTGTCTCCTGCTCAGTTTGAAGGTGTCCCCACCTACCCGGACATCGGGCGAATGTGGAGCATCGTTGACAAGTACAAAGTGACCAAGTTCTACACAGCACCCACAGCTGTCCGGCTGCTGATGAAGTATGGGGAAGAGCCCGTCAAAAAGTGAGTGCCAGTCCCCAGTGGCATGGGGACCCCTGGCTCTGGCATAGCCAGAGGCTCCCGATGGGGACCGGGGGCCCCAGCTTCCTCTCTGAGCAGCAGCTTCCCCAGCATACTTTCTGAAGAGACCAGGATCTTCTGCCTTCTACCCAGCAATATGCAGGCCATGTTTCTGCCCTCCCACCACTAACTTCGTTATGCCACTTCTGAGCAGATCCTCCTCTTTCACTGTAAGCTGCAGCTAAGCTCTGAGATTGCAGGTTCTCCCAGCTCCTGACCCAAAGCTCACAGAGGTGTGCTGGGCAGAGAGCCCCTCCGCATGCTGCTCCTTGGCCCAGGGAAGGGAAGGAGCAGAGTCAAGCAGGAGCTTGGAGTGGGAGCCACCAAAATCACAGAGGTCTCCTTTCTTCCCCGATGGAAGAGGGCTGAGAAGGGACTGAACCATGCCTGGAAGCCCCAAGTACACTTTGGGTAGCCCAGGGGTTCCCGCAGGCTCTGGTGTGCGGCAGGCTCACAGCCGCTGCTCTCCATGGCCTGCCGAGCCCCTGCCAGCCCCCTCCTCTCTGCAGGCACAGCAGGAAGTCTCTGAAGGTGCTGGGGAGCGTCGGCGAGCCCATCAACCCTGAAGCCTGGCTGTGGTACTACCGCGTGGTGGGAGAAGAGAGGTGCCCCATTGTGGACACGTTCTGGCAGACAGAGACAGTGAGTCCTCGCCTGGGTGTCCCTGGGACCTCTCTTTCCCTTGTGCTCCCCGCAGGGTGTCTTTGCACGTTTGCCGTAGTGTTTGTTTGGTTCTATGTGTACTAGTTGTTTTGCTTGCCCAGGAGACTCTGGTTCCCCTCTTCTCTTTCTTTCCTGGACCTCAAACAGGCTCCAAGGGGAGACCTTCCTCTCCAAAGGGTCCCTGCCAAGGTCTGCTCTGGACCCTGCTCTCCTCCCCCTGTGTCTCTCCCCCAGCAGCTCCAAAGCTTTGTGCCCAAACACAGGCTCCCTGTCCCCTGCGTATCCTTCCCAAGGCCCTGTCTCCACAACTGCCCCGAGCAGCCTGTGTCTGACCGGGACGTGACGTGACCAGAGCTGATGCAAACAGCCGTGGGACGGGCTGGCATGGCCCAACTCACTCGTTTTTGCCTCTCTTCGCAGGGTGGCCACATGCTGACACCCCTCCCTGCCGCCACCCCCATGAAGCCAGGCTCTGCCGTGAGTACTTCTGTTCTCCTCCCCAGGGGCAGGGAGGGCTCCCCGGGGCCGCAGCAAGGCACTGCAGCAGCAGCTGGCACTGTCTGTACCACGGCCTGGTGGTTACCAGCCTGCCAGGGCGGTCGTGGGACGGCGCTGCATGCGGGGAGGTGGCTGCCACCCAAAATCCCAGGCCTGGCCCCATGCAGCTGCACTCACAGGCCCCACATGCCACAGCCTCTCCAAAGCTGCCCTTGCTCTGCCTCCCGCTCCCTCTGGTTCATGGGGTTTTAATGCGTGGCCTCACCTCCATGTCTCCTTGCTCTCTGGTCCCATGGCAGACGTTCCCCTTCTTCGGTGTGGTCCCTGCCATCTTGAACGAGTCGGGGGAAGAGCTGGAAGGAGAAGCAGAAGGCTACCTGGTAAAGATCTTCCCCACCCTCCCCTTGTCTGTTCCCCATGAGCTCTGGGACCTTCCTGGTAGCATACACACATCTCTGCTTACTCTGGGTCCGCACAAGGGACCCCCTTGGGTGGTAGGAGCTTCCTTCAGTGCCGTAACTCGCTGGGAGTTTTATGCTGTAAACAAACTGTTCAACTGATCCTTCAATGCACTTGCACACATGGGCAAGGCAGGAGGACGGGAACAACTTTTCAGCCAAGCTCCTTCCACCTTGCCGAGCCTGGCAAGACTTTCCCAGTAGATTGGTGCCGGGCAGCAAGTGTCTGAGTGTCATCACTCATGGCTGTCTCTCTAGCGTCTCTATCACCACATGCAAAGACTGCATGCATCTCTATCGCCGTGGTGCAAAGCCTGGGTTATTGGTTTTGCTCTCGCTGACTCAGGTCTGCATTTTTCACCATCAGGTATTTAAGCAGCCCTGGCCGGGAATAATGCGCACACTGTATGGAAACCACCAGCAATTTGAAACCACATACTTCAAGAAATTCCCTGGGTACTATGTGACAGGCGATGGTAAGGTGGTCCGGGGATTGCGTGGCTGCAGAGGCCTGGGGACAGCAATTTAAATCTTGCCGTGTCCTGGCCTCAGAATCCCTTATCAGTTGCTCCAAGGGCTGGCACCGCTTCCTCACACTGTCATTTCTGGCTATTTTTAGGTTGCAGGAGAGATAAAGATGGTTATTACTGGATCACAGGGCGAATTGATGACATGTTGAATGTTTCTGGTAAGAACGAGTTTTGTCTTCAGTGGGGACCAACGTGCTTTCTGACACTAGTTAAGAGAGACACCTTGCTTTATGGGGGATGGTTCTGCATCCATGACTCTCCCCTCAAAGCAACCTGTCCTCAAAGTGGATCTAACTGCTGGGTCAAGGTTATTTCCGAGATAGACGAGTCTGTGACTTGGTGACTTTCTGCATCATTTCCTCTGGAGACAATGCACTGGAGGGAGGGAACCTTCTGTAACCTCTTAGAGGAGGTCCTTAACCAGCCAAGGTGCCTCTGTGCTGAAGGATTTAGGGCCATAGGGAATCACAGAGGTTGGGCAGGACCATGTGGTCCCTAATCCAACCTGCTGCTCCATGTAGGGCTAACCTCAAAGCTGGATCAGGCTGCTCGGAGCTCTGTCTACAGAGGTGGAGATTCTCCCACCTCTCTTGACTACTGAGTCTTTGAGATTCAGCTGCTTCTCAGCCCATCATTTTCCATATACTGCATTTACTAGCTCCCTCCCTCCTTTCCTGGCGGCTGTAGCCTACAGGTACTGCTGGCTGTGAGATGCTGCTGTACTTGTCCCTGGATCAAACTAGATCCTTTCATCTGACCAGCAGTGCTTGATCCTCCACCAGCTGATCATTCTGGGAGTTGACTACCTTCCCGTGGTTTTCTGTGACAGCAGTCCCAGGGTGGAATGTCAGAGCACAGGTACAGGAGCAGAGGTGTGCAGGAGTGAGTTGTGCCCCTGCCCCAAGATGTGGAGCGTCGTTTCATCTCCCCATGGCGATGAGCTGGAGCCGTGCATGGCAGGGCCGGTTCCTGGGCTCTGCAGATCCAGCCTCTTCCTCTGCACCTTCCAGCTGACCATGCAGGCAGGTCTCCTCTTACCAAATCCGGCTCCTCCTCAGCCTGTTCTTTGTTTAATCCCATGGCTGTGAACAGTTCATGATCTGTTGAAGGAGCCTAAAGGTGGGAGGGAGAACAGCCAGGGGAGGTGGCCTTGCTCTGCAGGGGAGGGATACCTGGCAGCCTTTGGGGCAGCCCAGCCCCTGCACTGCTGAAACGAGTTTCTCTCTCTTAACTGTTGTCTTTTCTCAAGCAAATGAAATCGATGTTCTCAAACCTATAGTTTACGGCCTTTTACACCTGCAGACCTCTTCCTCCCAGCTGCTGGGAGGCTGCAGGACCCCAGCCCTGTGCAGGTCTGTAAAGCACTGCCTCTCCTTGCTTCCAGGCCACTTGCTGAGCACCACAGAGGTGGAGTCAGCCTTGCTTGACCATGCCGCCATCTCGGAGGCCGCAGTGGTCGGCCACCCACACCCCCTGAAAGGCGAGTGCCTCTACTGCTTCGTGACCCTGAGAGACGGCCACGAGTTCACCAAAAACCTGACGGATGAGCTGAAAAAAAAAGGTAGTAACAGCCAAATATTTGGGAAGGTTACGGGGCAGGGACAGGGAGGACAGTGCTGGGCGGGTGATGGAGGGGTTAAGGGCTTGGGTGCTTGAACAGGGATGCGTGTAGTCTGGGGAATGCAGTGTGGACAACTGTGACAAGGTGCCCCCTCTGATTAGAGAGCACGGCTGGCGAAGACTAAAATTAGTTCTCCTGGCCTTTGGCTGCTCATGTGATGCCATCTCTACCTCTTGGGAGTTGGCAGCCACGTGAAGGCCTGCGGTACCCGGCAGGCTCTCGTTTGCAGCAGTGCTCTCCTGCGTGGGCACGGCTCTACCTGGCAGGTTTTGACTCGCTGTGAGGATCGTTTGGTTGCTTTGGGGTAGTGCTCTGGGTGTTTGTGCTCTGGTCTCAAGGGAGCTCTTTCATTGCCACAACAGACTGCAGTATTTAACGCATGAAATGGACCCATGGCAGTTTCTTCTCTGTAGGAACCCAAGGGTGAATCAGTCCTTGCTCTGTCAAAATGGTAATAGTGATTGGTGTAGCCATTATAGAGGTCTCTTGAAGATGGAAAGAATGAAAAAATGCACACTCTTGCCTTTGGGGAGACGTGCGTATAGCCCCGTTGGCATTGCAGGTCTTGCTGCCTGCCCCCCCAGCCCGGAGGCTCGGGTGCAGCAGCCCTAGGCACTGCCCTACCAGGTTCTCTAGGAGCTGGGCTCTGCATGTCTTAGCTTGGTTATCCTGCCTGAAAAGGATGTGTGTGGTATCTCCTAGTCTGTACAATGAAAATATCTCTCTCTGTCTTTTTTTTTTTTTTTGCAGTCAGAGAAAAAATCGGACCGATAGCAACACCTGATTATATCCAGTATGCCCCTAGCCTGCCCAAAACCCGCTCAGGTAAGGGGCCCAGTGACAGTGCTGGGGAGGACTGAGTAGTTCCTGCCAGTGGAAGGAAATCAGCCCTAAATTGCTTGTCCAGGGCCACTCAAATTCAGGAGGGGGCAACCTCAGGGCAAGCAAGATGCTGCAGGTCTGGGCACTCCCTACTCCTGCTAAGGATGCTGAAGAGATTCTGACTCTTGCTTTCCTTTCATGGCTATCATTACAGGAAAGATTACCCGACGGATATTAAGGAAGATTGCCAAAAATGACCAAGATCTGGGGGACATCTCCACCTTGGCAAACCCGGGCATCATAAAACATCTTTTCAACAGCAGATGTGACACTAAACAGTAGCAGCGTGACCTGTCCCTGCTGAGCGGAACTGTAGCAGCAGCAGCGTCCTGATGAGCAGGGCCCTTGAATAACCACTGTCTGCCCTGGGAAGGAAACCTTCACCTGTTGAATTGAATGTACAAATGTTACGAACGAGGGAAAGGCTGGCTCTGGAGAGGCCGTGTCTCACTAGCGTGTCCATGCCGTGAAGGAGCGTGTGCATTGTGTTCCAGATAGGTATTGTACATCTGAGGTTCAGCCTTGTGCACAGAGGGACTTGTCCTCCTCCCTTTTCAGCACCTCGTTCTTGATTTTTAATTTTATTTTTTGGGGTGGGGTGGGTGTTAATTACCTTTATGTATTTGAGGGGCCCTGGCACCTTGCGCACAGTGGGAAGGAACTTTGGGGGTTGGAGGGGAAGTGGTGCTGGAGTTACTCAATGCAGGCAGGCAAGGGAGGTGCATCTGCCACAGCCCACACGCCAGCTAAGCTTCCTTTTCTACTTGGAGTGCTGTGAGCTGCAGGAGAACTTAAAAACACTCTCACATCATAACCGTATAGCTGACTTTTAGCCTTGCATCCACTCTCCAAGCCTGTTGCTAGCCGAGGTCCCCTAGCCTGAAAGGGAGTGGGGCAAGGCTCAAGGGAGCTCTGTACTTTGAACAGGCTTTTTAGAGCAATTTGGTACCAAGACCTGCTTCTTCCTAACTGCATGGTGCCAGCTGGTGCGCTTTTCCCAGTCCAGGGTCCTTCACTGGCCATGGACACAGTAGGGAGCCACGTATGGTCTAGGAGGAGAAGTCTTGGTCTGACCACAGAGCACCACTTGCACCCGCTCTGCTGCCACCAGCTCTCAGCTGAGCTCAGAGGCTGCGCAGCTGGGTGCTCCTTTTGCATCCTGGGGTAGGAGTGGGTGCTGTTGATACCAAAGGATGGAGGGAAAACAAAGCCATGGAGAGGCACCTTTCCCACTGCAGGCAAACCAGGCGCTGGGTTATAGCGCACCACAACCATTGCTACAGCAAACGAACCAAGGCAGGCAGGGCTTGGATTTCCTCATCAGGAAAAAAATGGTGGAAGATGTTTAAAGTTAGCTTTTGCTTAAATCTGACATGGCTTTATGATGATGAGAGCAAAAAACCCAAAACCTCTAGCCCAAGAGCCTGAACATCACAAGGGTACTGCCAAAGCCATTCTTCAAATTAATTACATTTAACTCCAGCCCTGGGTCGAGCTGGGAGAGATACCTCCTTTGTAATGTCTGTATGAAAATTGCATGTGAACTGTTTGTTTTTGCACTTAAACCAAAGGAGAAACAGGCTTTCAAACTTGCTGCAACAGCTGTTTTGGCGAGTGCCAACGTACAGGCCTTACCTGCAAACTGAGCTGACTTTTGGCTCGGCTGGAAAGGATGAGGCAACTGCCTCTGAGGCTGGTTGCTCAGGGCAAGCGTTGCAGGTGCTCTGGTGGGCTGCTGTCCAAGTCCCAAGTCGCACTTCTTACCTGCTGCTCTCACTGGCACAGCACTTGTCTGTGATCTATAACCTCACTGCGTGCCAGTGTCCCACGTGCCCCCCAGCTCTGTACCACTGGATTGTGCCACCTCATTGACAAGGATTCCTACATCATCTCTCCTCCTCTGTTACTCTTTGTCTGCTATGTAATTTTGGCTGGAAACAGCTAGAATTTTATGCAAAATGGAATAAAATTCAAGGAAACAAAATGGAAACAGGCTTAGAGTATGTGCATGGGGTTGTAGGTGCTTGTCTGCTGTGCGGGTGCTCAGACATTGCTGTTGGACCTGCTGTGCCATAAGCAGGGTAGGCTTTTGGGGATGGGGAGGGGTAGGTTACTGCTGGTGTGATGCTTTTTCATGGACTGGGATTTACAGGCTGTGATTCAGCCTGTGCTGCTGCTCTGCACTGGGGCAAGGGCAGCAGCTCTGGCTCCAGGGCTGGAGCCTGTGCCTCAGTTTCTCCCTGGTCTCCAGCCACCATTGTTCCACTAAGGAAAGCACAAAACAGTGCGACACCCATCTGCCATCACCTGCCATGCAGGACCAACACCAGGGAGACAGACAAACGCCCAAGGAAGCTCAGGGCTGTTGATAGCTGCCTCACCTCCACACCAGGCCTGGTTCTCACCAGCAATGGATTCAAGCCTCTGCCTCCACTCTGTGGTCCCCAGTGTCACCTTCAGCTCAGGCCTCACCAGCAGCTGCCTCCAGCAGCGTAGGGGCCCTGCTACAGTGCTCTCCTGCTCCTCACAGCTGCATCTAACCTTGTGCCCTTGCTGCTGCAGCAAACTGCAGTGTCACAGCCCCAGGCTGAGCATGTTTCCTCCTGGAGACTGTCTTACCCAGCACACCTCACCCCAGCAGCTCTCCATCCACTGGTGGTGCTGGGCCAGCACTGTGGAGCCAAGGCACATCTCCAGCACAGTGCTATGCAGCCTTACAGCAACCAGAGCAGAAACTGGTGTGAAGGTACATGAAAGGGCCATGCCCAGGTGTACGGCTGCCCAGAAGCCGTGCCTGGCCAAGGAGAAGGCAAACACCTCCCCTTTGCATCGTCTCAGACAAAATTGGCACAAGAACAGTGTTCAGAGTGCACGTATGTTTTAATCTCTGGCTGGGGGTAATCAACCCCACAACAAAACAACCACCCCGGAATCATAAAATCAGTCACACTTACAGAACTGAACTCTTTCCAAGGTGAAAGATTGACAACTGAAGCACACAGCGCCGCCGCACAGCAGCAATGGGCCCAGCAGGGTGCAGGTCTGTTCATCAGCACGTTCATTCCTCAGGAATACTAGCGTAAACGCTGCTTCTCTCTGGTGTCACTAAAAGGGTAGAGCTGAGGCTGCCTGGGTGCTTTACCAGGGCACTGCCAGAAAGGTGCATCTTTTATGTTTCCTCTTGAACTACTCGGCTGAGGAGGAAGAGGGGCTGGAGGAAGAGGCAAAAGCCCATGGGATGGAGAGGTGGCACTCTGCTGTGTCCCTCCACTGCTGCGCTGTTCCCACTGATTCATGAAAGCTGGAGGGAGACACGTCTCACCACCCACTGGTGCTGGTCCCAGAGTGAAGCGCTTGGCAGCTGGGGCTGCACTCACTCAGCCTCTCCTGCAATTCCATCACTTCCCCACTGCAAAGCTCCCAGTCTCAGCCTGCCCCATGTCCCAGCAGGACCATTACCGAGGTCAGGGCTCCCTAACACTGCTCTTGGGCTGCATGTGCCACAGCAGACCAGGCCGTAGTGCTTGTGGCACAAGCCCTCAGGGATTCGGGGTTTATCGACACACTGGCTGTGACACAAGGCTCCAATTCAGCATCGTGCTGGGATCTGCCACCATCGTTGAGGGATTCTTGTGCCAACCTGTGGGGATCTGCTGGACAAGGCTGCAGGAGGCAATGGGAGCAGATACAACCCACCCCAGATGCATTCTGCACTGCTGCCTGCCTTGTGTAGCACAGAGGCACTATTTGGGATGAGTACCCAGTCCAACAAAGCAGGAGTTGGGCAAAGCAAAAGCAGACAAGAGGCCCTTGGGCAAATTACACCAGGGCAGCTGCCCTTGTGCAGGAATCCTGAGGATCCTCAGGCACAAGGAAAAGTAGAAATCAGGGCAGCAGCAGCACCTGAAGGAGGGCTGGAGGGGCCATGGGCACGTGGAGCTGGGCTCCCCTCTTTAATCTGGAAAGCACCAAGGTACTGGGCCACAAATCCCACAGATGAAGGCTGTTACTTGCACATCCACCGTTCTCCTGCCATTCCCTAGGCTTTGGGTTTGTGTGTCTCCAGAAATAACGCAGCATCAAGGAGCACGAAACTGGGAATAGCGTGAGTGCCTGTTGTGGCACATTCACCCTTCAGCTTTGCTGTGCGTACCCCCGCCCGCAGGCTAGACCGCAGGGGAACACCCAGACCAGTGCAGTCCTGGGAGGTCACAGCTGGGATGCAGAGCAGGCAGAGCAAGGGAGTCCCTTCTTCCTGCAGGAGGAATTGCAGAGAAGCTGGGGCCAGCACGCAGGACGTTTGAGCAGTTGTGTCCACGCAGTCCCTCCTCCCAGTCCCCAGCACGTCAGACCTTGGTAAGCGCACCCTAAGGAGAACAGCCCTGTGGCGCATCAGCTCTTTGGGCAGCAGAGCGAGGTGGGCGGGATGGAGCATCACCTCCTCACACCAAGTAAGGAGTGTCCAGCACTGCCACCCCAGCCGCTACCCCGCCGTCTGCATGCTCGATGGCCTTCGTCCGCAGGAGGTGGCCGACAGCCTTGTTCATCACCATCTCCTTGCCCTGTCTGCAAAGAAAAGGGCAACTGAGCACCTGCAGAGCAGAAAGCTTATGGCATTTCATCTTGCACAATTTGATTCACGTTCCCTGCCACAGCGCAGGGCAGGTAACTGGCACGTAAAAGCCCCAGGGCTAATGCAGAGGTCTCTGCGGACAACAGAGCCGCGCCTGTTTTGTGCCTGGCAGCGACCGTGCCCTTTCTCAGCTGGGCCATTTTGGTCTGATTGCTCTGCACACAGGCAGTGTCAGGTTCTGAACGCTGCCAGAGTACATTTGTTTCTAAAATTGTACGAGAAGGACTTTAATTTATAAGCTATGGAAACATTCTATGGGCCTATGAGGGTTTTAAACAAAAGCAGCAGCTATTTAGGGTTGAACACAACCGCATTAAGCCTTCAGATATTTCTGAGATCGCCAGGGCTTCAGAAAAACATGTGGCTGCATCCAGAACCCGAGAAGTGCTCCCAGAAATCAGGGATGAGACACACCAGTTCCACGTGACCATTACACCGCCAGCACCAGCTCTGCGGTTTTTCAACAGCTCATTTGGCAGCAGGTACAGAGCAGCAGTTCAGCGTCCGAACGCGTGCTCAGAGAGCTGCTGCCAGGGGCAGAGACTGAACGGTCACGCCTGTCCCCTGTACTTCCACCTCCCCAGAGACGTCTGCCCTGCTGCTGTGCTCGGACAGCGCAGAGGGGAAAAAACTCCCAACCCAAGTGCCGGGTGGAGCAGGTAACCACCTCGTAACGCAAGCACGTCTCTCACCTGACATAGACACCAAAAATACCAAGCTCTGAGATGCACTTGGACACTTGTAGGGGACTGTGAGCCCTCAGCAAGTAATTCATTGCTGGCTGTGGTTTGATCTTATCCATCAAGATGTAGGAGGTTCTCTCAGGGCTGTCTCTAATCTTCTCCAGAACCTGCCTGAGCTCTTCACCATAGAGGTTGTTCCCTAACAACAAAACCAGCAAGTCAAGCGCTTCCCAGCACAGCAGAAGCCTTTGGCCCCAGCTATGCAGCCCCGGCAGCCCAAACAGACGCAGCCTTTGCCTCCCCACGTGCTGCTTGGGCTCCCCACACCCCAGCTCCGGGGCCTAGGGAGCTCCTCCAGGAGCAGCACCACCTTACTGCCACAACTAGTCCCCATGGCTACAAGTAGCTACAAGCCACCCCACCCCACCTTTTATCCCTCAGCACAGGACCAGGAGCCATCACAGAGCTACTGCCTCTCCTGGATACAGCACGAACCGCAACGAAAACCCACACGGACCCAGTCCAGCTCATACCTCCACCTTCTCGCTGCGGCTTCAGCACAAACCGGTCAGGGTCAGCAATAGCCGTGGCAGCTATCTTGTCACCCTCTTCACCCTGGCAGGAAAGGATGGCAACAGCAAAGCATCAGGGAGGAGCAGGGACTCCTTGACAGACCCCTCTGAGCAGGATCAACAGGGTCCCCCAGGGACCACAACAAAGCCCTCTCATCTTCTTAACCAAAAAGAAACATCACGCAGGCCAAGCACATGTCTTCATTCCTGCTCCAGCTCTGCTCACACTCACCATGTCCAGGGAATAGAGTCCAGCAAACGTTGCTCTTATTCGAGCGACAGCCTCGGCACGGCCAGGCAGCAATCTCTCCAGCGTCCCTGGCCGGCTCAGCTCCTGCTGGACCTTCTTGGTGCCTGCGAGTTGGGTAGCAATGTCAGGGCACTTCACTGCCCTTGATCTCTCCAGCAATAACCGTGCCTCCCAGTTCTGGGACAGAAAGAGAGCAATCATCCCATCAGCAAAAAAAAAAAAAAAAAAAAAAAAAAGTTTTCTCCACTCTTTTCTGTTCAGTTATTGACATACGATCTGCCTCCTCCCTCCCTGGCTGGCTGGGATGGGGGTGGGAATAGCACTCCGGAGACAAGCAGACATGCATACATGGATTTCCCACTACCTCTGGAAACAGCACAGCCAGGTTATTCCACTGCCTTTGCGTGCACCCCCCTCCCCAGCTTCTCCAGTGCTGCCACCTCCAGACAACAGCAAGATCTGGTCTGTATTATTATTACCTGCAGCCTAATAGTCCTAGTAGAGGACAGAGTGTGATCTGTAGCTCAAGTCTAAACCCTTTAAGCAGGTGCTAATACCTGTGTTAACCCATATTGTACAGAAGCAATTCAGTGCTGCGGTAAGAGGTCACCATATGCGTGGTTATTGGAGAAGGAAGCCACTCATTTTTCTTACTGCACGAGTGCCAGGGACACCCACGTGCACTGCAGAGTCACAGCTTCCCAACGCTATCAGCCACACCAGACAGGACTAACCCCACCCAGGACAGGACAGATGCCCCTGGGATCACGAGACGTTTCAAACTTGCTGGGCAAGGCCACAGCGTGGGCAGCTTCTCGGAGCAGAGTCTGACCTGCTGGTCGTAGTTCTTTGGCACGTAGCCCTCTCTGTAGTACACCACTGCTACCTCCTGGCCGTCCCTGGAACAGAAACCAGAAGCGTTCACAGAACCAGGCCCATCCCTGCCCACCTCTGCCCGAACCCCCCAGCACCAAGGGGGCTGCAATGGCGTCGGGCAGGCAACGCTTTGCCCCTTCTCCTTGGCCTGCCTGGGCTGTTCTGCTCCTGCCTGGCTCTGCCAGAGAAAGCTGAGGACTGCAAGCCCTGGCTCCTCTCCACTGAGCCCCAACCAGCTTGCTCTGTCCTGAGACACAGGGCGCTGACACCTGGCCTCTGCCCTGACTAACCAAAGTCTCAATAATTCAGGCACCCAGCCCAGCAGGGAGGCAAGAATCTAAATTTTTTAATAGCTTTTGCCACCGGGAGTGAGGCCTGGGAGATTCTTGACGGTGGGAGGGAACGGGGGCCTTCTCCAGTGCAAATTCAAGGCAGGACACCAACTCAGCAACCTGCCCAGGCGCCAAAACATCCTGCCAGGGCAGGGCCGTCAGTGTACCTGTAGCACCACACACCCAAGCTTTGGCCACACAAACTGTGCGCACCGTCAGGGAAAGCGGCACAGAAACTGCTGGCAGCCAGGCAGTGTAATTGTAAAGGCATTCATCTGTAAAAGGAGAGGATGCTCTGGAGGAAGTACAGTGGATACACTTTCCCCTTAACTGTCTGGCGATGACAAATGTGTTGTTAATTAAACACAGGAGAGGCACCAAAGGTCAAACCATGGAAAAATTAGCCTAACTACAGAAAAAACATTGGCATGAAACAGTATCTTCCTTTAGGCTTGTACAGCTCCAAGCACATTACCCTGGAAACAGGACAAACGTCACACTTGGGACCAACTACCAGCACTTGGAGTCTGCGACCTGCACGTCCTGGCCTCCACAGGGAGCAGGCAAGACGCTGAGCGCATTCAAAACCAACAGATACCATAAGGACATGTAATGCTTTCTCCACTAGCACTAATAACCCAGTCCAACTCCCACTGGCAGAGCATCACGTGAACAGTAAACAGGAAATGTCTTTGTGGAAGCCTCTGAAATAGCCAGGATCTTTTCGTAGCAGATGTATGGGGAGGAAGTAAAGATCCCACAGAGCTCTGAAGGCTGCGGCTTGAAGGAGGGAAATTATGTTTCCAGCTGTAAGGGACTGATGTGTGTATGCAAAATCTCACCACTGTGAAAATAAAATCATTTCAGCTCCCAGGGGAAGCAGCAGCAGCAGCCTGGAGCATGGAAGAGAACTGCTTTCTCAGAAAGTCACTATTTACACTCAAAACATACCACCAGCTTTGGTTGAAAATTCCCATTTACAGCCCTGTGTGCCCAACACACAGCCAGGAACGCGCACCTTGGCTCATACTCACATATACAGCCTCTTGGCATCATCGAGAGACCCCTTTTCAAACACATCTCGGAAGCGCCTCCTGATGACCCGAATATCCCTGTTAAGAGAGGAGTGGGAGAGTCATCAAGCTGGGCACGGTTACTTGAGGTAGAAATCACAGATGGAACCGGTGGCTCCAGCAGGAGGATCTGTAGGCTCCTTCACAAATAACCTCAGGCTTTGTACTATGGAGCAGGAGGCATCCTACAGGCCAAAACAGTCCCCATTTTCAGCACCCATCCTATGTCTCCAGCCCAAACACTGCAGGAAGCAGAATACATGCCTGAACACCCTGGATTTTTCCATACTCACCTTTCTACCTCCTAAAATGTTTCTAAGAGAAGTCAGTATTTTGCGTTTTTTTTATCCCTACACGACAGATGATTCACTCACTGTTGGCTTCAAAGCCAAGAGGTGCAGACAGACGAGTGACTTCCTACATGTTTTATCTCCTTCACGCTTTATAGTCTTTACTCCACACAGCGGCAGTGTGGACTTGCTGATCTGGAGACGCAGCACGATACACCTCCCACTGCTCCAGCACAGGCTCAGGGCTAGATCTCATCAAAACACTTCCTCGTCCCGAGTTCTTTACTCCACTGCCGCGTTGCTTACTTTGCCCAGATCTTTCACAATGGGTTTGAAGCTTCGTTAATTAAGCTTTTATGAAATACCCTGTGCCCAATCCCAAGTCAGACAGCAGGCAGGACCCTCACTAACCCCGCTCTGCTCCTTGTTGTCTCGCCTAAGAGACTTGGCCCACAGAAAAGCTACCACTGGTGCAGCTCTGAGGACTACACAGGCACAAAATCAGCAAGGAATCAGCCCTAGAGACCAGAGGCTTTGACGGCTGCTGGCACTTCCAGTGAAGAGCTGGCAAGAGGCTTTGGGAGGTTGGTGAGAAGACAAAGGTGGGTGCTGAGGCTAGGCAGGACGCCACCAAAGGAACGCTGAAGAGAGCTTTGTAACAGACCACAGAGGTAAGTCCAAGATAAAGGCTGCCCTGTTACACACCAAGACATGCCCTCTCACAGTCCCAGAAACTATAAAGTGTTTTGACTTTTTCCTTGAGTAGGTGACAAAGTAAAAAGCAAACGGATTCTGCACACCTCCATCTTTCCCTGGCCTGCTCCTACACTCCCGCCGCCATGCTGTGCCTGCTGGAGAGCCTGGAGATGCCCCACAAGCTGCCTTGAGTGAAACACCATGATCTGGCAGCAGTTCACTCTGCTTCCCTTTGCCAAAACTGTACCATCGCCTTCCTTTCCCATCCCAGGAAAATTCAACCTTTACCTGTTCCAAAGCTCATTTTCTACACATCGCTGATCAAAAATGTTCCTCTGGACTTCCTCCACCAGAAACAACACCACAGCACTGGAAGAGATACCAAGGACACCATTAAACCCAGAAACACTCCACATATACACCCAGGATCACCAACTTTTGATCTCTGTGATTCAGGCTTCCTGCACTGCTCCTGCTCGTTTTCTCCAGCGTTTCTAAGGGTCAGCATGCAAATGGAGAGCAATACTGATCCTGCGTAATTACAAAACCAGTGCGGGGCATAAGCACTGGGAAGGAGGAAAAGCGAGCTCTGTGCAGGGCTGTTGAACAACACAACTTCTCCAGGGTCCCTCTGCACCTCTCTGCCTTTGCGACATAGCAGCCTTGCGCACTAAGACAACCGCATTGCTCTTCCCAGGGTGCCACAGGCTTTTCGAGAGCGGCTTGTCTAGCAAACAGGCATCTTTCAGAAAGCGCAATTTCAAAACCAAACACGTGCATCCCCAGGGGAGACAAGATAACCCAGCCTCCAGCACCTCCCCTCTCCTTACCTTTGAGAACCGTAGAGCTCCCAGGCTTTCGCAATACCCAAGGCAAGCCCTTTCGATGGGTTGTTGGGCAACAGGCGCGATGCCTCCTTAGACTTTCCCAGCACTTTCAACACCCGCCTGTGGAATAAAAAAAAAAAAAGCTGTAAATACCATGACAGCTCCCAACTGGACTTAGGGAGCAGGAGTTTGGAGAGCACGCAAAGACACGGAGTGCAGCAGGCCACGTGCTACAGCTGCTGCAGCGCCTGGCGGCACGGGCCAGAGATGCTCCCTTACCCGTGGACCGCCCCAGTGCGGGAGGTGAGGCCTCCAAAGCTGGCAGCAATGGTGTTTATTTCTATCTGCTTCAGAGCCGGTGTCCCATCCACCCCACAGTCAAACATGTAATCAGAGCGGTTTATGCCTAAAAACACAGACTGAAACAGAGGGGAGGTGAAGTGGGTTCTCCTGTTGCCTTTAACTGCAAATCCCTTTGATGACCTCACTTCAAAATCCTCCTGGGGCAGATCCAGTCACGTTCATTTTGATAAAAGCCTCTGCAAGATGTGCCCGTGGGTGCTTTGGCCGTTGCTCAGGGCCCACAGCCCTCCTCAGTACACCAGAGGAGTTAACAACACTTGTGAGAGTAAAGGAGCTTCTGCAGGGACAGCCTGTCCGGCGCAGGTCCCGACACGGCACACGTCCTTGCGCTCTCCTGAGACTCCCAGAGGACAAAGACAAGCCATATTAAATCCTCCCAGCCAAGGCCTGACCGTTTCCAGCAGCACTAACCAAAGGGCATGACTGTCAAACAGGGCAAGGTCCTGAGCTCACAGGCTGTAACCGAGACATCGTAGCGTAGGGAGTGACCGGCCTGACCACAGGACAGTTCAAAGCCCACAGCAGCAAGCTTGCAGACAGAGGCCAGGCAATCCCACCGCAATGCAAAGGGGCACGGCTGTCGACAGCTGGGGTCTCCTGCCAAGGTACCTGAGCCAAGCCTTCCTCCAAAACTTGCATGTGGATTCTGAAGAGTCGAGCTGTGAAGTCATCTACCTTGATGGTGCTAGAGAGAAAGACAGACCAGATCAGCCCCCTTACACCGTCACAGAAGAACAAGAAAATTAATTCCTGTCTAGAAAAAAAACCTTACCGGGGACCTTCTCCAGTACAAATGGCAGGGCTGTAGCTAGATCAAGTCCTACAGCACTGTTCAGCATCTCACCATGAATGCACTCTTCATCAAGGGCCACAATGCATAACCATAACACAAATCCAGTTTGCTCAGCACAGCCACTCTACGAAAAGCACCGCTGTGCAGAGGTGACTTTCATTTGCAGGGCAGAGAGATGGGACAAGCAAAAGCAAAGAAACGCAGAAATCTGCAGATACAGGAAAGAAATCAGAAGTCTCTGTGCCTGCACACACAGTTCATACAAGAAGCTTCAGCAGCTTCATCAAATTCCCTGTCCTGTTGAGCTCCAGATCCCGCACACTGTGGTGCCAAGTGCTTCAGTGGCCACGCTAGAGCAAATCCAGCCTTTCTTCAGGGTCCCAAATCCCCGAGCCAACTGTGAGCATCCAAGGAGCTACCCTGAGACACTGCGCAGGAGTCGGCACAGGGCAGGCGTCTGACTGCACGCAAGCCCCAGGTGCTGCGTTCCTTAACCACAGGTATAAACACGCCCCCAGCCGCAAGCTCTGGTCGCAGCCAGCTCTGGAGCAGGCACAAACATTAAAACAGCTCCGAGGGGTCAGGCTTCAGCAAAACAAGAACGATGCTGGAAAACAGTCTCCTTTCCTCTGTCCCGGTGCCAGAGAGCCAGCAGCACCCGCGCAGACAGGCAGCAGGAAGGGAAATGGGTTTTGTGGAAGCATCTGCCCTACAGATTATGGGGGCCACAGTCAGGGATGGTCGCCCCAGCACAGGGCAACAGCCACAGATAAACCCAGCAGAGTTCACGAGCCAGAGCTGACCAGTCCTCCAGCACCCAGAGCTTGCAGGTCCCCTCCCCGGCATGGCTGGGAAAGCAGGGGACACGGGGTGACTGATCAGAGGTAGGTGTGGGGGAAGGAACAAACACCTTCTCTTCATAACTGTGGGCAGGCAGCAGAGCTGGTGGTTATCGGAGAGCCACAGGCAGATGCAAAATGAGACCA
Source organism: Gymnogyps californianus (assembly GCF_018139145.2). Classification (NCBI taxonomy): domain Eukaryota; kingdom Metazoa; phylum Chordata; class Aves; order Accipitriformes; family Cathartidae; genus Gymnogyps; species Gymnogyps californianus. The sequence continues at coordinate 3,295,762 of NC_059487.1, read as the reverse complement.
AAATGGATTACTAAATCTAGGACTCACAAGAAGCCTCCAGCAATTTGAATTTAAGGCCCAGGGGCCAACAAGCTCACAAGTAAGAATTCACACGCTTGAAACACTGGCAAAATTTAAGATCATTGCAGGGAGTCAACTCTTGGCCAGATATCCCATCTTCTGAGGCCCAAGGGGATCCCAAAACACCGAGACTTGATGGAAATTAATATTAGGACAAATAACACAGCAAAGGAGACAATTTCTGCAGAGGACAGGGATGTCTGCCTCAGCTTGAAGGACATGAACGGATGGAAGGCAGGAATGACTGAAAGGTGATAAATGCTTTGCATTTAAAATATTTCATTAAAATGCAACATGCAAGAAAGTTACCTGGCCAGAGCATGCTCCAGGAATTCTTTGTTTTGACTAATAGCATCCACCAGCAGGTTAAAATCTTGCTGAACAGCATACGCTTGTTCAAACAGGGCACTTGGTACTGCAGATGGGAGCAGCGTGAAGGGAGCATAGTTCACCACCTGCAAACAAGGATGCAGCAGCAGAGCAGTCAGGTCTACACCGTTTAAGCGGGGCTAAAGAGGTGCCTCCTCTGCTTGTCTGAAGCCACCCCTAGCCCCCCTCGGTGCACCCTGGACAGACACATGGCTTCAACCCTGCTGACCCCTGACTTTTGAGGGCTTTGCTTTATGAGCCGTCTGCGGGGCGCTGTGGAGGCAGGAGCAGCTGCTCCAGAGCTCAAGCTGGGCTGAGTGCTCCCCTCTGAAGGATGCTCTGTTTCCACCTTAACTGGACAGCACTGTGTCCAAAACACCTCCGTTTCAGAGAAAAGGTGAATTTGCCAGTCCTGGGTTTTGGCCAACAGAGTCGCTTCCTTTGATCCCTGCTCACTGAGTCCCAGGGGTGACTCTGGACCCCTGGCTCACCCCACAGCTCAGGCACAGGGCCACCCTCAAGGCCAAAATATTACACCAGAGAGAAGTTCCCAATTCACCTTGATTTTTACATGAGAAAAGCGATGCTGGCAGTGTGTTTGGCCTCTCCTCTCAGGCTGCCTCTTCCTCTCACCCTTCAAGGTTCCCTCAGAGCCCTGAGCTGACCATGGGATTGACATCAAGGAACAGCCCCCATGGTGGAGACCTCCCTCCTTGTACCTCTGCCAGCTCCCAGCAGAGCTGCCTGCTTGCCCCCAGGCTCCTCAGGGACCCGTCCCTGACGGTGTCCCACCCCTCTTGCACAGAAGTACTTCTTCCTCCAAGACCCCTCACGGCATCCCCCTCCAACAGGCTGAGCCCGCCATCAGTGCCCCCACCCCAGCCAGCTGCCAGAGATTCACCAGAGGTAATCCCACGCATCAGCCACCCCCGTCCCCATCGCCTTGTCCCAGGCACAGAGAGAAGGCTGACTGGTAGCTGGGAGCACGCCAAAACCAGAGGCCGCTCTGAGAGACACTCCCCTGGTTCAAAGGATCATACGGGTGGCGAGAGGCTGGGAGGGGGATGAACTCCCACCACCACACACATGCAGGGCTCCTGGCAATTTCCCAGACTTTTCCAGATCTATCCCTCTCCTTGGAAAAGGGGAACTGTATCGCAAGGCTGTCTCTCGGGGAGATGCACTCATCAGCAGGATGGGGTATGAGTTATAGCCCCCAGGTCGACCGTGCTTCAGCCAGGCAGCTGACTGCTCGCTGCAAAGCAATGCACGTTGACGAGGGCTCAGCAAACCCCGGGGTGGCAGCCGGCTCCTCCCCGTCCTCCTCTCGCTTTGCTGACTCACACCCCGGCCAGGACCGAACACGTCCCGTGCCTCCGCTCCGGCACTTACATCCGACGCGTTGGGCTCCCCCTCGGTCCGCATCAGCACGCCTTCCAGGAGCGCCGCGTCCACGGCCAGCGACGCTGCCTCCTGGATGGCCGGCTTGTCGCGCAGGACGTCTTCCCACGGCACAGCCATGGCCAGCGCTGAGGAGACGGAGCAGAAGTCACCCACCTGGCCCCCACAGCCTCACCTTCTTTCCCAACAGGCAGTCTGGCCTTGCCCTCTCAGCGGGGACGGCGGCGGGCGGCCCGGGAGGGCCGGGGCGGCACAGAGCTCGGCACCACCCTCGCTGCCCAGCTCAGGCACCGCGGCGGCGGCTGCACACGGGCCCCGCGCCGGATGAAGGCACCTCCACGGCCCCAGCCGAGCCCGTGGCCTGTCCCGGCCGAGGCAGGGCCGAGCACCCGAGCCGAGCCCCGCCTCAGGAGCCGGCACCGCGGACTGCCTCAGGAAGGGCCGTGCGGGACCCCTGCGGCGCTGCAGGGCACGGGCCTGCGCAGGGCCGGGCCGCGACACCCCCTCGCCAGCGCCGCCCGGCCCGCCCTGGGGCAGCCGGGGCACGGCCCAGCACCGGGCCTGCCGCGCGGGGAGCCGGCGGGGAGCCGAGCCGAGCCGAGCCGAGCCGAGCCGAGCCGGCCCGGCCCCCGAGGTGAACGCCGGGCCCCGCGCAGCCCCCGCCACCCCCCTACCTGCTCCCCGCCGCTCCGGTCCGCCGCTCCGGCACGCCTCGCCCGCCACCAGGCGATTGGACAGGCCTCCTACGCTCGCCCCGCCCCGGACACTGATTGGCAGCGCAGCCGACCTATCAGCGCGGGGGGGGACACCACCGCGTGCCAATGCAGCCGACTGGGGACGGGGGGAAGGAGCTGCGGGAGGAGTTGAGAGCGCGCATGCGTGCCTGGAGCAAGGCGGGGCGTGGTACCCCGGCGCGGGGATGCGTCACGGGGAGATGTGACGTCATGTGACGTGTGTCAGGCGGGCGGGAGCAGTGCTGGCGGGGTCTCGAGGCGTCTCATAGGGCTCGGGGAGGCGGGCGGCTCAAGCTAATGGAAACCGCCCTGTGCTTCCAGGGGCGACGCTGCTAACCCACAGAGAGAAAATTTCGGGGCCCTTCCAGGTCATTATCAGCAATAACGACGTCAGACCCCGCAGAGGGGATGTCCACAGCACTGCACAGGCTCCGGGGGAGCCTTGGCGGAGGTGCCCAGGGTGGTCCCCGATGTTCGGTGGGCTGTGGGACCCCTGGGGAAGGACTGCCCCTGCAGAGTGCAACAGGGCTCGCTAGGGACATTCTCCAGAATGGATCCATCACCAGCACCTGATGAGATCATGTCTTGTCTGAGTATTAGGGATCAATAATTTTATGGATTTATTGGGGTAGATCTTGTGCTGGACAGAAATACTCTACAGTGTAGATGCTGAGCACGTTTCCTTGCGGAGCTCCCTGCCTGCCATGATGCCAGTCATCTTCCCACTGGTGTGGACCTGAGGATTGGCGTCCTCACAGGGAGGGCAGCAGGAGAAAGGCCCAGGACCCTGTGACTCGGCGGGGGGGGTGCTGCTCTCCGGGAACAGCCTGACAAAAGCGCAGGTGGTGACAACCATCTGCTGCTGCTGATGAATCAATCACAAAATACCCAGCGGTGTCCAAAAGAGATGTCTCTGAAAGCTGTTGTGTCTCCAGGATTTGGCCAATGTCTGAAGACTTTTGGTCATTTTGGGGTTGTTCGGCCAAGGCGTTCACCCCAGGAAAGGTTTTGTCCTCTGGCAGCAAAAGCCCCTAGCTCTCCAGAGACTGTCCTCCATCGGTCAAACTCCACCCAGATGGAAAAAGCAGTGGTCCACCAATTTTTCTTCTGCTGCACAGTGCCGGGCTCTGCTGCTCGTACGTGCAGAGGGGGGACCCCAGCGAGCGTCTTCTCTGTGAATGCCCGTGTCAAGCCGCACATTGCGGAGTCGCTCTAAGGAAATTGAACTGGAATCAAGCACCTGTGTTGCGTAAAACTGAAGGTATTTGCAGTCACAAGACCTCAGCCGGTGAACTGGTGGGTTTGAGTTTGTGTTGTCCCTCGGAGGCAGCGTGCGGCAGGGCCGGCAGAGTGCAGGCAGCGGAGCGTGGCAGTTTGCACGTCAGCTCGTTGCACTTTCCCTTGCAGTGGAGCTGCGTCACCCAGCGCCTTCGCGGGAGCTGAAATTGGCCCTTTGCAGGCTGTGGCCGACAGAGGAACCGCAAGCCTGGCCTGGGGAGTTAAAGCACCTGGACTGAACCGATATTTGAAGAACTCAGTCTTTCCGTAGCTCCGAATGCCGAGAGCCTGTGTGTGTGGCTGAGCACGCGCGGCTGCCACCACGGTCCCCCCGGGGAGCCCCAGCCTCTGGAGAGGCCACCGCAGTCGGTGACTCTGCCCCTCCAGGGAGCCCATGGTGCTCGAGCCCAACCGGCAGCAGTGACAGCCGGCGTCCTTGCAGATGCACAGAAGGGAGATCTTGCAAACCTCTGCCTTTCCCACCGGAGGGAGAGCCTCCTCTGAGGGAGGAGAGCCGAAGCGACATCCCAGCTCCATTTGATGCTATGCAATTCGTTTGAAATTATCCCAGTTTGGAGGGACCCGTCAAGCCTGAAAGGCAGTCCGGAGGAGCTGGGCAGGCCAGCTCACCCCTGCTTTGCCTTTCCTTTCCTAGAGTGATTCGGTGTTTTCACCATGGAGAACTTGTAACCTGGACCTTGGTTTACTGTACATTGCGAACCGCCCCCAGAGTACCTACTGCAAGTCCCCAGCATCATTTCTGAGGCTGCTGTCAGCCAAAAACAATGGCAAACATCTTCATGCTACCTCCTTGGCACTTTCTTTTGTACTGGAGCTGCATCATCTGCTGCCTTCGCGGGAGCTGAAATTCGCCCTTTGCAGGCAGGGGAAGGCAGAGGAACTGCAAGCCTGGCTTTGGAAATTAAAGAACCTGAACTGAACCGATATTGGAAACATCTTCATGTTTTCCACCTCTTCAGCATCTTCATTGCCCACGTCCCTTTGCTGCACTGCACTGACAGCACCTGGAAAAGGGGGTGGCCGGGGGTACCTCGATGCTGTCCAGCCCATTGGCAGCCGCCGTCGCAGATGTCCCCCCGTTGTTCCCAGAGAGGCTGTTGAGTGTACCCGGGTGTGCCCGGGGGATATCCCCGACCGCGTGCCGTCCTGCTGTAGGGAGGCACTCCCGAGTCCTCGGCGCGCTCTGGGACGCCCTGCGGCGTAATGCAAGCTGATATTTTTCTCCCGCTTTAGATGTGTATTTACGCTCACTTTGTCTGGGTTCCTCAGGAGATAGGGTTGCTCTCTGCTCTCGTTTCGGACAGATCCGAGGCTGGGGGCTGTTCTGTGCCTCTTCAGTCAAGTACATCTGGTAAATCTCAGATTTCAGAACAGTTTCATATACTTGCAGGACATTCATTTCCCAGCAATAGGGCTCAAAATGGCAGTGTGACAAATCAAGAGGGTTATTTCTGCAGGAGCGTGTCTGTATTAGGAACAGATGAAATTTGTTTATGTGTAAATAAATCCAAACCAAACCAGGTCCTGCCTACTTTTTTGTTTAAATATACAAAAGAACTGTCAGTCCTAACTCGCTCTGCCCTTACAATAAGTGTAATAAAATGAAACAACCCCAACATGTTTGCCAGTAAGGTACCATCGACACAACAGCATAACTAGAAAAAAGATTTATTGTCATCGCAAGGCAATCATTTGTGTACCTACTGGAGCAATAGAATTACTTAAGCATTTTCACAGCACATTTATGATATAACTGTGAGGCTCCAACAAAAGCAGTGGGGCTGGACTTGGTTTGCAACCTGCGTTATGAACGTTTGAAGTCGTCGCTTGCTGGTGAAGAGAGGATTGTGTGACGCTTGTGTGTAGCCAGCAGAACAACGGCTGAACACCAGCCTCAGATCTGCATCTTTATTTGGACTTAATTTTTTACTAATGCAGCTTTGGGAGCGGAACGAGTAAATCCATGTATGGTGCTCGGATCCTGCAATCACAAAACCGGGAAATTGTGAATTATTTCATTGACTTCAGTGTGCTGCCCGTGGATACTGATTTTTTCTGTCTGCTCTACCACTGGGGATTAGCTTGGACATTTCTTCACGTCAGGGAATGAGAGAGGGAAGGGGCTGGTCTCTAACCCAACCTCCTGCTCACAGTGGGACCGTCCCTAGCACAAGATCAGAGTGGCTGTGGCTTTACTTAGCCAAGCCTTGAAAACCTCCCAGGATGGAGACCTCCCCATCTCCTTGGTGATGTGTCCCAGGGCTGTAAGATGTGTTGCTGGACTGCCTGGGAGGAAGAGCAGATCCTTTCCTTGCTCGGCCACTGACTTGATGACTTTTTGCAAGTGACTTTATCCTTTGCCTCGGTTTCCCATCTGCCCTAAGAGCTACTGTTATCCAACAGCAAAAGCAGCACCAAGTCTGCAACTGCACCAAGTGCCAAGCCCTGCAGCAAGCCCTTCACCCCGGAGCCTGTCTGTGCAGCAGAGTCCCTGACCCATCTAACCTGCAGCGAGGCTGTGGGTGGATTAAGACTGTATATACATACATACGTACATATATATTAACCTAGAGCATGATAGCTGAGGAGGGTGCCAGGCTCACGCATGCTGTGCTCACACGTATGCTGCCCATGCCCTCCCCCGTGCCTACACCCTGGGGCAGCAAGGGAAAGCCCCAGGCAGGGGCACCCCGCAGTGGGACACATGAAGAGGTGGGTGCAAAGGCAGCCTCCCACCCTGGGACATGCCTGCCCGTGGTGGAGGGATTTCTCCAGCAAGCACTGGGCAATGCCTGTTGTTACACTCGGTCGCCCTCCACAGACGGATCATCACCGGTGGCCAGGCCAAGCCGAGAGACGACCGGCTCTTTATCCTATTACCAGCTCCAGGAGTTTTCCAGGTCATTGCAAGCCTCTTAGCTCTGCTTTTAGAGATCTCTCGCTGAAATAAAGCTCTGTGATGATAGCTCTCTAATGCACCCACCTTGTCTCTTTTCTGGACTTGGGAGTCCTGCTCTCTTTTTCCTCTCTGTCGTCCCTTTGATCAGTAACTGTGGATTCACACCTTAGTTAATACACATCCAGGCTGTGAATTTGGAAGTGGACTGGTGATCCAGTCTTGTCTCGCTGGAAAACTGCCCTGTGCCAGAAGCCTGCTTAGACCCCACCACGGGGCAAGGGCTGTTCGCTGGCATGTTGGTCGAGGGATGGAAGTGAGGAACAAAGTCCAAGAGTTTTAATGACTATGCAGAAGGACAGAGTTTACTCAAACAGAAGCATTTCTACTCTCAATCCTCAGTCCTGACAGGGTCCCAAGTCCGCCCTCCTCTCTGTTTGCTCTGAGAGTCTGAGAAAGGGCATAAAAAGCTTGAGTTTCTAAGCAAAACGTTGCAAAAAAATGGTCCAGTTTCATCGCAAGAAGTTGGAAAAAGGTGCTCCCCTGTCCTTGGGAGTTCCCAGAACAAACACACCCTGTTCAGACTGGGAAAAACCTTTTTATAGAGAGCTGTGACTTGCCTTTTCCTTCTCTTTTCCAAATTCAGTCTGGAGAATGAGATCTTTTCAAAGTAATCCAGTAGCCCGGGGAGGATTTGTACATGCAGATAGCCCATAATCTCTGCTACAGCATAAGAGAGCTGCAATGCAGCTCAGAGAAGGTTAAATGATAAAAAAATATGGCAGACATGGTAAGTATTTGGCATGTTACATGCAACAAAAGATGAACAACAGCAACTGGGACATTATCTTTATTTGCTAAAAATAGAGTCCCACAAAGTTTAAAGAAAAGCACTTTATACTTGTAAACCTCTCCTCTGGCTGTTAAAGAGCCTTCAAAGATGGGCTTTGTGGCTTTGGGATGTCACGTCCCCTTTCAAAGGCTGCCCAGGGCTCAGACAATTGAAACTCAATACAACATCAGCCACAACAGGGGGGGAATAAATAGTTCTGACATGACCCTGCTTTTCTCACTCATCAGACTGACGTGAACGGGAGCTTTGCGGCAGGTACGTCCCCCACGCAGCCACATCCCGCACCCAGGATGCCCGTGGCAGAGCCCAGGTCCCCCAGCCATGCAGGGCAGAGGCAGCCCGGCACCGAGCGCGCTGGCAGAGCCACCAGAAAGCGAGCAGATCGTTTGCCCACAACGCTGCTGAGTTATGCACGGGCATTTGATACACTGCAGCTGACGGGCCGGTTGGAGAGCCGGGTGCCTGGCTGCCCGTCCGTGCCTTCAAAGAATCGCTCATCAGCCGCACACGGGCACACTCGCTTTCCCTGGTACCCTATAATGGGGGCAAAACCAATAAATCCCCCAATTCTCCTTTGCTCTTCCAGCTGCAGAGAAACCAACTTCGCCAAGTCTGAGATTTTGGCCAACTCTGTTGTATCTCAGGATATTTGTGCATTAATGCAGAAACTCGTTTTTGCAATAGAGTAGTACCAAAGCCATTAACTTGACCCCGCAAGCGGAGGGGATGATGTGATGTTCGGCACCAGCCAAATAAAGAGAGAACAATAGGGCTATTTTTGTGGAAGAGAGTTCAGAGGGCTCCCTGGGGAGCCAAACCTCTCGCTGGCCCACAAGAAAAACAAGGCAGAGCTCTTGCACCCTGGCTTCTCCGTCATCTAAATACCAGCTTCAGCCAGGGCATGAAAGAAATCTATTGTCTCTAAGGCCGTATTTCGATGCGAAATGCTCTGGTAAGGCCAGCAATCTTAAACCCCCCACACGTGTGCCTATTGTTTGAAGTGCAGAACAATTGAAGGGTGCTCTCATGGGCTAAAGATAGAAAGGCAGCTGGTGCTGTCCTTTTCCCTGTAACTGAGAATAAAACAATGCCCAAGTATTGTCTGCATTGCTGGAGCGATGACATTGGACTCTCTGCCAAGAGAGCATCTAAAAGATCAATGAAACCCGGGTTATTTATAAACGGGTAGTGTCATTTCTTCCCCAAAGTAATTTCACTTCCTTAGCTTTTCCACCAGGCCTTTCTGTGCCGTGAAGTGGCCGTGGAGCGAGGTATAAATAGCACCGAGCCAGGCTGCGAGAGAGGCAGCAGGACCGGCTGGTGGAAAACGAAGCTGCCGCGCTGAACCTGCGTTTGGCTGCACCTTCAATTCCCCGAGCGGTGCCCAAGCTTCTGCAGCGCCGAGGTGGGGACCAGCCATGGATGCTGATCCCCTTCTGCCGGCGGGGAGCAGGTCCCTGCGGGCGCAGCCCCGGCAGCCGCCGCGCTGGCTGTGCACAGACCCAGCAGCTGCTCCCCCGGGGCCAGAGTCCACTAACACCAGGACTTGCTTTCTGGGGGAGCTTTTAGGGAGGTTTATTTCACCCACCGGCCAACAAACAGGCGGTAGCACGGGCTGCATGTGTGTGTCCGCCTCATCTGCCGTGCTGGGATGCTCAAGGTAACCCTTGAGCCCAAACGCCATGGGACAGAGCCTTGCTTAGGGACAGGGGACATCTTGTAGGGGAAAGCTGCTGTCTGCAGGATGGCATCCCACCAGGGCATATCCAGACTAGAGACTGGAAACCTGGAATCAGACATTCGCTGCAGTTTGGAGAAAGAAAAGCCCATCTTGTCTGATGGGCCGTAGTGAGGTGAGAAGGTCTCCTGTCGTGATGTGAGGACATGCAGGAATATTGCTCCCTCCTAGGTCACAGTCAGTCCTGAGAAAGGTCCAAGCCTACCAGATACCATGAAGAACTCCCACGTCTGTTGCCACTCCATCTTGAACAATTGTTCCTTGCTATAAGATAGACTGAGCTCAATCTAGCGTGAGGCTTGATGACCAAGCACAGTGGGGAGGACAAGCAGAGCAGCATCTGAGCCTGCAGTGAGCAGAATGCTGGGTTGATGGGCCAGGAGAGCAGAGCCATGGCCTTCATCAGGCCACGGAAACAACCGCTAAAGCCAAGCAGGTCCCAGCCCAGCGCGGCCACTTCCATCAGCTTATGTCCTCAACACTACCCTAGTCTAGTTTCCCATGTAGCAAAGGAGAAGGTGGATGAGGAACAGAGAGAGCAGGGGGCTGTGATGGGATCGTCCCGGGGACCGATGCTCTGCGAGCGGCTGGTTGCATGGGCTTGGTGTGTGTGCAGGACATCACCCAACCTTGTGCACCCAGATCTCAAAGCAGATGAAAACTGATGCAAAACCAGAACAGCTAGGGCACTGCCGGGGCAGATCCTGCACACGGACTGGCAGAACCGCATCCTGGCTCTGGTTCCGATCAGGCTCTGCGCCTCCCTTGCAGCCTCCAAGGCAGCTCTTGGTCATGATTTCCAATGGCTGCTGTATGCCCGGGTCTGTCCCGGCAGGCCAGCTGCAATTAAGGTGCTATTAAAGCATTCAAATGAACAGGGCAAGATTCTCTTTTCTCTCATTGTTTTGGAGTGCATTGCCAAAACCTCAAGCATCTTCACTGAAGGCTCACAAGTTCCTGTAATTTTTGCAGTGTTCAGTACAACCTTCATTCCTAAACAGATACTTTACGGTGGCAATCCCCAGAGGAAAACCCCTCGAACCTCAAAGCTGGTAAATTCAAAGCGAACAAACAAAACCTCTCTAATTTTCCCAGTCTCCAGGTGATCTCACTGTCTCCATGCCTGCGTGTGACCTTGCTTACTAACTCTGGACACTAATTTCTCACATCATATCTCTTTCAGGTACTTTCTCAAGCCTGATACTCATTTTGGAGCCTTCTTGCATACAGTGTAAGCACGGTACCCGAAGGGTCAGCCACCAGCGTGCCCATGCTGCCCAAGCCTCATGCCATGGCGAGGTGTGTACCCCTGCAACGAGGCGCTCATGGCAGCAGCAGCTTCATGCGTGTTCATGAAGGGTTATAGAGGCAGCACTTCACCCCTGGCCAAAGGACAGCTAGCTCAGGACAGGGGGACCAGCACTGTCCACAGGGTGGGACGTCCAGGCAGCAGCGCACTCATCCTGGGAAGTGCCCAGGGAGCTGTGAGATGAGGGAGCCATTGCTAACTCCATCCCAAGCTCCACAGGAGCATCTGCCCTTTGGGGTCCCTGCAGCGGCATCGCTGCTGTACCCATCTGCTATTGATGTTGAGGGGCGCATGGAAAGCTGTGCTGCGGTGGTGGCTGCTGTCTCTTTTGCCCTGGTGGGACAGGGCTGTGGGGGTTTGGGGGTTTAGGGGTTTGCTTTGGAGGGAGCCTTGCATGGCCAGGCTGAGCCAGAGGGACGCTGTCGGACTGGCAGCGCTGGCCTGTCACCTCTGCCTGTCTCGCTGTAAGCAGACATTCTCGCTGGATGGAAATATGCCTGAAATAGCCCCTCTGCAGATTGTCTTTATCTAATCAGCTGCCTTCGCACTCCCCTCCAGTGCATTTCAGGGAGCTGATAGCGGTGATATGTTAAGTGTGGAAACCTCTAGCGAACTGCCTGACACGTAGAGTAATTCTCCTTCCTGCCACTTATCAGAGCCTGCTAATGGGAAACATTCCTCCCTGGGGTCGGGGAGCAGTCGGGGGATTTCTCCGGAGAGGACAGCTGAGCCCCTGGCACCCTCCTGGCTCTCCAGGGCTGGGTAGGAGCTGATCTGACCACAAAATATTCACTGAAGGGGCAGCTCTGCAGTCTGGTGCTGGTGGTGTCCTGTCCCATGGGGAGAGGCTTGTCCAGCCCTCAGGGGCATGGCTGAGGAGCCCCATCCTCTTACATCATGTCACGGAACACCAACATCAATCGCAGAGCTACAGGGGGAAGAAGAGGGATGCCTCAATGGTCAGGGGAGATGCTCCCACTGCTGAGGACGGTCGTGCAGGGCTGGTGGGACATTTGGGCAGACCGTTCGCTTTGGGTGATAGCCACCTAAAGCAAACTCCCCTCTGCTCAGGCTAAAGCCATGGGCTTCTCGTTGTGCCCGTGGGGTTTTGTGGGAGGTCCATAGGAGCCCTCTGCGGCCACTGCCCCACTGAGGATGCCCCGTCACCCCTGTCTGAGCAGGGCACAGCTCAGGCCTTGCCAGCAATTTGAGGATGAGCTTCCTACCACCCTGAAAACCACATCACAAACGCCAGCACCGAAAATGCCCAAACCCGGCGGAAGTACACTTCAGCAGCTGCTGGAGCGACCATTCCACATTTCCCCTTCTACAGATCTGCTCGGCCTTTGATGGACCCTGCTGGAACCTCTTCAAAGAGGGAGAGAAACTAGGGTGAACAGAAGGAACTGCAGAAGGAATCTCCGAAAATAAAATCGCTTTAAAGATAAGGCAGGGGAGGGTGTGAGCAGAGCGCGGGGCGAGTACATGCCCTGAGAAGAATGTGTGAGGCTGGGCCAGCTGGTAGGTCTGGGCCGAGAGCTCGTCCCACTGCCGGGATGCTCGTGGCAAAGGTACTTGGCACCGGACCCACCAAAGGCCTCGGGTCCCTCCAGGGTGTGGGTGGAAACCTGACTCCGAGCCTAGGACAGAGAGGCAGAAGACCACCAGGGTAACCTCAGAGGGACCTGTGGTCCACCAGCACCCGTGGCTCTTCAGGATGCTGAAACTCTGCCATCTTGGCAAGGTTGAGCACCTCTGTCACGCCATGGTCAAGAGGGATCTCAGGACTAGTGTCCCCCTGATGGTCTCCCCAAGGGAGCTGCAGTAGACACATCTGCAGAGTCCAGCTCCGCACCAGCTGCTGCCAAATCCCGATGAGGACCTGAGCTTCTGAACGCCAGCCTGGTGAGAGAGTGCCCACATGGGACATGGAGATGGGGGCTTGCACCCCATTTTATCCTGATGTGCTCAAAGTCACCTTGTTCATGCTACAGACTCCCCTCCATGGGAGCATTTTAATTCATGGGGAAGACTGGCACCATGCAAAGCCCTTACATTACACCACGCAGCCAATGAAGGCAACATCAACCCGTCCCTGAGCCCAGCCATCCTCTCTGCTGGGGCTCAAGCCACAGGGGACAGATCTGGAGTGCTCCTCCGTCCCATGAATCTCCCAGACTTCACTCCAAAGCAGGGTGGGAGGGCAGAGGACCCGCCTGTCAGGGGGGTGTGGGGGAGATGGCACTGGGAACCCAGACTCGCAGGGTGTAGCAGCAAACCATGCCTGTGCGCTGGATGGAAGGACTGACCACTGCTGGGGCTTCAGCAGAAACCCCTTCCAGTGCCTGGCTTAGGTTCAGGGCAGGTCCCGGGGCTGCAAAATTCTCTCTGCAACCTGGGCTGTGTGCCCAGGCTGAAACCACATGCCCTAAGCAGCTCCCGGTGCTGCTATTCTGGCCGTGGCAGAGGCTATGCCACATCCAGCCTGGGCACAGCACTGTGCAGCTAATCCTTAATCACCCCGTGCCTCAGTTTCCCCTATTCTCAGGAGGATACAACAACCCCAAGTTACTCTGGGGTGTGAGGGCTACTGAAAGGGGAATAGCAAAACCCTGCAGCCATGGGCCCTGGTTCTCCAGTATCACCTCGGTGGGGTTATTTCTAATTTCTGTGTCCCCACGACATGACCACATGACTGGGGAGCCAAGAGGTGGTTTGGCACCGAGGCATGCCCTGGCAAGGATGGGGGATACAGCCATCCAGACCGTCTAGGGGGGCCAGATTCTTCCCCTCCCTACACGTGCATGTGGGGGTCTCAAGTCACCCAGCTCTAGTTAGGCTGATTTCCAGCTGCGGAGGCGGCTGCAGCTCATTTCACACGAGTCTGCGTTGAATCCAAGCAGCCCACAAGTGCCCCTGCTCCCACGGGGGGCATGGAGTGACTTTGTGTCCGGGAAGGAGCAGAGCAGCGCTGCAGAGAGGACCGGCCGTGTTCCCCGGGGGGCTGAGCGGTGGTAGCTCGCCCTGGCAGGGCGTGCACAGCCCGGCTGCAATCGCTGGGCTGCTCCGTGGGGCCCTTTGCCCCGGGGAAGGTGTGTGCTGGTCCTGCCCTTGACAGCGGCATCTCCTCGCCTGGTGTGGGCAGGAGGGAGATGGGGTGCAAAAAATCATCCAGCCCCGCTTTGCTTTTTAAATGCACCAAAGCAAAGGCAAACAGAGAAGCAGAATGCTTGGTGGGCAGGCGTGAGGGTCCTTCGGGGAAGCAGCAACACGGCCAGCCCAGAGGGTAGAAACCTCACTACGCTTTGGATGCCAGCAACTAAAATGGCTTTTCCTTCAGCCTGGCACAGAGATCCCCATGGCACAGCCGTGGGTCCGGCTGGCCCCCGCCAGGTCCCGCTCCCATCTCGGGCAGCCCATGGTGGTGCTGCCGGGATGGAGGTACGCTCCGGGCTGCGATCACCGCGTTGTACACAGTGTCTTTGGGTGCTGCCCAGGTAAAATGGTGTGGAGGCAGCCCAGCAACCTCTCTGTTGAGAGATTTTGAATCTGGCCTAGCCATGAACCAAGCTCCCAGGCCAAGGTGAGTGAGCTCTGGGAGCAGGATCTGGGGAGTTTCTGCTGGGCAGAGCTTGCCAAAGGCAGAGCCCATCCATGGCAGCGAGGCAGAGGGGAAGCTCGAGCCCCCCTGCCCAGCAGTGTGCCTGCCCTGGGGGGCTGCCCATGGGCCACTACAGCTCAGAGGAGCATCAGGACCCTCTGACAAAACTGTTGAGTTTCATGCATATAACCAGAAAAGTAAATTCTGGTGTTTGTGGTGGTTGGTGTTAAATGAGCAGTGGCTAGTGTGCCTTGGGAAACAAGCCAAGCCCTTTGAGAAGAAGAAAATGGGGTAGCAGAGACCAAGCCCCGAGGTCCTTCCCTGGTCCCCCACTCCCAGGCAGTCTGTCTGGGCAAAGGCTGAACCAGACCTGAGCACGAGGTTGGGATGCTCCAGCTCGGAAAGCCAGCGGCCGCACACATCCCGCCAGGCAGCAACTGTCCTGGTGGGGTACGGGAAAGAAGCAGGAGGACCGATTGCTCAGGTGCAGGAGGAAACGGTGAAGCTCTCATTCCTCTGCTCCCCGCCGGAGCAGGCAATGCAGGCAGGCTTGGAGAGCTGCGCTGCCTCCCCGAGCTGGAGTCTCTTGCTCTGCCTTTGTACTCGCCTGACAATACAGGAATAAAAATAACCAGGCTGCATTTGCAGAGAGATAAAAGCGAAGTTTGCCTTTTGTGTCTCTCTGGGCAGTGGGACAGCAGCACCAATGGAGCTGTGTGGACATGACACATGGGAATTTCTGACATATCTTTTCCCACTCTGACCTTGACAGACACAATAAAAAGGGGCTTTGCTGCACGCACACAGCCACTCAGTCCTATCACCAAGGTTAGTAATAAAGAGCATGTCTGTGTGCACGCTTGTCCTCTGCTACTAACCCGCTTCACCTCTGCAGGGTGGATGTTCTCGGAGGACAGGAGCTGACTCTGGCGGTACAGGGGAGGGTGGGACAGACCTGGATCGAGAGCATTTTTGCTAAGGTCTGCGTGCTTTGCTAAGTTGCTGGCTACCAGCAGTGGCTACGTTCGTGATCGCTGCAGCGTTTCAGAGCTCTGCTGTGTGATACCGCATTAGATGGATATTAGAAAGCACTATCGTAAAAGCGCTTTTCCAAGCAGCTGTCACGGCGGTCTTCTAGAAGGGGTCTTCCCAGGGATAATACCTCCAGTCTTGCTTTTATCTTCCTGCAATATTGCTCTGCAAAACAGACCTGGGTCTTTGCAGAGGTTTTGTGCAGGGTACCAGGGCTCCAACAGGTCTGTAGAGCTGGAATAAGTTTTAGCTGAGTTTATCAAGAAAAGAGGTGTTGTTGACGATCTCTGGTGACGCCTAAAATACGAATGTGGATTTTGACACCAAAGAGATGTCGGCTCACCCAGCTGGGACTTGCAGTGTGGGGCTGATAGCAGCAGAAGGGAAAGTGTTCAGTAATTGTCTTGTTATTATAGTTATTATTAGCTAGTATTGTTGTCGCTGTCTTCTCGCACTTTCTAAAATTAAAAGCGCTTTTGGTGACCGTGTTGCTCTTGGTTAGCAGCCCAACGGTGGGTGCTTTCCCCATGCACTGACTCCTTGTCCCTTCCCTCCTTTCAGCGTTCAGGTGTCTTTCACTCTTCCTTCACTGCTGCCAAGTCTTCCTCCAGCTGGGCAAGATGTCTATGCTGGACATGAGCGTGTTTGGGGAGGCTGCTGAATACCTCCGGAAGAGCTACACAGAGCAGCTGAAGCTTCAGACAATACCATTCGATGGTAAGACCCCGAGGCAGCTCTCGGCACAGCCCCATGTGTGTGCCCCAAGCTAGCCCCTTGGCCACGGCTCTCTTTGGAGACCATTCCCACCCCTTTCCCAGTGCTGCTCCTCGTGGTATCGCAGGCGCTGCAGAATTGCCCCCACCACCCTTGAGCATGCGAAGATCTCAGAAGTAGGAAAAGCAGGTTTTTGACTTTCCCTTGCTTGCTGAGGTGTGAGTGGAGGTGGCCCTTCATCTCCCCTGACCCTGAGGGACAGGAGGGCTGAGGGAGATGGGCTGAGGGTGTCAAAGCCTTCTCCAGCTCTGTTTCATTTTGGAGGTGTCCACTCTGTCCCAGCCACCCCGCTGTACCGCAGCTCGCCATGCTTGGGCTCGAGGGCCAAACTTGCTCCTCTTGGTTTGGCAAATGAGGAGAGTTTTGTTTCCTCTCACCGTCCTTGTTTTTTATGACGGTCCGAGTGCAAGCACACGTGAAGCAGCAGACTTCTGTCAGGCTAAAAGTTGACCCCAGCAAAGTAAACAGCTGCCAAACACGAAGAAGGCAAAGAAATCCCAGCTCCTATGACCAAGAACGTAGGAAGGAATAATCACTGTCCTTCCATGTTATCTGACTGCATTGATGTGGCTTTCAGTTGACAATTTCAAATGGTTTCCTACATTTCAACCTGTTTTGTGTCTTTCCTTTCCTTTCCTTTCCTTTCCTTTCCTTTCCTTTCCTTTCCTTTCCTTTCCTTTCCTTTCCTTTCCTTTCCTTTCCTTTCCTTTCCTTTCCTTTCCTTTCCTTTCCGCTCCTTTCCTTTCCTTTCCTTTCCGCTCCTTTCCTTTCTGCTCCTTTCTGCTCCTTTCCTTTCCTTTCTCCTCCAGGAAAGAAGCGAACTTGGATCCCGGATGAGAAAGAAGCTTATATTGAAGTGGAAATCAAAGACAGCTCTGGTGGCAAAGTCACTGTGGAAACCAAAAATAAGGAAGTAAGCAAAATACCTTTCATTTTCCAAGGGACAGCAAGTGTGTGTGGACAGGGGATATGTGTGACAAGATCACGTCTGAAACTAGCTGAGCTCTTGCTGATAACCCTTCCACGCTCGGCGATCAGTCATGCCCTGAGGGGACACACACCGCGGTCTGTCAGGACACGTAGGCCAATTACTTGCCAAGAGTGGCAACGGTTCAGCATCCCCCCCATCGAGTGTTTGCTTTCAAACACAGTTTACCATGTGAGACAGACCGAAGGGGGACAGGCGGGCTGGCCCAGCACGGCTCCCGGCCGTGGGAGGAAGGGCTGCCCGAAATCAGCGCCTGCCCCAACACGGCCCTTTGCGATGCTGAACCGCTGCCCGGCTCATCTCAAAGGCTGAAGCGAGGTAAGGGGCCAGTTGGCCGATTCCTGCTCATTTTAGCTGGGATTTGCAGCGGAATGAGCGGTGCTGTTGGGAGAACAGGCGCTGGGCAAAGGGGTAGGACCAGCTATGTCTAGTGGTGAGGCTCCAGCTTTCCAGCAGCGGGAGGGAGGCAAAGCAAGCAAGGATCAGCTGATATTTGTCAAGATAATATCCAGTACAAATAGCTGCAAATGAGCTTAACTAATATTCCTTTCTCGGCTATGGAAGTCGCATGGCCCCGCAACTTCATTGCAGTGCAGAGACTCACGCTGGTGTAAAACTGGGAAAAAGAACAAGGACCTGACCAGGCAGTAAATGGGAGACTTTATTATTTTTATTTCTCGGCTAGTCAGCATAGCACTGAGAAGTGCTCATGTCTGCTGAATTAAAAAGAAATATATATAATCATCTTTGAAAAGTGTCAAGGCTTTGAAAATATTTTTGTCTGAAACTGGGAAAAAAAGTAAAGAAATTTGCCCTCTCCAAAATTTGTCGGAGAGGAGTTTATTCTGATGCTTAAAAGGTCTTCAGCTTCTGCGAACAAAGCAGTTTCCAAACCTTTTTTGCTGTTCCCTCTTGAAACTGTCTTTTTTACAATTTGTCACGGATTTACAAAATGTGAAACTATATCTGCTTTCCCTGGATCAGCATTTCCAGCAGAAACAGTTTCAAGAGACTTAACCCCACCCTTATCCTTCTATCTATCCTTCTGCTTTTAATACCTAACACCTTTTAATACCACGCTCTTCATATTCACCTGTAAAAAAACCCCAAACAAACCTCTTTGAAAGGTTTCATTTAATCTTTATTAACAAGACCATTTGCTAAATCCAGCTTCTTCCATTCAGGCCAGATACATAACGTGATAGTTTCCCAGCACTTGGCTTTGTGGGATTAAATAAATCCAGTTATAAGTGATGGGGTACAGGCTTCAGCTGTTTGCCCAAATAACGAGGGATCTCTCTAAGCAAAAGACCGCGCCGCCGCGGTGTTTTAGGCTGCAAAGAAGAGCACAGGATGGGGGTGTCGAGCACGTTGTGGGGTGACATCTTGGTGCCCCCCGGCTTGGACCCCTTCCGTCGGGCTCGGCCACAGCCCATCTCCCTGGGGAGGGAACGGGTCTGGGGCTTGCTTGTCCCAGCTGGGCTTTGTGGCCAGGGTGCTGGTGGGGCTCCCCTAACCCTGTCACCTCAAAATGGAAGGCAACCGTGTCGGGAGGACGGCAGGCACAGGGCCAGGGTTGTCCCCAGCATGGGACTGTCAATATGTCTGTCCGTCTGGCGGGTTTTGGGGGCGAGGGTGTTCAGTGGGGGCTGGGGTCCATCTGACGTGTCCCCCTCCTCCGGCAGACGCGTGTGGTGAAGGAGGATGAGTTGCAGCCCATGAACCCCCCCAAGTTCGACATGATCGAAGACATGGCCATGCTGACGCACCTCAACGAGGCCTCTGTGCTTTACAACCTGAAGCGCCGCTATGCCCACTGGATGATCTATGTAAGCTGACGGCGCCCAGGGGACAGGGGGTCACCCTGTGGGGTGGGGAGGTGAAGGGGTGTCGGGGCACCCCTGTCCCTCATCCGCCGCCTTTCCCCCTGCAGACCTACTCGGGGCTCTTCTGTGTCACCATCAACCCCTACAAGTGGCTGCCCGTCTACACGGCGCCCGTGGTGGCAGCCTACAAGGGCAAGCGGCGCTCTGAGGCACCCCCGCACATCTACGCCATCGCCGACAACGCCTACAACGACATGCTGCGCAGTAAGCCCTCGCCTTGGGGACCCCCAGCTTGGGGGTCTGGGCTCCCGGGGCAGGGGGTGAGGTGGGTGGCACTGGCCTAATGCCTGCTCCTTCTCTTCCAGACCGCGAAAACCAGTCCATGCTCATCACGTAAGTGCCCCTCCATGCCCTCGCCCTGCCCGGCCCCGGTGTGCGCAGTCGAGGCCCCCAGCGCTGCACTCCCAGGGGAGCCCTGGGCGGACACCCTGTGCCCTAGGAGGGCCCCCCCCGGCCGCGTCCCCCCCCGCCCCGGCAGCTGTCGGCCCCCCTGTCCCTTCCCGCCCAGCCTGCCGCCGCCGCCGCGCCAGGTGACAAAGCCCCGCGCGGGCCTGGCAGGCAGGCTCCCCCGCACCCCGACAGCTGCGGGAGCTGCCGTGGGGCACCCCGACCGCCGGCGTCCTCCGAGGAGTGAGGGGGAAGGAGAGATGGAGGCCAAGGCCAGAGGGAGATGGTGGCGGTGGCCGGAGGGGCGGCGGCGGGGGAGGAGGGTGATGTGGGAGGGTGTAGGCCAGGTTGATTTCAAGTGACATATAGATAAGGGCTATATAAAGGACTCTAAAGGACCCTACGCCGCTGCCAGGAGCCACGGACATTTTTAGCCTCGGCCATAGCCTAATTAGGAAAGGCAGGGGCTGCAGAGAGATGCTTGGCGCGTGTCCGGTGGCAACTCTGCTCCCCGGCTCCCCCCCGGCTCTTTGTGTTCTGGGATTACAATGGGAGAGCAGCTAACTATAGGGATGAGCTCAGCGGGGCCCGCCGGCCGCCCGCACCCCACGCCGGGCACTCTGGCCCCCGTGCTCGCCCGGGCAGGATTCACCCCGGTGCGGTGCCGCCGCTGTCTCCAAGACCCCCCAACAAAGCGGGGCGTGCTGAAACTACCCGAGCGGGAGCAGGCGAGGCTGGTTCCTGGCTGATCCCAGACAGCTGAAGCCCTAGGGCCAGGGCCGTACAGCCTTGGTGAGCACTGGCACCTCACGCCATATCTGCGGCAGGCAGCTGACCCCCCGCGGCACCTTCGAGGAGGCAGGCAGAGCCCAGGCTTGCAGCCGGAGGACACGGCGAGGATGGAGCTGGGTTTCGCTCCAAAGACAAGCCCCAAAGACAAGCACGTACACGCCCAGGCTGGAGGGGATTGATAGTGCCGGCCTCCCCGTCCCTCTGATACTTTGCTTCTCCCTCCTGGAATGATGAGTGGGGCGGCAGGTCGGCAGGGTCTCTGTTTGAAGTTTTGCCTGTTCTTTGCCTCGTGTCCTTGATCTGTGTATTTCTGTTACTCTAAGCGGAGAATCTGGTGCTGGTAAGACTGTAAACACCAAGCGGGTCATTCAGTACTTTGCCATTGTCGCAGCCTTGGGCGACACACCGGGCAAGAAATTAGTAAGACCCTCTTTTGAAACAAGTTCTTGCTGTTTTCTTCCTTTCTTTATTTTTTTTTCCTTTTTTCCCCCCTCCTCCTTTCTTCTTCTTTTTACTTTTTTTTTTCCCTTCCCTCAACTTTTTGCATTTGGAAGCGTGTTTTGGTCTGACCCACCCAGGGCTTGGCTTTTCCCTGACTTTTGAACAAGCAAGGCTTGAAATTATCCTGCTCAAGGGGAAATGGATTTTTTTTCATGTGGCTGCTCAATCTGTGCAGCCTGGAAGAGGTGCTTTAGATGCCCTCTTTATCTTCGCTTCCTCCTTCAACACCCCACAGATCTTCTTCTTAAGGAGCATTAAAAGAATGGAGTAAACCTGCCATTTCCCACCTTGCCTCTTTTAAGCCTTGCTTTTCATCCTTTTCTCCTTTTTTTCTCTTCTTCTTCATTTTGACCCTTTTCTACCTTGTGCTTTTCTTGCTCTTGTTTTGATTCTTGCATTTCTTTGGTGCTGGTTATTTTTGAGCTGCCCTTGCAATTGCTTATTTCTTCTTGATATGCTGAGGCTCCAGCCTGCTTTTCCCTTGTAGAAGCAAACTGGCTGCTTTAGGTATCAGACAAGCAATACTTCAGCATTATTTTCTTTACTCTTCTTTGGGTTTGGATTTAACTGTTCTTGCTTTTTGACGCATTTATTTTCTTGAGCTAATCTATTTAACAACTTTTTGGCATCTCTTATAAAGTTTAATCCTCCCATTTTCTTCTTGGACGTTTTTTGGCACTAAATGGTCATGCCCTGCTTTTCTGACCATGCTTCTTGCGGTTCTTGCCTGGCTTTTCTGGATTTCTAAAGACAATTTTCTTTCCTTTCTCTAGGCAGCTCTTGCCACTAAAACTGGGGTAAGTGTTGTAGACTCCTAAACTTTAACGCTGAGGACAGAGTTCTGCTGCACCACAGAGCTATGGCGGGGTGATGAGGAATGCCTGTGTGGGGCCTCTGCCTCGGGTCTGGGAGCAAGGGCTGCCCCAGCACCTGGGCAGCATTTAGCTCTCTGCTTGGCTTTGTATCATCTCCCACCTTCCCATAGTTTGAAGCTTTGGTGTTTCATCTCTTAGTGACTGTCTACCTTGCCGACTCCAACCTCTCCTTCAAGGGATCATTACTCTTCCAACGCTTGTTTCTAACTAGCACAGTGTTTGCCTGGGGGTGGCGTGGGCTCCTCCAAAGATAAGGTGAAGCCTCCACTCTCTGAGCCGTTAGTGTCCCCCCCCCAGCCTCGAAGCCCAGCTGAGGGCGGTGGTGCTGAGGGGCAGGGGAAGAGCCTCTTTGCCACGGGCACCACTGTGCTCCGGCTGCAGACCGGGGCCCTGGTGATGCCTGGACATGCCACCCTCTGCAAAGACCTGAACTGGCTCGGCCCACCACATAGCAGACAGCTGATGTCCTTCTCTGGGGTGCGTTTCTGAGGTGCTTGCTTAGCTCCAAGGAAACAACTGAGTGCCTTTGGAAATCTGGCAGAGGTTGAGTCCCTGGCGCTCCCAGCACCCCCAAGGGATCAGCCGTGTCAGCAGCTCAGTCGTATGTCCTTGGCCTTCGGTTTCTTTGTCTGAGCACTGAGGGACAGCCTTTAGCTGATGCACACTCTTGGTTGGGGGGATGCTCATTAACACATGAGGCTCAGACCACTTGGGCAAACTTACTAAGAGTGAGATAGCTGGGGGGCTGAATCTGTGGGTCCTGGGGCAGCCCATGGGGCAGCCCCCATTGAATCTCACAGGCCAGGCAATTTTAGATCAGGCTGAATTTAAAGATAACAGACCAAAGGATATCCAAGTGACAAAATACAGTTTGTTAGTAAAGCTGTGATTCACAGCTGCTCCCTGTCTCTTTTGCCCTTCACACGCCTGGAGCTGCAGAGGTGGGGAGCAGTCGTGGGCCCAACATTGAAAAGACAGCGCAGCTCTTGCTGGGCAGAGCCCAGAGCTGGTGTTTCCCACCTAAGGAAAGCCCTATGGACTGTAATGTGTCAGAGCATGGGCAAAAGCTCTCATGAAAAATCCTGCAGGTGCCTGTGCCACCAAACTACTACTGTTGTCAAACGCCACTGTCCTTTGTGTGACTTGGCACAAGTTTCGTGCTTGTCTCCTTGAATTCTTGTCCTGCTTTGCCTGCATTAGGTGGAGGCTGTCTCTTTATCTTTGAACTGTGCATGTGAAACACAAATGGAACAAGGTTAGGGGAAGATTAATCTTGGGGCTTGCTCAGGAGCGCTCCAGTCAGTTCAGCAGATCACGCCAGCTGCGACCTGTGACGTGTTCCCATCACACTGTGACTCTGCTGTGCATGTTGTTGGTGTAGGGAGTCGTAGATCAAGCCTGTTTTCTGGATCTCTTCTTTTGCAATGTGCTGTGATTTGAACTGTCCAAGACTTTGGCTTGGTGGAAGAGGAAATGCCTGGCAGAGTCAAAGAGCCTGAAATGTTTCAGACTGTTGTGGTGACGTGTGCTTGCTCTTGGTTTGCGTATTGTAGCAGCCTAAGAAAGGGGCTAAGGACTGCTGTGTGCAGAGGGGACAGTAGCCTGGATCTTCAGAGGGACCAGCTTAGGCAAGGAGAAGCCCACAGAGAGCATTGCTGCAAAACCTAACTCTGCTGACCCCTAAACTGAGCTGCGTTGCCTCATGAGACAAGAAGATGTCTCAGGAGCAGCAGGCTCTTAAAGACAGCTAACGAGCGTAGCAGGCAGATGGTGCAAGGAGCCCCACCCTCTGTTTCCCTGTGTTGTTGGTAACAGATCCCCTCCGGCTGGGTGGGAGCTGACACATCCTTTGGTTTTGTTTTCCAGGGCACCCTCGAAGATCAAATCATTGAGGCTAACCCAGCTATGGAAGCTTTTGGCAATGCCAAAACCATAAGAAATGACAACTCCTCGCGTTTTGTAAGTGTCTCAGCAAGACAGAGAGCTAATGTGCTGCGTTTATGTAAGCTGAATGCATCGCTTGTGGTACTGTGTTTTTGTACGGTGTGAGCCAAAGGCACGTAGCAGGAAGCTAGCTCTGCTTCCTAGTGGGATTGGACTGCTGACCCCAAGCTTCTTCTGGTTGCATCAGTGCACTAAATTGTGTGCTGGTCAGAATGAATCGCCCTGGTGTCACAGCGAGAAGTCACTTACAGGACCAAAGTTGAGAGGGCCAGAAAGCACAGCCTGGAGTGCTGGAGCTGGGACAGACAAGCGTGCCCCTTCCAGGGAGCAGCATCTTTTTTTGCTAAGCCCAGCCTGGGTCTGCTGTGGGATGCAGAGCTCATCAGCCACAGGTGGCTTCGATGCCTGTTCTTGTGCCTTGGAGGGAAAGGAGATACTCCTGGGTGAGATTCCTCAGTGCACCACAGAGCAGGAGGCTGTGGGCAGGCTCAGTATCACACTGCCCTGCAGAAGTGCTTAGCTTTAAGAACAGGCCTGAGGACAGGGATTTATCTGCTGTGAGTGAAATTTCTGCCTGCCTAGTGTTTAAAGCCTTAGGCGATGCTGTCTGACCCTCTGCACAGTACAAACCAGAGAACTTCACCCACTTACGCCTCACAGAGGCCAGTAACTTACTTGCCTGGCATCAGCAGAAACCTAAGAAGTGGGAAATTACCAGTGTCTTGTAGTTGTCTGAGGTTTCTAGGAGCCGTTCAGAATTGTACCTGTGTAGCCAAGCCCAGCACTTACCTCCTGCGCATGTTTTCAGGGCAAGTTCATCCGGATCCATTTTGGCCCCTCAGGGAAGCTGGCCTCCGCAGACATTGACATCTGTGAGTAGACACGTGCCAGCTGCAGCGGGGAGGGATTTCATCTCACCGTGTGTGCCAGTGCTGGATCAGCTCCAGGAAAGAACAAGCCCTCCTCTAACCCCTCTGCCCTACTTGATTCTAGATCTTCTGGAAAAATCAAGAGTGATTTTCCAGCAACCCAAAGAGCGAAGCTACCACATCTACTACCAGATCCTCTCTGGGAAGAAACCAGAGCTGCAAGGTAAGGCAGCCGAAGCTGCAGCATAGCCTTTATAGCATGATGGCCTGAAAATAGCCACAGAGACCTCTGTTGTCGGTTTTGGGGTCCACAGAGAATGAGCAAACCCAGCTCACCATGCAGGTACTACCCTCGAATGCTTTGCTAGCTGCGCAGGATCATAGGATTGGTGGATAATTCAGGGTGGAAGGGATTTCAAGAGGTCATCTAGTCCAGCCTCCTTTATCCTCACAGACTGAGAAGCCAGACTGAAGCCCTTTCTGCAACTGTCTAGGAGCAGAGAAGTGGTCACTCAGGGTCTAGCTGCAGGGTGGGAGCGCGCTTTGCAAAGCTGCCTTGCATAGAGTCCTCGTCGTGTTGTGGATACAGCACTGACCTCAGCATGTGCAGGCTGGATATTTACTCATTTTGGGGTAGGGGAAAGTGTTTTGCAGCCTGCTCTGAGCTCCTTCAGCCACCCTAGTGAGATGACCTGTTTCAGGTGAGCTTGAAAACAGCCACACAGCTCACCTGGAGCAGCGGCCGTGATGTAGACATATCCTAGATGCGTTCCCCAGGACAGCCCCAGCTGACCTGGATTTGCCCTGGGGCAGTCCTGTGCTCTGAGCAGGCCTGCCCTCCAGGTGCCAGCTCACACGGAGTGCGCAGGAAACCTTTCCACACCGCAGAAGGATGGCTGGCGCGGTCCCCTGGGGTGGTGAGCCTCTTGGCTGCGGGCTCTTGAGCTTGTTGCTGGCTCGAGAACAATACCTTATTAGGCAGGTCTGGAGAGCTGTGCAGAGCAGTAATCTTATCTGGTGGTCACAAGGACATGGATGGCCACTTCTAAATCAGTCTGCAGCCAAGCCATATCCCAAGATAGCAAGCAGGAGGCACATCGCAGAAGAGATGGACCCATGTGTGGACCTGCCTGGGCTTGAAGAGGCTGTTCCTCCCACCAACTGGTGCCCTCTAGTTGAGGCTGGTGAAGCCTTACCTCATCATCTGTGTCTAGGGTTGCCCCTCTGCCCCAGCTTTGTCTCTGTCAGACTGGCCTCACCCTCTTCGTGTCTTCCCCCAACAGATATGCTGCTGCTCTCCCTCAACCCCTACGACTACCACTTCTGCTCTCAGGGTGTAACAACTGTGGACAACCTGGATGACGGCGAGGAACTCATGGCGACAGACGTACGTGTACTTCCTTCACACTGCGCAGCCCGAGGCAGGGGCTTGGGGGAGGGCACAACCACTTCTGAGCAGACATGGGGACGGGTCCTGGCTTTTCTCTGTCCCCCTCTAAATTAGCTGTGAGTTCCCTCTGGTTTATTGGCAGTTGCTCTACACATGCTGTGAGCCTACAGGGAAGAGCAGGGTGACTCTGATCTCCATCAACAGCCTCCTCCAGGCAGAGAAGGGAGAGTAATTCCCTGCATTAGGAAGGGCCTGTAGCCCATGAGCACTTCCCATGGCTCCCATGAGCACTTCCCATGGCTCCCATGAGAAGATGGGACTTCACCTCGGAAAACCTCCTGATTGTGGATGCTAGGCTAGTCCTTTTGCTTTCAAATAGATCTTGTGGGAGCTGGACTCACATTCATGGACAGCATTCCTTGGCTAGGTGCCCTCCGGATAGAGCACCCTGCCCAGAGCCCCAGGATAGGGAGAGCGCCTTAGGAGATGGTGGGAGGCCAACCTCACCTCAGAGTGGTGATTTTGTTCAATCTATACTGCTTTGTCTCTCCTCAGCACGCCATGGACATCTTGGGCTTCAGCAATGATGAGAAATACGGCTCCTATAAAATAGTGGGCGCTATCATGCACTTTGGCAACATGAAGTTCAAGCAAAAGCAGCGAGAAGAGCAGGCAGAGGCTGACGGCACTGAAAGTGAGTTTGGCTCCATGCTGCCAGATCTGCCCAGCCTGGCCTGGGCGTGCAAATTCCTCCAAGGGCAGACTGTGATAACTTCCCTGGCCTGGTCTGTGAAGGTCAGTGACCATGATCCCAAGCAGCCACACTGTCTTAGGACCTGCTGTAGGTGCACAAAGGGGCTTGTCCTTGAGCGGGCATATTTAGGACAGCCTTTTCTGCAAGCACTAGGTGGTCTCATCTGCATCAGACTTGCCTCAGCAACATCACAGGCTGTCACACCCTGGCAGCCTTCTTCAGTCCTCTCCTGCCCTTCATCACCTCTTCTCTTGCACTTCATTAGACAGCCTTCCAGAGCAGGTCGTCCACAGAATATGAGGCAGGCCATGATCAGGACTGCAAGGACCTGCTCAAGTCACAGCCTCCTGAAGGGCAGTTAGAGTAGGATACAGTCACCATCTAATACTTTTCCTTGTTTGTTGCTTAGGAAAATCCAATGCAAATCATAGATCTAAGACAACAGTCAGGCTGCAGAGCAAACCTGAAAACTCAGAAAAGTCAGAGCTCAAATATTTTCTATTGCTTTTGCACGGCTGTATTATGCCTGGCTCCCAGGCATAATGGAGCAAGCTTCAAGGAGAGGGTGACTTACCAGCATGTGGAAGGGTGAGAAGGTGGAGCCCTATCACTTAACTGGAAGACTTAAGCAGGAACTATACATCAGCTGAGGCAGGGATCCAGCAGAAATGACCACCTGGATCAGACTTTGTCGTGCTAACATTCATGAAGGAAGAGTTCCCCTTGCCTGAGGAATGTCAACACAGGATTCAGCTGCTACCTGGTAATTAATGCAGATTTTGATCTAGCAGTGATTTCCCTACAGAGGTGATTTTCTAGCTACAATCTGCTATTAGGAGTCTATGAAAGATAAGCAAGAAAATCACCTCTGTTCTGGTCAGTTCAAGTTCACTGCATGGGAATCCAAGCTTCCACTGGAAAATGCATAGCGATCCCCAGATCAAGAAGACTCAAAAACCTGATAGGCACCTGATGAGGTGCAGCAGGTCTGCTATGGCCATCTCCTCCAAACAGTAACTTCTCAGGCAGGAGGTCCAGATTTTAAAAGCATCATACAATATCAGAGATCGGAGATCATACTAGACACTGGAGGAGACTCTGGAGCAGGTGGAAAAACTAGTATAGTTAGCATTGATCAACAGAAGAGCTGGTAAATTTTTTTTTTTTTTTCTTTTTTCCTTTCCTGGGCTTCCTAGCTGGCTCCTCATGCCTTTGTACTGTTTTACAGGTGCTGACAAAGCTGCCTACCTCATGGGAATCAGCTCAGCTGACCTCATCAAGGGGTTGCTCCATCCTCGTGTGAAAGTGGGCAATGAATACGTGACCAAAGGTCAGAACGTGGAACAGGTGAGTGTGCCGGAACACGGGCTTCCTGCTCACACCGGTATGTGACTCCTCTGCAGGCAGGCCCATTGCGTAATGTTCTCTGCACAGAGAGGCTGGTGCTTCAGTTCACTCTCTTGGGTTTAGGAGGAGACTCCAGAGCAGCATGAGAAGATGTATCCACAGTTACTGGCTTTTGGAAGCTGAAAAAGTCAGTGGCAGAGCTGGTAGATAACTTTGGATATGAACCAAGGCTGGAGGTTCAATGCAGTCTCTTTGAAATGTGGGTTGGATCACAGCCAGAAGAGGTCCAGTTTCTATGGATCTGCTTCAGAGACAGTCACACTGCCATGAAGAGTTCAGCTCTGGAAAGCAGAAAACTCATCTAAATACTCATCTAAAACTCATCTAAACTTATCTTGTGGGTGACTCAAATGCACCACGAATGTATCTTGTCAGATTCCAGCCACATCACAGTTAGGAACCCAAACCTGGCCTGAATTGTGCAAGCCAGTCCTCAAGTAAAATTCAAGAGGACCTTAGGAGCTGGTGTCTTATCCAAAGTGAGCTGGAGGCTCCTGCCATGCACAAGGCTTCTGAAAATATCACTTTAGACTGAATCTGTATCCTACAACCTTGGAGGCTAAGACCAGGCCAGGGACACAAGAACACACTTGTGAGCATGTGAAAACTGATCTTGGAGCATATATTGTAACCATGAGCTCCCTGGATCTGTCTGTCTGTCCTTTGTGTGCCAAGAGGAGCTCTCTTCTTCAGCCTCTAGCTCCTACAAAAGCAGGGGGTAGCATAAGTGCTCATGACCTGCTCTGTGATTTGCTTTGGCAGGTTGTCTATGCTGTGGGAGCCCTGGCTAAAGCCACCTATGATCGCATGTTCAAGTGGCTGGTGACTCGGATCAACAAGACCCTAGACACCAAGCTGGCCAGACAGTTCTTCATCGGAGTACTGGACATTGCAGGCTTCGAGATCTTTGACGTGAGTTCTGCAGGCCCCCTGCAATGAGTTCGGGGGAATGTGGTAGCTAGACAGCTCAGTCCCCTAGTGTCTGACAG
Source organism: Gymnogyps californianus (assembly GCF_018139145.2). Classification (NCBI taxonomy): domain Eukaryota; kingdom Metazoa; phylum Chordata; class Aves; order Accipitriformes; family Cathartidae; genus Gymnogyps; species Gymnogyps californianus. The sequence continues at coordinate 3,266,914 of NC_059487.1, read as the reverse complement.
GTCTATCTCCTCCAAGAAACTGCTGGCCTTGATAAGAAAAAGAGCTCTTGTCTGAATTAATTTATCTGGAGCAAACAGGCAGCTCACAAAAACTGCTGTGGGCACATCTCCAGTGATTCCTGGCTACCTGCTCTGGTAGCAATCCAGCTGAGCCTAGCAGAGATCATTCTTCGCACCCAGACAAAGCAGAAGAGTGAATGCCTTCACGTCTGGAGCTCCTCCTCCTGATGCGTTTGTTTTGTTCTTGCAGTACAACAGCTTTGAGCAGCTGTGCATCAACTTCACCAATGAGAAGCTGCAACAGTTCTTCAACCACCACATGTTTGTCCTGGAGCAAGAAGAATACAAGAAGGAAGGCATCGAATGGGTCTTCATTGACTTTGGCCTGGACCTGCAGGCTTGCATCGACCTGATTGAGAAGGTAAAGCTTGAGTCAGGGCACAGGAATGGTACTTCTGGTAGGCAGCTTGTTTGCAAAGACTGGAACGGTAAGAGGTGCTCTGCTACCGGAAATTAAATTATTCCCTCCCTAGTCAGTGGCAAGTGCCCAACTTTGTTTTCCCCACACTTACAGCTCAGAGCCTCCAGCCCATTGAGTCCTTTTTGACACAAAGTTTGACTTTATGAAACTATGGAAATTCTGTTCCTACCCACCACTGAGCCACAAAACCTGGTGCAGCCTTTTCCTCCAGAGAACAGTGATCTCTGCCCCTTTTTTCCTACCCACTTGCTGCCCCACAGTGCCTCTTACTTGAGTACTTGCTGATTCAGAGCAGCTTGTATAAAAGATTTCCACCATTGCATGGAGGAAACTCACCTTTTTTTTGGAAAGGAGCAAACCTGTCAGGATACTGGAGAGGATCTCCCCTTCCCAACAATCTGATGGACCTAGGCAAGCCGCCATGTCTTGCAGACCTGGCCAGTCCCACTCTGACTGACTGGAGGTCAGATGCAGCCTGGATATCACACCAGTGATAGCTTGCCCCATGGTCGATGTCTTGCAGCGTTTGCCTGAATGAGGACGAGGTCTCCCAAGTCAAGCCTTGCCTCACCTTGCTCAGTGGCACAGAGAATCCCCCATTCTGCGAGGGGATATGGCAACACTGAGCTCAGACCTCTTTATACCATCTTTTCCCTGCAGCCACTGGGAATCTTGTCCATCCTCGAAGAGGAGTGCATGTTCCCAAAAGCCTCCGACATGTCATTCAAAGCTAAGCTCTACGACAACCACATTGGCAAGTCACCCAACTTCCAGAAGCCCCGGCCGGATAAAAAGCGGAAATACGAGGCCCACTTTGAGCTGGTGCACTATGCTGGTGTGGTAGGTCCCTTTCAGCTCTTCTACACACTTCACACCTTCCCTTTTGCAGGGCTGTCCTTACCTTTGCCTCTCTCCTCTGGTAACAGGTGCCATACAACATCATTGGGTGGCTGGACAAGAACAAGGACCCCCTGAACGAGACAGTGGTGGCCGTCTTCCAAAAATCCCAAAACAAGCTCCTGGCCTCCCTCTATGAGAACTACGTGAGCTCTACTTCAGGTGAGAAACCACCTCACCCCTTTTTTGACCTCGATCTCTCCCTCCCTTTGCAGCAAAGCCTCCTCACCCCCATGGCCAGCTGTCGGTGCAGCATTCTTGCACCTAGCAGCCCGGGCAAAGGGAAGACCCACATTGACCCCTAAAAACCTCTCTGACCTGGGTAGGTGGGTACTCTGGACATGCAATGCTGGCCTAGGGGCTTTAGGTGGGTGGTTAGGACCAGGCTGAGCTTGTGCGGTGCTGTAGAGCTGTCCTGGTGGCCCTGTGACTTGGGATGTGTGAAGGGGTCTCTTGTTACCAAGAGCTGAGGAGTAACACCCAAAGTTGGCTGCCGTGGGAGATGTTTTTGGTGGTCTGCAGCTTTACTCTGCAGCAGGGTACTGCCACCTCTGCTTTACAGAAAGCAGGGGCTGTGGGCATTTCAGGAGTGTTTGGGGGTGCTCCTGAGTCCTCCAAGCCGAGCAGATGTTTTGCTGATGTAATTAATCAATATTTCAACCCAACAGAGGAACCTCACAAGCCAGGGACCAAGGAGAAACGTAAAAAGGCAGCTTCTTTCCAAACAGTGTCGCAGCTGCACAAGGTAAGAGCCAGCCCCTCATCCAAGACCATGAGGGAAGCATGCTCAGAGTGTCCCAGTATCAGTCCCACTTCCTTGCCAAGACTGGGGTATCTATCTTGCACATGAGCTCCTGGGGCCTGAAGGACCACCAGGGCTCCTGAAGGACCACCACTAGGCAAAAGCTCCTAACACCCTCTCGTCCCTGGGCAAGGGGCCTGTGCCTGCCAGAGTCCCAGCCCTGTCCCCGTGCTGCTAGGGAAGGACATGAGGCTCCAGGCTGGGAGAGTGATGGCTCCCTTTGAACTGGGGCTTGTGCTGCTTCTGCCCACGTGATGCTTGCGCTGCTCGGCAGCTCCTTCGCCTTTGAGAGAGCGGCAGTTAAGACTTGTAGTGATGTTTAGATAATGTATTACATGAACATCACTTTAAGTCTGTGCTACTTCTCTCCTCATTCTTGTCGGCGGGAAGGACAGCCTTTGGGCAGAAGAAAATGGAGGAGGATCTTACAGGTCTCTGAGCAGGCAGCTCTCTGCTGTCCTGTCCAGGGAGGTGACCTGAGCTATTTTACAGCTCAGGATAACACACACCCCTGTTCCCATGCTCACCACAGGAGTTATTTGTCCACCCCAGAGCTTAAGCAACTGGAAAACAGCATACTGGGGTGTGTGAGCCCAAAGCTGTGTCCTGCCATGACATCCTTGTGGTGACAGGGTGCTCAAAGAGGGCAGCGCTTGTGTCAGAGCCCCCGTTCAGGGAGACGTGTGACTTTCTTCCTCCTGGACAAGTCACAGGCCTTGGGGAAAGGTGTCTGCGGCGAGAAGTTGCCCCATGATGACATGGAGCTGTGGGAAGGCGTTCCCTTCCCTGAGCTGGTCCTGGACAGGCTGAGCATGTACGAGCAGGGGAAGGCAGCCTGGAAAGATCGAGGGTGCAGATGCCTTTCCCACAAGAACAGGCAGGGCCATGTCTTGGCTTGAGCCCTGCCTTGGAGAGAAAAGAAGGCCCAGGCTGGATCGGCAAGGCCCTCTGTCACAGCCGAAGGGCATGGGCAGCACTGTGGAGTTGCAGGGGAAACCTGATGAGATGAGGGCTGCAGCCAATGTGGATGCCAGCACTGGATTTGGAGGGTGCTGAGCACAGGGCTGATGGGCGCCAGCAGAGCTGTATACCAGGAATATGCTTAACAACATGCTGTGTTCCTGGCTCTCCCCTGCAGGAAAACTTTACCTACAAATACTTGGGAAGCATCTGGCTCCTCTCTGGCATAGCAAAACCTGCAGGTGCCATCTGGCACGTGTCATGGTTTAGCCCCAGCCGGCAACTAAGCACCACGCAGCCACTCGCTCACTCCCCCCACCAGTGGGATGGGGGAGAGAATCAGAAAAAAGTAAAACTTGTGGGTTGAGATAAAGACAGTTTAATAGGACAGAAAGGAAAAATAATAATAATAATGATAATAATAGTAATAATAAAATGACAATAATAATATTAAAAGAATTAGAATATGCAAAATAAGTGATGCACAATGCAATTGCTCACCACTCACTGACCGATGCCCAGTCAGTTCCCGAGCAGTGATCCGCCCCTCCTGGCCAACTCCCCCCAGTTTATATACTGGGTGTGACATCATATGGTGTGGGATATTCCTTTGGTCAGTTTGGGTCAGCTGTCCTGGCTGTGTGCCCTCCCCACTTCTTGTGCCCCTCCAGCCTTCTCGCTGGCTGGGCACGAGAAGCTGAAAAATCCTTGACTTAGTGTAAACACTACTTAGCAACAACTGAAAACATCAGTGTGTTATCAACATTATTTTCCTCCTAAATCCAAAACACAGCATTATACTAGCTACTAGGAGGAAAATTAACTCTATCCCAGCCGAAACCAGGAACGCATGTCTGCCAGCCCAGTCCCCTCTGCCATTGCTCCCGCCCTGGCAGAAGGCAGCGGTCCTGCTGCAGGGCTGGGGATGTCCTGTTGGCAGGATAGCACAGAGGGCAGCCAAGCAGGAGGAGATCCCCCCTCTCTCATGAAGAGTGGTAAGGGGCTCCCAGCGTCTGCTCTCTCCCTGCCTGTGGGGGGAAGGGGCTGGAGAGGAGTGTTGTAGGGGAGCAGAGCTGTCACTTCGTGCCTCATCCCCCGTGTCTGCCCTACAGGAGAATCTCAACAAGCTGATGACCAACCTACGCTCACTCAGCCCCACTTCGTCCGCTGCATCATCCCCAATGAGACAAAGACCCCAGGTATGCATGGACTGAGACAGGACCCTGGTATTTCCCTTGGGTGACATCCACATGTGGGAGCTGGCAGGGACTCTTGCACCCACCTTCTCTCCAACCCTTTTCTTGCAGCAGTTCTGCTGCCACTGAGACCTGGCCCCATCTCAGCATGGAAACCCCTGTGACCCGTGCCAGTCTCCTCTACTGGGGAGAATGAGTTTTGCCAGGCTCCCATTTTAGCTGTGTGTTGATGGTTGGGCTGCCTTGCACTTGTGTGTAACAGCAGGCACGGATGAGTCTTTCAGGCTGACTTCCACCATCCGAGGCCCAGGCTGCAGCACTGCTCAGCGTAGGCCTACAGGACAGGTTAACACCTGTGTTCAAAACCATGGGCTGTTTCCAGAGTTCAGGCCCACGCTGCAGCTCCATTTCCCCTGTCCTCTTGGGCTGAGTGTCTGCTCCATCTTTGTTCTCACCCACAGGAGCCATGGATGCCTTCCTGGTGCTGCATCAGCTGCGGTGTAATGGTGTCCTTGAAGGTATCCGCATCTGCCGTAAAGGATTCCCCAACAGGATCCTCTACGCAGACTTCAAGCAGCGGTAACTCCCTCTTCTCCCTTGCCCAGCAGCCATCACGTATTCTGAGGGGAGACAGACTGCCCTGGCTCTGACTGGCTCCCCACCTTGTGCAGGGCTGGTCTGAACCAGCACAATACACCTAGTGCGTGCACAGTTTGGGATAGCTCTGTTGCTGGCTCTGTGGTGCCAGACATGGATAGTTTGGTGCCAGACGTGATGAGACAGCAGGGCTGGTGATGTTTGAGATGCTGAATGCAGGGCTGGTGCGGGTGGATGGTGGCAAGGCTCAGGTCCTCCAATCCTGGCTCAGATTTCTCTCTGCCCTTGGGATCCTTACCATTCTCCAGGCTAGCCCCATCCACCCTGCTTGGCCTGGGCCTGACCAGACATGGTGGGGCCAGTGGCCTCCTCCTGCACAGTCTTGCTTGTGTTCAGGGACTAAGATCTGGCAGGGTTCCCTGGTGTCTGCTCTGCAGAAGAGCCCATACTGTGCCCTGGAGCTCCTGGTTCTTACGTGGCTTCAGCCTGTGCTGCAGCAATGTGCTTCCAGGGGGAACTGGCATGACTGGGGTACAGGGATGATGATGGAGCCGTCAACTCTGTGCTGGGGTTCTCTTGCACATCCTCCCTCTGCTTTGTCCCTGCAGCTACCGTATCCTGAATCCAGCAGCCATTCCAGATGACAAGTTTGTGGACAGCAGAAAGGCCACAGAGAAGCTGCTGAGCTCCCTGGAACTGGACCACTCACAGTACAAGTTTGGTCATACCAAGGTGAGACCAGGCAGCTGGTCCTTGGGAGGGAGACATTGCCCCTCCTGTGTCTCTGCAATCCCAGCTTGCTCTCCGTGCCCAGCTTGCTCTCTGTCTGGCCACAGCCCTGCTGAAGCCCTGCGCTCTACAGGTTGAGTGTGGCCCTTGAAGAGATTGAGGAGGGCAGAGGAAGAAACAGGTTGGGAAGAAACAGGTCTGAGCAGAAGGTCACTGGTGCCTGAGCTCATACCACCCAACACAGCGTCTAGTCCCTGCTGGGGGATGCGAGGGGATGTGTGCAGGGCAGGGAGATCTGGTGCCCAGCTGTGCCTGTGCCTTGTGTGGGTGCAGAGTGTGAGTGTGTGCCCGTGCAGGGAGGGCACCTACACCTGCAGTGGGTAGCCCTCAATGCTTGGTGTATCCCTGCTTTGGGCCACATGTAGTCTGGGTCTGCCTGACAGGTTATGTTACCCCTGAGCCCTCTGTCCTCTCTGCTGTTGACTCTGTTCTCTCTTGCCTGCAGGTGTTTTTCAAGGCTGGTTTGCTGGGCATGCTGGAAGAGATGCGAGATGAGCGTCTGGCCAAGATCCTGACCATGCTGCAGGCCAGAATCCGCGGGCACCTCATGCGCATTGAGTATCAGAAGATCATCAGCAGGAGGTAGAGTTGTGGGGGGAGGTAGAACTTTGTGAGCATTTCTCCTTGTTCCTTCTGCACGTTTCAGTGGGTTTGACCTGTGGGGCTTGCCTATGGCTGGCAGTGGTTGGGTAAGGCCCTGTCGTGAAGGGACGGAGGCAGACCTGTAAGAAGTCTGACATAGGCCTGGTAGGGAGGGTTGGTGTATCTAGGTGGGGGGAGCCTTTGGTTTCCACTGTAAGATTCAGAGGGATTTAGAGTGAGGAGACCTGACAGCCAGGCCACACCAACCATCCCACTAGGGCCACTACAGTGTGCAGACAATGTGCCATTCATTCAACATACTGCCATTTGCCCTCCTGGTGAAGAATAGAACCATGTCCAGGCCTGCAAAAGCCAGGTCTCTGCTGCAGTGAGGATGGGAGGTGGGGAATCTACACCCATGATGATGCTGTGCTTGTATCCCTCCAGGGAAGCCCTCTATACCATTCAGTGGAACATCCGGGCCTTCAATGCTGTCAAGAACTGGTCCTGGATGAAGCTGTTCTTCAAGATCAAGCCTTTACTCAAGTCTGCTCAGACTGAGAAGGAAATGGCCAACCTGAAGGAGGAGTTCCAGAAGCTGAAGGAGGCTCTGGAGAAGTCCGAGGCTAAGAGGAAGGAGCTGGAAGAGAAGCAGGTCTCCATTATCCAGGAGAAGAACGACCTGGCTCTCCAGCTGCAGGCAGTAAGTGCTTCACCCTCTCTCTGAAAGTGTGAAGATAGTGCAGGGTCCATGGGTAGAAGAAGGAGCAGAGCGTGCTAGATCCATCCTTCAGCCTCTTGCAGTTCTGAGACCCCCTCATTGCCACAACCTGTTTGAATTGCAATGTTAGACTCGGTGCAAACCTGAAGCAATGATGTCACTGATTTGCCATCGCAGGGCTGCCGTGGTGATTCATGCTCCCTTGGCTCTGGAAAGGGTGATCTCCTCACATTGGGGTGGGAGTGATGGGAATGTTTGCTCACCAAGCTGTGGCTAATCTGTGCCATTTCTGTACCAGGAAGTGTCAGTCCAGTGTTTCCTTCCTCTGGAAAATTTAGTTGCAGTTAGCTCTTTGGCTATGGTTAGTATTAGTAGTTGTCCCATGGCCCTTGAAAACAGGCAGTGACTGGAGCTTTTTTGTACATCTGAGCACCTTGGGCTTGCTCTGCCCCTTCCACAAGTAGAGCTTCCACTCTGGGCCGAGATAGCATGGCTGAGAGCCTGCTGGTATGCTCTTGGGGCAGTGGATGAGCGCTTGCTCTCCTGTGCCTGTCCCAGGAGCAAGACAACCTGGCAGATGCAGAGGAACGCTGCGACCTGCTGATCAAGTCCAAGATCCAGCTGGAGGCCAAGGTGAAGGAGCTGACGGAACGTCTGGAGGATGAGGAGGAGATGAACGCAGACCTCACCGCCAAGAGACGCAAGCTGGAAGATGAGTGTGCAGAGCTGAAGAAGGACATTGATGACCTAGAGATCACGCTGGCCAAGGTGGAGAAGGAGAAGCATGCCACAGAGAACAAGGTAACTGACCCTCCCTGCAGAGTACAGTCTCATTGCCCAGGGGCCTCAGTGCTTGTGGGGGCACCAAAGAGAAACGTCAGGGACAAGGCGACTGGTGTGTGGGAGCTGGGGCAAGGCAGAGTGCAAAAAGGTGTGGGAGAGGGCAAAACCCTCTGGTGTCCTGCCTCATTGCACAGGAGTGGTATGGGCAAACGGTTCTGTGCAATGGCAAGTGATTTGGGGCATTGGCAAACCACCTGGTGGAACCAGCCTGGCCAAGGGGAGAGGGGCTGGCTGCTGCTGTGGTGCCAAGCTGCTGTTGATCATGGACTCCTGCCTTTCATGGGTCAGGCTGCTGTATTAACTTTGCATCCCCTCTCTCTGAGAAGGTGCGCTCAATTTTTGACCTCACTGATCTAGGTTAAAAACCTGATTGAAGAGATGGCTGCTCTGGATGAGATCATTGCCAAGCTGACGAAAGAGAAGAAAGCACTGCAAGAGGCCCATCAGCAGGCCCTGGATGACCTGCAGGCTGAGGAAGACAAGGTCAACACACTGACCAAAGCCAAGGTCAAACTGGAGCAGCAAGTGGATGATGTGAGTCATAGGCCAGTGACAGTGAAGTGAGAGAGGTTTGAGTCGCACCTCCAGGAGAGCCCAAAGGCTGTCCCTGAGTGGGATCTGGAGGGTGGGATCGTTATCAGATCCCCATTTAATATGGCCAGTTGATGAATAACCCCATTGACAAACTGCCTCTGAACCAAGAGGTGGTCTAGAGTACCTCATGGAGAGCAGTCCTGCGCTGAGGGAGTGGGACTAGAGACCAACTAGGAAACAGCTCTGACTCTCAGGGCTGGATGAAGTTCCCACAGCAATGGACATGGGGAAGGTTGGGGCTACAGAGGGTCCTTTCCCTCCCTATCCTGTCTCCCTTCATTCTCCAGCTGGAAAGCTCTCTTGAACAAGAAAAGAAAATCCGCATGGACCTGGAAAGAGCAAAGAGGAAGCTTGAAGGAGACCTGAAGTTGACACAAGAGTCTGTCATGGATCTGGAGAATGACAAACAGCAGCTGGAGGAGAAACTCAAAAAGTAAGTGTGTGATGTGTGCCTGGGCTGTGTGCTTACTCTGCCAGGCCAGTGCCCACCTCTAAATCAAGTGGATGTGTGGCCTCTGCAGGGACTGCTGGGATGTGGCTTTGAGCACTGGTGGTGTGATCAGTCCAGGCAAAATGAGGGCTGAGTTTTCCTGGGCACTATGCAGAGATGCTGAGGAGCTTGTCAGCTGCACAGACTAATAGATCAGGGCGCTATAGACCTTGCTCTGTACGTGGGATTGGAGAGGAGAGACTTGCCTGGCAGGATCCTAATGCAGAGCTGGGACCTCAGCTACAAGTACAGACTTCATCACTCATGTCCCATTCTCCTTGGGGAACTGGAGAACAACACCTAGGGACCTCATAGGGAAAACCTCAGAGCCAGGTTGTCTGCCCGTCTGGCCACTCCAACCCTCCCTCAGAGCAATCCATGCGCTGCTTCTTACCCCTGCAGTCCCTTTCCTGCGTGGGTTGGTTTGTCCTCTGGACCTGGGTGTTACAGTGCAGGGAACAATCTTCCTCTGGCTTCAGGACCCAGAGGGACTTGGCAGGGCAGTGTTTGTCTGACCAGAGGCTCTGCCTTCCTTCTGTACAGGAAAGACTTTGAAATAAGTCAGTTGAATTCAAGGATTGAAGATGGGCAAGTGACTGAGGCTCAGCTGCAGAAGAAGATCAAAGAGCTCCAGGTATGGTGGGAAGAACTGTTCTCCTAGCCCAGGAGCCCTGAATTTCCATCAGATGTAATGTGCTGGGGAATCTGCATGGGCTAGTCCCTCTCTGAGAACAGGGGCATCTCCCTGGCAGAAGTGATGAAAAAAGCTGACGTTGTTAGCAGAAGAAAAGCCCTCTGCCAAAATATAGTGCACTGAAAATTAAAGAATGAACTATTGACGTGAATGCTAGCACCAGCATGAGGAACAGCTTCTGGGATGTAGTTCTCTGTCCAGACTAAAACGTTAAATCCAGTGCCCAAACTCTGAAAATCCAAATCTAGTATGCTGGGCTCCTTCCTATCAGAGACAGGGCCCCAGATTCAGGCTGTTTGCGTGGAGGTTCCCACTGAAAAGAAGGTAGTATCAGCCTGGATCCTGGCGGCAGGGTACAGAGGAAAGCAGGAGCTCTGCAAAACACACTACCAAGGAGCACCAGGCATGTCTGCCTCCGAGAGTCCCAAAACAGCCCAAGCATTTGCTCCAGACTGGTGGCTTGTTGCTCCCCGGCATCAGAGGAGATACCTTGCTCCATTGTGGAGAGCAAGGATGCTGGAGCTTCACCCGGTGCTTGGAGCATCTGCCTTTATTCTGTCTCCACCAGGCCCGCATTGAGGAGCTGGAGGAGGAGCTGGAGGCTGAGCGTGCCGCCAGAGCCAAGGTGGAGAAGCAGCGGGCAGAAGTGTCACGGGAGCTGGAGGAGCTGAGTGAGCGGCTGGAGGAGGCTGGTGGGGCAACGGCCATGCAGCTGGAGATGAACAAGAAGCGGGAAGCAGAATTCCTGAAGCTCCGGCGGGACCTGGAGGAGGCAACCCTGCAGCATGAGTCCACAGCGGCCGCCCTGCGGAAGAAGCACGCAGACAGTGTGGCGGAGCTGAGCGAGCAGATCGACAACCTGCAGCGTGTCAAGCAGAAGCTGGAGAAGGAGAAGAGCGAGATGAAGATGGAGGTGGATGACCTGTCATCCAACATTGAATACCTCACCAAGAACAAGGTGGGTGCTGGGTTCTGTACGGGACAGGTTCATCTCTGTGAACATCAGTGCAACCGGTTGCAGTGTGTTCAGCACAGCCAGGTCCATGGGATGTTGTTGTAGGTAGCTCTTTGCCGTGGCCAAGTCCCTCTCTTTCAGTAGGTATAGCTTGTCCCTATGTCACTATGGCAGTGCTTGCAGGATGCTTTGCTTGTCCTAGTCAAGTCTGGAGGATCTGGGAAGACATTTCCTGGGAGACTGACTGCAGAGAGACAGTGTTAGCTCAGCAGAGACACGAGAGCTCTGGCAGGCTCCTGCTCTCGGCCTTGTGTGCACATGGGATCAGCTGAGCAGAGCAGCGAGGTCCCAGGGGGATGCAGTCGCTGAGCTCCTCCTGGGATAACGGTGCTCTCCGGGCAGAGCTGGGTCTCATGCAGGCTTTGCTTGGCGCATGCAGGCCAACGCCGAGAAGCTGTGCCGCACCTATGAGGACCAGCTGAGCGAGGCCAAGTGCAAAGTGGACGAGCTGCAGCGACAACTGACCGACGTGAGCACGCAGCGGGGCAGGCTGCAGACCGAGAACGGTAGGTGGGGGCGGCAGCCGGGGGACACGTAGCTGCCCAGGGGCTGGTCTTGCACTGGGGCATCTGGGTGGGGGAGCCGTGGTTCAGCTGGGCAGACTGTCCTGCTTCTCCCATGGATAAACAAAAAAATAGCAGGAGCTCCATCTGGAGCAGAGGGGAGTGGGATGTCCATGTTGTGCCTCCACTCGGGCCTTGCAGAGGTGCCGTATAGCTTGGCAAGGAAGAGGACCTCTGTGGTGATGCTAGTTGTGCTGGGGAATGTGCTGTGATCTCAGGCGTCAGAAGGAGGGGTTTCCTAGCTGGAATACTTTGCCTTTAGCTGCTTGCACCTCTGCCTGTGGGCTCCAGCTTGCCTGGGTGGGGATACAGCTGGGACTGCTGGAGGTCTCCATGCAGCTGAAGGCCACAGGCTCTGGGGGAGTGCGAGCTAATGCAGATTGCAGCCCTTCGGCCCCAGAGTAGCTGTTTTGGCTCTGTTTGAACCTAGGGGAGCTTAGTCGGTTGCTGGAGGAGAAGGAGTCCTTCATCAACCAGCTGAACCGTGGCAAGACCTCATTCACACAGAACATCGAGGAACTCAAGAGGCAGCTGGAGGAAGAGACCAAGGTGAGGCTTCTAGGGCATGGCTGATCTCTGAGTGACACAGATCTCAGGGAATGGGACTTGTGTCCACTCTGGCAGTGGCCCAGATTCTTGGACTGGGAAGGTGGGACATACCCTGCACACAGGAGCCCCAGGGGCAGCTCTTAACCTGGGAAAAACAGAAGTTCCCTCCTGCTGCCCCAATCCCGGTGCCATGGCCAATGTCCTGGAGCCTGGGGCCAGCTGCTCCTCTCATGAGCTCTCCCTTCCTCAGAGCAAGAACGCCCTGGCCCATGCCCTGCAAGCCTCCCGGCACGACTGTGACCTGCTGCGGGAGCAGTATGAGGAGGAGGTGGAGGCCAAGAGTGAGCTCCAGAGGAACTTGTCCAAGGCTAATGCAGAAGTGGCTCAGTGGAGAACCAAGTATGAGACAGATGCCATCCAGAGGACGGAGGAGCTGGAGGAAGCCAAGTGAGTCTCGTCGCAGGAGTCTGTTCCTTGCAGGTGGCAGGTTTCCGTTCAAGGATGGGGCTTTCCCAGATGCCAGGGTGAGACTGCACCCTCCTGCCCGGACTTGAGGCTGTTTGGGCAGGCTGTGGCCTCCCCTCCTTAGAGCAGCGGGGTGGGATGACACTTGGGCTGGAAGCGCTCACCCCTTACTGTCATCGGCAGGAAGAAGCTGGCCATCCGGCTGCAGGAGGCGGAGGAGGCAGTGGAGGCTGCTCACGCCAAGTGCTCCTCGCTGGAAAAGACCAAACACCGGCTGCAGACAGAGATCGAGGACCTCTCAGTGGACCTGGAGCGCGCCAACTCGGCCTGTGCTGCTCTGGACAAGAAGCAGCGCAACTTTGACAGGATCCTGGCCGAGTGGAAGCAGAAGTATGAGGAGACCCAGGCAGAGCTGGAAGCATCGCAGAAGGAGTCGCGCAGCCTGAGCACAGAGCTCTTCAAGCTCAAGAATGCCTACGAGGAGTCCCTGGACAACCTGGAGACCCTCAAGAGGGAGAACAAGAACCTGCAGGGTAGGACTGGGCTCAAGCTCTCCCCTTGGACTCTCTGCCCAGGGTCCTGCTCTCATGGGAAGCCTGTGGCTCCCCTGTCCTCAGCCAAGTGGTGGGACAGGGGTCTCTTGTAGGCAGGGAGCAGACCTTGCTGCTCAGCCAAGCCTGGCCTGTTTCCTCCCCAGAGGGATGCAGCAGCCCGGCCAGGAAGCTGGCATCTGTCCTGCCCTCTTGCTGAGGGCACTCTGGGCAGACAGGCAGTGTCACTCGGCTCTTGTTTGCAAATGGTTCGTGTTTCGCTGCTGAGAGTGCCATGGCTGTGGCATGACACTGCCTTGGGGGTGTTGCTCTTGGACAAGCAGGTCTCCATGGGTCCTTAATGCCTCTCCCATGCCCTCTCCTTCACTCAGACTGCAGAAATGTCCCCGGGCACAACCTCAGCTGCTCTCCAAGGGGCTGGGGGGACATCAGCTGAGCCTGGGCAGGGGGATGGGGAAGTCACCTGCATGGGGTTGGCCCCACACGCTCGTTCCTGACCAGACGCCCTTCCATCCCTGCCAGAGGAAATTGCTGATCTGACTGACCAGATCAGTCTGAGTGGCAAAACCATCCATGAGCTGGAGAAGCTGAAGAAAGCCCTGGAGAGTGAGAAGAGCGATATCCAGGCAGCTCTGGAGGAGGCTGAGGTGGGTCCTTGTTTCCCACTGATGCTTGCATGTGCCTGCTGCCCTCAAGAGCCACTGGCCCGCCCTGCAGCTCTGGTTGGGTGCTGCTGGAGCAGAAACCCACACCATGCTGGCAGGGTGACAGTCCTGAGCTGGGCTGCAAACCCTGAGCACCCTACTCACGGGGATTGTGCAACCACAGCAAGGCACTGGGGCGGCTCCACCTGCCCTGCTCCCCATAGCTCTGGGCTGGGGGGCAAGGCCAGGCTGGGATGGGTGGCTGGGGAGATCCCCCCCGGGGGCTGCCTTCTCATGGCTGCTGCTGTCTCTAGGGGGCCCTGGAGCATGAGGAGAGCAAGACGCTGCGCATCCAGCTGGAGCTGAACCAGATCAAGGCTGATGTGGACAGGAAGCTGGCAGAGAAGGATGAGGAGTTTGAGAACCTGAGGTGTGTGTGGAGAGGGGACAGGCTGGGCCATCGTGGCAGGGGCAGAGCTGGTCCTATGGCCCTGACAGGGCTGCCCCAGACTGGGTGTCCCTGGGCAGACGGGGCTGATGCATCATCCCTCCCGCAGGCGCAACCACCAGCGCGCCATGGACTCCATGCAGGCCACGCTGGATGCGGAGGCGCGGGCCAAGAACGAGGCCGTCCGGCTGAGGAAGAAGATGGAGGGAGACCTCAACGAGATGGAGATCCAGCTGAGCCACGCCAACCGCCAGGCCGCCGAGTTCCAGAAACTGGGCCGCCAGCTCCAGGCCCAGATCAAGGTTGGACGGCCGCGGGTGGGATGGGCTCGGTGCTGTCCCCGCTGCCAGCCCCAGCTCCCTCCTGTCCCCGCTGACCCCACGCTGCCCGGCAGGACCTGCAAATCGAGTTGGATGACACTCAACGCCACAACGACGACCTGAAGGAGCAGGCGGCTGCCCTGGAGCGTCGCAACAACCTGCTGCTGGCGGAGGTGGAGGAGCTGCGGGCAGCGCTGGAGCAGGCAGAGAGGGGCAGGAAGCTGGCAGAGCAGGAGCTGCTGGAAGCCACCGAGAGGGTCAACCTGCTCCACTCCCAGGTGAGGGACCACCGGATCCCGGGCCTCTGCTGGAGCAACAGGAGCCTGTCTGGCAGCGGGGCCTCTGGCCGTGGTCAATGGCCGGTCCCTGTGGCACTGCCCTGCTCTGTCCGCAGAACACGGGCCTGATCAACCAAAAGAAGAAGCTGGAGACCGACATCTCACAGCTGAGCAGCGAGGTGGAGGACGCGGTGCAGGAGTGCCGCAACGCTGAGGAGAAGGCGAAGAAGGCTATCACAGACGTAAGAGCGTGGTGGGGATGGTGCTGTATGGTTTGGCAAGGGTGCCCAGCACCCTGTGGGGCTGGTGGGTGGGAGGAGAGGCGAGGGTCTCAGAGCTTCTCCATTGAGCCTCTGTGTCTGGCAGGGCTGCCTGGCCTTGCGATGATGCCTCTGTGCTCTTTGCTTTGCAGGCTGCCATGATGGCAGAGGAGCTGAAGAAGGAGCAGGACACGAGCGCGCACCTGGAGCGGATGAAGAAGAACATGGAGCAGACCATCAAGGACCTGCAGATGCGCCTGGACGAAGCGGAGCAGATTGCTCTCAAGGGGGGCAAGAAGCAGATCCAGAAGCTGGAGGCCAGGGTGAGGTGGCAGGGGCAGATCCCCGGCTGTGCCACCCAGGAGCGGGCTCCTGGCACTGCCCCAGCCCCTGTGGCACCAGGCTCTGCAGGGCACTGGCACTGTCCCATCCCTCTGGGGCCAGACTGTACCACAGGGGGACGGTGGGCAGTGAGGGGCAGTCCCTGAGGACCTGCAAGCCTGGGGCCGGCTCCGTGCCTTTGCTTGGGGTGGCTTAGCCTTGGCTGCGGCTACTCTGATCTGGGGAAAGTGATTTGACCTCGGCTGGGGCTGGTGCTGGCGCTAGGGAGCAGAGTGCTGAGCTGGCCTCTATCCACCCGCAGGTGCGGGAGCTGGAGGGAGAGCTGGATATGGAGCAGAAGAAGATGGCTGAAGCCCAGAAGGGCATTCGCAAGTACGAGCGGAGGATCAAGGAGCTGAGCTACCAGGTATGGCAGCACTGGGTGCAGCTCCAGTCCAGCAGGACTTGGCCCAACTCTCCCTGTGCTCAGATCCTTGTGTTAGCTGACACGCCACTCCAGCCCAGCCCAGCCCTGGCTTCTTCTGGGCGCTGTGCTGGGACTGACAAGGGCAGGACAAGCTTCTCTGTGTCCCAACAGCCACCACCTGCTCCGCGTCTCTGTCTTGCCCCTTTGCTGGCACCTCCTAAGCTAGGTGCTGGGGGACCAGGGGGGACCAGGGGACATGGGGCTGGTGGCTGGGTCCGTGGGGTGGGTTGGTGCTCTCTGCGTGAAGGGCCCTGGCACCACTGGGACTCCTGGATAAAGGTGTTGGGGCAGCCGGAGCCTGAGTGGGGGGGGGTCTGCTGGGGTCCTGCTAATGGGGCCGGGGCACTTGCAGGCTGAGGAAGACCGGAAGAACCTGACTCGGATGCAGGACCTGATCGACAAGCTGCAGAGCAAGGTCAAGAGCTACAAGCGCCAGTTTGAGGAGGCGGTAAGTGCCCGTCCCCACCACTGCTCTCCTTCTGGGGCAGAGGACAGGGCTGGCCTTCCCTGGGGCTGCCTGGGATGGCTGCAAGGAAGAGGGGCCATGGTGTCGATGTGGGGAGCTTGCAGCTGGTGTCCCGGCTGTGCCCCACGCACCCACCCATCCCCTCACCCTGTCCATGGCCCCCCAGGAGCAGCAGGCCAACTCCAACCTGGTGAAGTACCGCAAGGTGCAGCACGAGCTGGATGATGCCGAGGAGCGTGCCGACATCGCCGAGACGCAGGTCAACAAGCTGCGCGCCCGCACCAGGGAGGTCATCACCTCTAAGGTAAGCCCACCCAGCCGTGGGGAGGGAGAAGCAGGGCAGGGGCTCCTGCCATCCCTGGAGCCAGAGGAGCAGCTGCCCAGCCCACGGCCTCATCCTGCCCGGCGCTGCTGTCCTCGCCTGCCACCGTTGCCAGGACCTGAAGGGTGGCAGGGTGCTCCCTACCTCCAGGCCCAGGCTCTCACCAAAGCCCTTTTGGTTTTTTTTTTGCCAGCACGAGTAGCCGGAGCCCGGCTGCCTGCCCTGCCCTGCGCCCAGCTGCCTGCTGTAGGTTGGAGGCAAATGGCTGCAACAGTCATTGCCAGCTTTGCACCGCGTGAATAAACGTAGCTCTGCCAGGACTTGCTCCGTTGTGTCTGTCATGGGGTAACCAGGGCCTTGGGCTCAGCTGCTGGAGATGCGGGGGGGCAAGCTGGGGGCTTTGGGGACATCTTTCCCAGGCAGGTAAGGGCAGGAGAGAGGCCCAGGCCTCCGCTCTCCCTGCTCTATGGCCCTGGCTTGCTCCAGGCTTTAGGTGGGTTTTGGGCAAAGAGCCCTTTCCTCATCCCGCCCCCCCCACACCAGCCCTCTCGCAGCTGCAGGGGCCCAGAGCCGAGGGGTGAGGCAGGCAGGGTAGGGGCGTGATGGTGGAGGGCAGAACAGACTCTCTGAAACCATTACCCCCGGCGAGAACATAAAACCCCCTCACTACAGGCCTGCAGGGCAGAGGGAGGGTTGTTACGGCTTTGCCAAAAGGACTGCAAAGAAAGACATCTCCACTCATTTCTTTAAAATAGATTTCTTTAATAGTTTCCATTTAATATGTTTATTTGCAGTTAGTAAATTGTCATTAATCTGGGCAGCACGAACCTCGGCAATCCATGGGGATAGTGCAGACTTCCAGAAGTATTTGTTAGCGAGGGGGGTCCCACCTCCACCCCCGTCCCAGCGCGCAGCCTGCTGCCACCTCCGCTGAAGCCAGCGAGCTCTCCCCGGCACCACGCAGGACGCTTCCTCCCCGTGCTCTCCATAAATAAGACAAAACAAGGATGAAGGACAGAGCTGTCCGGTCCCTCTCAAAATGAGATTCTTGAGGCATCTGGCACAGACAGCTGAGCCACAGGAACATGGCCCCCAGTTAAAATGTGCCTGTGACCCTCTCGGCACGCTCGTGCCCCTGCCCGCTGCAGGCAGGGCCTTTCCCCTGGAGACCAGCGTGCTCCCTCCTGCGAGGAGCTGCTCCGGGTTTCTTTCTTGTGCCCTTCTCTGCAGCCAGCCAAGCCGGCCTCCTGCGTCAGCCTGAAGGCGAAAGCAAAGCCAAGCTGCCTCTAGCAGGCGAGGACCCAAAAGTCACCGCGCTCCCACGCTGGGGAGGAGAGAGCGGCAGCCAGAAGGCAGGCTGGCGAGGTTTCGGCTCAGCCTCACGCAGGCCGATAGCCAAGGACAGGCACAGCTTGGCCCCTAACTGTACGTTACATAAATACAGAGATGTAAATGAGACTCTGCAGGTTTATAGCAGCAATCATTGGATGCACCAATTAACTAGACTATGGAAAAGGCATCCCTTAACTTAAAAGCCTTTTAATTTGAAGCATTTATTTTAAGTGTACATCTATTACAGTTAAGAAGAAGCAAAGATACACCAAAAACACAAATACCCAAGAACAAAAAAAGTACAGATGAGAAAGAAATTAGCTCAGGGGAGGGAGGGGGCAGGGTGGGGGTGACCTGATGAAGAACAGAGAGTTGCAGCTGCCGTAGCAAGGAGCTCCCCGACACCAGGGGTGCGACCAGGGTAACCTCACTGGAGCAGGGCAGGGGATTCAGCCCCCCCGGGAGGGACGCGGGGATCCCCCGGAGCTCCTGCAAGGCTCCAGGTTTATGCACAAGCTCAGCAGCTCTGACCACCCTGCAAGCAAAGTACTGATTGCAAGTCCATAGCAGGACACCGAAGTGTGAGATAAGCGAGAGGAGAAGGGTGACTTTTAGAGAGCAAGTCCTGCCCCGGGGGCTCGAAGCCTCGTTCGCTCATCCAGGCCCCAGCACAGGGAGCCTCGGAGCGGGTTTCATTCTGCTGGCAACGATTAGAGACAAAATGCTACAGCTCTGGGACAATCCTTGCCCCCGGTCCCTCTCCAGAGCCTGGACAGAGCTGAAGTCAAGTCATCTCTAAATAAGTTAAGAAAATTTAAAAAAATTCAGATGCATGTTTCAAAGAAAACTGGTTTCTTTTAGCTGGAGCTGCAAGACGCATATTTTTTGATTTAAATGCAGTGGCTCAGGACTTCAGACTGTATTTCGTTCCTGGGAACTGGACTGTCTTGGAGCAACACAATTAACGTTGGTGAGCAGGCAGGGCATGTGCAGGTTTGGCAATGAGGACTGCCAAAACCCGACTGCCCCCCTTCCCAACATATCCTACAAAGTTACTTTCAACCAGGAGTGTTTATTCCCAGCATTTAGCACATTCTGATTAAAACAGATCCAGGAAAAAACTGACATCTCCAGTAAATATTGCACTTCAAGATTAATGTGTGTATTGATATTAAGGACTGAAAGCAGAGACTGACATAAGACTTCCAGGCATAGCAGGTTAGCATCAAGAGCAATGGTCCTGAAAAGGATTTTAAAACCAGATTAGTTACCCAAGAAGGGACAAGCCGCAAGTTTAAAAAATTAGTACATTTTAATGCTAGTGCTCCGTGAAAAAGCCAACCCCTGTTGCAATTCCGCCACTGCTGAAGTGTCTCTGTTCTCCGCAGCATTGTAAAACGCCTTCAGATGGGAAGGATCTGCAGGAAAGACAGCAGGAGCACAGGTTCTCTCCTAACGCACAGACATTTAGTACCAAATGATCCAAAAGTAGATGGTAGAGAGGTGACTGGAGCTAGGGCTCTCAGGAATTAAAAGCACACACACGCGCACACACACTCACACTCTAACCAACCCTAAACCCCTGATTCCAAACCCCAACAGAAGAGTTACACCTGAAGGGAGTCCTCGTGGTGGCTCTGCCCGTGGCTGGTGTGTCGGGGTCCCAGTCAGACTGGCTCCTTGGACCTCACATTTGGAGGGCAATTTCTGTGCTTTTTGACTTGCTAACTCTGGTAGCCATGAAAGAGAGCCACAACTAAATTGGCACATACAGAGTATCCTCATCTGTCACCAAAAAAATCTCTGACCAGTCACGCTGGACTGAGAGAGAGAAAAAATAAAAATAAAGAGGCTGGTTTTTGCAGGTGATTATTTTTATCCCAGAACAACTGGAAGATACATCCCTGAATGTGTTGCCCAGAGAGCTTTCAAAGTCTCATCCATGAGAGATCAGAGATGGGGACCGGGAGGGGGCTGGGGTTTTGACAATGCAGTAACGCTCCACGGTTCCAAGCCGCACACGCGCACACACACACTACACAGCGTATCCCTGAAAATCCACGGGCTGCGAGGTACCCTCCAAGCGCTGTCCATCAGAAGCCAGAGCGAAGAATTACTCCTCAGAAAAGTCTCTGTCAATGTCCATATATGCCTCGTCGATGTAGCTAACTATGGCACAGGGGGATGTCCGGTCTGGACTGAGCAGTATAGATACAGTCTCTTTCCAGTAGGTAAAACTAATACATGAGCTCTGTGGGAGAGATGAAGAGGCCGGTTAGCGTGGTCCACAGGCACCAACATGCAGCAGAAGACACATCCCAAAGGCATTCAGCGGAGAGAACTGAAAATCACTTCCTATGCAGCCTGACTTCCCCAGCCACACAGTTTCACACCTCTGATTCACCGTTCGGCCCATCCTCCCCGGGGCGTGGAGCAGAAGGGGTGGATGCGGAACCAACTCCACCTTCTACAACCAGGCTCCCACCACCCAGCCACCGGCAGGGACTCCCAGCACGTGTGGCAACTACAGCCCTGCCAAGAGCGGCACGGGGTGACCACCGCCCCGGCAAGCCTGCGTGGGCCGGCAGGCAGGGCTGCCTGTGAGCAGTACACACACGTAAGCCCAAACTTCTCCTTTGCTGTCCAGTCCAAACACAAACCGGGACACTGCAGCGCTGCAGATCAAGCCAATGCCGGCAGTAGCTCCCACTCCTAGGGAAGACACAAAGACAATACACCCTCCCTGCTCGCATCCCTCCTGCATCATTCTCTTAAGGCCAAAAGGCCTCTCCGGCAGGCCTACACCACATCATGCATTACCCAAAGCCTTTACATGCTGGACAACTATTTATTTCCACCCCACCAGCGGCCCAAGACACAACAAGTACCGCAGCACGTGCGCACAGCACGATGCGACCCTGAACTCCAGCAACGGCAGAGAGCTTTGGTCTCGGCAGCATCTCCCCTCCGCAGCCCAGCGCGCCGTGGACGCGTCAAACC
Organism: Gymnogyps californianus; assembly: GCF_018139145.2. NCBI lineage: Eukaryota > Metazoa > Chordata > Aves > Accipitriformes > Cathartidae > Gymnogyps > Gymnogyps californianus. The sequence goes on along the minus strand of NC_059487.1, from coordinate 3,246,247 downwards.
ATGGCATGAACACTGCGACACAGCACCCGGGCACCGCAGGCCCCCCGTCACCCTGCCGCTCCCCAGGTCTAACTGGCTCTGATGCAGGCAGGAAGCGTACTGCGCTGAATGAGGCTGAGAGAAAAGCGTTACAGGCCTGCATCGTTCAGTGCAGCCTCTCCCTCCCACGCAGACTCCCTCCATCGCACTCGTCCTTTCTGGGGAATTGAAGCTCCTTATTTTAACTACTTCCAAAGCCCTCATACTGCTCCTCTTCAGGCACCTCGTCTATAGGAGACTGCCTGCACGGCACTCGCATCACAGCCGTGAGGCTGTGGGCTGCAGTGTACACGCACACCAGAGAAGAAGGGCTTTTCCACGAACACATTAAGAATCTGTTAAATCTGCCACCCAATCACTGAAAAGTCAAGGAAGAAACCTGTGCAACCTCACTTCAGCCTTCTAGGGCATATACAAGAGAGTCACCTTCTCATCACAGGTCATTTCTTCCTCTTCTCAGTGCCCAAGACAGACCAGCTCTGGAGTGGAAACTTGCAGGCTGCTTTCCACAGGGCAGCTGCCTTGTCTTCTAGCAGCTACACCAGATACTTTTCCTGCACTGGTTGCCACACCAGGAAGAGAGGGGACAGTCTGGTTAAGGTGCTAACTAGTCTGGGAGCTGGATTCTGTCCTGCCTCCACATCCCTGTGCAGGGCTGGCCATCTCGCCAGCCCTGCCTCTCAAACCCGCTCAGCACTGGCAAGTCTCACTTCTGTGTGCCAGAGCCAAGACCTAAGGTCTTGTTGGCAGGGAAACCCAGCACCTACCTTGTGGTAGTCTGCCTGCTTGCAGAAGGGACCTGACTGGGTATGGCGGTGTGAAAAGCACTACAGAAAGTTACACTGGGGTGCAGAATTTGCTCCCTTCTTTCCCTTCACAACCTCTCACTTCCCATTTTTGCTAGGTGACTAGACGACAGATATTGCTACGATTGATTCACGGTAAGAGGTTCACATACATTTTCTAGGCAGGTGCTATCTTTATCCTTGTTGAGGTAATGCTGTTGCCAGAATCGCAGGAGACTGTGGAAGTTGTTCAGGATGAAGCCTGGGTATTTTTCTGTATATTCCATCTGTTGCAAAGTGCGCAGATAAAAAGGTAGCTTTTCTTTCCTTCGGGCCAGCATTAGGATAACTAAACTTGTGTTCAAACAACTGACATTTTCCTAAAAGTAAAAATAACACAATATGTAAAAAAAAAACCCAAACAACCCCCCCCCCCCCCCCCCCCCCCAAAAAACCCCTCGAGATATTGGTTGTACATGTGTCCTTAAAAAACGTGCCCATGGTAAGCATGCAGAGGTACTCCTACATGTATCAAGACAGAAGGGACATGGGTCTCCTCAAGAGAAATCAGGTTCCTCCCTGCTCCCAGCCCAGTTCATCAGTACACATTATCAGCAAGGTAACTGCAAAGTTACTGTCAGCTCTTTACCTGTGTAAGTGTCTGTACATGAATAATATTAATGAGACGGAAAAGAAAGGACATTCTCATGGACATCTGGGACATATATGATAACAGGCGACACTCTGACAGGACTTCTGCAACTGCAGCGAGAGGAAAAAGACAATCATCAGGTGCTTAAAGTTCAGACACATTGGTACAAGCAATATGGCAGTAAGAACCGGTGCTCAGACTGCAGCAACAAACCTGCAGGGTGGCATTTCTCTCTCTGAAACCAAAATTTTCGAAGCCCAAACTTCAAATAACCATTACCACTACCAACACCCCCATTTCTCCATTTCTTATTCTTTACCTTTAGCATCAGACTGATTCTCAAATCGGTCCAGGGACAGCGTAATGCAGCGAACAAGCATGTTTGAGTCAACCAATGAACTGTTGATCTGATTTAAAAATATCTGGAACTAAAGAGAAATCCTTTTTAGAGTTGCATTAAAAAACAAACAAAAAATTCATCCTACACGAGCACTCCTAGATGAGGTCTGACAGAACAGCATTTCATACCCGTTTCAGAATGCGTGCGGCCAAGAGGTGTACTAAACCAATTATTCTGTTGGCACAAGGGGAACAGGTCAGCGAACACAAGTAGGAAGAGCTACAAACAGGGTTTGGCGAGTAGGGCAACAGTAAGTGTTCTCCAGATTTTCGACACTGAAACAGTACAGTTCTTGATGGTTACTGGAGAAACCACCGTGAATTCTGAGCACAAGCACCTAAAACATGCATTTCACCAACATAAGGCTTCACAGACGTGGACTATTTCCCCTTCCCTTCAGAAACAAGAGTTAGGTTCTGAATGTCAAAATACCCAGGGTCATTACCTTTTTGTTATCTCTAACAGGAGTAAGAGGAGATATCCCCTCCCAGGCCTGCCTCATCCAGCCCAAGCCAATACTGGCACTGAGGGCTGACCAAAGGATCCCTATAGCAAGCACCTTAAAAACACTACGGAACAGAAACATGCCGAAGTTCTGGCACCACTAAAATCTCTTTTGAAGCTGTGTCACTTCAACGAGACCAAGATTTCATACACTATTTGTTTTGAAAGAGGGAGACAAGACAGCATGGCTGCTGGCCTCTGTAGTTCCTCCAGCTCCATGTTTTCCTACACTTCTTTTGTACAAGCAGACAGTGCTAGGGAGGAAGACAGTGAGGGATTCATACAGAATGAGAATTAAAAGAAGTTATAGATCAATAAATAGGAAGCACACACAAAGCATAAAGACAGATTCTTTAGAATGTGTGAGTTCATTTATCAGAAAACAACCTGAAATTAAATACATCTTTCTTTTAAATACATCTCCACTTCTATTTTCCAAGGTCTGTCAGATCTAACAGCAACCAGAGAAAAATTGCAGTAACATAAGCAAGAGTATGAGGTCGTTCAAAACCTACCCAACAGCTGATGTTATATGCGCAAAGTGCACAAGAGCATGAAACCACTTTGCAGAGAGAGCTGCCCATTCTTGACCTACATATGCAACTAAGTTTTATAGGTAATTACATCAGCCATGACTTCTTAAGATGTCTGTAAGTTCAAATAACATCAGAGATAAGATATGTCTTTTTGCAGTATCAAATATTAATGAATATTTTAAGTCATCTCCATGAAGAACCCCCCCAAAAGCTCCAGTAAAAGATTTTTTGGAGCCTGTCTCAATGTCCACAACTATCAGCTTAACCCAAAACCCAGTGACTTCACAGGAAATGTTCTACCATCTTTGAGCCCTGACCTTAGACCTGCCTGATCATGGAACAGGGCAATGCTTTCTGAACAGCTCAGCGCTTGCTGACTCAGAACAGCTGGGAGCACTTCTGAAAACACAGGCGTATGCGGCAACATACACGCTTGTGAGGAGGCTTTGGCAGCTCACTCCTTAGTGCTTATTGTGCAGCAAGCTCAACAATCACACCAAAACCAGCAAATGAATCTGAGTTTCTTAGTGCTACGTTTGGTTATGAAAGCGTGTAATTTGACCCGCCTGGGGACGGCTTTTACAAATATTTACCTTCTCATCTGTGTTGATGTACTTGTTGAACCTCTTGAATGCATCAATATTGAATTTCATCAGTTCTCCCAGAAGGTCAAAGTAACTCTGAAGCACATCTCGTGATTTGCACTCACTATCAACAATGCAGTAGAGAATATGCTGGCACGGGAGGAAAACATGTTATTGCCACAGTTTAGCCCAAGCCAGCAGTACAGCATAGACTCTGATTTAATCACCATTTAAAATATTTATCTGCAGGTTTAGTTCTTAGATGACAGAACTAAAGACAGCAATTCAGATGAGTCTTCTGTTACTTTAACTTCCCAGTGATGCAGGCTGTACAACTGGCCACCCCACAACCTGGTTGCCACAAGCAGAATTCACAAATACTTTTCAAAAATTCCCCTATTGCCAGTGAATATTTAACACTGCATTTCTTCCCCCTTTTGAATTCATTACAGAGAAATCCTTCCTGATTGCTGTGGAGATATGTTACAGAGGAAGCTTGACATATACTTCATTACCTCCAGGAGTCCTCTCTTTAGCAGGAACATCTGGTCTGCATAGGAGGTGGTGCCTCGCAGAAAACTTTCAACTGCCCTTGCTTGCCAAAACCTGAGAAACAGAAGAAATAAGATTTTAATTTTGGAGCAAGGGGAGTATTTTATCACAACTATAATTTAAATCAAATCTCCGAATCTGTTTCATTCCAATCTGAAGCTGGAGTCAGACCTGTTGATCCTGCAGAAAAATCACTGACTGTACCGGGTATGAGGTCCCATGCAAGCTTTGGCATTCTCCCTCACCTGCACTGCCATTGTAGCCAAGTGCAACAAAGTCAGATCTTTTCACAGCTTATGATTTTCAACTGCTATAAGCTGTATGAAAACAAACCGACTTCCCAGTCAACTCAACACAGCACGTTACAGTGCAAAGTGAACCAACCTGAAGGAGGATTCAGCTGGTTCCTTCTTCATGACCTGAAGCAGTCTGGTCAACAAACCTCTCTTCCCATCACAGACAAGACTCCTAGAGCATGTGAAGAAATTACAGCATGAGTGGAAGGGCTGGCAAGCACTCTGCCTCACAGAATACCGAATCCTGTCTCTTCTCCAGAGCTTTTAATGATCAAAATCCCAGTATTAAATATACAGTACAAATATTCATTAACTTTTGTTACTAGTTCTACCAGTGGAAGAGTTCTCCTCACTGCCTTGGGTAAACATCTGCAATACCTGCAACATGACTTCCAAATAAATCCTAAAGAAAAATTATTCATTTTCTCTCAAAATTTTAATGATTTCAGAAATACCAATTCACAGGTTGTAAGAATTAAGAGATTAGAAAAAAAACATATACCACATTTGAGCTTAGGAATGAAAGAAACACACGCCTTTTTTGCTCAACAAATGTAAAGGAAGCTCTAAGTTCTGTTTAGGAGGCAGGGCACTGTATGAAAACCTAGATGCTATATGAAGTAGCCTTCTTCTGTATGTACTAGCAAAAGTATAGAGGCTGTAGAACTGCAATACTACTGGTATTAAATAGCAACTTCAGTGGAGTATCTACCTACAGTAAGCTCGTGCAGAAGCGATGCCTTGATCTCATGCATCAAGAAAAGCAACATGGAAACAAAATGCTAAGGGTGAAAAAGAAACCGAGTTTAGGCCAGAAACTGAGCAATGCTGCCTGTCTGGCTATACAAACCATCCTGCAGAGGTAGAATAAGATGCTTCAAAGTGGCACTCTTCTACTCAAAAAACACCCCAGCATGCACATTGAGCAGATGCACCCAGGTTAATGGCTGCTGTATCAGCACCTTTGCTGGGCAGTCAATAGCCAGCTGACAAAGCCCTTGGGGGAAGCGGTTTACTTGCAGCATGATAGTCTGTTCTTACTAACACTCGAGAGAGGCGAGAAACTTTGCAGGTTGGAAAAAGCTGTTTACACCCTTGATCTGCTTCCTTTCAGCGTGCTCCTAACAGGGTGAATTTTTCCCCCTAAATATTTACTCCTTTTTGAACAAAGCCAGAAAGGTACCTGTGCTTAGAAGGAAAGGATCTGAGTAATACAGACACCATTTCTTCCCAGTTAGGCACAGTATTATGATAATAATTATAATCTAGAAATCCTCTTAGAGAATTCCCTTTTGAAGCAAGGTAAATCTGCTCTGTGTAGACCAAGTCCCTGCTGATACTCTGGGAGTATTCCGACAACTAAATTCTGCAAACAGTGTTCACCTTGTGAGATCTGTACATCAGAATCATGTATTAAAGAGCTTATTAAATCAAAACAGTCAATCTAACAGATACTCTCAAATATAACACTAGAGATTCTGTAAGTGGTTTAACACGTTAATCTAATTTAGCTTATTCTAGTTATTAGCTGATCTTAAAATAAAGACTCTGAGCAGACACACTGAGATCTGTTTACGCAGACTGGAAATGGACATTATGTGTGCACAGACTGCTCCTGAATCTGAAAACTAAGATTTATTAGTAGCAGCAATTCATGCATTAGAGGGATCCCCGTTTACTTTCCAGGTCTGCCTGCAATGCCTATAGTGAGAAAGGCCAGACAAACAGGCAGACCTAGCACATCATAATGAAGTCTGGGCCATGAACTCCAACCCCCCATTTTAGGTTGCTTTTGCTTTTAAAGCACCTTACTCTGAGCACAAGCACACTTTAGATTTGCTAATGACCATGAATATCATACAAACTAGACACTTCCCGCTGAAACATGTCACTGAAATTAAAGCAAGCGTGGTGAACAGAAGGACCTCAAACAAAACAGGTGACATCAAATCTCCACTATAAGTGCTTGCAAAACGCTAGAAGCTGCTGACCTAAACCCTCCATCCCTACTCACCTGTCTGTGTTGACAACTGCATCAACTTCAGGGATGTTGGCTTTATGGGAGATTGCACTCAGCTCATTAAGTTCTTGGCTGTTTAAAAGGAGATACTTGTTCCTAAAGCAAGACAGTCGGGGTGTAAGGGAGAAAAACATGATGAATTCAAGAGGCAGACAAACGTGCAATTCCATGAAGAGTAAAGCCACGCGCCTACGAGGGCTGCAGGACTAGGCAACCAGCTTTCACCTCTCTGGTCTTCACACCCGTTCACACTCTGCTCCCCTCCACCACAGCACACTCCCAAGTAGGCCAGGTAGCTGCTGTTCTGTAAGCCTCCTCCAAAATTTACCAAATGCAAGTTTCAACACCGACCAGCTTTGAGATGGTGGTTCTTTGCTGACCTGTTCAGGATCTTATGGTTTGTTTTCTAGATATTTACTTCTGGGTAACACTCATTTTTTAAAATCTCAGCAACATTTTGCTGAATTTCAGAAGACTTAAATAGAAAAACTTTTCACAGCTTCCTGCAGTTTTTCTCTGCCTTATAGTGACCATGCTCTTTATCAGTAATATATCTCAGTTAGAAAGTAGAAACTGCAAAAAAAGTACTCAATCATCCGGTACTTTATTACTCTGAGCTACTCTGGAAATATTTAAAAACTTCATGAAATGTAGAAAACAGAACAGGAATGGATATAAAAACAAGGAATTTGCATGAAATTCTTTATCAAATACTGAACTTTTCATAATGAAAATCAATTAATTTATCTGCAAAGTAAATTAAATGCAGAACAAGTCTGACAAAGCAGAAATGTAGTCCAGAGGCTCCCTTTGACAGACTCCCTGCCCAATGCCAGCGCATTCCCTTAGAGCCCTCCTACTTCAAAGTGCTCAGAATCAGACAGCAAAGATTTGTCAGGAAACCTAAAAGAACATAGGATGCAGTGATGAGTGTGAGGGTGTGCAAAGAGAACCTACTCATCAAAACATAGCAACTACACAGAAGATAAATTATTAGACCACAAAGGTGATGGGGATGCCTTCTTGCTTCAAACACTATCCTCCTGATAAGTGCCCACTGAGGCTGTCATGTGAAGCTTCTTTTGATCTGGATCAACAGGTTTCTGTAATGAAAATACAGCCTCTCTCTCCATGCAATAAACAGTTCCACAAGTTTGGTTTATACACAATTTTACTGAAGTTAGTATTAGTATATAAGTACTTGCTCTCATCTTGTCCTCAGCTAACTCAGCTTATCTGTGATTTCATAGAAAGTTCATGTAACTGTTTGTTTAAAAACCCTAACCAGATTCCACACATTCCGCTTGCTCAAATGTTACAGCTGAAAGCTGTTTTCTGTTTAAACAAGCCCGAGATCTTTGTAGTAGCCACTTAAGTAGGAACATCTTCTAAAGAGATTTTATTGGAAAACCTGTAGTGATTCCTGAGCAAACAATGTCTTGCGTGGAGGATTTACAATAGGTCAGCCTTCCCCTTATGCTTACAGTATGCCCAGCAGCTCCCCATTCTTAAAGCCAATACTCTACAATCAAAAAGGCTGATACTTCCAATATGCATATTTAAGAGTACTCGATAAAAGCTACACAAAAACATTACCCTGGCTGTAGATAAGACCAGCTAGGCAAGAAGTGCAATATGCCTCAAATGCATACGTTTGTAAGGAACAGGACACCATCTTGCAGCACTGAATTAGAGCAACAGGATGCTGACAGAATGCAAGATATGATTCTACAAGCCAGAACGGAGCAACAAGCACCTCTGTATCAGCAGTACAGCGTTAAAAAAAAAAAAAAACCCAAGCAAACTGCATCACCCCTCAACTACTCCAGCAGACGCAAGCTTCATAAGTATGCCTTTTGAAGGCAAACAGAAGCTTTCTTCCTAACTCCAACATAGCTTCCCGATGGCTAGCTGACAGATAATTGTTCCCCTAACATTTTGCCATCCAGTTTAATCAGGTCTTCTCCATTGCTGGCACTTAGACAGTAATCATGTCTTCCCAGCCTTTTTACAAAGGCAAACGAGTATTGATTAACCTCTTCAGAGGTACGCTGTCTTTCACTCTGATCTTCCAACAGCCTTTGTTTCATGCTTGTTCCACTCTGAATGAAACCTGAAGATGTCCCCACAGAGTACATGTGCTCTTGTGAGCACGCTGGCTCACTACCAACTCTCAGGAATAAGACAGATAAACAGCATCATGCATCCTCCTTATTTCTTCAGCCAGAAAGTGTTAACTCATCATATAAATGTTTCAGTTCGTTTCAACATGAAGCAAATGGGCTATTTTTAATCATCAACAGACATACTAAGACATGCCCGCTGGAGAGCCTTTTCATAGCAGGAGTTGAAAGGCACGTGAACATCTGAATCGAGTTTACGGACAGTACAATGCTCCATTCACATGGAGCCTGCACCGTGCCCAGGACACCCGCTGTAACTGCAACCAGGCAAACAATACCGCCGAGCCACAACCTACCACAGCTTTTCATACTCACTCATGGTGATCACTAAAGCTCTGAAGAAGCCTCAAGAACTGTATCTTTAAAGTGATGTCCTAAAAAGAGACAAGAAAGGTCAAAAAACTTTGCTTTAGTATTTTTGGATATCATTAGTTACCAAGCTGACATGAAACAGCTGAATTGCAAACCTATCCAAATCAAACCCATTTGGACAGCAGAGCAAGTGACTTGCATAAACGGAGAAGGCTGCACTTTGCAGGCCTCCCAAAATAGAACAGAAGTGGAGACTGCCTCCAAGCCTATGCATGTAACAGTTAGTAATTTCTCCTCACTGCAAAGGCAAAAAAAAGCTCATCGCTGTATTGATTGATTTAGAATATCGGGGGGGGGGGGGGGGGGAGAAGAAACCAACAAAAAACCCAACCCCTGCAAAAACCTGACTGATCCATTTTGTGTTCTGTGCCTCTCCTCGCTAGACCCGCTAGCTATCATTTCCTTAAGTTTTGGTCCTCTTCTACTTTTGGCCTCACAGAATTTACCCCTTTCCCAGTCCCCAAACTAGGAGAGAGGGGAGAGGCTAAATTGCCCTCTGCTAAATTGCTAGCATGAGCCAAAGATAAAGACTTAAGTGGAAATAATAATTCACAAAAAACTGAATGCTACCACATCTCAATTCATTTATTATACAAGCACATAGTCACTCAACACAACTCCTCAGAATTATATGATAGGATAAAAATCCAATACAGAATTTAAAAAGTTACTCACTGGGCTACAATCACAATTTTGATTGTGTCCATGCAGAACAAGGGCTGATGCCGAATGCTTTCTCCAGATCAGTTTGTCAAACAAGTTATTGAGGCCAGGAATCAGTTTGAACTCTGCTATCATTTTATGAACCTGGAAAACAAGAGAAGTACATACTCATTTGCTGCAGCCTCAAATATGGATTTAACGTAGTCTGGTAAACAGATGGGCACAATTACGTCATCCTCTGACAACAAAAAGAGTGAATTCTTTTATCAAACAGCACGTGTTCGTGTTAACATGCACGCTAACCATGGTGTATCATTAGAGTAGTTTCCATTTGGTGGACATGGATAGAAAACAGAGATTCTGGCAGAGAGCTGTTAGCCAGTGCTTCAATTAACCACTATGCCTCCAGAAACAGCTTTGGACATCAAGAGATCACTTACAGCACATTGAAAATATGTCTATACCTAACTTCTACATATCACAAAACTAAGCTGCAAATATTCTGCTGCCAGTCATCCACTGAGCGTCCTTTGCCTAAGTTCACAGAGTTGAAGCAGTCCTCTGAAGACAACACAAACTGTCGGTATCATTTTTGTTCAAGTGGCAGGAGTTCTGAGCAAAGCAGAGTCCAGCAGTAACATAACCACGCTGCAGCTCAAGTGCTGCTCCTTCAGGTTAAGGGGAAGTTGAACTTCTTCAGAGAATGCTCAGAAGAGAAGAAAATGCCAAATCACTCACGTTTATTTATCGGTCTGCCTGCCAAGCAGTACATCAAGACATGTTTGAAACAGACTATAGAGTTACTCATGTAAAAAAGCTAGTAATTTTGGTGCGAATACCTTCAGTTCAAGCTTTGATACTTTTGATGTAAGCAATTTGGAAGATGAGGAATAGGAGAAATACAAAGTGGGACTCCCATCAGCTGCAGGCCTATGAAAAGCAGTATCCCTTGAGATGTGGTGCAAATGAAAACCACACACAATTGAGAAGCCCAACATGCTGTAAAAATTAAGTGCCCAAAGCAGTAATGGATATGTTCCTTAAAATCAAGTCACCTAAACAATAACCTAGGTTGTCCCCGAGATGCAGAATTATAACTAGCAGTATTTCAAGAAGATCACTCCATTTGTTCCATTTCCTCAAATACCTGAATGAATCAAAAACATTTGAGGCCGATGCTATTTTATAGGTTTTCATTCCTATTCTTGTTCGCAGCATAGCTGATGGCCTTTTACATTCCTCTTGGCTGCAGCCACTAACTTTCCCAACTATTTGGAAGTCACATTCCTGCTGCTGAGCATCTCTGAATATCACACCTGAGGAAGCATGCAGCTCCTTCCCACCTCACCCATACCATCCTGACAGATTGCAAAGCTTGGAGTCCTTTGGTGCCCCCTTACTTTCAATCGCTCTCGGACACTTTGATCTAGTCACAAGCCTCCAATAAAACCAGCTCTGAGGAATCTCTCCAAACAAAGCACTCCCTGTAGTCCCCCCGTCCCTCAGTGGCCAGCATGGCACAAACACAACAGAATGAAACCAAGTATGTGAGCTGACTGCGAGAGCCTTGGCCCCTCACTGAAGGAGGAGCTCTCTATGCTCATCATTTTAACTCGTGAATCTGCTCCTTTCCACACAGAGCATAATCTGCTTATTCCATATGACTCATCCCTAATTTCAAATGTGTTCAGTTTACTTTTAGTTTGCTTAACTCGAAGTTCTCACCTGACAGACGGCTGCATGACAAAGCTCCTGAGTCACAGTCCTTGCCTTTGGATCACACTCTCTCCCAGACCCCAAATTCATTACAACTACTCAGCCTGGGGATGCCAAGACAATCCCTGCTCTATATTCACCCTTCAAACTCCACTGACTTTTTCCTGTTGCTGCCCAGCTTCACATGAATTGCTCTATTGCTTTCTCACTACTAAAACTATTCCGAGCTTCTGCTGTGTGCAGTTTGGCTCCCTATAGCAGGAGCAAGTAAATCAGCTGATTGCCTTTCACCACAATACAGACATGCAAGACAGCCTAGAAAAATATATAAGGAGAGTAATTTAGGGTGTGACCATAGTGAGAAGGAAGGAAAGGCACAATCTGCAGGGAAACACCACTTACCCCCAAGGGTGTGATCATCCCCAACATGGCAGCAGGTAGCAGCCAAGTCGCTGCTAGCACAGTTGTCAATTTATGCAAGTTAACCAGCAGTCAAGTTTAAACCAAGGATTTAGAGTAAACATTCAGCAACAGGCTGAGTTTCTTAGGAAGCTGCATCACGCTACAAGCAAATGCCAGACCATTATGTTGATAATCATAGTGGGCTGAAGCAGGTTTGTGATGCCCTTTAGAAAGTCTATACAAAATTATTCCAATATAAAACCAGTAAGACCTTTGGCTGCTCAGACTGGAAGACTGGTATCACAGATCCTGTGCTTTTATTCCCTCATAGAAAAGAGATACCATCAAGCAGCTGAAATGCTTATCAGCGAGAGTGCTATTGCAGACACGGCCGTTCTCTGCTTATTGGAGCTTTCCACGTAGAACAGCTCAGCTCTAGTTCTTAATCTGACTGCCTCTCAGGAAGGGGAATGGATTCACATCTGCCACACAAGTCTTTGAAAACTTTATGTAGATTAAGGAATGAAGAATATATCATGTGTTTCAAAGACACTGGATTTTACAAGAAGAGCTGGCTCTGGACAAAAAGTGTTTGGGAATGAAGTAACTCAAATCTTTCCAGAATTCAATTCCAGTCCTGAATCAGTCCTGGAGAAGTGAACTGCATGCCAGCTTTATCCACAGTGGCAGAAGTAGCAGAGGAAGACTAAACAGTTTTTCTCCCAGGAAATTAAAAAAAAAAGGTCAGCTTTAAAGCTAGCTATTTCAGCAGCATACTTTCTACTTTGTCACATTTGACAGTAACACACTAGAACTGACCCAGGGAGGGAAGGAAGCCAGCACCCCCAGCTCCCTGAACAGGCGGCAGCAGAATGAGTGCAAGCTGCAGTATCTATAAAACTGCATTCTTGTGCTGAAATCACAGGGATGAATTATCTGACTTGATACAATGGAAAAAAAAGTCCTCCTAACAGATCCATGTTCTGGTAGTTCCAGTTACGTCTTGGGCTTTTTTTAAATTTTATTTTATGCCCAATAGAAACAGTACTTCTAAAAGGAATGACAACCGCGTTATGAGTTTCTTATGCTAGTGGTTGTGGTTTCTCCAAGAATTGCTAGTTTCCTCTGGTTACTATTATACAGAATCTATTTCTTTTTAATGCTGAGTATCCATTTGTAGGTTCAGAATGAACAGGTTAGTTATGTTCAGGACTGTACTACAAATGCACTTCTATTTTAAATTCAGATTAAGAGATTTAAGAGACTGCCTGTGGCGAGTATTTGTGACTCCTATACAGTGCGAGGCTACTAGCAAAGAACAAAATACTCAAGATAAATGTGCTCAAGCAACAGCCCCCCAACACAGCTACTCTTGCCTAATACAACAGCCCTTCGACAACTCAAAACAATCTGATCCTCCCAGTCTCTAGGGCATCCGAAGGCCCCTGCTACTCCAAGCTGCTCTGCTGAGCTGAGCAGACTGCCAATGTTGGAAACCTGTCAAAACTGCACCAACGGATTGCTTTTCTTTTCCCTTCACAATATGCTTTTGACCCGTTTAAATCAAACTACAGCCAAGCTACAGTGACTGGTTCTCCGTAAGCCTATGTGAGGCAGGGAACAAATTATTTTTCATTTTGAAAGCAAGAAATGCAAAAGAAACAGATGAGTGGGATTTCTAGGCAGCACCTAGTGCAGACAGCACTGAAGTGTATCCTCCCAGTTGAGAATTTAACAACACACTCACACTCAGCCGAGCCATGGGAACCTACTGCAAAAATCACCCATTCACAAATCACCCCAGAGGATTTCCAAAAGTGAGAGCAGCCAAAGAAGGAGAAAGCCTGAAGGGGCTCCATCCAAGCGAGGCACCAGTGCACCAGGAGGGGGAAGAACGCCTGGCTGCAGCTCCTGCAGCATCCAGGAACACCCACACACTTCGTCACACAGAGAGAGGATGCCTCATCCAGAGGCATCCTCCTGCATCCACCTTGCACCAGAGCCACAGCTCTGCAGGGACTGGCTGCCCCCCCGCCACCGGTCAGCACAACTTGTGACAAGCCCTGCCCAATGGCTCATTCTGGTTCTCAGCAACGAAACACGGCCTGTTTGTTTGCGCATCGCTGCAATGATGGGATTTGCCCAGCTTTACGCCTTGAGCTTTGCCCTTCATGTTTCTGTGTCCATGACCTAATTAACGAGCACTTAGGTTTAAAGAGACATCAACTTCTGCATGCATGACCATTTACAAGTGCTCACCTGATTCCTTTGTCTCCCCATGAGCAGCACGCAGAGAACATACAACACCTCCAGCTTATACATAATCTCGTGCATGATCTTCATGGACTGTGGAAGCTGTGTTCGTGTTGAGGTGTTGGCCAATCCACTTTCATCCGAAGACTCTGAACAAGATGGCAAAGATGTGAGCCTGAGGCAGCTTCAACAGGAAAGGATTTGTTACAGTTATTACTTTTACACTGAAACACTGCAGATGTAAGACCAGCACGTCTGCTTGAATCTTCTTCTTGATTGAAAATAGTGACATACAACAAATAACCAATTAAAGTTAAATGCTACAGAAGAGAAGAAAATATAGCTGGAACTTTAGAGGAGATAAAACTAGATTTAAAAAAATTATTTAATTTTCCATAATAAGCTAAATGGCATCATCTACCTAAAATAAGTAGGATCACCTATATGAATTAATAGACTACTGCACCAGAAAGGACATGGCAGAAAAGGTAAAAAAGTAGGGGGTGAGATTATCAGAAGCATTTACTATTAGTCTACTTTCATTTCATACCTCAGTATCAGTATACTTAGGCCACAGTTAAATAATCTTCATAGCCCTATCCAGAATTATACTGCTAAGGGCAGAAATAGGATATAACTTGCCATGACTGCAAGTGGAAAACCTGACGGAAATCATGAGTGAAAACAGAGAAAGTAAATAAGGACATAGTGAAACCTGTAGGTTGCAGTTCAGAAAGGAGTTAGCTCTTTACACAATACATAACTAAGTGATAAACTGCCCTGCCACAGGATAGCATGAATGCTTTTTGAACCCATGTGAAGAAACAGTAACTAGGCAAACACACAAAGGAAGGAAACTATCAAAGGCTCAAAAGCATAGACACCACCTCTGACTCAGAGGTCCCTAAGCCACAAGCCATTGGAGACTGAGGCAGTATTCTGGGAGAGTACATCTAGGTTTGCTTGCTAACTGATGTTGTGGGTCAAGAGCTGTGACTGGGCATGTTTCACCTCAGCAAAATTGCCTTGTGAATTCTGTTCCAAAATACCAAGCGTTCTCCAGTTTCCACCAGGTTGGTTTGTATAAAGGTATGCGTGAGATGCTGTTGGAGCATCCACAGATTTCATTTTTTGTGTATTTTCAGAAGTTTTAATAATTCATTGCTACAAAACTAACAAAGCTGGATAAGGAAGAAAGTTTTCCAAAGAAGCATAGAAGCAAAGATTTAGATATCAAAATTTTGCGATAATTCTCATTATGTTACCGAGTACTTGGAATTCTACAAGACATACATTGCTTT
Source organism: Gymnogyps californianus (assembly GCF_018139145.2). NCBI lineage: Eukaryota > Metazoa > Chordata > Aves > Accipitriformes > Cathartidae > Gymnogyps > Gymnogyps californianus. The sequence continues at coordinate 3,230,989 of NC_059487.1, read as the reverse complement.
TCTGTAATATTGAAGAGTGAAGAAACAAACCACGCCCTTGCTTCAAAGCATTTTCCTAAGGTTGTATTAACACTTCCGCACGCTCTCCTGAAACAATTATTTTTTTCCAATTAACTTATTTAATTTTGCTGGAACTACCTTTCCTTTTTAAAGGAGGGACTGCTTGCTTGGTATGAAGTGTTTGGACCTAAAGCCATCAGCCTAAGTTTTAGAGCAAAATGCTGGTAAAGTCACTTACCTCAGACGTGCGTTATTTTTATCACTCCAGGGGAGATTAGTGCTGAGGATGTACAGCGTTACAGTGTTATCGAGGTGTGCAAAGGGCACAGTCTGCCATAGGACATTTCCTTTTTGCTAACTTTAGTTCATGAAAAAAAAAATCAGTGCTACATGAGAACAAAACGGGAGCCAGACCTAAATGCTGACACGTCGGTCTTTCATGCAAGAAAAGGGGAATCAATACTGGTTGAAAGGAAAAGCAACACATGGCAAACACTGAAGAAGGTTAAGATATGCATCAGCTAATGGTGGAATGCAAGCCAGATACCTGTACTGCTCTGCTCTGCCTCTTCATTTGCCACTCTCATCAGTGCATCAAGTACTAGTGCATTGTCCAGCCAGGTGTACCATTCTTCCAGCTCCTGGAGGAAGCTGGAAGTACCTGTTGTTTCAGACACCTTCCGTGTTGCCAGTTTGCACAATCGCTCAATGAAGCCTGGAATATTCAAAAGTGTAGCTGAAAAAGAAAAATAATTTTATTACGATTTAAGATCACCAACACAACAGTCATCAAATCCTCTATACCACAAGGTACCAAAACATCTACATTAGTAATATAGAAGAGTACACAGAAACAAATTCCATCTGGTTAAAAAGATCCAAAGATGGAAGAAGTCGGTGCACTCTCCTATTAAGGACTGGAAGAGAGTGTACATACCCTAGGCATAATTCAATCAGCATTAAACTGGTTTGTGTTGAACCTACACTGGAAAAAAATGAGTTCTACCTTACTCTAACTGCTTGTTTCCGGCCAGTTCCCTTTTGCTGGCACTGCTGTTTTCCAGTCCACAGCGAGTCAATATCAAGGAACTGATCTGGCTGAAGATTAAGCTGGCAGAAATAAAGCAGCAGCCCTTGGAAGCGGCAGCTCCACCTCCCCTTTCCTCTGTGCGATGCTACCTCCTTCATTTTACCTCCTGTGGTGTTTGTCTCATAGCAAACTGAACTAGGTCACTTCAGTAGCTGGGCGGAAAGCTCTTAGCTTTTTAAGTACTAGTTTCCTGAATTAGTTCATCATGGAGCAAAACAGACGGGGAACACATGACAGCAGCCCCAAGTTAGAGGGTTTTAATTGTTGTGGAACTGCACCCTTAGAAAGAGCAGTTCAAGGACAGAAGTCACTGGTCTGCAAAATGCTTGGGGGGCTTGGGGAGGTGCTAGGAGCTGCATTTTGTCCTAGTTTTCACAGAGTAACTTAATTACAGGATCTGTTTATTATAGATACATGGCTAAGTCTTCACTTCACTACACACCTGCAGATGCAAGTACAAAAGGACAAAGAATTTGGCCATGAACATTACGTGAAAGAGTTGGGAGATTCTGCCTGCTGGTACCATCTCTGAAAGAATAAGCTCCCTGATAAAATTTTTAAAATTGAATATGCGTTACAGTCTTAGATACAGTCTCTAATTGTGCAAACAAAAAATGATCAGTTAAACATTTGCTTGGCTAAGTTCAGCTCTGCAGGATCCAAGCTTATTCAGTTCAACTAATTTAAATTAAACTTTGTACCCACACCTACACATTCTTAGAATCATAGAATGGTTTGAGTTGGAAGGGACCTTAAAGATCATCTAGTTCCAACTCCCCTGCCATGGGAAGGGACACCTTCCGCTAGATCAGGCTGCTCAAAGCCCCATCCGACCTGGCCTTGAACACTTCCAGGGATGGGGCATCCACAACCTCTCTGGGCAACCTGTTCCAGTGTCTCACCACCCTCACAGTATAGAATTTCTTCCTAATATCTAATCTAAATCTACCTTCTTTCAATTTAAAACCATTACACCTCATCCTATCACTACACTCCCTGACAAAGAGTCCCTCCCCATCTTTCCTGTAGACCCCCTTTAGGTACTGGAAGGCTGCTATAAGGTGTCCCCGGAGCCTTCTCTCCTCCAGGCTGAGCAACCCCAAGTCTCTCAGCCTGTCCTCATAGGGGAGGTGCTCCAGCCCTCTGATTGTCTTCATGGCCTTGTCTGGACCCGCTTGAGCAGGTCCATGTCTTTCTTATGCTGGGGGCCCCAGAGCTGAACACATTACTCCAGGTGGGGTCTCACGAGAGCAGAGTAGAGGGGCAGAATCCCCTCCCTCAACCTGCTGGCCACACTTCCTTTGATGCAGCCCAGGATGCGACTGGCTTTCTGGGCTGCGAGTGCACATTGCTGGCTCACAGTCAGTTTTTCATCCACTAATACCCCCAAGTCCTTCTCCTCAGGGCTGCTCTCAATCCACTCATCGCCCAGCCTGTATTTGTGCTTGGGATTGCCCCAACCCATGTGCAGGACCTTGCACTTGGCCTTGTTGAACTTCATGAGATTCACACGGGCCCACCTCTCAAGCCTGTCAAGGTCCCTCTGGACGGCATCCCTTCCCTCCAGCGTGTCGACCACACCACACAGCTCGGTGTCGTCGGCAAACTGGCTGAGGGTGCACTCGATCCCACTGGCTGTGTCGCCGACAAAGATGTTAAACAGTGCCGGTCCCAATACCGACCCCTGAGGAACGCCACTCCTCACTGGCCTCCACTCAGACATCGAGCCATTGACTGCAACTCTTTTGAGTGTGACCATCCAGCCAATTCCTTATCCACCGAGTAGTCCATCCGTCAAATCCATGTCTCGACTTGTCCATTGCTCTTCACAAGCAAGGTCTGGCGATCGCAGGGCAGAAGACAATAAACCTCCCTTTACAGTTTCTCAGCTTCTGCCTGCTGTATTATGCTATCTGTCTCTCACTGGATGCTGTAGAGGTGGCAGCGGTTACAAATGGAGCTTTGTTGTTCATGGCTAACACAAAATGTTAGAAGATGGGAGAACCAGCTCCAAAATCCCTGTTTGCACTTCCCAAAATTGTTTGGCATGGGCCTATGCAAACATCTGCTTCAGAAGCCCAAAAGCTTTTCAGCGTAGTAAGAGCTGAAAACAACAGATTCTACATTTGAGGGTACTTTAATTTAAATCCCTTAAATTCATACTCATCCTTCCAGGCAAGACTTCTGCATCTGAGAAGTACTCAGCAAAATAAGGAAACCTGGACTGTGCCCAAAGTTAAAGTTGAGATTAGACCCACAGATTTCCAAGGCTAGTGTGGTAACGGCGGGCAACATGATTAAACACACTTTCCTTGTTGATAAAGACATCCTGCTGAGGACAATGTCAGATAAAATCAGAGAAGGAACTGCTCCAACAGCAACCACGCTGCATGCAGTTTTAGTTCAGGAATTCATATTTTAAGGAGGACACGGAATTACTGAGAGTTGCTAAAGGGAAGGCCATGGAAGTGAGTGAGGGATAGAAAATAAACCCAATTATTTTAAGCCACTCAGTTCAGAGAGGGCTGAAATGACAGAAATTAACTCACCTAATTACCAACACCATATGAAACTGAAAGCTACAAAGTAAGTTTCATAAACAGAAAAGATTGTTTCCAGGAAACTGCTTGAGGAAAGTGAATGAAGAAAAACGCTTTGTAAGACAGAATGCTTACAGTATCCTCTACAAACATACGCTACAGATGTGACACTGAGAAGAGGGAACCTTTACACACTGTTGAGATTCTTCTGCGTTTGTTCACAACGTAACAATTACCTTGATTAATTTCAGCTCGAGAAGGACCCAAGTTTTTTTTCTGCTGGGCATTTTTGGCTAGAAGCGTGTGCTTGTCATCACTTCCTGTGTCAAGCTCAGAAATTGTGACGGCGAGGATCCTGCAGAAGTTCGCAAGCTGCTGCTGATCAAAACTGGACACAAGGCTCGCGAGATTGGGAATATCATCCAGTTGTATCATTTCCTGGAGGAGGCAACATCAACTGAGTAAGTCGCACGTCGTGTTCAATAAGTGAACACAGACACAGCCAGAAGGCTTCAGCTACAGTTCTTCCCTGGGGAGATCTGTGTGTTATTTCAACATTAGTAAAAGAGAAGCAAGCAGGTAGTGAGAAGTGAAGGGTCTGAAAACAGTTGTGATTTACAACTGGTATCACTTACCTTTATCAATTCCAAAAGCATAGATATCCATATTTCAAAGACTAAGTATTTACATAAAATTTGGGGGCCTTTTTTTTTTAATTTAAAAAAACCCCAAACAAACCACAATCTAATTTAACATACAAATTACATTTAGGTATTAGAAAGTTTCAATTTTGTTTTCCACTTCTGTATTTTCTTTGAAACTCACAGACAAGAGCTGACTTCCACATTATTTTTCTCAGTCTTTTTCATCAAAAGATCTTTTTAATAAAAAGATGTCAGAAACAGTTTTCAGCAAAAAGCATTTATGTTCAGATAAACTAAGCTGGTTTCCTATCTCAAGAAGTACATCATCCTCAACTTTACTCTAAAAAAACACTAACAAGTTACAGAATCCTGACCCTCTCCACAAAATGTACACAGACACATTCCATTCAGGGTTTTCCCAATGTTATACCTCCAATATTTTATTTGCATCACATCAGGGCACTAAGCTGTAATGATGCTGGCAAGCAAGTTAAAAAACCTCATTTGTGCAGAAGACCTAAGTGCCCTGCTCCCCCGGCCTACAACTTCTCCAAGAGGTGACAAACCCCAAGGTAAGAGAGAAGCACAGGAAGCCTTCCAGATGTCAGGAAGGCTACTAAAATATTTGAAGTGTAATCAGAAGGCAAGGATGAAAAATTAATTTATATGAGGTTCATTTTCTTTATTTGAAATACTGGTTGTACTTTAAAGACAGCTAGGTACTCACCCCCCATCATCCTCTGCAAGCTATGCAAAAGCATTACATGCATAATTTGGCTTCTGTATGAAGCGTGACTGAAGTTAATGATCACTGTAAACAGTCAGGTTTCAAATAAGCTACAAGACGCGAGAATGCTAGCTTAGAGGATTATCTTCAGCAACTCTTCAAAGAAAGTTCTTTCCTCTACGGGCCTGAAAAGCCCTACAAATAAAATTAAGAAACGAGTAACTAACCTTTTTAACTCCCAGGATATCTTCAATGAGCGTTGCAGTTTGGAGGAATGTCTTTTTGTTTGTCATCAGTGTAAACAGGAACAATACAAAGTCATTTCTTTCCGCCAATCGCCTTGTGACTCCTTCCGTCTAGAAAGCAGCAAACGCACACACAGACCCAGAGTCAGAGCCCACCTTGAGAAGTCACTTGTTACAGGCAGGACAGCTTTACTGATGATGTGTTATCAAATCAGCTATTCCTGAAACCAGGAAATATTTTGTTTACGGTGACCAAAACTAACTCCAGTCCTTGTTTGAAGTTAACATGACGCTTGCAAAAACTACAGGCTCCGGGATGAGAGGCTTCATCTCAAGGCAGTTGTTTACTTGCCTGAATCAAAAGTAAACGCTGCATGCCTGGAAATACATCAGAGAGGCTTGTCTCTGGTTTCCCATACAAATTGTAACCAGCTCCATTTTATGGTACGTAAATGCAGTCCCCAGATTCCTCCTGAACTGTCAACATTCCTCTCAGCTGGGCAGAGTCTGAGCAACCTGAATCAAGCACTGGCCTTAATGAACTCAGTGATGAGCCCAAAAGTCATGCTAAAGCATAAACTCAGGTTCATCATCGAGTTCATTAAGGCCAGCTTTTATGCTCTGATTTCTGCTGAGAGCACAGCCAGTCTGGAATCAAACGTAACGTAAAACTACATCCTTACCACTTGCAAAGCTGTCTATTATATGACTGACATATTACCAGTGCTCACAGAACTCGACTAGCTTAGATACTTCCTGAATATATACACACAAGCATCACAACAGTTAATATTGCATACGCAACATTTCTGCAATCCTGAACACTTCTCGTTCAAGAGAGCAGTAACACTGAAGTGAATTAAAACAGCAGCTAGTCTATAAATTGCAAACTTGTTTCTTAGCATATTACGCTACTCTCAGTTTGCAAAAAAGTTGCATTACCTGTAGTTAAAAAAAAAAAATCATAAGTCAAGAAAAAAGTGCTCCCTCTCTTCCCTCTCCCATGTGTACACAGATACTTAACAGTGAACAGCATCTATTAAGACTCAAACTCTCAAGATTAGGTTGATGTCTTTGGAAGAACTCCAAGCCAGTAACTTCCTTTTTTAAAATTTTTGTTAAACAATGCTCCCTAGGTTATGACACTATAAAATGTGTGATTAAGTAAACAATCCTGAGGTTGTTCCCTGCATGCATAACGAGGCATGCGATTTTAGCTTCAGAATTTTAATGGCAAGGTATTTCAATAGGCCTTTAACCCAGCACCTTCCTTAGCACTGATCTGAACCAATATTCAGCACATGAAGAAGCTGCATGATCAAACTTAAAACACTTTGCCAGCACCATTACTGAAGAAGACTAGCTGTAGCTCGGGTTAGCAGACATCCATTCCAGTTTCAAATTTTAAGTTTCAATACAACAAAGGCTGACATGGCTTTCCTATGGAAACACAGATACAGAAAGATCCAAACAAGAGGATTTAAACTTGACAATGTGGCTAAGAAAACAGAAATTATTTGAGTAACACATCAAAATATAGGATGGTCCTATATTTAACTGAAGGAATTTCAACGAAAAGTTTCAGAGTGAGTTTAAATTATGCTTAAAAGAGTCTATGTTGTCTTATCAAGTGGCACATGTAAAACATGACCAGCAGAAGAACACTGTTCCACAGCAGTTGTACTTACACATATACACGTGTTGTACAGTATGCTTAAACAGTCCTTGATGAGGTCATCGCTTACTGCAAAGGAGAAAACAGACATTCACTAGCTATACGTTGCCAAGGAACACTAACATCCACAGTAGTAACACAAATAGCTATGAAACGAGTGAGAATTTCAGGCTAACTGCTAGCTCAGATCATATGTGCAACTGCCTTGGAGGACAGAAACCAGAGGAAGAAACACTCTATACCTGACCTGTTCACATGCTTTCTTCCAAAACTACTATCAGCACTGCCTAGGACCACAGACAGAGAGGTACCTGTGGTCTAGTGCACTACTTAGTCACACACAAAAGGGAATGATAGGGTTGTAAACAGTATTTTAGGAAAAATATCATAGATCATGTCAAAATTTGCCAATACGAGAAACTGCTGAGACATATATTAGTTCCAATTATTAAGCATGGAGGGGGGGAAAAAAGGCCAGTTCATGCAGTTTTCTCCATGCAGCATCAGGAATTCATAGAAAAGCTTTCAATCTGATTTACTCCAGCATTTTAATATTTAAAATATGTTTTCAGTGCAGACATACAACAGCTGCCTCTAGCTCAAGTTCGAGTTACTTCACCTTTGAAGTTCCCTGGCTGATGGGCATGGAGTGTACCATGACATTTCCTTTCCTCAGAAGGGTTCAGGGAACCGGCAGAATCACAGACAGGAGAAATGAAAACACTAAACCAAAGCTGCTCCAGCAGGAAAGTTGTGCTGAAGCTACTGCACCCCATTGGCAAGTTCTCCTTACAGCAATTTGGAAATTAGCAGTCACTATGACTAGGTCAGGAAAACGGCATACTTTTCATTATCTCACAATCTCTATAACTCCTATTACATAAACAATGTTTTGTGGCTTATTATTAATAATAGTTAACTGTAGCTATAGCCACAGTAACAATAAAAGTTTCCAGTGATTGCAGATTTACTGCACTGAGAGAAGTATGTTATGCTGAGTGCATGAATACTCCCGAGCTGTGCTTTGCAACAGGTGACTATCCTAAATCCCATCACGAATCCGTACTACAGAGAACAAAGAAACCAATGATTCATTTAGGAACAGGAAATTGCTGGTATGGAAAGAGAGTAACAGAAAAATAGAGCAATTTCTGTCTGAATAAGGACACAAGGCAAGAATGAAAAACAAAACACCTATTTACTTACTTTTCTGTTTCTTTTTCTGTGTAATAAGAGTAGGTCTCATGAGAATTTCTACTAAAAGCTGTAATAAAAAAAATAAAGAATTAAGGGAATAATCATTGAAATACAAATAGCCAATTAATTTGTCAGTGACAAATCCAAACTTAGTCCTGTCTCTGCTGAAGTCACAGAGGTGAACAATGGAAGCTCTACAATCAAAACCCCACTGGTGTCAAAATTACATTGACAAAAAATAGTTGTATTTACCCTGAAGAAATAATAACAGTCGTATAAAACAATCTCCCACTGACAAGTTTTAAAGAATTTGAGTCTGCAAAGAATGTCATTTCACATGCATCCAGATAACATCAAGGATGGCTACCACACATCTCCCAAAATAATGAATCTTTAGCAATAGTCTGCAAAGAGATTCAAATTTTGCAAAGGCTCTCCCTAAATCTTGCTGGGCTTCGAAATACATTTCAGGTCCAGACATAACAGAACTTAGTTGCTCCAGACTTTAATCTCACCAACAAAGAGCAAGCCACTGCTTGTGTACATGCACCTTGTATGTATACTTACATATACATTTACAGATATGTGAAGCGTTGTCTCATTTCTATTTAAGGAATGTAACAGCTTTCCAAGACTAGGACTATGGTTCTGATAGATGTGGAACTGATCTTTAGTTGTTCTAGCCTATACCACTGGTTTATCTTAAAACATTTTTAAAAATAGCAGTTTGTTTAAAAATCAGAGTTAGCTACTAGAAGGAACTGATGACTTCTGCAAGAAATATTGCAAAAAGCCCCTCGTTTTAAAATTCAGTTTAAACTGTTAAGAGCAATGTAGGCATTACCCAGTCAAGTCATGCCAACTGACAATATACTTATTTACAACTTGCTCTGTCTATTTGTCCCTACTTAACTTTACCCTTCTGTTAATGAACTACCTGCCCAGACACAGAGGAAAACATCTGACAGCACTGGAGGCACTGCCCACATTTTAAGCACTGACAAATAAATAAATAGGCAACTTTAAAGAGGAATATACGTTTTCCAGCAATATTTGTAATAGTAGCTGTAGCATCAATAGGGTAGAGAAAAATGACTGCAGCGTTAACGTAGTGCTCATATTAATGGCTGACGTTTTAGGAGGAGAATGCACACCTCAAGGCTCGGTACCCAAAATAAGCATCCAAAGATATCCCTGTGCACTTGGGATGCAGGCCACCTGCTCTTCTCCTGGGAAAGAATGCCTACTGCAAAAAGTCTGTCTTTTAAGGATGGCTGCAGTCATGATCACTCCTGCCTTGCCACAACGTGGACCTTTTCAGCTAGTATTTATTTTTCCTGGTCAATACTATAACCCACCATGTATTTATCACCTTATTCTTGCAGAACTGGTATGCTCCTCACATACACTCCAGGGACTGGACTGCAGTGGTGTGAGACACTCCTTGGAGAGGGCTTTCTTCAGCCATCCTACTGAAACTGCAACAGTATGCAGCAAGAAGCACAAGAGTCCAATGGCAGAAAGAGAATAGGTAAGAGGGTGCCTCACCAGAGGCAGAAGGAGCAGAAAGGGAGTTATGAGATCTTATTTCTTGGAATGGGGTTGCATTCGGGTCCAAAGTCCATGAGGCTCGTGTATCAGTTCATGTGTTTGTACTCTCAGGTAATATTTTACATGTATTCATATAAAGGGAGGAGACACAAATGTGCTTTGTTCTTCCTTGATGCAAAGGCTGTCAGAATCCAAAAATATTTTAAGGAATATACTATCACACATTATAGCATACAGAGTACACTGCAAATTTAGTGTCCTTCAAAGTTACTCATGATTCACAGTTCAAAATACTGCAACACAGAATCAGCACACGGCATACAGAGAACCAGCAGATTAGACTACTTCCCTTTCAAGTCCTAGAGTAGGATTTTCAAAAACACATAGCACTGGCTTCTACCACTGCCTTTAACCACATTAAACCCACTTGTATCAGCCAAATCTCTGGCCATAGTACCAGGTAATTACAGTGTATCTGATATTTACCACCTCCATCCCAAGAAAAAATACAAACAAACCCCAACCAACAAAAACCAACCAATCAAACCTCCCCCCCCCCCAACACACACACTTACTCTGTGCATTCTTGTGTTAAAAGCACTTCTACAGGAAGTATCACTATTTCCCTTTAAAAACAAGGGAAATTTAGAACATTTTCATACAATGTTCTAAATTGCTTGGGTAGCTGAAGACTTTTGTCCTCAGTTGACAGGATACCAGCAACTAAACCAGTGCTAATTTCAAAACAACATAACCTAAATACAAGTTTTACTTAAGTAAAAGCATGCTAAGTGTAAAAAGAGAGAAGTAGCAAAGACACTGTTTAGTTAGACCGAAAAAAAAAAGGAAGAAAGTGCCAATTAGTTCACTGGAAAATACAAATCATACATTTCTAATGAAAGCTAAGATCCTAGAGTCTGTCACCATAAACTGAGCAAACTTGGGTATTTGTGTAATGTAGAATTAAAACAAATAAACAAAAAGATAAATTGCCAGAATGTCTACAGAAACCTTGCAGTTCTGTTTAAAAACTTTTCCACAGATGCAGCAGTCCGCATTGCGTGCCAGCAATAAACATAGACAACCTGGCTAAGAGAGTGCCCGGGTGTGCTTAAAAAAACACCACATATCCTTCAGGGGTAAGTGAAATTCTCACTGCTCTAGGACCAACTGTAGTATTTAATCTCACAACTAGAAATCATTTGAAACTGTTTTCATTGAGAACCTAGAGTTCTCACCTTTTTTAAGTTAAAAACAGACTGCCTGAAGAAACACCCAGGTCTTCTATATCATATAAGAAAAAGCTCCTCACTTTTGATGATGTAATACCTCGGAAAACACACCCTTTTCACATTTTGATTAACAGAAACAGGCACAATTCTAATGCTTAAAATCAAATTGGTAAAGTCATTCCGTAGCTTGCATTTAGAAGCTTCAAAGGTCTCAAAGACCTCACTTACAGATTTCTCAGTGGTATGACTACCATGCAGAAATCTTTTGATATCATTGAAAAAACACACTTACATCGACTCCTCCAAATAAGTCAAATGTATATGTATTTGGGAAAGTGGACTCTTGAGCAGCTTTTCTATCTTCTGTAACAAATGCCATGGCTTCCATTGAAAGAAGCGGAGAAATTTCCTGCATGCAGTAAAAAAAAAAAAAAAAGACGGTTCAAAAAGAAAACTGTTCATCAGTATAAACACAATTGTCTCTGACTATCTGTGTGATCTACTGACTAATCAATTACATGCATTCCCAGCTCTTATCTACCAGCCAATTCACAGATGCTATCATGCAAAGAGTTTCAAAAATTAGTTAGAATATGATCACAGTAGACTTTAAAGAAAGCAACAACAAAATAACCCCTAGCTTTCAGGAAGAACGGTGCAGACAGTACCTTTAAGATGCTTTGGCACTGGGAGAAATCGCTGTTTGGGTGGCTATGTTCATACAGCTTTTGCAACAGTAAAGGAATCCCATTCCATTTTGCTTGTTTATCTCTTTCCTTTAACAAGGCCTCTGTGATCTGCAACAAAGGAAGAATATAATTCCCATGTGTCCAATGCTTCATAACCAGGTGCTGTGGTTTAACCCCAGCTGGCAACTAAGCCCCACACAGCCGCTCGCTCACTCCCCCCGCATCGGGATGGGAGAGAGAATCGGAAGAGTAAAAGAGAGAAAACTCGTGGGTTGAGATAAAGACAGTTTAATAGGTAAAGCAAAAGCCGCGCGCGCAAGCAAAGCAAACCCAGGAATTCATTCCCCACTTCCCATCGGCAGGCAGGTGTTCAGCCATCGCCAGGAAAGCAGGGCTCCAGCAGGCCTAATGGTTACTTGGGAAGACAAACGCCATCACACCGAACGTCCCCCGCTTCCTCCTTCTTCCCCCAGCTCTATATGCTGAGCATGATGTCATATGGTCTGGAATATCCCTTGGGTCAGCTGGGGTCAGCTGTCCTGGCTGTGTCCCCTCCCAACTTCTTGTGCACCCCCAGCCTACTCGCTGGTGGGGTGGGGTGAGGAGCAGCAAAGGCCTTGGCTCTGTGTAAGCACTGCTCAGCAGTAACTAGAACATCCCCATATTATCAACGCTGTTTCCAGCACAAATCCAAAACATAGCCCCATACTAGCTACTACGAAGAAAATTAACTCTATCCCAGCCAAAACCAGCACATCAGGAAAACAATCTTATCATCTCCCCAAAATATCAACATCAGAATATCACAGAAAAATAGTAGAGAGTACCATTACAAAATCCAGTACCTCCTTCCATGCAGCAATTTATCCAGGACTGGTAACTGCAGAGTTTTACAGATGGTCAAAGTATCTTAAGCAGGACAGGGCTTAAAGCAGATGTTATCATTTAGAGTACTTAACCTCATTCCATATTTTTATATTGATCATATATTTTAAAATGGGAACACATTAGTCTCTAAATAATTCCATTAGTAGAACTCCAATTGACTGGTCACTGAATGAGGAAACGAGTGCCCTTGGCACCATCAAAAGTTACACTAGTCTAAGGTAGACAGAATACTGAAGATGGAAAGGCTTCATTACTCGTTACATTCAGCTAGCAATGAGTATTTCCTCAGCCAAGTCCCTGAAGCCATTACTGGTCATAGCAATGACCCAGACCACTAAGATTTACAAGCAGGCTCCAGAAGAATGCATCAAAGATACAGTGAAAATTTCCTCTGTAGTCTTGGGCTGGTTATAAATGGAGACCAACAACTAAATCAGTAGAAGAACAACACTGGCATTATCCTCTGGGAAGCAGGCTGCAACCACAAAAAAGAACACCTTAGCATTTGCTACTACATTTGTGCAAACTTTCTCCAATTTTCCTCCTCCTCCCCAAAATATAAAAAAAAATTCCTGAATATGTCACCACTATATTTTACACCTGAAAAAAAAAAATGAAGTAGCAGCACAAGACTAATAAATATTCTGCTTAGAATCCACAAAAGATGTTTTGAAGCCTGAACACTTCCAGGTTACTGCCAGCAGATGCTGTAAAGGAGGAGTTCTTCACTGAAGTTCAACATCCAGTCAACGCTGACCAAAATTTAACTCCCTTCTTTAATGATACTTCAGAGGTACCTAGACCAACCCCAAAACAGGGACTTATCCTTGTACAGAAAGGTAAGGCAGACAACAATAATTACAGCTAGCAAGATTTCTGGCTGGTTTTACAAAATTTTTATATGCCCTCCAAATAAAAAACAGAATAAAGAAAACCCCAATCCTCAGGTCAGCCAGACTGCATCTCAATGCAACATTTGTGGATTTTCTCTTACTCCTAGGCCTAAATGTCTAAGCTGCTCTCATTCTGCACAAGTCACTCCCCAAACCTTTCTGTGGTTAACTTGCATTGTTTCACTCCAGTCTGCTTAAATGTTCATTGTTAATAGTTAACAGCCAGGAAATCTTGCTTCTTATTGTTTCAGCCAAGACATCCTTCTCAGATATACCTCAGTGTACAATTCCAAAGGGCCATTCAATTCCTGATTAGACAATTATACGCAAATATACTCTAATTTATGGCTGAGAATTTAACCCCTTTCTCTGCTTGTTAGACAGCATACAGGAAGACCAGAAAACTGATGCAAGCACATGAAAACTCATACTGGCAATGGTAGCTGCTATGGGTCCTCACCCTTCTTCTAAGCTTCCCAGATACTCAGGGTTCTTCTCCTGATGAAATATGCAAATTTGTACATAACTAAGAACTTCAAGGCTCTTGAAGTATCAGGTTTTCTTGCTACAAGGGGTGACTGAAGCAGCATGAGTGAACCTGGGACATAAAACTCTCCAGTTTTTAACTTTTCCCTGCCTTCTGACTTCTGAATAAGAGTAATCAACCAGCACTGCTGAGAATGACACAGAGTTCCTTCTGAGGAGGCCATTCACACGAGAAATGGCAGGACAAAACCAGAAAGTCAAAATGGCTTCTCATAGTTTGGACTGCGAGTAATGGGTCAGCTCCTTCGAAATCACAAATTTCCATTTCTCCTTGTAATATCCAGCAGAGAGCGAGCAAGAGGAGCTCTACCACTACCCAATCTCAGGTGTGGGAGGAGTGCACAACCCCATGAGCAGCGGGAGGAACCGGATTAATTGCTGGGTAAAGTGCAAAAAATGCGCAGTAAATGCCAGGGAAAGAATCCAGCTCTCTGGCTCCAGCTGATGTGGAAGATACCACAGGCAAAGATGACGTGCATAGGCTGCAATCTCAGGTTGCAGTAGCACAGCACAGAATTCAGCATCCAAGTGCTCTCAGAAAAGGCCAAAAGCCCCTAATCATGTTAAAACCTTGTCCTGGGCTTAATACCACATTTGTTAATTGCACGTACGCTTCTGGGTTTGGGGCAGGATGCATCTCCATTCTCATTTCTGTACTAGTAGGTCTTCCTCTCCCTGTCCTGGACTCTGAGAGGCAGTCACTTGTGCTGATCTGCAGAAAACTTTCAGAACTGAAATTCTGAAAGAATGAAGCAAATGTTTCCTTGCTCTCATCTTCTTTTAACTGCTTTCCAAAAAAAAAAAAAAAAAAAAAAAAGTTTTTCTTTCTCTTGATTTAGTACATGTCTTTGGTTTCACTGCAAGCTCTAGCTTGTGGTGCCTATTCTGTATTTATGAGGCTACCTTGGCTCTGAATATTTCCATTGTGGCAGGGCGGTATTTGCCAACGCAAAGATTTTGGATTCTGTGGAGGGATTAAAATTCAATTATATTGTATGGAGTTGTCTTTCTTTACAACCATTTTGGTTAAAAACTGCATCTCATGATTTCTGTAATAGCAGCTAGTCAACCATTTTCATTTATAAGCAAAGTCAGTTTCCTTCTTGCTCTTTTTGGGCAGACATTATTGAATAGTCATCAAAATTAGCAGTGGGTTTTTCAGGGGCCCTTTCCCTCTCTAGAATTTTTTGGTCTCATTCAAGCAGGATAAATCCAATCCAACACCAATTTCTCAGAAATTTTCTTCAGCCACTGAATAGCTCTGGATAAAAGATCTGAAATCTTGCATACAAAGCTTGAGAAGTTAGATACTATCTAGCAAGAAGGGGAGGTTGCAGAAGCTCAGCTGGAAACGGCAACAATTAAAAAGGGCCTACCTAACCGACGGTTGCTGGGGTTATGAACCGTCACGCCTTACTGGCATTAGAAGATGACAGAGCAAGTACCAATTACTGGGAAAACAAAAGAACCAGCATCAAAACTTCCCTACCACCCAGGTACAGTAAGCCAAACTGGTACAAACACCAAGACTCCACACAGTCATTTCTCAGAAGTTTGCCGTAACACATCCAAGTTTTGAATCACAAACCGAGAAACCCAGGGGATGGCACGTTGTGGCCCTCCAGAAGCGGTCCAGGGCAGGCCTCTGAAACAAGGCGGCACGTACTAGCTCAAGCCAAGGCACAGAGCTCCCAAACTACGTCATAGTCCAAAGCGGTCTGTACGATGCCAGTTTTACACTGCAGTTTACTGAATGCTGTTCACCAGCCAGGTGATCAGATACCTAACCAGTACCAGCCATCTCCCCCTCCTCCAGCAGTGCTGTTGAAGCCACGGCAGCGTGGTTTTGCTGGAAGGGCAATGAAAGACTTTCAAGAGGATTTAAGTACAGAGTTAAAAATATGTCATCAAGCCCATCCATGACTGCAAGGTAGAGTACACCGAGCAGTTTTCTCTTTAGAGTCTCCCAAAGGACCGGAGCCCAGGATTTCCCAGGAGTTTACTCCAAAGACTGATAACTACCATAAGAATACATTCCTACAGCAGAGTTTAAAAAAACTTCTATGTGTATTTTTTCTTGAAAGTATACAAAGGGCTGAACAAAGACACTACACACAAATCTAAATAATTCTTTTAAATTTCTTTCTAATCCTCCTGTGTTATAAATCCTTTTAAAACGCCTCAGCATCCATTAGCATCATGGTCAATACATAATTATGAATAATACCTAAATCTTCATCAAGCTGTATTAAGTTATACATTAATATTTACCTAAATCCATCCCTTGATCAGTTTAGTTCCCCTTTCCTTTCTCCCCCTCCACTTTGCTATAGTATTTGCTATTGATGTTCCTACCCGTGACTGCTATCCTCCAGGCACAGCCTCTCCAACAGAAGCAGCTTATCCTCCCGGCTGCTTTGTGCCTGGGCCCCTGCACGTGGTCAGAACTGCATTATAAGCATTGCTAAAACATTTGTTACTGGCCTGAGATCTCTTGTAGCTATGATTGCTTCAAAATCCCTTCCCCTTCCAGTGAGGATTTTCCTTTCCATTTGTGTTCCTGCATTGTGACAACTTCATTGCCCTACAAAGTAAGCCTCTTCTTTTCCTAACCTTGTTTCCACCACTTTCCTAAGCTGTGGTCAGTGACACATCTCCATGTCTTCCCATAGTTGCTGACGAACTGAAGGCCCGTGAGCACATGACAGGAGCAGAAATACCATGAGCTAATCCTCCCCTTTGCTCTCCAGAGCAGGGGTAACAGTTTTCTAATAAAATTGTGTCTCTGTTTCACATTTTACCCTCCAAACATTTCACTGTCTTGCTGAACACTCGCTACAGGAGGGTGTTTTCTGTGGTCTTCCAAAACGCAAAAAATAGTGACTCAGGTGTCCAAGCATCCTTTACAGCACTAAAGGATTCATGCTGTGATAGACGTTACAGCTATGACACACCAGCTGTAATTTTTCTTAATTCAATTTTTTGTTGCAATCATGCATTAAGGTAAGATTGGAAGTGGTTTAAAAAAAAGGCAGAATTTCCATTCTCAGTATTTTCCATGACCACTTCTGAAGTACACATTCAAATGTTCTGAAAGTTTAAAAGGAAAAAGAGGCACAAGATTATGGATCTCAAGAAACAGATGCAAGCACATTGTCTCTACATATTTTTAATAAAATCGAAGCCTTTCGATATCCTTTCCTTCAAACCTTTTAGGCCGTGCCTTTAAAAAACAGGAAACTAATATTTGTGCAATTAAATATTTAATTTTCCTCTGAACGGTAATAACTTAGGAAGTCATCTCTGACAGACTGCCAGGAGAATGATTATTCAGTATTTTGGGGAGTGCCCCATCATCCCAGCTTTTTATTACATTTTCGTTTTCAGTTGCTAACAAATGCATCAGTCTGGCTAAGCTGTCTCCTTCCTCACACAACTTTTCACAAAAAAGCCTAGAACCAAGGTAAATGACCACCCCCGAGTTTTCATTTTAACACAACAGCATACTACAGAAACACACTTTCTGGCCTATACAGTGATTCTGGAAAGCGTTCCAAGGGAGAAGCTGTGAGCTGCTACCCTGCAGCTGCGGGGCAGTAAACAACACAGCAAGTCACCAGCTGGGTCTTTTGCACGTAGCTCTGATCAAGAACATGTCAGAGGCCCCCCAAATTTTATTCATAAAAAGAAACTCCACCGGTGATATTAAGCTGGGAGAAGTCCATGTAAGAGCACCTATTTCCAGCCTCTCTCCAGCTCCTAGATTCTTCGAAGTGCGGATCAGGTTTCCCATGACTACTGTTTCTCCATTCTCCACAACCCTGGATGGAGCCCACCATCCTTTCTCCTGCCAACCCAAAAGCCAGGCATGAACCCAGGGACACTGTGTCCTAGGATAAAACCTGTTGTGGCTTCTAGCTAGGTCTAACCATCCCCACAACTCCCAAACTATTGCTCTACCCACTGTCACTGGAAGAAGAGCTAGTCTACCAAGACAAAGAACAGGTCTCACGAATCTCAAAATCCCACAGCGTTTCTGAGAGCAGAACAACTCCAACACAGATCTTTAATACCAGCAGCTCTTCAAAACCACTACAGGATCTACCAGATAGTAATAATAGCTACTAATAATTGTTTTGATGATCTTACTCCCAGAGAAAAATAAATCAACTAATATGTAAAATTATATTAACTTCCCAGTGATTACTTTTTCCTTGGAACTGCGTAAGTTTCTTCTTTAATTCATTTTGAAAGAAAGCAAAATCTGTAGGGACATCTAAGAAAAAGCAGAGGGGCAAGGACTATCACATCTACAACAGTTTTTTCCCCACTCATCTTCAGTCACACGAAATAACACTACTGAAGTCCAATACTACCACTTTTGAGCATTTCTAGTGTATGACAGAGCTCTGGTCCCTGTTATATAAAAAGCATGTCCAGGCTTTCCAATACTTGCTAGCTGTCCTCTACCGAAGAGGTATAAGCCTGCTAAGACCCATACAATTAGAGCTACTAAACTGGATTATATTCACCTGAATGTTTTTTTGTCAGTGGTGTTGTAAGGAGGAAACAAAACTGACTAGAAAACACAGTATTTTCTCAGAGTTAAGAAACTACTACAGACTACTGATAACCTGTAATGGTAGGAGCTGGAAATCTGGATGTCTGAGGCAGAAAATGTTTTCCTTCCGCAGAGAGATTTTTTTCAGAGTGCATAGGGACTATCCTGCTAAGGGAAGCATCTATTCCTAGGGATGGCAGATCATGAAATACAGCTGGAAAAATGGACTCTTTTTTTCCATTCTGATTGTTTCAGCTAAGCCTTGGCAATCCTGTGAGAGTGCGAGACCAGTGCTGATGATCTGCTCTTGGGACCGCACCAGAAGCATGCTAGTTTGCCAACAAATCACTGGTTAGTCCATTATTATACTGTGCTGCCTACAGGGATTCACATAGCTGCGCCTAAATATCTTCTGGTTTCATGTTATATACACGCTTTTCAGAGCTGGCTTGCAGCAGATGAAGTATGTGCCCTCTTGCTAAGGGGATTTGAGCTTGATCAGCTGAGCCAAAATGTTCCTTTGCCTTCAAGGAACCGCAGCATAAACCCCGTCAGGTCTTATTTGCAGTGCCTGTGTGCACACAGCACAGCTGTGCCAGGAGAGGGACTACAGACCAGCCAGTTCACAAGCAATGTTTTTCCTTATTAGAAAATGTGTGTCATTTCTGGAAAGTTGGTCTGCTTCTAGTTTACCAATATCTGAAAAGCCCCTTTCAACTTACTCTGTACTCAGTGCTAGGGCAAACCTTGATACAAGGTTATGCAATCTGATACCAGTGATTGAGGCTTGCATCCAGGGCAGCAGCTGATGCTAGCAATACGGCTAAAATGGATATACGAACAGATAATGGCAATATCTACTGAAATCTGCTTTATCCATCAACCTTCTTATTATTAATAATAAAGCAAAGAGACCAACCGGCAAGAAAGCTATGGCTCCTGCTAGGCGAGTGCAGCATGAACACACAAGGATCCAGATTTCAGAGCCTTAGCTGGCCTCAAAACTGCCAGATATTCAGGCGGCTGTTGCTGTCAAAAATATTTTTATGTCCCTGTAAGATCAGACTGATGAACTTTCAGATGTAGGCCTGTCAACAATTATCCTTACCAATTCAAAGATAAGCCCCTGCTTTCCTCACACAAAAATGGATCTCAAGATCACCTAAAAATAGTACCTCAAACTTCATTTAAGAATAAATGCCACTGCTGCCCACAGAAGGGTACTAGTTGTCTCCCAGAGATCAGATGCTGAAACACAGTGACAACATTGCGGGGCAACACTACTCAGATGGCAGGCACCACAGCAAGGAATAGTGTTTCCCAGTCTCTCTCAATTAAGATCTTGAAAAGGGTTTCTCTTCCTCATGGGATACCAGCACTGCAGTTCGTGCAGCATATGACCCAAAACTTACTTGTAAAGAACGGGAAGAAAGAGCTCGAAAGACATTCTCCCGACTTGTTCTTCTAGACCCCAACACAGCAGCTTGGAAACTTGGTCTGCTCTCAGGCTTTTCAGGAGCAAATGAGTGGAGAAACTTAAGCAAGGGCTACCACACTGCCACTGAGGAGCCAACTGCAGGAAAACTGCAAACATTTTGATAAAAAAATAGAACTTAAAAAAGAAAAGCACCCAAAACTGCCTTGTACTTCTTTAAAAGTTACATCAAAGCGTAGACAATCTAAGTAATAAAACAAATAAAAAACTGCTTCAAAGTGAAACTAGAGAGGCATGTAATTCACAAAGTCCAAAATCATTCAGGGAGTTGTTTTTCCCCCCCCTTAGTCTAACTGACTTAAAAATGTATTCCTACAGCATTTATGAAGCACTGGGAGTCCTAGGTGTCCAAGCGTTAAGTCTTTCAGGGCAGCACAGTGATACTGAAATTTATGAAGTAAAACAAAACAAAACATACAAAACCCCAGCAACAAAAAAACCCACCTCAAACTCAGGCATTATGAGAAGGAGGATATAACTAGCAGAAGTTTCCTCGATTACTGTAAAAGCCTGGTCATTTGCTTCAGCAGTTATTTCCAATAATTCATAAAAGCCCCAAATTACAACACAGTACCACTGCATTTCTTAAGCAAACCAAAGCCCAGAGTGGAGACACCATCCCAACAGACTACGTTGGTGCACAACGTTGCTACAGGTTTATCTGCCTTAAATCGCTACGGTTGCGGGGGAGCGAGCAAGCGAGCGAGCAAGCAAGAGCATAGAGGTGGACAGGAAAGTTAGTGAGACAACATGCCGCTTTGTCTACACGCTGTATGAAATACGCTCTAAAACAATCCCACAGAAATAACTTCCTTCAGAAGAGACAATATCAGGTTTAAATTCATGCAAATGATTTGCTTTTTCTTAAGTATTAACCAAACTAGTATCTGAGCAAGCAGTACAATAAGGACAAAAGGAATGTTAAAAATCACCTCCTGCTCTTTACCTGTCTCAGCTACAGAATGAGGCATGGACATTTATGATGAACAAGTCTTCTCTTAGTAACTGCTCAGAATCCTTGTTCATCAAGGAAAATACTGTTGTCTGCACTAGTGAAAACCACTTAGACAAGTCCCATTTTTTATTCCATTTACACTCTTTTAAGATACTTTAGCTCAATAAATCACCACCCGAATGCAAGTTCTTTATCCCACGCTTCAGCTTCCAAGTCTTTGCACCATTTCGCATTTAATCTGTAAAATAAATGCCAATTATTCCTCATAAAAAGAAATGAATAGTCCATTATCCGTGAGCAGCTTCTTAAAAAAGCCAGCATAAGCACACAATAGGCACAAGCCTAGGTTAACAAGCTAATTTCATTTCTTGGTATTTCCCAGCATCAACTGGGAAAGATGACGAATTTGAAATAGACCTGGAATAGTTTCATGGAAAACCACCAGCATAAAGCCTACCCCATTTCAGAGCTAAAAGGTCTCCTGAGCCCTAATATCACGAGGTTGCCTTTGTTCATCAAACATGCTTAAATTTTGATGCTGCCTTGTTACAGTTCCAAGCAGAGCTTCCTTTCTTTGCAGGAGAAAGCCACAATCTCTATCACCAACCAAAGCAACAGAGGAGAACGTCTCTTTTACAGCAGGGCAAATGGTTGTCCTGCTCCAGTCTTTCTACAGGGAGACTGAGGATGGGAAGGAGGGAGAAGGAGGGAAAAGGAGCACGAAGGCACAGAGGCATCCTTCTTCCCCACCGCATGAGGCTGCAGGGCCATCCCTCCAGTACCAGGACCGAAGCTGGGCTGGCAGAGGAGGACGGGGAGCCCCAGAGCGCGCTCGAGTCCGGACGGAGAGAGGCCGCTTTGCCAGACGCTGCCTCCAAGCAGACTTGGCGGCAGGCCCCGCTAGGCCAGCCGGGCTCTTCCCGGCCTCGGGGCTCCAGGAGAGGCCTGACAGCCCCGAGCCGGTGCTCAGCCCCGCCGAGGGGCCGCGAAGGCCGGCAAACACCCGCTCCCAACCCTCGACAGAGCGGGGCCTTGCGGGCCCGGGCTCCGAGACGGATTTGCAGGCCCTGCCCGAGGCCGGCGGCGGGCGGGGGGGGAGGGTGGGCTGGGGGCAGGAGGTGCGGCAGGCCTCCGCCAGCCCGCCCCGGCCCACCGCCGGAGCCCCAGGTCAGAGCTCTGCCCGTCCCCGCGGAAGCCCCCAGCCGCACCGATCCCCGGGCCCAGTGAACCCCTGCCGGGCTCCGGCCCCGCCGCCTTCCCCCCCCCCGCCCCAGGTGCCGCCAGAGCGGCCTCCCCCCGCCACGGGGCCGCGGCACCGGCCCGCCCCCCCCACCCCGTACCTGCGCCCCCCGCGTCAGGCCGCAGCCGCTGAGCTGCCCGTGCCGTAGCTGCGCCAGGATGTTGGTGGCCGCCGCGCGGGCTCCGCGCCGGCCCCCCCCACCGGGCCCGGGGCCCCCGCCGCCGCCGCCGCCGCCGCCATGGCCGCTCCTCCGCTCGGACGGAGACAAACAGGAAGCGCCCCCTCCCCCCGCCGCTTTGTACGGAGCGGCGCGAGGGACGCTCCGCAGCGCCCCCGCCCGGGCCCCGCGCGCAACTGCGCCGCCCCCGCCCGGGCTGCTGGGAAATGTAGTCCAGCTGAGGGGGCTGGGGGGGTGCGCATGCGCAAGAGCCGCCGCAGGGCGCGGAGCATGCCGGGAAGGAGGGGGACGCCCCGCCATCCCCCGGGCGGCACGAGCGTGTGTCGCCCCCACGCTGCGTGGGGAGGTCGGTGCGGGACAGGAGGGCTGAACGGCACGTCCGCGTACTCGCCGGCCCTTCCCCCGCCCCCGGGCTTCCTCCCGTTGATCTCCCCTGGGGGCTGCTGAGGCGGCAGGGCCCTGACAGGAGCTGCCTCACCTCCACGCCCAAGTTTATTTCCATTGAAATACCCACATGCGCTTTACTATTGCTTTTACTATCAACTTACTATTACCAGCTGAGGTGAGCGATTCAGACACGCAGGCAGAACTAAATCCATAGTGCAGCACCCAAGGAGCTGTTTGAATCAAATGAAAGAAACCCCAAAACAGAGACTTGTGACAGCACCAAGAGCCCAGGCCACACGGCAGACCTTCACCACAAAGCTGCTCTGCCCCAGAAGACAGGGAGGAAGCTGGACTCGCGCAAACTGCCGACACAGGTGCTCTTCTCCACACCAAAGCAACACGGTGTGAATGCCTCCAAGGGTTAAAAAGAAAAAAAAACCCAAACAAGTCAAAGGAGACACAGCACATTGGGAAGACAGACAGTTGGGAGCGAGTTCTTGACTAACACACAGGCAGCAGCTCCGAGGGACCCAAGAGGTGACCATGGTCCCAAAGACAATTATCACCAGTCACTGCCCTCCTCCCTCACTTGCTGCCACCTCTCTAGAGGCTTAGAGCTGCTGTCACCTGCCCAGCGGAGCAGCCCAGCGCCGGTTCTAGGGGAGACAGCAAGGAACACAGCATACAATACAGGTGCCCAAAATCATGACCACTTTAAATGCAGACCTTAGTTTATATTCCATTTTAACTCCCCTTTGTTGTACAAGGAACAACAGAAAGCAATAAAGACACTAGGGATTAACATGATGCTTAACAGCACTGCCTAACCAGTGCTGTGATGGTATCCGGGTGATGTATTTGGAAGTTTTCCAGCATCATGTCTTACATCACTTCTCACCACCATGAATAATGCGTGGGCCTGATGATGATCACAGTTTTTATTTGTAAAAAGCAAGATCTGCTAATGGATGACTTGCTGTTTAGATAAATTGCCGTTCACAGAAAGCCACTAAGCACTGCATTTGAAGAAATGCAAACACGGCAATCTTTTCACTTGCACACTCACACCGCCTCAGATACTAAAGGCTGCTCTCACTCCCCTTTCCTAGTGCTTCCCCTGCCGCCCCTCCTTTGATTTTTGCCATTTGCCAGCAATTCATGCGAAGGTCTGACTCTTTTTCCTCTATCTTCTCCTTTGTCAGCTCAATTAAAATAGTCTTTCACAAGATGTTTGTCTGACCTTTCATCAATCCACAGCCTCTCCAAATTCCAATTACTTTCGAAATACCTCAGAAAATCTGGCCTTAAGTTTTGGGCTTTGCAGGCTGCTCAGAGAAAAAAAAAAACCAACAACAAAACCACAATTACAAGTACGGCATCAACAACAAATGCTAAATTTGGTCTCTGTGCTATCTTGCACCACCCAACCAAAATCCAGTTTCCTTCCAGCCTTTGACAGACGCCATAAGTATGCACTGTGGGTGGGACCTTCTCAGCGCCGACCTGCCTCCTTTGGAAGCCATCCAAAATTGCCACTACCCATCTGTGTTTCACGCACATCTCATTTTGGATTCCTGACAAAACTCCTCTACATTCTGTTAACATGACCAAGCGCTCACCATATTGCTTGATTGGAGCTCTCCCTCCAGCTAGAATATGCCAAAATAGACCTGCCCTTCTCTTCCCACAGATGTCCTTCATTGTGAGGCCCCTGGGAGGAGAGGCAGCAGGAGACCACAAGTTTTAGCTGTATTTTTTTTTTTCCCAGCTGACTTGTGATAGTAATTTTGAATCCATCAAGTTCTCGCTAACAGCAGAACCTCTTACGTTGTACATACAGGGAATGGAATCTGATCTCTAGTGGGACAACCAGCCACCGACGGTTTCATCCCGCCATCCCTTAGAGAGAGATTCCCAAACATCTGTCCTTCATCACGTTGCCTGTGAAATAGCAGAACTTGTACACATGTCACTAAGGCTGAAGCATGCTCTCTACCCTCCAGCAGCTAGGCCAAGTCATACAGTTTTCCATTTAAAGAAAAGGCTTACTAAGGGTCCTAAGAAATCATATCACAGTTCTTTTTGTTAAAAGAAAGTCTTCCTAAGATGGTAGTTGCTCTTAAACACTGGAACAAATCAAAATTAAGGCTGTCTTGTGTTATTCTGACTCATCCATCCCGTAGCACTAATCAAGATCCATCTAATTACTCACAGTAGAACAGTTCCTGTGGACAGATGAGTTCTTTTAGCTCCAACTGTGCTGAGGAAAGATCTTGCCTCCTAAGGCTACTACCCCTTGGTTCTGCTACTGGAGCCTCTTAGGTGAGGGTACCAAAATACCGTGGTTAGCAGAGATCTACTGTGTTGGTAACCTGCAGTCTATCCCAGAAGTCCTTCGTTTTCCTCTACTTCATGGGTGGTGCAATGCTGAGAGAGAATCAGGACCGAGCATCGAGTGAAGCTGTTGGAGGCGGCCTGCATTTTGTTGTTCTACAGATGAGACAATGAATAGCGTGTGAGATATGAACAGCTGGAAAAGAAAAAGATAACCTTATGGTTACAACAAGGAGCTACTAACAAGAGCTCCATCTTTGTCTAACAATGCCTCAGTTTTAGGGTGCTCCACTCTCTGTACCTCCCCTGCAACAGTTGCATCAGTGCAGTATTTCTAGAACAGCAGCTGTCCCACCTGCTAAAAGGAAAGGAGAAGTACAGAACTAGAAGGGCCTGCACAGGTTACCAATCCTTCCGATATGTCTGTCTGTCCAAAGTTGCAAGTGTCTTTTACTGTAGCTTACTCACAACTGCAACAGGATTTCCAGCCCGAAGGGTAGGAGTGCAGATTTTATGTAACTTTATAGCACTAGTACAGATCAAGACAAAAACAATAGCTTCTCAAAGCAACCCCACATCAGCAAAGACCGGGCATTGACCCGGTTGTATTTAAGTATTTCACTGGCCACATGGATTTATTTATCCTGTATCTCTAACCCACTCAAATGACTATAGCTTGTTTGTGCTTGCTCCAGACTCCTCAACTTTCAGCAGGCTTGAAGAAAGCCCATAATTTTTCTGCCCCCCGCCCCCTTTTTCTTTAAAAACCTCTTCATAACACTACTGATGTCTCTCTTTCCGACCATTGCATACACTTGTCGAAAAGACCCTAACACCACATTTAAAGGTTCAGATTTGTCAAGTCAGCTGAACACCAAGAGGTTTCATGCCTTTCACCTGTCAAGGAATTAAGACAGAAATGCAGGCTGGTTTCCACTAGAGGAAGGCTCACAAGGAGCTCTCTCACTGCCTGCTGCAGGGAGCAGCTTATGAACATCTGTTCAGCTGTCTCCTGCACCAAGGGAGAGTTGCATTTCAGTCTGAACCAAGTCCCCTTCCATCCTACCCCGATGCACGCTACACATACAGCTCAGCTGGTCCACCCTGCGGCCAACTTCATTGACGAGAGGTGGCTGATGCGGAGTTACACAAGTGAGGCCCCAAAGGGAAGTTTAAAAGAGGAAGGAAATGGGGAAATTTCATAGGAAAAGCATGTTAGATTCTGTAAGAAGAAAGCAAACTCCACTGCAGGGTAAATCAAACCTTTGCTAGTCCACGCTCCACCTCAGTTTGCAGATGACATTACCTGGACACTTACTAAACCAGTTTCAGGCAGGTGGTACTGACCCACACCGATTCTACATACAGACTAACTGAGCAATTTTCTATGTCGCAACTGCTCTCCTCCCCCCATACCATCCTTTGTGCTTGACAGACATGCTAGATCTACAAATCTGAGCCTCCACCTCAAAATCAAAAGGTTTTCTCGACTGGTCATCAATCTCTCAGGCTAACTGCATATTCATAAAGAGGCCAAAGATAAAAGGTGGGGCACATCGCAGAGGAGACCTGTAGTCTCAGAAGTGAAGCTACAGCGAGTAATCCCTGCTTTTCCCCTTATGACGGAACCGCTCAGGCTCACTTTTATAGAACAAAGTAAGCTGTGGACTCTGCATAAGCCTGTAAAACTTCAGAACAAACTCACAATGAAATAAACCAGGTACCTCTAACCTGTAGACTTTTCTTTCTCTTTCTGAACACCTGTTTGCTATTCAGGCAACCAACCGGTTTGAGATTAGCAACTTCACAGCATTAACAGCTGATATCTGAATCACACTTTATGAACCAGCAGTAGCAGAATTTAATGGGAAGCTGTTTCACTTCATAATACAATTCACATTGTGAGGTACGACACTTTCCATTATGAAACTATAAAAATATATTCCCAAAGTCTGAATCAATAATTTAAACTGATAATGAAAATAGAATCAGGTGTTATCCAGGAACACCTGTCCCAGTACTGCAAGTTTAGAGTTAAAGGATTGACTGGGGCAACTCAGGAGGGAGTGTGAGTTCTTCTTAGAGTTTCTCTTCTCTCCGCCTTTCTCTGAGGAGGCATCTTTAGGGTCTTTTGCACTTTCCCCTTCACCACGGTCAGAAGCTCTTTTTAAAGTGAATTTCTTGTTTTTCTTCAGTGAGTAAAATTCCCGCATCAAGTCTTCCACCTCCCACTGCTCTTCCTTACGCTTCCTACAGCAGTGCAGGGCAGCAGGGTCTATAGGATGAGCTTCAGTGTTGAAGACATATCCTCCAGCATTCAAGATGCATTCCCCGTATGGTGTAATCACCACATCAAAGACTGATCCATCATTGTGAATGAAGTTGTCTGGGTCAAACAGCAGGTACAAGTATTTTACTGTTTCAGCCAAAAAGAAGGATTCCATGCGATTATCCAGTCTGTGATCTCTCAAGTCTTTGATCTACAAGATAAGAAATACAGTGGGTTACAGTCATATCGAATTCAGTAAGTTATGAACTTAGGGGGAAAAGTAAAACCAGCTTGCAATTCATTTCAGTTAAACAGCACAGTATGGCACCCATTCACCCTGCATTTTAAACAGTCGTATGCAAATACATCAACAAGGTTTCAGACGTTTTGAATTAGCATAGCCTAGTGATAAGGAACAGGAAACTAACAATCAGGAGAAATACACTTCCTGCCTGGGTAAGGAGAAGAGTGAGTAAGCTTCCCATCTTTTCCCTCACTAAAAAAAATCATAAGGCTTTTACCTACTTCCCAAATCACAAGGCCTAATTCCCAATATTTATAAGGAGTTTTTTGTAAAACAGAGCTTGATAGTATGTTTGAAATCTTCTGTTAAATGATTTTAGAGAAATCACTCACTGCAGTTCTCTTGTGTTTGATCAGATTTTCAAGGCATAGTGGGAAAGCAGCATCCCACAACTGGCAGGCAGAGAGCCTGCATATGAGCCTTCCTGCTGAGCTGGAACACCTAGTACCTACCAAGATACAGGAGGCAGGAGAAGCTTCTGATGCTTTCCCATGTTTTGGGCCCTGGTGCAACAGCCAATGACAGAATTTGTCCCACTGTTCAGGCTGTGAGGGAAGTTACTACCAGGAACATGACCAGCCGTTACCAGATCAGCTTCACAGAGAAATACAAGGGGTTTGTTTGAAAAAGAAGTCATGTTTCAACCAAAGCGATCACTTGACTCGATGGCAAAACATCATTCATGAGAACACTCTCTAGAAGCTGATTTTGAGCAGCCTTTTAGCTGCCTTAACAGTTGATTTAGCACTTACAGTTGCAAATCCACAGTCCACCTTGCTGATTTTCTCTATTGACTCCACTGCGTCTCTTCCCAGTTCTAAGAGCGTGGGATCTCTTGTAGCACGGTACAGATACATTGCACTCTCAATCAACTCTGCAAAAAACCCCCAAACATTTGCAAGCATAAAAATTACCAAACCACGTACACAGGGAAGACGAGATATTCCTTGAACTAATTTAACAATACTACTTTAAGATGATCAGGTAAACAGCCTAGCTTGCCTTATATTTCCTCTGGCTCAAAGCACAGATACTTGCTTTTAACTAAGGATGCGCTACAAATAAATTCACTCTAACCAGATTGCATCAGCTCAGGTAAGAGTGAATAATGCTCCCCTCCCACATTCAGGGAGTGGGAGGGGAGCAAGAGAGAAAGGGATTAAAACTCAGTTGTCAAAGGAAGAGAAGAAAGATGCTTCTAGAAAGGATTACAAACAAGAAATTCAACCCCCAAATACAGTTTTTAAACACTACCCTAAGCCTCTGAAACAGGGGTATCTAAAACACCACAAAAACACGCACTATGGAAATACTCTATATAGGCAACATATGCCCTGTGCTGTGTTTACTTACTAAAGAAACAGGTCTTTTTGGATTCTAGAATACATTTGAAAGTTAATGCTGATGAGTATTTTTGGTAGAAGCGTCTAATGTGGATGTCACCTGAACACTCAGATCAAAAGGAAATTAATTATTCACATTTACAAAGTTTTACTGACCTAATAATCAGGTGCAAGTTTTTTTTGGGGGGTCAGAGTTGTAAAAAAACAGAAAAAAAGACAGATCATTTCATTGCAGTATCACAGACAACATATAATCCCTCTTACATGTTGAGCTTTACTAGTGCAACTAGAATTAGTTTATTTCAGGAACTCAACAGAACTAGAGTAGTCTATTCATACTCACTTTCACTTCCTAAACTTAAAGGACACAGGCAGTCACATTAACATTTCACATGACTTCAAAACATCCCTTGTCAGACAGTATTAACACTTAAACATGTCAAATCCTACATTGTGAACCCAATTCATTAAGAGGCCCCCTTTCTATAGTAACACTATGGTTTGCTTCCTTTAAGAGGTAGCCGTGCCTTTGTGAATGGCAGAAAGCAAAACGTGTAGCTTTGACTACGGAAATCACTGGTAAAATGCATGCAGGAACTAAGTCAAAGCAAAACTGGGGAGGAACTTCTGGAGGGCAGGTGTTGCTAAAATTTGGTCTTACCACCAGAGCAAAAGCAGGACTCCATGCTCCTTATTTCGTTTCTGCTTACCAGGCCTGAGTGGATATCCTTCTCTCTTGTCCACCGTATAGCCCTGGGGAATGTTGTAGAACTCAGGCAGCCCACCAAACTGCTTCCAGACAGTGTAATAGTTGAGGAAGGTTCGCATGGCATTCTCTACATCCCCAATTAGGCTCTGAGAGAGAGGAAACAATTAGCAAAGCAACATCTGGGTGAAGAAGAAACAGCACAGGAATTGATGCAATAACACTCCTATAGTCAAAGCAAGAGATAGTGACAGAAAAGGGGTTGTTCAGCAGGTCTGAATGGTGTAAGTAATATTTAGGCATGATGCCTTAAGAATAGGTAGGACTAAGATGATAGGTGCTGCTTTTCTGTTGGATCACATTCCACACACCTAAGTAATACGAAGTCTCTTTCATTTTTAGTTAAGGGAAGGCTGGGTTTCTTCAGTCAACATTTCTTCTAGTCAATCACAGCATCCAGTCTATTTCACTGGGGATAAAGTCCCAGACCAAACGTAAGTACTGATGAGAAAGCAAACCTCTCAATGGGAAAGTATTCACACAAGTGAAGCATTTATGAGGTGGTGGAAAAAGAGGTGTGATTTTCTTTTGCCTTACGTTCCCATCTGGATTGAGACCACTGTCAGTGGAGTTTGCTACAACAAAACTGCCCCCCCATCATGCTTAATGGGAGACTTTTTTATAGAGCATAGAAAAAGTCAACATCTGCTCTTCTAAAGGCTCAGACTACTGTAGATTTCACCAGAGATCAAAACAAACTTTTAAACCAGCACAGATTAGGGTTATATTTGTAACTTTAATATTAAAGACTGACCCAAGACAGATGAATAAAATCACCATATGCTACTGGTATGACAGCTCTTACCTGTAGGCCTGGCCAGTAGGCCTCCAGGGACTGAAAAACAGGCATGGACACTGTTCCTTTGTACATCTGAACCCAGAGGTACCAGTCATCAAACTTTGTGTAATTTTTGATAGCTTTGTCATATTCTATAAAGAAACATAGATGGGTAGGTAATCCAACAAAAAAAAAAATCTTTTTTTAAGAATGAGAGAAGCCCCTTTTTCACTTGAGCCACGTCAAATGAATGACTTCTCAGGACGCTCGCTTTGGTAACTCTTTGTTATCCCTGATCAAAAATATTACAACAAACGCTTCAGGAACAGTCTTGCATGTATCCTATTAGATCCTTCATCATCTTCTTCCACAGTCCCCCATGCAGAGTTTTCGCAGGTGCAGTCAAGGAGGCATTCCCGGGACCCTTCACGCAGAAAACAAACTGCTCACCTAAAAACATGGACATCAGCTCCTTGTCCTGCAGGAGAATGGCTCCTTTAACCAGGTATTCAAAGTAGGAGTCCACTCCTGCCCCAATGCCAGCATCTTGGGCCACCCATTTGGCAGTTATCACATCAATGTGGTTACCAACCTGGAAGAAGTGAGGGGAGGAGGAAAGAGGACATTAAAGTGGAAATAAAGCTAATCTACTACACTATAATTAAAAAAAAATTAATTTTAATTAAATTAAACACCACCACCACACAAGAAACCCTTGACCTTTTTTCAGACTGCCCATTTCACAGATTCACAGTGTCCATACCAACTAGTGTTTTCTCCATTACAAGACAGGTTTATCAGTATCAGAGAAGTACAAACTGTAGAAAATATAACTTTGGAATTTTATGCTTCCATTATAAACGCTGCACTGGCCAAAACAAAACACCATTATGCTACTGTAAAAATACACAATTTCAACATGCGTGTCTGGTCCTAATTCACATCCTACAACAGAGTAGAGGAGGATGAAGAGGTACAGATACAGAGATGGAGGCCAAGGATGTCCAAGGCATGAGAGCTGCCATGCTAATATTTAAATAGGTTCTTCAAACCTGGGACTCTTCAGCCTACGAAGAGACCCCAATGATGGAGAATACAATACACAATCGTGACTTGCTTAACAAAGATGAAAAAATACAGCTGTTCAGTTTCTTTCTTGAACAAGGACTAGGGGCATAAACAAAAAAAAAAAAACCCCACAGATCCCAAAGCAAACAAAAGGAATTCTTTATACAGCATATGAATTCTTTACACAGCATATAAATAAATCTGTTCCACTTCACATATGCAACACTAGGAGTTCACATAGGTTCAAAAAGCAGCTATAGAAATTAACTGAAGAAAGATTGACCAGAAGATAGCGAACACAGAGATAACACTTCTAGCTCTGGATATTCCCAAAACGCCAAAGCTGTAGAGGCTGGGAGTATCTTGTGGCACTTGCTGTGCTCTTATTCTCTTCTGTAGGTCGCTGTCACACCAGGCATCAGACAGACCTTTTATTTAACTTGTTACAGCTGCTGTTACAAAAACTGCAATACCCAGTAGAAGGCATTTGTCTCCCACCCACATCTGTTATGGAACAGAACAATGGCATAATGTTGGGTTGCACCACTAAAGCAGGGATGTGGATGCTGCAGATGTTCAGGAACAATGTCAAACAGGCAACTTCAGCCCAGTTATTAGCACTGTGGTTATTTATCTAGCTCTATCTCCTCTCTGTTTATGCTTTTTTACACTTAGAATTGCATCCACAAAACTATACAAAAAGCAGGCCAGCAAATTCAAAGTCCATTCCTCACTCACCAGCCCAATATCTGAGCGATTTTTCCACAGTGCCTTCAAAGCCTTCCTGGCAACATCCTCAAACACTGGGTCACCAGTAAGGTGGCTTAAAGTGGCAAATTCCACTATAAATGTACCGATTCCAGCAGTACAGGTAACTGGGGTCTCCCCAGGGTTTACTCCATGCAGCAAGTTCACTGTTCCATATGGCATCCCAGTTGGGGTCTGAAAAGCTGAAACATAGTATTTTTGGTTCAGGTGAATGTTCACTGTTACATTTGACAGACTGTCAAGCAGTCTTGCACTCATGCAAGAAGGGGGACTGGAGCAACTGCAATAACTGCAAAGAACGAAATGAGCAGCAGAGTGTGATCCTGGGAGGGGCAGAGAGGGTACCCCAAGCTACACCAGTCCTGGGAAGGTACTGCAGATCTCTGCCACCTTGCCCAGAGCAGCAGACTGCATCCCTACTTTTTTTACAGCACAAGCAGGGTAGTCAAAATGGAACTACACACACTGGTCAGCAAAGCGCAAACACTGAGCTTGTGATTACTCAGTGATAGCCCAGGGTGCACACCGCACAAGGAAACAGTGCCATGCTATCAGGGCACGCATCCCAGCAGCGGCCCACAAAGGGGCAGATAAGGCTGCATCTTCTTGTCTTTACAAGCTGCTGTTTCACAGCCTTTATTTATTATTTATATTAAATGTATTTCCCCTCAAGCAGCAACAAACAAACTGATATGTTAAGCACATACAACACTTGGCATGCATATACACAACTGGTATCATGCGCTTCACAACGTTTTCCCCACAAGCGAAACTTGCTTTGAGCTCAGGGAACACAGGACTGTTTTATGAGTTTACACATCAAGCAGTGCCATCTTCATCAAACATACCCCTCACCTCATGAACCACGGCACAGTGACGCAAACCAGAAAAGTTCTTACCCGGCAGGAGTTTGCGAGCTGCCTCCTCTGCCATTCTCAGGAGAGGTCCAGAGCATGGCCAGCCCACTTCTACTTCAACGCCAGCCTTCTTCGATAGCAAGTGAGCAGAGAGGAGACCACCCACCACTGGAAGGTGCACAGTAAGAATCCCATTAAAGAATGCGGGAGGAATGAAATCAGACACCAGCTGCATTTATCATAACGCACAGGCAGTGTTCATGGGGAAGAAAAGTGAGATGGCTCATCCTTAACAGCCTAATTCAAAATGCCACAAAAGGAGAGTGGTTTGTTTCTTCCTTCCTGTTTGCAATGGGTAACAGGTATATTTCTTCCATTATTTTAGAAGCATCAGATCCTACTTGCCCTACTATACCTGCACTGCCCTGCAGACAGAGAGCTAACAGTATAATGAACACAAACCTCTATGAGAGGAATTCTGTTTCATTTCTTCCAGACAGCTTAATGCTATATTTCTGTAAAGTAATACAGTGTACCTTCTTAAATTCCTTGGAGAAAAATGTCTAGGCCAGAGTCAAGAATTTCAGCGTGACTAACAGAGGCAGGGAGTTATTAGCCCTTTTCACAGGCTTGTCTACTGTCACATAACGAACACAAACACAGAGAAATTACACTGCTGCAAAAATTGGCTCAGCAATGTTTGACAGGAGAAACAAAAAAAAGCATAACTAACAGTTCCCTGACAGTGTCTTTTACTTGGATGGCACTGAAACAGTTAGGCATTCAACCAGGGACAAGATTCCAAAGGCCTTCACGATTTTCAAGAAAAAAAGACAAGTTCCACTTTACGATGCTAAAGCAAGAAATTAAGAATCTGTATTCCAAAACAGTATGTAAAAAAAGATAGTATACAATTCGTACTGTTTGAGTGGAAAAGATGTTTATTGCAAAGCTCAAAACCTGGCACCAGAATATTGAAACTGCCACGTCTACTTCTGTTTGCAGGAAGCCAAAAGATGATGTGCAAAGACAAAAAGGAAGTGACATTTGTTTGTGATTTTTCTGTTTGTTTACGTGTCCTGTTACACTGCATTACAAATTCACTCTGACCACTACCTCGTGTTACCTCTGTGTACAGTTCAGAGACTCGTACAGGAAGGAAATCCAGCATAAACACCACGGAAAAAACCCACCTCACCTCGAATGTTAGTTTCGAAGACAGATGCATTGACATCAATATCAAAATCCACCCCTTCCTGCAGCACATTGACGACTCTCTGGAACTCAGAAACATTTCCTAAGATCTGCAGGGGGAGCAGGACAACAGAGAACAAGGCTTAGAGTTCACGGGAAAACAAAGGTGCAATTCAGTGTTAGGTGCTAATTCTAGTTTTGTTTTACTATTTTGTGAAATCATTAATTACAAATAGTACTAAAAAGCGACTGACAGTTTCATCTCATTTCAAAACGTTTTCTTCACATACTTCAGAACTTTATTCCAGAGTTAGAAGGTGTCAGGGGTGGGGAGCTCTGGCCACCTGCCTCCCAGGGATGGAGCCAAGTGAAACGCAAAAGCTCTTTGGTCAATTAGTGACTGACTTTCCGTCACTACCCCATGAAAACCCGGTGTGAAGAAGGAGGCTGAAGCGGCCTTGAGCGGGCTGAAGGCCGGGCTGCAGCTGCGGGCGTGCGCAGGGCCGAGCCCCGGGGGTGGGGGGCAGCTCGTACTCACTAGCAGGGTGTCCAGGGCGTCGATCAGCGTGAGGGAGAAGCTGTGTGAGGAGAGAAGCGAGGTGAGGCCCGGCGGAGGGGGGGGGGGGCCGCCCAGCAGCGGGGCGCCCCGGGCCCGGCCCCGCGGCAGGCGGGGGCGCTGCCCCGTCCCGGGGACGGCCCCTACCTGCCCCAGGTGTCCTGCCCGTCGCACGTCAGCGGCCGCAGCTCGTCATAGGGGAAGGCGCTCTCCAGGTAGTGCTCGTAGGCGTGGTAGAACATGGCGCGCACCCGCTCCCTGAGGCAGAAGCACAGCCCGCTCAGCCCCGGACCGGCTCGGTCCGGCTCGGTCCCGCCCGGCCCCGCACTCACCGGTAGGAAGCGACGTCCAGCCCCGGGCGGCCGCGCCGGTGCCCGCCGGCGGCAGCGGCAGCCGCAGTGCCCACAGGCACAACAAGGAGCCGAGCGAGCGCAGCACGGCCATGGCCACGGCCGCGCCCGCCGCCGCCTCACCGGCACCCGCCTCACCGGCACCCGCCCCGCCCCCGGCCGCCAGCCAATGGGAGCGGCAGCGTGCGCACGCCGCCGGAAGCACCTCTGCTTCCGGGGCGCTCTGGGCTGCGGGAGGCGGGGGGGGAACCGTGGGCGGCGGGGCGCGGTGCTCCTCCCGCCCGCCGGCCTCGCCGTGGCCGTGGGGCTCTTAGTGCGGTAATTATCGCCGGGACTGGAAGTAACTGCAGGTACCTCCGTACGGAAGGAAGGAGGTTCCTGCGTTACCTCGGCGGAGGCTGTGCCTCCCCCTCGCAGGGACAGGCGGGACGCCCCGGGGGCAGCAATGAGCCTCCTGGGCGGGTCGGGAGGCACTGGGGGAGCTGGCAGCGCTGGAGGCGTAGCTCTCAGATCTGAAAATAAATATAACAAATACTGTGACATTTTTATAGTGATGAGGCGTTAGCCCGGTGGTGCCCGCTGCCCGGGAAGGCGCTTGTCCCGTGTGGGAAGAGGAGATGGTTCCTGGCATTGCTTCTGTGCGGTTCCTGTCTGGAAGCGAGGCTGGAAATGGCCCAGAATATTTGTGAAGCAATTGGGAGATTCCTGGCCTGTAAGCCTTCCTCCTGACAAACCGTCCTCATGCACTTTCTCCCTCTAATTCAAATCCAGCTTTCGGTGAGTTTTGTGTGATGCATGAGGACCTGCTTCAGAGAAGCCAGCGTCCACACCCGTGCGTGGAGCTGTGTGGTGGTGTCACTCTCCCACACTGGAAGTGGGCTTCAAATCCTGGCGTATTCCCCCATGTCAGAGCAGGACTGGCTCCGAGGCAGCCGGGCTCACAGCAGCCCGGTTCCCTGCAAGAGAGAATGAGTCCCCTGGGGGTATCGGTGCTGTGGCTCGCGTCAGGGAAGATTTCCGAGCCCATACTCCCGGTGTGATTACGCTGATTTTAGCACCCTGCTGATTAACCAGCAGGTTGCATTTTAGCATCAGAGCGATTGGCAGAGCGCTCTCTACACCTGCGTCTTTAGACTTTGATTGATGCACAGTAAATACTTCCCTTTCTCCCCCGTGCGTGCCCATAGGTGAGGAGGAGTGAGGTGGGACCCTGGCAGGGAGAGCAGAAACAAGACGAGAAGTGATAAGCCAGTCCTTTGCCTGGCAAAGATGCAGCATGTAGAAATCAAAACTAAACCAGCATGCTCACAGGAGAGGAAACGGCACAAATAACCCAATGCTTCGTCATCTGATGCTGGTGTTTAGCGTCAGGGAGGGCTGGCTGTTGTTCTTTAATAAAATAAACCCACTTTACCCCAAGGCTCCTCGCCCGGGGCTGTCCCACTAGGTGTCAGTGCACACTCGTGTACCAGCGCGGCTGCCCACGGCTCTGCTCCGTGGAGGCAACAAAAAGCCACTGAGTAATTTCGACATATTGTTCATTTGCTGCAGCTGTAATTTAGGTTTCTGGGGCCATTTATCATAAAGCTGTCTGCTTTCTTATTCCATGGCTCAAGGCTGCTGGAGTATATCTCGCTGTGTTGCTGGGAGAATCAGACTATCGGAGCTGATTTCACTAAAAGCTGTCATAGTACGTTACTGGAGTACATTTTATTAAAGTTCATTTTCCAGACTTAAATTTAACAGTGTTCTAGACCACTGTCATTTACCATATACTGGAACAGTAATTTCTCTATCAAAGTCAGTTATTGAATTCTAAAAGTTGACTGAAGTATTTTTGAAACAGATACAGTATGTGAGTTGAAAGAAAAACAGGACGAGACAGAGGCAGAGCCGTACAGTGTCTCCCCACTGGCATCAGAGGGAGAGCCGGGAAGGTGGGAGCGCACTGCCACTGTGGCCGTGGAGGAGACGGACTCCATGGAGGCAACATCACGGGCACTAATTGCACTAGCTGAAGTGTGGTAATTAGTCGCTACACCCCACTAAGCATTTGTAAAATATTTTCATGGGAAAAAGTGTAGCTAACTATGACAGAGTTTAGCTGTCCATCGCAAAAGAGCTTTCTGTCTTTCGACCAGCCAGGGCTGTGAATAGCCAAGACCAAGACAAGGGATGAGCAGAGGATGGTGTAAGTGGGACTGAATCGCTGCTCCAGGGACTGACGGGCAAGAGAGCAGCGGCTGGGAGAGCCAGCTGGATCAAAACTGAACTGGTTGTGAAAAAGCCACTTTTGGTGCAGTGCTCATCACCCTCCTTACCGTTTCTGAGAGCACTTCAGGCAGCTGAGCACCCTGGGGCGGATTTGGGAGGCGGATGGGGCTGTCTTCTCCCAAGCATTTGCTCCTCTGCCTCCTGACATAGCTGCAGGTGATTGCAAGCCCCGCTGAAGCAAGGTGGCTTTGTTGTTGCCACCACAAGCCCCACCACAGAGGGGCTGAGAAAACTGGCTGTTGAGAGCCGGGTGGGAGCAGCTCCCATTGCCAGAGAGGAGAGTGCCGTGCCACGGCTCAGGGTGTCGGACAGCCCGGGCTGCTGCTGCTGCATGGCCCCCGCACGTAGGATAAACAGCGGCTTCCAGGTGGTGGTGTGGCCATCACCTGCGTGTTTATTAATAAACACAGATATAGCTGGTGGGATGGAAATTATTTGCAGGAAAGGGTGGTTTTCAATGTGGCTGTGGCATATACTAGAGGAATATTAATGTGGTGTGCACATAATACATACAAGTTACATAGGCTTTGATGCAATAAATCAAAGAAGATGCGGGGAGTGGTGCTTCCAAATGGACAGAGCACGTTACTAAAATATTTAGGCCGCATCAGAGTTAAGTGCTTCTTCAGATGCCTCACTCCAGCTTGTCAGGCTTTCTGTCTTTATGAAAAGGCCACTGGCAAAATGATAGGAAGTTTCATTTGGATGTGGGAGAGGCTGTAATTATAGGGACATCTAACACTTTGGTTTATGACATCTTTAGGCTGAGGACTTGTTTACTACTTGCTATTACCATAAGTGGTGCTGTTGCCCTGCTTGCAATTTTGATGCCCATTAAGATGGAAACTGTATGTAAATCAGGATCGCCCATTAATATTTATAATTTATGGTGGAATGTAGGAGTTTGTCTGTTATAAGAAGAACCGTAAACAGGAGTTTTATGAACACTGAAAACTGTTGCTAAGGTGGTTCTCTTGAAATAATTTTCCTTTGCAGCCGAACATCAATTCTTAATTTTAGTAGCATGCATAGCAGGATGGAAACGATGATTGATTTTTCTCCAAGTGCTGTGGGCTGCTTCAGTAGAGATTTCACTATAAAAGACTAGACATTTCCAATTGCTTTTTATAAGTTCAGAATTGATTTTATTTGTTTAGCACCTGACTAACATAATAAAAGAGAAAAGAAATACAGCCAAATATAAGACACAGAAAACTGATAGGCTACCTGGTTTCTGGCCTTCCTTTTGGTGCCGTGATTTTAAGCCACGCTGCAATTTAAAAAAGAAAGAGCTGGACTCACAGCTGCGTAGCTGTGACTGGTGAGGTGTCCCAGTGCTGCACAGCCCTGCTCTCCCGGGCGGGGAGTACGAACAGAGTAGGTCCCACTGAGGTGGCACTCAGCAAGCAGAAACGACAGCAGAAGATGAGAAAGGGAGAGCTAATGCAGCATCACTCCACTGCGCAGCTTCCCCGGCTTCAACTGGTTCTCTTTAAACCTCTTCTTGATTTTTCTTTCACTAACTAACTTAACTAACTAACGTAGTTGCAGAAACTGTAGGTAGGCAGCAACCAGAGAATTAATGCAGTGAGGGCTCCTGTTCCAAACAGGTCTCTTCCAAACAGGGTCATGCAGAAGCTGTTTGCGCTGTGTTGCACTGTGTGCCACAAAGAATTGTGGCTCTGTATAGATTTCGAATATTTTATGCAAGTCTGGCTTGCTGTTGGGATTTTGACAAGTAAGAAAGCAAAAATAAAACTGAGTTAGCATCAATGTGTCTTGGTTTTTAGTATGGGGATTTATGGCATCCACGTTACATGACATCGATAAAGTCCAAAGCTGCCACACTTGTGTGAATGAGGTTTCATTTTCTTTATCCGAACTAGGATTTTCCCATAGGGACTGTGGCTTTGAGATTCTTTTACCAGGAAGATTTAGAGGTGTTCAGATGATTGGTGTCTGTAGAATACAGATAGGCGAACAGCGGACAGGCAGCATTTCCCTTTTACATAAATTCATCACGTCCCCAACGGCCAAGGAGCAGGCACACAGCCTTTGGGTGCGGGCAGGGGAGAGGTGTGGGTCTGTCTGCTGTCAGCCCCTCACGCCACGAGAGTCAGGGATGTCTGCAGAGGGACTGCCTTCTGCAACTTTTATTTTTCTCGGTGGGCTTGCGCATGGTGGGAAAGGGGTGGGAAGTTTGGTTATCAGCTCCAAGGCAGCCAGGATTTTGACCTCGAAGTTCAAAAAAACTTGCATGTCTGGGAGAATCCCACATCTTTCACATTCGCACAGCAAACGTGGTAAGAAGGGCTGAGTTTACAGCTGGAGAGAAGCAATGAGAAAACCCTCCTGTGGCTCTCTGGAAACACAGAGAGATGGCAGAAACATTTTATTCCCTAGTTTATGACCATGTGAAACAAATTCACTGAAAGTTGTCACTGAACAAGCATCTCCTGCTGTTAGGTGAAGGTTGGAACAGAGGTGAGTTTGTTTCTCAAAGCAGGAGACAAGGCCTGTGTGCAGGAGTGTGTAACTCCGCACTGGTAACTGCTGCCAAAGGGCGTGCGGGACCAGGGGGAGGCAGGTTTGG
This sequence comes from Gymnogyps californianus, assembly GCF_018139145.2. NCBI lineage: Eukaryota > Metazoa > Chordata > Aves > Accipitriformes > Cathartidae > Gymnogyps > Gymnogyps californianus. The sequence goes on along the minus strand of NC_059487.1, from coordinate 3,190,802 downwards.
AGCTGCTGTGGGAATTTCCCTGGTGTCTGCCAAAAGGGAATTTTGTCCGGAGGTGTTGGGGGGGACAGGGGAGGAAGGGGGACACCACCAGCAGCCACACTGGGACGGTCCGGGCTCGGGCTGGGGCTTGCACAGGAGCCCGAGTGGCAGAGAATGCAGCCTGCTCCCGGCTGACACCTTCCTGCGGTGCGGCGTGAACCGCGCGGAGATGCACCAGAACAGATCTGAAGGAGTCACTTCTCTCCACCACTCACCTCCTTTTTGCCTTTTTATTTTTGCTTTCGACCTAAAACTACTTTATTGCCACTACACAACATATGTCATATATATGACATATGTTAAGGCAGTCAGGTGACAACCCTGATGGCTACCTTCTGTCCCTAGACTTATTTTTTGACAGGGGTGAATAGTAAGCTCCTCCCTGGTAGTGTTGTTTCAATCTGCTTGGGGTAATAATCTGGCAAACCCTGAAAGACATTGTTCTCTGTGAAAATTACTTTGATATTTGGTAATTGCCAATTTTGTGACACAGAAATTACCATGAAAACAGCACAATCAATCTCCATAAATAGTCATCAACAGAAGCGACCGCCCTGCGGTGCTTGCGAAGGGGATGGTTTGCAGTGGGAAGCCAGAGCAGAGGGAAGCCCTGTCCCTGCTGGGATCTGTAGGATTTGGCCACTGGTTTCAGTGACGTCTCCCATGGGGATGGCTGCTCAGCAGGGCTGGCTCACAGGAGCTCTGCACAGGAGCCAGAGCCACCCGAAGAGCACCGGTGCCCGGTCCTGGCAGGATTTGCACGAGACCCACGTGCTGGCCACACCTCGCTCCTCCCTGCAAGAGGAGTGATGATCTGGGCAACTAAATACACCCCAAATGCAGCTCAGGCTCTGTTACCTCTCCGTCTTTCAGGGATCCCGTCAATTGGCTGGGAGGGAAATCCCTCCCAGGGTTTTCTGGAATAAATACCTGCTTTTTTTGTCCGTGCTGTTGGCACTCAGTGCCTTTAAAACTTAGGTCCCCCTTTCTGCACTCACCCACTGAATAGAGCAGCCTCCTCCTTGTGAGGTCCTGGCCTCCTTTCCTGGGGATCTACCGTAATGGCATTTTCCGTGTCTCATCCATGTTTGACGAGAAGGATTCAAGCAGCAAGCCGGATTCGTTAAAAGCTCTTTCCTTCCTGCTAGGTAGAGGCCTCTGAAGAAGAGGTGAGTTCATTAGCAAAGCTGGAAGGAAATCTTCGCATGCCAACAGGCCGGACTGGACCCTCCTGGAGAGCGGGTGAGGTGTGAATTGCAGGAACCCCCTCTAGCATGGCTGAGGGTCAGAGCAGAGCCTGCAAAGCAGTGAGGCATGGGGACCGTACCCATCAACACGTTGGCCCGTTTGCAGGGCTGGCCCATGCCGTGGAAGCTGAACACGTGGGATGTGAAAACAAAATGCAGAGGTCCCTGAATTAATCTCGGTTTCGTTATTCCAGTGGCAGTCTGTAGGAGACGCAGAGGGTTTGCTGGCCATGGTATGGAAAACTGCTCTTGATGGGGGCTGTCATCTGTGTGCGTGTATAGCTGTCATCCATGGGGGGTTTTGGCCTGATCTTTTGTAGGCTGATCTGGTGGCCTCGTCACCACGCTGCAGTCCCACTCTGCAGGTGAGGAGGTGTGGGCTCCTGATCCCGTCCTTCCTGACGCTCATTCCCACAGAGCCATTTTCCCCTCCTGCAGTGTGGAAGGAGATGGAGGGGACCTCCTTCCTCTCCTCTCCACACCCCACTCACCAGGCTCCCACTGTGACTATGATGGCCAGATGGTTATGGGTCTTGCAGCAGGACACCCGCCGTGACTCCCAGCTGCTGTATGCAGCAGATTGGGGGTCTCCCTTGGTGCACTCATGGCAGCAGCAGGACGTTGTGGTAGCAGATCAGCTTCCTGCCAAGCTTCGACCTCCATCCTCCATCCACGGATTCACCCATCGAGCCATGCCCACCCCATTGCTCCTGCCCCAGACAGGAAAGGGAGAGGGACACATACAGGGTGGGTTTCCTTAGTGCTTCTGGTCCTGCTCACATTGCATCTCATGGCTTTTCTGTGCAACCCCGAAGGCTCAGGAATTGCAATGTGTTTATAAGCAAGCTGAGATTCTTGGAGACCCACAGATTCAAGGAATGGATCTTTAAGGAGGAAAGAAACCCAGTGCCCAAAACTTGCTCAAGGGTCTCCAGTAAGGGAGGGCTGCGGCTGCCTGCTTGCCCGGGCTTGGTGTGGGGCAGCGCTGTGCTGTGCCAGCTGGAGGGTGCTCCCGTACACCCCCAGTGACTAACGGAGAGCCCCAGGGGGGCGGTGGTGAACTGTGGGTGGGAGCGAGCTAGCAGGGGGTAGCATCCCCCCTCCCAGCACCCTGCGGTGTCTGATGCACTGCTTCCACATCCACGGGCTGTCACCTGAAGGACTCCCCTGAGGCCTCGGGTGTGCAGCTCCCAGCAGGACCACAGGGACATTTTGATGTCCCCTTTTGCTGCCTGGCAAAGCTGTGGGCAAGGACAGCTTTCGATGGGGAGAACCAGCCCAGAACCAGCCACTTCTGCAAGCCGGGACAGAGGTGCCAGCCAGAAAGCAAGGTGCTGACGAAGATATTTGTGTTGAAAACTCTCTGGCAAACATTTGGTGGTTTGTAGAGAACTGAAAGAATGAAAACTTTGCTTTAAAAACAAAACTTTCAGTTTTCAGTTGTTAGTTTGGGATTATTGATAAAAATCAAGCATGTTTTCACTGGCAGTGTTTTTCAGAGCGGGGTTTGGTGGCTTACCACCACTCTGCGGTCAACCAGAACTGTTTCGAAGGCAGTTTTGCACCCCTGAGTCCCTAGTCTGTGTCCCCAGAGAGCTCCTGCCCCTCTGGACAGTGCTGTGAGACACAGCCCTGCCTCCATGACAGCATCACAGAAGTTCATCTGTGTCTGGCACGGGACGGGATGCCGTGCCTTTCTGTCTGCTGCTGCTCTGGACCTCTTCAGTGATGGGGCTGTCCAGCCGGGTCCCCAGTAACCCACCCCTCTGGGTTCCCAAAGCTTCACGTCTTCTTTCGTTCCTCAGCTTCTCATCTGTTCTGCTGCTCCTTTCCGTCAAGAAAGGGCATGGAGCTTCTCACTGGAGTCCCTATAGCAGCACTCGGGAAAACACCTTGCTGTCCAAACTGGGCTTAGACAACCGCCCCGTTGCTCCCTGTGTCCCTCTGCTGTCAGCCCCCCAAGGTAGCTCCTGGGGCCCTGGGACCATGGGAGCCCCTGGGAGGGCTGCTGCTTTTGCTGGGCCCTTGTGATGCTCTGGTCTCCTCTTCTCCCAGGGAAAAGCCTGTTCTGCTCCTGGCTGTAGGCAGCCGAATGACCACAGCGCTTGCAGAGAAGTCAGGGAGCTGTCAAAGCTGCCAACGTGGAAATTAATTTTAAAGAAATCTGTGTGACTTTTTTGTTAACAATTATTATGAGTGGTCAAATAGAGTCTGTGTCACGAAAGGACTGTTTTCATGGCAGTTCTGCTGCTGCTGTCTGAATCCTCAAATGTCAGTGGGCTGGAGGGCTCCTTCCTCTCTTATTTGAAGATGATATTTATTTCTCCTCTGTTAATATTTTTTAGAGCCTACTAGAGAGCCTCGAAGACAAGTGGTGGCTCTGCTTTCATGTCAGACAAAACACATATATTGAGGCATTCTTCACTGCTCCAGCTGTGAAGCTCCTTTGAGGCAGTGAGGTGACACGGTGGCAAAGGACTCTGGAAGGACAGGCTTCCAGATGGGAAGATGACAGGCTGGCAGTGCAAAACTCCCTGCAATGACCTTCCAGCTCTGCCAAAACAGAAGCAGGTTCCCGTTGATGTCAGCATGGCAGGAGATCTCCTGAGCTCCAGAGGTGGACGTCCACTCTGGGAGTGATTGAGCAGAGGACAAAACCACCACCTGCCTCTGAGCTTCTTGTCCTTGGTGAACCCAACCGTTTTGTTTACTGGTGTACAAAGAAGAAGCCAGCAGTGGTACAAAGGGACACCCCAGCCACTCGTCCGTCATGGCACGGTTATCTGCAGCTCAGCGTGGGTAGAGGATGCCACAGTTGGTGGGTGCACAGGACCTTCCCTTGGACCCTTCCCACAGCGTTTTGTGGGTGCAATGCCTTTATAACTGATCAGTTGTTGCCTTCATGAGTCCCCATTTCAGCCTGTGTCACATCTGCTTTTCAGTGTCAAACATATTAGTGCTTGGGCTTGTGCGTCTCAAGCTTTCAGTTGTGATTTCTCAAAAATTAGATGAGTACCAACAAGCAAATAATGACAACAAGGTACCACCCTACCACAAAAATACACTGCAATTTTGGGACCAGGTTTGATAGGATTCTGCCAACGGATCTGAGTTGAATTTTGCTCATTGTGAGACCTAGTTGTTGGGGCTCGTTTCCTGTCTTTTCCCCTTTCTTGTTTTTTTGTGGTGTAACAAAACTCTGTGAAGCGTAACATTAGAAATGGGTTAGGACTTTACTGAACCATACTTGGATGTTTTAAAGGCGTTTTGGAGAACACCTTCTTGTATCATTCACTCAAAAAATGTAGTGAACCAAGTAAAATGTAGTTAAAATTCAGATGACTAAGCTTATCTACTTTTTAATCTAACACGTCTTTGCGGGTAATACCTTATACCAACACATACTTTCTGAATTTGTATACATGTATACAGGTGAAAGAGCTGTTTTCATAGCTGGAAGGGGAAAATATGACCTTTCTGAAATTCTGAAACTTCCCCCTGCTCTCTGAAAATAGAAAAAAATCCAATGAAAAACACTCTGAGAGATTTCTTTTGCAGATTAGGGAAGGATCTTTTAACCTACAGTCAAGGGAAGCTCAAACTGTCTTCTGCAAAAGTCCTCACTAGTCCCTACAGCAGATGATAAACGGCCCCTGTATTAGGTCTGAGGACTCAGCAGGACTCTGCGATCAGGATATGGGCTGCAAAATTATGAGGTTTTAAAACTTGTGAGCTCCGCCTGTTTGCCTCCTTGTTTCAGAGACTTAAAGGGTCAGACATCTTTTCAAACTTCCTCTTGCTACCCTCAGTGTTAGAAACCTAACATTTTCCTTACTGACAGCTGAGATTTTTAACTGAACTGCATGGCTTCAGGCTGAGATTTTAGGAAACAAAGCAAACCTCCTGGGAGCCGCTGGTGCTTGGCCAAAGCAGCGGAAATTCAGGGTACGTCACAGCCTTCTCCAGGCACTGCCACGTGCCGCGCTTGGCTCTTCTTGAGATTTTGGACAAGTTTGGTTGTCGTCGGGCTGATGCCCAAGCATCGTTGACATGAGCGCCCGTGCTGCTTGCACTGCCTGCATGCCAGTTGGGGCTTGCCGGGGCGGATGTGGAGCAGCATTGCAGGCAGGGAGCACCAGCCGAGGGGTGCAGCAGCCCAGCCTGGGGTCTTGCCCTGTCCCGTGGGGCTGGCCACCCCACGGGGGCAAGAGTTGTGACTTTTTGGGGGGCTGCTGGTGTCACCTGAACTGCCGGGCTTGCCCCAGGAGCGCCCTGTGGCTCTCTAGCCGTGCTGCCACCAGAGCCGCCGCGGGTGCCGTGGAGGTGAACGGGCCAGCTCATCTCATAACTGCTGTCATCGCAGCGTGGCGTTGGGAAATGAAGCGTTGCAGCGATAGAGATCAGAGGCGCTTGTGCTCCATGCTGTGCACTGTGAGAGGTGGGTGAGGAGCGGTTACTCTGCTCTGCAGCGCTGGTTGCGATTACAAACATGTTCCCGCTATGGGCTGCGGTGGAAACGTGGCTTTCTGACATTTCTCATGAGAAGCGAGACTTGCCCCTTCCAGCCCTCGGCATGGCCGATAGCTGGGCCGGCTCTTGCCTTCACACCCGTGCTGTCTCCTGCCTCCTTCCAGACCCACCTGGGAGCAGATGCTCCTCCTATGGTCCTTCCCCACATCCCCTGGGAGAGTTGCTCCCATCCAGCCCACACTGTGGTGAGGGTCTCCCAGTGTCTCCACTCACCGCTCCCCATTTGAATAACTAGAGGGGGTAAATGCTTATTTACTGGAGCAGCCAGCTCAAACTTGGTCATCAGCCTTCATACTGAGAGCCCCTAAGCACTGGTGATTTTGTTTCATCTCTGATTTTAACCAGCTGTTCTTCCCAGACCGGAGAAACCTTTTTCAACCCAAATTTCAGAAAACCTAGCACATTGCAGGGAAAAATTCCAGTTTTGACAAATCTGCACTTTCCAAAGTAGAGTAACGTTGCCAACTACTCCAAAATAGGGTAATTAGGAAATTTTTATTTGGCTCCACCTGGCCTGGTCTTACTAAAATAGAAAGCCCTGATTTTGCATGTTTCCCCCATTAAGAGCATGGCTGCTGTCAGGGTCCTCCAACCTCAGTTTGCTGCTGTGGCCAGCTGTGCCACTGACCGTCTCTGGATGATGGTGTTGCAGGGGCTGATGCCATGAGCCGCTGCAGAGCTGAGCTTCGTTTTTAACTGTACAATCAACCACACTTGTTTTCCTGCCTAAATGGGACATATCAACAGGTGGAATTAGCTAGCGAGGTACATATAATCGGTGGAGCTGTGGAAAACATTACCATCAAAAGAGGAGAGAAGGAGTTAGGGAAGAAGAAAGGGATGTTTTGTTTGCAGTGAAGCACCTCTTCCTTCACATGGACTTGAGCTGAAATGTGTCCCTAAGCTCTTCATGGCTGCGGAAACCTGCCCTTGGGGCTCATTTCCAAGCTTTGCTATGGCCTGTGAGAGCTCTGCTCCTGCAAGGACAGGGGTGTTTGGGGACCGTTGACCCCTGTAGCACCTGGGGACACACCTGGAAGGGCGGGCAGGAGCCCCTCACTGCTTTCATAAGCAAAAGGCAAGTTGGGTTGGTTGGGCATGCCCAAGCATCTGCCCTGCTCTGCCCACCATGCAGACACAGGGGCTCTGTGGCCTGTGGTAGGCAGAGGGCAGGGCAAGGGTCCCCTTGGCCATGGACACTGCCAGCCCATGAACAAGCCTTATGCTTGTACTATGCCCTTTAGTAGACACGGGGCATGACGGGACGGCTGCTGAGGGGCTGAGATGTTCGTTCTGCCACGTTGGTACCAAAGGGCCAGATTTCCCATGGGTTTCCATGGGTTTCCACTGGTAACCACAACCAGATTACTCTGCTGTCATTGAGAGAGGTGTTGGATATGTACAAGAAAGGTTTTGAAGCACTTTCCTCAGCCTTGCGATGCCAGGGGGAGCTCCCTGGCTCCTGCCTGTGTTTTTTAGCAGCCTCCCCTTCCCCACCTCAGCAGCAGGGAGAGATGTGCAGCCAGTGTAGGATGCAGGGACACTGTACCTGCGTGTCTCCTGGCGAAGGCTGGCTGGGATGCTGGTGCAGGCCCTGTGAAAGGGCCTTTCTCCATAAGAAGGACCACACAGTGCCTCTGCCTAAGTGATTTGGGGACTGCTGACCAACCCAGCCAGTGCCCCAGTGGGAAACCCCCATTGCTCACTAAGAAGTGGCAGAGGGTGACTTTTTCTCAAAAGCCCCATGAAGACTTTTCCCCTTCCAGTCTTTGTCTTGAATCTTGCTGGTTATGTGTCCAGCAACCAGCACAGCAAGACCTTTTACTGCACTGCCATGGCCTGACGCTGTGAAATGCAGTCATATATTAAAGCCAGCAAATATGAAATAAAAAATGGGTTTTAAAAAAGGCTACTGAGGAAACAAAGCTTCCAGATCTTGTATAACCTCTCTTGTCTGGGCTGGCAGCAGCATGTGAGCTTCGGATCCCTTGACCACCATTTTTGAGGCATAGGAGAAAAAGATGCATTAGAAAATCATAATGAACTAGTGGCCCTTTCTTTGGGAAGGCTTAGCAAGGCTTTGGAGCCTGGGGAGGGATGGCCATTTTACTATGGGGATGTTTCGCTTTTCCTATGCACATGTGCCCCAGTTGGGCTGTATCACAAACCTTTGCAGAAATCTCATTTACCATACACTCGGCAGGGGGGTCAGTAATAGTTTTGCATCTCCCATCTACACTGGCCAAGGCTGGGAGGTGGGTTCCCCTGGGTGCTCCGTGGCCCTTTCCCGAGTGCTGAGCAGGAGAGTTGGGCTGCAGCAAGGAAGAGGGCATGGGAAAAGGTCTAAGACAAGGATCCCAAAGCTTGTGAGGAGCTGGGGCTGGAGCTGGGCAGCTGGGAAATTGCTTGGCTAAGGGAGCTGTGGTTGGGGTGGGAGCAGGGCTGGCGTGGTTTGGTGAGACCCACAGCTTCCTTGGCAGAGAGGTCTGTGAAGTTTCCAGCCCTGCTAATAAATCACATGGGCGTGATTATAATGACAAAGGAAATAATTACTTCATTGCGTTTTCTTCTTAAGAAACTCATGTCATCGCACCCCAGTGTCTGTGAGCAGAGCAGTGAGGAGTTTGCAAGTCCAGAGCGTGGGAGTGAATTCAGACTGCCGGAGCACAGGTCGTCTGCGCCGGTTGCGAGTGCAACAGAGCTACAGCAGCCAGGGCTCGAGTCCTGCAGGTTGAACAAGGTCATTCAGAAGTCACTGGAGGGCAAAAACCTGTGAGCCAAATCCTGCCTGGTGCTAAGGCAGCTCTTCGTTATGTGGCTAATCCCAAATCACCCTCAAGTCAGCCAGCTGCCTGTGAAGACCTGCTGAGCACCCAAAGTCAGCAGGTTTTGGCCATGAACACCATTACTAAGTCCTTAGTGGGACAGCAATTTCGGAGAGCTGATCTAAGCCTGGCCACTGTATAAGCAATGGCTTTATTTAGTACGTGTCTATCTCAGCCTGCCGTTAGAAGTTAAAATCGTTCCTTACTGATGGGAAACAAAACATAGCTTTGAAAAAAAATATATCCTGGTGATGGGCTTTGTTTTGCATTTCTTTGTGACAAAAGTGATTAAACTGCTAAATCACAGCTGCTTTTCTCATAAAAAAGACAAAGCATCTTTAGATCCCTACATCATTTCAAGAGTTGCAGAAAGCTCTAGGTAAATGGGAGTGATTTGATCTATCTTGGTTTTATCACTGTATCTCCTACACCCACAGGCTCCCAAGCAGGGTGTATTTGCTGTCTCATGGCCTAATAGCTTCCTGTGTTACTCATAACTTAAACACCGAGAGAGAGATAAGGGATTGGGTTTGGTTTGTTTCCTTTAAGAAGAAATGAACATTAATAAATATCTCATTACCAGAAAGTGTCATAGTGAAAGTACAGAGCTTTCTCCTGTTCCACAGTTGGCTCTTTAATTTTCACCGTGGTTAAAGAGCAACATGAAAACCCTGAAAAATTATCCCAGTCACACTCAGCTGAGTTTTCAATAACTGCTGGATCAGATAGGGCTGAGCACCTATCGCGGGAGATGATCAGATAGGGGCAGCAAACTGCTGCAGCCTTTGCTCGGCACAAGTTATTCCTCGGTAACGTCCACTGAAAGGATGAAAATTTGCCATCGCAGCACCCATGATCTCCGGTATTTCAGAAAGCTCCTGAGCCCTTGGGCCCCGAGGTTGGTCGTGAGGAGCCCTGGTCCTGCTGTGAGCCACTTCCCGCGACACCTCCTGTCGCAACCATTGCTGCAGCTCATCTTGCTCCAGAGAGAGCTGCTGACGAGGGTCTCCTCCACCAACCTCATTTCAAGGAGAGATGGATGTTGTTACCCCAAAAGCATGGGCTGGCCATGGAGGTGGCCAAAGGATCTGCTGCACTGGAAGGCACTTGTGGCAGCTGTCAATCTCGTCTCTAATCTTCTGGCCATCAGGCTTCGTTCATGGTTGTCTCCCAGGTGGGAGTGAAGATGCCTCTGCTGCAAAGGATGGCTGAAAAGGGTACCAAGAAGGGCTGCCCAGAAATGAAGCTGGGGGAGGCAGAAAGAGAGGGGACCACCAAGCCGGGGGTGAGAGGGAGCAGTGCAGAGGGTGGGAGAGAAACAGTGAGTCAGGACAGTCCCCAGGCAGGGGATATGCAAGACCCCCAGCAAGGAAACTGTCTGGTGTCCTGGCTTCAGCCACACTTGGGATGTTGAGTCTCACTGCATCTGTTCCCTGGAGTGAAGAATGGGAGTCATTGCCAAAATCAGCCCACAGAGCCTCAAAAGGTGACATAAGCCAAAGAGGCGACACAGGCTGTCCTGGATAAACCCCAACAAATCCACTGCTGATGGGAAAAAGCCAGCGACAGAGAGATGCCAGAGAGCATGGGCATCCGCGCTCAGTTCCCCATCAGGGAAGGGTGATATCAAATCCAACCAGCAGCTCCACACTGGGCAATGGTGGCAGGGGTGATTTGATGCCTGGGTTTGGATGGCAAATGCTTTTGGGCAAACCATGTTCTCCAGCACCATGAGAGCAAGAGAAGCGAATCAGCAGCGTGCTGCTCATGTTTGAAAGGTCCAGGTATGGGAGCTGAGAGATCTCAGGGGAACACCAGATTCCTTTTAAAATATATATATAACACACAGCCAGGAGTGGGGAGTGGAGAGAAAAGCTTGAAAATGGGCGAATGAACAAGAAGGGGTCAGAAAGCAGAGAAAGGTCCACGTCCTAAAACTGCTAGAAAGGAAAGATATCATGACTTTTAGGCCAATCTCTTGACACATGGCTCCAGATTTTAGAGCATGTGGGGTTGGCAATTCTGTGGATTATTTGTTACAAATTATTTACAAGGCCCTTCAGAGGGAAATAAATTTCACAGGACAGTGCCTCCAGGGAAAATAATATGTATTTGGATGGGTGATTCATCATTCTGCATTAAGCTCATAAGCTCAGCTGACATCGAAGTATACCTGATAATCTCTTATCTAAATAATTTCCCCTTGAAATCCTCCATCTGTGCAGCTTTGTGCTGTTGATGTGAGGATAAACTGTTGGGCCAGAACTTCTGCTTGGGAAACTGGTCTTGTAACGGCATGGTCGAGATGGAGAGCTGCTGAGTCCTTCCCAAAAGACCCCACACCATGTTAGGTTACGTGGAAGGCACCAATGGTGCCAGATAGCCCCAGAGAGGTGGTGGAGGGTAGAGGCCTGCTCTGCATTTTTCAGAAATCTGGGTCCCTTTAAAGCTTCTGAGGATGACCCACCTGGTCGTGTCTTGGCTCATGATCAGTACCAGAGGAACGCTAAGAGCTTTCTGCAGAGCCTTCATCTAGCTTGGCCAACAGGGAGTTTTCCCCACACTTCAAGAGATAGTAATTGTCTTCATCCTGAGACATTTCACCAGATTTCTCCAAATCTTTTCTTTGCTACTGTCAGTCTGGGTCATCTTCATTAGCCATCCTGGGATGAGGTCAGGCCCAAATTCTGGGCTTCCAAACCATCTTCCACTGGTGATGAAGAAAACATCAAACAAACCTCAGCTGCCAGTAGTCTCCCCCAAACTCCTTTTTTTGCCTTCCTCTCAGCATCCTCTTTTTTTCTGCTATTGCAGACACAGGGATTTCTCCATCACAGGGCTCTGGGGGCTGATTTTTTGTGGGGGATGCTGGCATGTGTAGGTTGTCATCATTGCATGCTGTGTGTTGAGGCAGGACAGCTTCAGCTGTAATGGGAGTAGAGCTTGGAAAGGCTGTCATGGGTCTGGATATGGGCCCTTTGGGGGTCCTACAGCACCCTCCCATCAAGTATCTTTACAGCCGTGCTGCAAACCAGGGACACTTGCGGGGGAATGTGAAGGCTCCATCTTTTCCTCCAGCCAACCTGCCACTGTGGTCTGCGCAGGGCCAGCTGGGACCTGGTTTGGCACGGTGATGTGACGCTTGTGCTACTGAATTCAAGAAATTAGTCACTAATTATAGCAGCCGCCCACAGTGTCCCCAATAATGTAGTACCTGAGAAGGTCATGAACCCCGTGAATCACCTATGAATCCACATGTAACTCCGGTAAAATAACAGGAAATATAGGCATAATGAGACGTCGCCCCATCACTGATTATGCCGATAGTATGTACCGTGCTTGTTCCTTTGCCATGGAAACAGGTTTGGATGGGACCCAAAAGGGTGAATGCTCTGCAGCTGCCTGTCTCTTGATTTCAGGCTGCAGGTTTGCCTCCTCACCTGGCTTGCAGGGTTAGCCAGAGCCCCACGCCAGCAGCCCCACAGCTCAGAGCCTGCCGGACCTCCGCTAGCCCTGAGTGGCGGAGAGGACATCTGCAGAAAACTTCCATCCAGCCCCAATTATACCCCCCATAGTCATGGTCAGCCCGGAGAGGTGGAGGCATGCAGCCAGGCTCTGCGTCCTGGCGAATGCAAAGAGCCCCATCCCTCCGGCTCGCCACACGGGGTGGGCAGGGACCCATCCACCTCGGACAAGCTCCAGGATGGAGAGATGGGGAGCAGCTTCCCGCAGTGCCGGCGGCCGGGTCCCCTTCCCAGTGCGGCTCGCTGCTGCTGACACAGTTTCTGTGCACACGTAGTGTGCGGCAGCAGGGCACAGCTGCCAGTAAGCAGCGTAACTAGAGCCTCTCAGATGTGGTTATTTTGTTTTTCTCCTGCCTTCTCCACAGGGGAAAGCTGTGAGCAGAGCTCGCCACCAGTAGTTTTGATGTGTCAGGAGAAAGGGGCTCGCAGCCCAGGGCGCACATCCAAGCGTCTGCATGGCATGGTAGGCAGCAGGGACGGGTCTTCCTCTTCCACCCAGCAGCCGTCCCGCAGGCGGTGGGCACAAAAGCTGTGTCTGGCCCCGTTTCGGGCGGGCTCCTCTGCCCACCAGCATCCGTGATGCTCCCTCTTTGCTACTTCATGAGCTCCACTGCCTGCACCGTGAAGCTGCTCGGCTCCCTGGCTCCTCTCCATCCCTGCCGGGAGCCCCTCATCCTCCACCAGCTTCTCCCCACCTCCTCCTCACCATTCTTCTGGCACCCCACAAGCCCCTGCTCCCCTCACTTTTCCCTCTCCGACTCCTCAAACCCCATCTTGATTCCCGCCATCCTCCCTGCCCCTTGCTCAACCTGCGTGGCTGCATGAGCATTTAGCATGCAATTCAGCAAACCCAGGGCATTTTGGAAGGGCTGAAGGGATCTGTGAATTTGCTTTGAATACAGCAATGTGTTTTGGCTAAAGGGAACAGGAGAACATTTTGAAAATGTCAAAATATTTTGTTTAGGCATTTTTTAAACAAAATGTTTCACTTGGTAGTTGACAAAAAAAAAAAAAAAAGAAAAAAATCAGTTCAAAATCTCCAAAGCAAAACCTTCCCACTTTTGTTTTGAGATGGCACCTGCCTGTGAGAATTCAAACTACAAAGGCACAAAAGCCATTTTCAATGGTAAATAATGTCCAGGCACCCATGGGAGTTTCTTCAGTGGAAGTCAAAATGTTTCAAAGGGAGTCAAAACATTTTCTGATTTTATTTTTTGCCCTGTTTCACTTTGCGGGGGGGGGGGGGCGGAATCTGTCCTTGCTGGGCCTGGATCAAGGACTCCTGTTCATGTCTATCTTGGCCGCTAAGTAGAAATATTTATGACAACACATGTGGCTTACTAGGGAGCTCAAATCTACTTCTCGCATTAGAGAGGGAATTAATGCTGGGGTCAGGTCCTCCGTGGTGACCCCCTCCCTCTCTGCCACTCTGCTTTGGCTTCTCAGCCCGTAGGACAAACAGGCCAGAGAAAATCTCTTTTCTCTGTGTCTGAGTTTGCTCCAGCCTGTGCTCTGCCCTGGACATCCCGTAGCTTTTTCTCAAGTGAGGCTGCAATTTCGTTGTGTTTTTCAGAGCCTTTCTTATTTCCTAATGTATCTGGCTGTCTGGCCCTTGTCCTCCTGTCCTCTCATCTCTACCGGCTCTCCTTGAACACCACCAGTGGGAGAGAAGCCCAGGGCCATGGTCCCTTTCCCCCTGCCCAACACTGGCTGCATCGAGCCCCTTCTGAAAAGCCTTCAGATGACACACATCCCATTTTTTGCCTGGTTTTCTAAGGCAACAATGTGCTGCAGTCGTGCCAGCTGCCTGTTTGTCTTTCTGCCATCTGTCTGTCAGTCCCCCACAGAGCTTTTAGAGCCAATGACTAATTTCAAGTAAACTTGCCTGAAGGCTTGAAGGTGGGAAGTTCCTACGAGCACAGTGACAACCGGGAGTGGGGCTGGGGGGACCAGGCGGGAACGGGCGATCTCATGGCATTTTGCCTCCTGGTGGCACCTCCAAGGCTTGTGTGGCTCTTCTGGTCCTGCTCACCATGAGCTGTCAGATGAAATGTATAGTTGAAACAAAACTATTCAAAGACAAACATTTTTGGTTAAACAAACTGTCCAGGTTCAGTACAAAGGAACTGCAGAGAAGAGCCCTCGGTAAGCAAGCCAGGCTGGTGGGTTGGTGCTGTCTTCACACCAGAAGGGTCAGGGCCGTGTTTCTGTCCATAATAACGTTTTGCTATTTCACTGCACGGTGGAAGGATGGGAATCAGCCAGCCGCAGCCCTGGGGCCGGGTGGGTGCACGGCTGCGGTGGCTCAGCTTTTTTTTGGAGCGACAACCCAACCTTTCCGGCAAAACCCACAGCCCTCCTTGCACGGCACCCTTGCGGGGTGGTTGGAGAGAGACCTTTGTGTTGAGGTGAGCAACATCTGAGTTTTGCCAGGGCATATTTTCACTATTAGAACTGCAAACATTTTGATCAACGTTTAATAGTCACCAGATTATAGACACCCACAGATTTTTATCTGCTGTCTCTTGTGGTGTTTAGGGGTTTTGCAGCAGTTTTGCAGATCACCGTCTGATGTATTACAGCTTGCCCTTGGACCATGGTGATGCGAGTGTAGTTTTGAGTCTGCCTGAACACCTAGGCAGACAGCCCCATCTTTTCTGTCTATATACTTAGTCCTTTGAACTCTTGAATTGTCAGGATTGTCCAGAAAGTCTTCATGATATCCAGTGTTTTTCTTATAGCTGCAGCTCCTGAAGCTGCTCTTGTACCAAAAATTTAGATACAGTTGGAAAAAAATATTCCAGTAGAGCTTGGTGAATGTTTTTGCACAAAACTCTCAGGTGGTGAAATTTTCCGTTCATCAGGAGTGCAGCTGTTTTGTGAACCAGAACAGTTCGCTAAAGCGTCGGAGCTGACATGCACCACAAAGATTCAATTTTTATTCTGCATTACCTTTGTGTCCTGGTGTTTGCAGAGAAAAGCGCAAAGTGATGTGGATGTAGTTTAAAGGCTTGGAAACCAGAAGACGACCAGAGGATACCCAAAGGATCCATAAGTGTGAGAAATGTTAATGTAAATACATCTAAGCAGCAATCTGAGGTAGACCATATAAAGTCTGCCATCATTTTTGATTAATAAGGATAATTAATTTGCACAGTGATATCCAAACAGACTGATGTGCTGTGGTTTGAAAGAAATCTTTTAATTTCTTAGGCCTGACATGTATCACCTCGTCCTTAGTTTGGAGGGTTTGGAGGGACACCAGTGATGAGCTGAATGACACCGAGATCTTCCCTGTCACAGGGGAAGCTTTCAGAGTGAGAGAATGATGTCTGCGATGGCTGGGAGAGAGGGACTCACTGGGACAGGGACAGGGCTTGTCTGCCTGCTCAACATCAACCACATTTATTCCTGCTGGTCATGTCCAGCACCTTGAACCCTCCCTGCAGGCTGGTCCCAACCCTGGCGAGCTTTCCTCAAGAGGAGCTGGGCCAACTCTTCAAGCTCAGCCCCAACTTTAGCCTCACCATCCCCAAGAAGCTCGTTCACACCCTTAACCCGGCACCCGCAGAGCGCCGGGATTTGGGGATTTTTCACTCTCTGCCACTTTTCACATTGGGCTAAAGCAGAGGACAGGGCAAATCCCTCAGAAAACGCCATCTCAGTGCAGCGAGGAGGAGGAGGTGGCCAGGACACTTGTCGGTGTGTGCACAATAACAGGAAGAAAAGTGCAAGCCCAGCCCTTGCACCGGGGTGGAGGACCGGATACAGCGATGAGAGTAGAGCCTCCCTTGGTTTTGAAGTTGCCTAAGGAGTGCTACTCTCTTCAAGCCAACGGTTAAAGGGAGAAAATGTACAGAGGAAGTTTGGCCCAGAGATGTCTTCAATTCATGTTCCAGCTCACATAGTCCATGGTTGTGGGAAATAAGTGGTTGTGCCCGAAGCCTCCATCTTTGCTGTCACGCAAAGCTGGTGTTGAGGGTCAGGTGGGTTTTCCCATGGGAGAACAGCCTAACAAATAACTGAGAGGGCCTCAGCATCTCTGCAGGAATTGAGCAAAACAAGCTTAATGACAAGAAAAAAACGCGTGGAAGAGGTTTTGGAATACAAGGTCAGTTCTGGCTTTAGTACTCGGTGTGAGACCAAGGAGGATGGGCTCAGAGGTCTTAGCATGACACTGTCTCTCTGTGGTTTTGAACAGTAAAATACAGCTCAGCAATGGGAGTTCAAGGGTCTTTGCCAATTTAGTGCCAGAGCAAAAATATTAGGAGATTCATGCCAATGTCTGGAGAGGTTTAATAGGAGGGAAAAAGAAAGAAGTAAAACCAAGTGTTTGGAAAGCAAAATTTGACATATCTAACCAGAATGTCTCCAAGTTCCTGTGATGGGAGGGGGCTCTGAACATTCCCCATCATCAGGACCGAGCATTTCTTCTCTGAGGAGAAGCAGGTCTGCTGGACGTCCACCATGGGCAGGATCTGCTTTTGGAAAAAGTCAGGGAGAAGAGTGGTAATGGAAGATGGGAGAGCACCAGCTTCTGCTCCAAGATGCCAGGGCATCTGTTGCTTGACGGTAGGAAGATACTGTCTCCAAAGCAAGCCAGGAGCCCCTGGGTCTTTCTCTGGGGAATCCTGGTGGCCTGTTCCCCATGTTTGGCTCTCAACGTGCTCCTTCAACAGCGTGAAAAGCAAGGGGTGATGGGGAGCAGCAGTTCCCCACCAGTGATTGCCACCTTTCCTCACGTTGGCCAGACATGACCCAGCTTGGTGCTTGGGTCACACCAGGAGGCCTCTTGCTTGGGCTCATCTTTGTATTTCCTTTTACAGATCCTTTCACCAGCACCTGCTGCATGACACCACTATGGTCACAGGCTTCCCCGGAGTCCTGCAGTTCAGCTCCCAGCGATGGCACATCTGTGGCAGCCCCCATCCTGCAGCCCTCTGGTGCAGCTTTCCTTTCCTTTCCTTTCCTTTCCTTTCCTTTCCTTTCCTTTCCTTTCCTTTCCTTTCCTTTCCTTTCCTTTCCTTTCCTTTCCTTTCCTTTCCTTTCCTTTCCTTTCCGCTCCTTTCCGCTCCTTTCCGCTCCTTTCCGCTCCTTTCCGCTCCTTTCCGCTCCTTTCCGCTCCTTTCCGCTCCTTTCCGCTCCTTTCCTTTCCGCTCCTTTCCTTTCCGCTCCTTTCCGCTCCTTTCCTTTCCGCTCCTTTCCTTTCCGCTCCTTTCCTTTCCGCTCCTTTCTGCTCCTTTCCTTTCCGCTCCTTTCCTTTCCGCTCCTTTCCGCTCCTTTCCGCTCCTTTCCGCTCCTTTCCTTTCCGCTCCTTTCCTTTCCACTCCTTTCCGCTCCTTTCCTTTCCGCTCCTTTCCGCTCCTCTTTCTGCTTCTCTCCTCTCCTCTCCTCTCCTCTCCCTCTCTCTCTCATCCTGAAGTCAGTAAAAACTTCCTTATCCCGCTGCTATGTGTGCCTATAGCTTAGCAGATAAGATGGCATGTTTGATTAGGCTCCTAAAGCTGCAATGATTCCTTGGTTCATGAGTGGCTTATTTTCTCTCTGCGGGTAGCTGCCCTACGTAAAGCTGCTTATGGATCGCATGTCATAAATGCACTTGTGCCTGTAGCAGCCTGGCAGAGGAGGAGAGGAAGGAGATGTAAGGACCAGCAGGGTTTTTGGGGCTGCCTGTGGCCATTTCCCCACTCTCTCCAGAGACGATGGGGCCGATGTTTCTGCCCTGCTGCCCTGCAGAGCTGCCCCCTCCATCCTGCAGCCCCAGCAGCTCCAGGTAGGCTCTGCCAGGAGACCTGTCCCAGCTGGAGACTTCCCAGTGCAGAGTCGACTGGGGCTGGTCGGATGGGTGCTGAAGCTGACAGCTGCCTAGTGAGAAGGCAGGGGGTGGCAAAAAGCGTATTTGCAAAAGTAGCACATCTATTATTCACCAGCAATTAGCACCAGGAAAGGGAGAGGAGTAAAGGACCTGATCCACTTGGAAGGGAGGCGATCCTTTGGAGTCTGAGCAGGAGGGAAGGAGCTAACGAAGGAGCGCAGCAGGGCTCGTGCAGTGCTGGGGGGCTCTGCCCTTGGCCCAGCTCTCCAGGAGGTCCTGGGTCCTGGCCCTGGTGGTGAAATACCCTAAAAGGTCATCTCCATATTGACAAATACAACTAACATCAGTGCTGAATGCATGGGCAGAGAGAAGTCTTTGGAGGTTGGACTAGAGGAGCTTCAGCAGTCCCTTCCAACCCAAATTATCCTCTCAGCCTGTGAGATGGGGCTCAGTCAGCTGTTGGGCAATCAGACTCCCCAGGACCGTATCTCAAGAGTTTCTTCCCCACCTTGCCTGCCTCACTGGCATCTTTCCCCACTCACCCTCCTGCCTGAGCACAGCAAGAGGCTTTGCAGGCAGGCAGAGCTCTGGCTGTGCTTCCCTTTGAAGCTGCCAGTGAACCAAGCAAAACTACTCATGTTGGAAAGTCTCCTTATTTCAGGAGAAATAAGCCCAAGCCTTTGATTTTCACTTGGAGCCCTAGCTCATTTGCTCCTCGGGCTCGGCAGAGCTCTCCCTTTCGGGATCTGCCAGGTCGCAGGACTGCTCCCATCACAGTCAGATACCTCCGATGGAGCAAGTGTTCACAGCTGTCATCTGTGCCAAAACCAACTTTTCTCTGTTCAGAATTTTCAGAAAAAAGCTGTTTTTTCAGCTTGAAATCTCAAGCCAAAATTGTTTACGGTTTTGACAGTCTTCTTTCCAGATTTCAGCCAGAAGTTGGCCCATTTGTACCCAGTAGGAGCAATCAGTCAACATGTAGGGGCCGTGGCTTCCCCAAAGCGTCACCCCAAAGGCCCCAGAGCTCCGCTGGTTTTTAATTACACTGCCCAACTTCACAGAGAGCTGTTTTGTTTCTGCCAGAAAGCAGCAACAAGGAAACTCATGCAGTTCAAGTGGTGAGAGAGAAATCGCATGCAAGGGTGCACTGGGGTTAAGTATGACGTACATAGAATAGCAGATCATATATATCTGTGTATATATAAGTACGTGAACAAACAGACATATATATGTGTGTGTATATATATAGACATTACCTATATCATTTGTGCTGTCACCCAATCCTGTAACAGCTCCAGAGTTAATATCACAAAGGCTTTGCCTGTGCACCACTAGAGGCCAGTGTGCACCTTGAATAACGAGGCCAAGGCACTAATTAATACCCGCCCGTTGGGAGGCCAATGTTTCTTGCGGGATGAGGTCTTGTTGCACGGGGGGTGCTGGCCAGATCAGGGGAGGTGGTTGCCCACCGCTGGCAGCCCGGCCGGCTGGGTAAACCCTTCCAGCTACGGGCCCTGCGTAATCCTGGCAGCTTCTTGCAAAATCCTGCTGCGCTGTGATGGCTCGAGCATGGTCCTGCCCGGGACCTGCTGCGTGTCCAGGGTGTAACGCAGCCCTAGCAGCATCCTCTTCTCCAGCCTTGCGCAGCCAGGCAGTTGCATCCGCCGGGAGCCAGCCCTGTCCTCGCCGCTCTTCAGGGACCCCTGGGACACCGTGGTGGCAGAGCAGGTCCCACAGCTTCCCCTCCCCATGCCACTGCCGCCCGGACACCAGGCTGGTGCAGCAGCAGAGCTCCACGTTGCAGATGGGCAAATAATCGCCTGCCTGTTTCTCTGGCTGAGCTGCAAACGGCGGGTTTTGGATGGCCCTGAAAAGTAAAATCAATTTCTGAGAAAAAATGGAAGACCGTTGCAATTGCAATGCTTCGTTTAACTAAAGATGGAGTGTTTCATGTTGTTTCGCAGAAGTTTTCACCTCGACGTCGGCAGTAGCAGCAGCAAATTGAGACGCCTTTCTCCATACGAGATCATTTCAACACGACAACCACAGAACCTTTGTTTAGTGAATGTCAAAATGAAACATGCAGCCTTTTAAAATCTGTTCCAAAATGGGTACATTTTAGCTCGAATTATTTGCCAGCCCCAGATCCATCAGGGGTACCTCTTTAGCAATGGGGAGGTGAGGGGAGAGGCAGGGGTCGAGTTGGGGAGGGTGGCACTGGGGCGGGAAGCGGGGCTGGAAGGGCAGCGAGGAGGGAGCGATTTGCTGTGTGAGCTCCTCGATAATGCAGCTGTATTTTGGGAACTCTTCATTTACAGTTGATGTTTTTCAAAACCTTGTTTACTGCTTGGCTGCTTTTATCTTTGGGAGACGGAGAATGAGACCGAAGTGTTGCTCCTGTATGTAACAGCTTCTCTCCTTTGGCCGGTCTGGGGGAAACAGTGAGGTTCAGGGGTACGACTTCATGTCCTGTTAGAAGTCCAAACCCAAATACTCAGTCCTAAGTCTTTTTTTTTCTGTGGAGGAGAAATAAAGACAAGAAACAAAAGCGAGGTGATATTTTTCTCAGAATCCTTCCAAAATCTTTTCTTTCTGCCTGTTAGGTATGTACTTGCACTCCCGTTCACAACCTGGAAGAGCTGAGATTTACCTCAACGTGACCTGAAACAGGTTAAGGTCCCAGGAATGACCCCTTGGGTTGAGACCGAGGGCCCATCCCAGTGGTCACAGGCAGACACCAAAAAAGCAAGAAAGGAGCAAGTGTACATGATATCCCATATCGACCTTCCATCTCTTTTCAGATCAGGGGATTCTCCTGCTTGCTTAAAAATGAGCATTTTCACTTGCCCCATGCTCCAGAGCAGCTACTGGCAGAGAAGACCAGGGATTCAATATAGCCCAGTGCCAGCGCACCTCGGTCAGGATTGCCCCGAGTGACCCGCGGTCAGAGGAACTGCCGATAAGGAGAAGAAGAGCCACTCGGGAGGGCTGTCTCCTTGCGGTCCCCAGGAGGGAGACCTCCCCTTGCTGTGTCCCTGGAGCACTCGCAGCCATTGCCAGAGATGCGGCAGGCTCCGAGCTGGCTGGAACTTTGAGTTTTGTTGAAGTCTGAGTTTGGTTGGAATAGGACAACCCCCGTGCCAGGCTGGGGGTCGCTGCTGCCTGCAGCTTTGCCAGTCGGAGACCTCGTGGGAGCAGACGGTTTGTTTGACGCGGGACACTTCAGCTGGGAAAGGTCAGGCTGAATGAACTGCCATTTCCTGTGGGACTTCGCTCCCCGTGGCTCTGCTCCAGCGTGGCGAGAGGAGGGTCGAGGAGGGAGGAAAGCTGCTGCCCTTTGCTCTGGGCAGCTTGCAGTGCGCGGCATGGCCATCCCGGCATCCCCACAGCCGGCGTGCAGTATCCTCCCATCGCTTTCTGGAGCTGGGTGCAGAGCTGCCCTGCCGGGATGGCTGCATCTCTCAAGGAAGCTTTGCTGGGCACCGTGCAGGGCTCCTTGTGCCGACCAGCACAGCTTTGGTGGAGATCCACTGGGTCCCAGGGAGATCTGCAGATCTGCTGCTCTGGCGTTCACCATCTGAGGGCATCGCTCTGGCAGCCTCAGCTGGCACAGTCTGCTGGACTGGCCTTGCCACCCTGCTCTTCTCCTGGTGCAGAAAGGGCTGTTGTCTGTATCTGACAGTAGGACGGGAGCCCGAGGAGCATGTGGAGGATGCTTGTCCCACCTTACTCAATGTCCATCCCCTTGCAGGACCTGCCACGGTGATGCTTCTGTGAGCAAGGAGCACCTGATCGTCACTTTGTCACACTGATGGAGCACAGAGCTGCATTATCACAGGAGAACCAGCATGGCAATTGCCTCTTCTCCCTCCTCCGGAGACCTGCCAGGGAAAGATGCCCCATGGCACCACGTGGGCTTTGCAGACCACCACGCTCCCAGTGATCCCTCCAGCCTGGGAGCACTGGAGCCTGAGGCCAGCACAGGAGCCCAATGGAGCTGTAACCCCATCTTGCTTTTTACAGAAAATCCACATGAGCAAAAGCCTCCCAGGGGAGGACTCAGGGTCGCCGTGTCGGGGCCAGAACAAGCGGGGAGCAGCCCTGAGAAGAAACAACATTATTAGACCCACCTTGCTTTCCCCCCGAATCCCAAAGCACAGCTTGTTGCTGAGAACGGTCTGATGGAGGGTGCCGGGGGCTGCGCCCCAAAGGCACGCGTGCCCCTGCGGTGTTTCACGGGCAGCGCTGCTCTGGTCGCCTACCCGCACCCAGGGCTGTGCCAGCACTGCAGGCAGGAGCTGGGCCCAGCTGGGGGTCTTGAAGGAGCGCAGCCACACAGGGGTTAACCGGGATCCTCTCTCCATGCACAGCTCTCCTGCCAGTCTGCTGAAATCCACTAACAGAATTAGCACTGGAAATTTGTGCACTGTACTATGTTAAAAAAAAAAAAAAAAAAAAAAAAGCATGAAATATATTTAATCTCTCATTTCAGAATTGCATTTGACATCTAAGTTAAATAAAATGTTCCTGAGGTCATTAAAAATCAGAAATAGTACAAGATTTGGATTTACCATAGTTTCAGAATGAATCAGGTTTCTGAACTTGTTTTAATCTCTGTATAATTGCTTTTCTGTATACGGTAACCTTTAGAAAATGAGTTTAATAATTAGTCATCTCAGACTAGTTAAAGACAACATCCTGCCCTCAGTTCAGTTTTATTTTCAACAAAAAACCAATGCCAAAGTAAATTCTTCACTATAGCTGGAAACACAGATTCAGGCTACATGTTCGGCAGGTGAAGCAGCTTGTGTTAAGCCCCGTAAGAGTTTGAAAGTTCAGCAACACTCATCTTGATGGCTTTTCACTCTCCCTCCACAAGAAGAACTGGAAGAGAAGTGGAAAACATCAAGAAGCAGTGCCAGCCATGGCCGGTCCCTCGGCTCTGCCCCTCCCGGGCATAGTGCCCTAGACCAGTGCAAGGAGAGGGTTTGACTGGATGGTGAAACAAGGGACCTCATGCCTGGACCCCCTCTTTTCCCAGGACGGCAGGTCTGGGCAGAGTCCAGGCACAATTTCCAACTCCTTTGGGCCCATGCCTGGTGCCTGCACTGCCAGCCTGTGGATCACCATGGCTGGGGCATGCTCATGGTCCTGGTCCTGCTCACGCCACCGTCTCCCCAGCTCCCTCAGCACCTCGCTTATCTATATTAAAATCTCATCTGCTTTCTCTCTCCCCATTACATTTCATGCCATCATGCCAGTCTGGATCTCTCCTGTGTTTATTAGTTTCCCAGCGCCCATACGTTATCCTCCCTGGTGGGTCCATATCCTCCAGGTCAGCAGCTCGGCAGTGTTGGTGGCCCTTTGGCCCCTTGCCACTCCTGCAGCGTGGGGTCCCTGCAGAGTTTGGTACCTGCTCCCTGGCTCCTCACAGGCTGTGGGCGACCATCCCACACCTCCGGGACTGTGGTGAAGAAAGAGGCAAAGCCCAGCCTGTGCTGACGACGTGTGCTGTGGCCGGGCGCTGCGGGGCCGTGTCCCCAGCTGCTGCACCCCGCAGGGCTTGCCCTTGCCCTCTGGAGACAGAGTTGCATCCCAACACTGCCATAGCTTTCCAGCTCCTCTTCCCTCTTCACTTCTGGCAGTCTAGTGCAAACCTGAACCGCAGGTTTCCTTCACTGTTGCAGAAGGCAGTGGAGGAGGAATGTCCTCCTCCAGGCTCTGTTTCTTCGTCGCACTGGAAAAGGCACTGCAAATACATTCCTCTACATTGTCTTGTGCTTTATTTAGTTTAAATTTCTAAAGGGTTGGACCTGCCACCATTTCCCTGGAGGGATTATTCCAGTATCTGACAGATCTCACTCTGGGAAATGCTTCCTGCTACTCACTTTACATTTTCCGTTTCTTAATTTCATCTTATTATTCTCAGCTCTAACCCCTTGGCTGGTAGCCATCCCTTTCCTCCCTGCTGACAGAGCCTCTGGTTGGATTTGCAGGAGCTCTTAACATTTACTGACCAGGTCATTCCCACTGAAGCAAATGGTTTCCATGGTGCACAGGCTAACGGCAAGTGCTCCTGGCTTGGAGAGACCTTCTTGGTCATCCTGTTCCCCTTGGAGGGACTGTGCTGCCGTCTTGTTCATCTGGTGTCTCCAGAAATGGGTTAACCCCACCCTGGGGACTCCAGGTTACTGATCTGGTTCCCAGCCCTGGAGTGCCCATTGAAGTCAGTGGAAAAGCTCGCATCAGGGGTGGGATGAAGCTGTAATCCCACAAACGTGCTAATCTTTGGATCAGGAGCACTCAGTGCTTAAATGTCTCTCTCAGACGGCTGAGAGTGTGTTTTGCTAAAGCAAACTGCAATTACATTTAGTATCTTCAATTTAGCTTGACATGTTGCCTCTAGAAAGAAGAGATGTCTTGTATTAAGGGCTCTGCAGCACAGACAGTATCTTTGACCCTCTCCTCTCTCCTCTTGCACCCCCCCAAACCCTCTCCCAGGCTGCATGACCAGGCGAGCAGAGATGATGGCAGCAGGCAGTCCTGGCCAGCAGGAAAGAGCTGCTAATGCACAGCTATTTCTGTCACAGCAAGGAGCATTGTACAGCACTGACCAAGGAAATGAAACCAGAGCCTGTGTGGAGACCAGAGCAAATCCAGGAGAAAAGGCCAGTAGGAACCAGCTACTTCACTACAGAAACCAGAGGAAGCAGCTCACCAGAGCACAGCGGTGGATAAAGGCAAGCACTGGCATGCTACAGCTCTGCACCAGTCAGCACATCTGGGGCAGTGGGGTGAGGGAGTTTTCCCCAAGCTGAGAGCCCACCTAGCAGTAATGGAGATGGATTTTCTTTTCACTGTCTTCATGGAATAAAGGTATAATTAACATATCCTCTGTATTGTCTGTGTGCCATGCAAAGGTGAAGGTCTCCTCCATCTAAGTCTTCTTAGGGAAGAGCAACAGACTGGAGACAAGGTGATGAGCTAGATCCATCTTTGGCTGCTTTCTCCAGGAAGTTATTTTTGGTTCAGAAACATCAGATGATCTGATAACTCCTTGTAAATGTAGCAGTCAAGTCCCCTGCCCAGTCCCCCACACTGACACTCAAAGGTGGCCTTTTTTCCACCACCTTCCCCTCTCCCTTTCTTGTTACAGTTCTCTAACTTTTACAATATATGAGGCCATGAAATTTCTCATTAGCCCACTGTTAAACTGGACTTTGGGAACAGCCATGCCATAAGTAAAGATCTCCTTGGGCTGATGGAGAGGAGCAGACTCCCTAATGGGTCGGCCAATATTCTCCTAATACAGCCTCATCGTGTCAATCCAGGTTACTTGCAGGAGTATTTCTATTGCCAAAGTTTTCTATGATATTCTTTCAAGCCACTCATAGCTTAGGTCAGTTTTTGACCACACTCCTACCCCATGGTCCTCTTACACCGCATCCACCACATGTGGGATGCAGGTGTGCAGCAGATCCTGTACCAGCCATTAAAACATTCTCACTGGAAGCCAAAGAGAAAACAGGGGTGTGCAAATAAAGTGCCTTAAGACACATATCTAAGGTGCCTCAGGATGTCAGGAAGGGTGTGGGTCTCCCGTAGGTCCCGTTGCATCCATGAGGAAGTCTCAGCTACCCCATGTCATTTCTGTGATGCAACACATCTATGTTTAGACACCCAGTCTCTCCCAAGGTTTCTGGAACCCCAGGACTCATCAGGAGCTGTAGTGCCATGTGTTTGTATAGACCTCAAAGGTAGAGCAGCTCTGAGTTTTTACAGAAAATTTAAGCAATGAGAATGCTGATATCTGGAAAGGCTGATGGTTGGCAGCAGGAGTTTTCTGGACTGCTTGGTGTGAAACATGTTTTCAAGTCCACAGTGAATGTTGAACATGAGGAAGAACAAAGCACCCACAGGAAAAGAGGCAAACACAGCACTTGGCGAGCATCTCCACAGCAGGGTGGCATCGGAGCGTGGCTGGCTCCGTCTCACACAACCCCTGCTTTCCTGGAGAACATTGTGCAGGGGGAGACAACTGCAGTGACAGTTGTCGAACAGCAGGCATGGGCTGGGGTTTCCCACAACTTAGGGATGAAAGCGCTTGCCTGTTGGTGCCCGTGGAAGCCGAGCTCACACATGTGCTCAGGTACTTGCTAGTGCGAGAGCCCTGAGATTGCAGCGTGTCTAACCCGTTTTGCAGGCTGCACATTTTGAACCTGCTCCTCTTCTTAAGACCCAGTGGCACAGCTACTGCTTGAAAGCACCACATCTCACCGAAGTTTTCAGAGATCCTGCTGCCAAAGCACCCTTCCATCTCATCCCCAGTCTTTTGTATTGCTCTGCTCAGCCAGGCTCAAAGACACTGAGACGTGGAGGGTCCATGCGTCCCACCTGGCTGTGACCGGGGGCTGCAGCAAAGCAGCTTGGTTGGAAAATCATTGTGGATTTGGAAGGTCTGAGTGACTGGTGGGAAAGGATGTATGGGAGAAGGGAGGGAGAAGGAGGAATGCCACTGTCCTTGGACTGTCATCACTCTTGTCATAGTGGGCTGATACGTTTAAATACATGCCAACAGGCTCCAAAGCTGTGGCTGGGGTATGCCCAGAGGAATTCACCAAAGTCAGCGTCTAAATAAGGAAATAATGGACTTGGAAAGTTGGTCCATAGTGTGTGTGTGTAAGCAACGTCAGCAGAAGAAGGTCCCTTCCCCCTCCCTTCATTGCATTAACGTTCGCTTTCATTTTACTACTGAACAAATGAAGACAACAGCTGTGTTATTTAACAGTGTGTGTTTTACTACCAACAAAGAATGGTCCTTGAAAACATGCAAAATGCTGTGTGCCCTTCCAGTGAAAAGTGGAATTGCAGGTTTGGACAGAATGACCTAAACAATAAAAGTGCAGCTGGAGCATTAAAAACATAGTTCGTGGCAAGGATGGTTGGGTTTGGCTTGACTAGTTGGAATGATGATCAAAAGGGCAATTATGCTGCTTTAGGAGCAGAGCCATTTGCCACATATTACTGTAATGGCAAAACTTAAGGATTGGTGGATATTCAAAGAAGTGATCCAAAGTAAAAAACCATATCTCTATTGCTACTATCTTTCTAAAGGTCATTCAGATACCATAACAGTTGCTTCGTAAAGAAAACCTTGGATGCAATAAATGAGCATAGGTTATCATGCCTGTGCTGAGTGAACGAGATGAAAGCAGCTCTTGGGGCCAAATTTGAGCTGACCTGGAAACAGCCACCGTGGGTATCAGAAGCAATGAAACCACAGCAGCGCACAACTCTGCACATGCTTGGTCAAAATATTTCCCCTACTTTCAGCTTACTGTTTGTGTTTACCTCTTTGAGCTGCCTTGACCCCAAAATTGTAGTGTAGGCTAGCATTGAGTCTGGGGAAAAGAGTAAGCTTGAATATTCATGCTGTGGTTGCAAGGAAAGTTGTGCAGAGAATAACTCTCTGACACGAATGACACAACACATCCAACATCTTCTCTGAAGCACTCAGAAATGAAGCTTGAGCGTGCAAGGCATTTTGAAACCTAAAAGGGAATGTTTGTGTAAGCTCAGGTGACAGTCAAGGGAGATACGACGCATCTTTGGGGTTACTTTGATGCAAATGGGCACTCGGAAAGAAATGTGATGGTTGGTTAGCCAAAGGCGAGTGGTAATGTGTGCTAAAAAAGCTATTGTATTGATTGAAATGCATCTAGAAAACATCAGGCTGATGTAAAACATGAGTAATCAGCAGAAGCTAAAGGCTATTTCATAGAGCTCACAAACATGTGTTTTTGAACACCCTTCATTAATAAATCAATGAAATGTTTATGTTGGCAGAGGGTTCAAAGCAGCCTTCGGTGAGCTACTGGAGGAGGCAGCTGTATCTCAGGCTGCTGGAGGTGGTGGCTGTGCCTCCAAAGGGGTGATGGGTGCCAGGGTGCTCAAGGACACCAAGGTCACCACTGGCAAGTGACCAGCAGTCATGGAGGACGGTGGTCCTGGGCTAATTGCAGAGCGAGGGAACTGCCTGCAGTGCCAGGGCTCGCTCAGGACCAGCAGCCAGTTCCTGCTGTGCCGTCGGACCCTGGGCTGGGAAATCCCTGCACCCCGTCAGTGCGAAGGACGTTTGATTTCACAGAGTAAATCCATCACTCTCATCCTGTATCCATTGCAAAGGGGATCTCCAGTGGCCTCTTACAGAGGTCTCCGATCCTGGCAGCTCACAGTCAGTCGGAGAGATGCTAGGCATTGTGTGAGACAGAAATTTAGAAGATACATGCAGAGCTTGCATGCCAGAGAGACCTGCGATGTGGCCCTTAAAAAGAGTATGTTTTCTGATAAATGACTGAACTTTCACTGCCTTCTGTTGGTGCCTCCGTCCACCGGCCCCTCAACACTTCTGCTGCTGGTTACCTGACGGACTCAGACTGTTTCTGTCTACAGGACCTTCTGTACATCCTGGGGACCAAGTGGGCTCCCTGAGCCCTGAAGGACAGGCAGGACCCCTTCCTCTCTCCCATGCTGGGACTACATAAAACCCATGGGAGGTTTCGCTACAGAAGTAACAAGCTGGGTCTGTCCCAAGTCACGTGTGGGGTGCAGCCCCCCTGCCCTGGTGCAGACCCCATGTGAATTTTTTTGCATAGGGAGCGCTTCTGCTGCAGCTATTCTGCATCCTTCATGGCCCTGGAGCTTGCCTTTTGCTCTCCCCCAGCCCAATGAGGTGCCCTCAGCGCTGGCCTGGAGGTCTGGTTTCACCCCACGGTCTCTTTCTTACTAAGTGATTTGTACACGATCCAGCATCTCTGTCTAGAGCTGGTTTTGGAGGGAGAAGCCACAAGTGAGTGATGGGACCAACTTCTTTCCCAGGGCACGGGGTACCGATTCATGGATCTCTGCCTGCATGAGCTGGAAGCAGGACCAGCTGAGGTCAGAAATAAAGGTGTTTTCTGGCTGCCCTCCCCTCCACAGCACCCACTGCTTGCAGAGCAAGGCATCTTTTAAGCACTTCTCCGTGCTGCTGAAGAGCTCCTGTCTTGGCAGCATTTTTAGCTACTGCATCCTTCCACTCCTGGGATTTTCAGCCTGTAAATGTGAGTTAAAATATGCACTGGTGTGAACTGCAGCTCCCTTTTCCTGCACCTGCCTGCCTGCTTCTCCTGGATGCTCCACTCCAAGGGGGAGCAAGGCTGGGAGCAGGCTGTGCTGGTGGCTCGAGAGAGGTTTTGGTGCAACAGCGAGGTAAATGGCTTTGGGATCTCGGGAAATCTTG
This sequence comes from Gymnogyps californianus, assembly GCF_018139145.2. NCBI lineage: Eukaryota > Metazoa > Chordata > Aves > Accipitriformes > Cathartidae > Gymnogyps > Gymnogyps californianus. Next base: position 3,161,541 of record NC_059487.1, on the reverse strand, counting down.
CTTTCTCCATGCTGCTGGGTCATGTAGCATGAGCTGCACTCAAGCTTTCCCCCTCCTGATCGTAATGCAGGCTGATGGCCCTGTCATGGCAAGAGGCTGTGACGCCGGCTGACTCTGACGTGGCCCTGGGGTGTAGCCGTGTAGTGGGTGTGCGCCGTGGCAGGGGTGTCACTGCATCATGACAGCGATGCCGTAGGACGCGAGGTCATCGCGGCAAGACGGCGATGGGCTGTGACGGCTCCTTCACAGGGACTGGCAGCAGTGACTGGAGAGCTCTGCAACATGACACTGATGCGGGTGGAGCGTGATGGCACTGCAGTGCCAAGCGGTGTCCATCATCTGTGGTGGATGAAGAAATGGATGTAACAGGTGTATTGGGTTGTGAGGACCAATCTCCTCCATCAATGACCTCCCTGTGCGACCATGGGCATGGCTCCAGCGGTCAGCAAATGGTGGGGCCATAGGACCACATTCATGCTGAGCTTGCTTGAAGGAGCTTGAGCCCTCCACCAACACCAGCTCTCCAGCACAGGGCATAGGATGCATGCCCTGCAGCGCTCTTACAGCTGTGATCTCCCTGAGCTTGTAATCTAAAGCTTGACTTTCCTAAGGATCCTAGAAATTAATGTATAAATTAAAATTCACTTTGGTGCTCACGGCTTCATGCCTCCGTGGTGAGCAAACCACACGCTAAAGACTCACGTGTCCGAGCAGCACATCTTGGCATGCCTCTTTCTCCATGGTCTCCTCTAGGCACAAGCAACACTGTCCAATAGAAAAGTCGTCTGCAAGCTTGGCTGGTCTTGGCTCAGTGCCACAGCCCACCTTGGTTTCCCTGGGAGGGGGTTTTCCTCAGGAAGAAATGTCCATGTCCCCGTTCATAGCAAAGACCCGACACCACCACCCCAGAGCACATGCTGTAAAGCTAAAGCTGAACCACCTGGGCATGCCAAGCCCTCTGGCTGGAAACAAAATTGTCCTGAACACCCCGTGGCTCCTGGTCAGCTCGTGGCTTGTGCACTCCTCACCCAGGAGGGAGCTGGGAGCCGATGGGAGCCCTGGGAGCGAGGTCCTGCCCATGTGCGAAACTCTGTTCTTATGACATTTCAGGCACAGGGGAGTTTGGGAGGATAGTTTTTTGAAAAGAGTTGCAGTTCAGTTGCACATGTAATGCCCCTTGCAGAGACCACCAAATGCAAGGTACTAAAAAATGAAGCAACCTGACTCTTCTTGGCCCTCTACATCCTTCTGCCACCAATTTGTACAGTAAAATAGAGGTTTTACATCAAGAACTGTGCATTTTAAATAGATTTTATTTACATAACTTTTCTGTCTAATAAGATGGGGTTTAAATGCATTAACTGCAGCATAGTTCTCTCAGACCTTTGGAGAAAAGAAACTACAATAAAGATTCTTGTCTCCTAATGTTCTGGGTTTCAGGCAAAAATTATACTATAAGATAGGAATGCTTAAAAAAAACGTAGTTCCACTGAACAAGAAAATCCAGTTAGAAAAAACTGTATTGGAAAACATCTATTTGCCCACAAAATAATGTAAAAATAATGAGTCCATATTCCTCTTTGATGTGTGTGGCACATGCTCCTTTAAGGAGAAATTCTGTATTTCAGAGATAGTGTGCATATCGTGGAATGAAACGGTTGTTATGGCAACAACTCTCAAAAGCAAGTACTTAACTGAGAAATGTGTTCCACATAGCCATAGAAAAATGAAAACATGAAAACAGAGACAGGAAGAATGGACAAACAGAAGCAGTATGAGATGGCAAAGCCATTTCTGATTTTCAAGCGCACAGAGAAGCAGCACTGAAGAAGCTTTTGGGATTTTTTTTTGTTTGTTTGTTTTAATTTAAAGCCAAAGTTTAAAGCTGCATCTGTTCCTGGAAGGTTTAATATGTCTTTTATTTGATGTTAGTGATCTAATAATTAAAAAGTGCCATATCATATTAGTCCACCCTTATTATTGTGGACAAAAGGATGGGAAGCAGTCGGGCTGGTGTTTATTGCTGCTGTATTCAAACAGCACACCCAGCCTGGGGCACGGGGAGCCGATACCCCAGGGCAGCTGCATCTCCAGGATCCCTGGGATGGCCGAATCCAGCCTCCTATGGCTCAGAGCCCATGGCTCTGGGATCCCTGCCTGACAGGTCGCTGGAGGGTGGCGTAACCATCTGCACTTAACCACCTCCACGCGGGCTTGTTGCGAGGCTGAACCCCAGACCCGGGGGCCAAGCCTGGTCCGTGCAGCCCCTGGCCACCACCCAGCAGAAGATCAGGCCAAAGCACTGTGCAAGAGAGACAGAGAAGCCCAAAGCCTTGACTGCCCTTCGCATTGCTGGTGTCTTCTCCCATCTCATTCTCATAGTCTGGAGACCAGGCCATTTCCCGTGCTACAGAGAAAACTCCTCTGGTCTGTCTCTTCCTGGGAAAAATGTCATTCCTGAGCCCAAATCTAGTCATGGGTTTAGCCGAGGACAAGCAAGCGAGGCAGAAGATGTTGTGGCCAGACCCTGTTTTATTTTGTTATCCATTTCAGCATTTCCAGTATGGAAGTCTGGACTCCCTCAGCACTGGCAATACCACGTAACTTCATAATAGCCCCCATTTCATAAGCACACACCTAACTTTTGCATGAAGACCCCAAGGCTGGTCCCTGAGCAGCGCCATTCAGCACTGCTCTCTGGGCTGATAACTTCGTTCTGTACAGCCTTCCCTTTAACTAGATCCACATCCACTTTGTAACTCCTGTAACTCCTTCAACAGAGATTCTTCCCAGAATCTCTATTGAAAGACTAATTTCCCATCAGGCTCTGTATGCAATATTTTGTTTAAACCTAGATAGATTAGCTCCTCTGCTCCTCTCTGTTTTCCTATTAAAATGCTATTAAATTAGTCTAATGTGATCTACTTTTGATAAAACCTTCCTGATTTTTTTCCTCTCATTTTGTATTTGTCTCTACATCCTTGGAGGTCCGTGTCTCGGTAAAATTTTCTAAGACGAATGGAAGGGCCTGAAACCAGAAAGTGAAGCAGCATAGAAAAAAAAAAGATTAAAAAACCCCCTCTAGTACTTGAGGTAACCCAAACTGATCTTCCTGATTTCTTTAACCACCCTGTTACCTACTGCTTATCAAAGCACCTATAGAAATGACAGAGCCATAGGAACTGACTCAGTTGCAAAGTGACGTGTTGGTGCGTTAGGCTGAAGGTTTTTACTTTGCAGTCGAGGTGGGCTAAATGCACGAGCGGTAACCAGGTACGCTGCTGCAGCTCAGCTGTTTTCCCTGGATGTCCATATCCATCCTTACTTTACCTGCACGACTGCCTCTTCCTGGCAAAAGAGAAACAGTGCTGGAAGCCTGACTTTCTGCGGGAAAACCTGAGTTTTTGGTCTGGGTGACTTTGCCCAGGCTTGTTCTGGCTTTGCCCAGCCTCAGCTGGATTTGGGTAGGGTCTAGGATGGGATCTTACTCGAGTGGTGTTGGCTGTGGCTGGTTGCTGCTGCACACCCTGCCATCACTCACCACACTGAAGCACCCAGGGAGGACGAAGGGTCATTGCTGGTGGGTGGCATTTTCTGTTTAGTGATGCCAGGTGTACCCACAGCTGGTGGGACCCCACTAGACCCATCTCCAGGAGGAAGAGCTGCAAAAAGACTGGGGCAAGTGGGGATGGCATCACCTGGCTTCGCCATTCCTACCCCTCACTGGCCTCCTCAGACCAAATTTCTGAAGGTGTTGGTGATTCTCAGGTTCACATCCAGGGCAGGGTGCATCTCACCCAAGCTCTCTCGCTATGAAGCCTTTCCTCTGAGCTATGTGTCCCTCTCCCTCTGCGGTCAGTGGGGAGGGGACACATCTCCAGAGCACAGGCATCCTAAGACGGTGTCTAAAATGGGAGGCTGACACCCCTCCAGAGCATCTATTCCTTTCCATTGACTTTTCTGGAGCTCATTACTAACCACAAACTTCGTTTGGGAGACAGATATAGACTGGCTGGATGAGGATTTATCCTGTGTTCTGCGTGATGAGTGAAGAGAAGGATTTCTCAGTCTAACCCAGGTCTGCCGAATCCTCCTTTGCAAATAAGTCACTTACATGTCCCAAAGGCAAAGCAAGAATTTGTAAATGAAAACTTTTTCAAATAAATCTTTTGTAGGATTTACAAACCTTCTGATCGGATTTGTAACTCCAGACACAGATTTGTATACTTGCTGTGAGATTTGAAGGATTTAAAAATCCATCTCTTGACTTGTGAAACAATCTAACGTTTTAGAAACCAGGTAGCTAAACCTAAGACTAAAAGCACACAGCACTTGGGCCTGAAGGTTTAGTGACAGGATTTATACATTAGAACAGGGAGATAATGTAACTCAGGTGTATTAAATCCTGATTTATTAACAAACTCAGAAGTAATAGCTTTACAAATAACTCCCAAGACATTTAAAAGAGCTTAACCCTTAGAGTACTAGCATTTGTCAGACTGCTACCTCTGTGAATGCCAAGCAATATGTTTAAATATACCAGGGAAAATTCAACTGCACTGCAGACAAACCCTGCAGCCCCTCTCCCCGGTGTTTGCCTTTCCTGCAGGAGCTGGAAACGACTTCTGAGGGTCTGGGAAGGGGCTTCCCCAGGTTCTGCAGGCACCGCTGGCATGTTTCTGGGGTGCTTTTTGGTCCCATTGTGCTCAGACACTCGTCATGGCTGCATGTCTGTGCCTGCTCGGTGGGATGGGGCCGTGTCGCATCCCTCTCCTGACGTGTCCCAGTGCCACCGCGGTCTCTCTGCTTTTAGGGGAGTGATGGTTGGGCTCAGAAACCTCTGCTGAGGAGAGCGCTTTGGTGGGCTGAGACGTGTGGGGAGAGGGCTGGGAGCGCATGGGGACCCGGACAAGCTGTCTCCGTTACTGAGGCCTCCGTGAAAAAAGACTCCTTCTGGGAATGCTCTCCCTGCATCGTCTCTTTCTCCTCTCCAGCAGTCTCAGTTTTTTTCTGGTTACCTCCTATCTAGGCTACATGGCTTTGAGCTCCTCAGGGAGTGGAGCTGGGGGACCTCCACTTTGGGATGATGAGGCAGGATTTCATCCAGCTGTTCAAGCGGTCTGTGTGCTCTCGTATCTTTAAATCTCTTGGGTTCGGCAATAACCAGAAGCTGATTTCTTCCTGGTCACAATCAATTCTGCAATACTTTTACCTTTGGCAAACCTGTTCGAAGAGAAAGGTTTTCACTGCGGAACCAACTCTTCTCCGTTCATGTTTATGCCAAATGCATGAGCATAATAAAATGGCGTTTCCAGAGCAGTTGTAATTTTTAGATAGAAAAACCATAATTACCTGAAGGAGTCTGACAGGGCTGCTAATTCCCCTTTCCTCTTTCCTCTGGTGCCCTATTAGCTTTTGTTTAGCATAATTGAGTTCTCACGGCAGTGGCATGCCCCAGCGAGCAGCATGTTTCGGGATTGCCCTGGGCACTTGACAAGCTCCACGGGTATCCAAACCCTCGTACAGGGAGAGAAGCCCAGGGTGTTTTCAGCTGGTGAAAGAACTCGATGCTGTTTGTGTCCAAACTTGCTTGGAAACAAAATGACCATTCACAACAGCTTGCTCTGTTAATGGTATAAAGTGCACTAGAAAATGATTGTGAAAATAATAGCTACTTCTTAATGAGAGAGCCAAGAGCAGCAGGCAAAGGCCAGAGCACCACGTGCAGGGGGAACTGGAATGGAAAAGGCACTTGACATCTCTTGTGGGTTCAGCTTGCACGAGCAATTAAACATTTTTAAAACTTAACTCTTATTCCCTTTGGTGAGCTTTTCTTTCTTCCTTCTATTTGGCTCTTCCGCAAATGGCTGCTCATTATTTTCGGAACGTTTTTCCATCCTACTTTGATCAGGACTGATTATAAGTAGCATGGGAGCACCCAGAAACCCGCCACTGAGTAAATGTGGATGAAGCCTTCCCTCCTGCTGAGGGGTATGTGCCACTGCTCTGCCTGCAGTCACGGCAGCATCTCTGAGAATCTCTCCTTGACCTCTCCATGTTTTTACAAATATATTTAAGATTTGAAGTACATTAGGGATGAAGTATCTACTGCGCTTCCCTTTATGTGTTTAGCTTTTGCATTTTTCACTTCAGGCACTGAAAGGCATCAGGAAAGGTTTTCAGTTTCTCTCCCGAGTTGGCTCAGCTTTGTGGTGGACCAAAGCCCTGTTCAATAAAGCATTCAGTCACCTGCTGAACTTTAACCACATCCTTAAGCTCAACTTCATTCAGAAAAGCTCTTGAACATGAGATAAAATCCCAAGAGTTTTCAATGATCTGGTAAATCTTGAGTGAGGGGGTGGGCTGTTCCTTTGTCCTCCCAAAACGCTCAGCGAAGCTCTCACTGAAGGCAGGACTGGGGTCGGTGTCTCTCTGCGAGCACGTTTTTTGTGGTGCTGGGCCAGGATGCAGTTCCCAAGGGCACCGCGATGGCTGATGCCTCACAGTGAGAGAGCAAAGAGTCTACTCCTCCCTCCCTCCCTCCATCCTGGGCCACTCTGTGTTGAGTCCTGCCCTGCACAGGCTGGAACACCATGGTTGCATGGGGCAAGCAGAAGGGCAGTTCCTCTAAACATGGCAGCAGGTAGGGAAGAAGAAGAGGTGGCGACGGCACTTGTCAATTTAAGCAGCCGAAGAGCTCTTGGGTCGCCCATGCACACCCGGCTCCGTCTGGACCATCTCCCAGCAGAGACGGTGCAAACAGTTGGACGGACGCAGCGGCTCTGCTGGGCACTGCCTCCGCTTCCATCATCCTTCTCACGATTTAGGTGACCAGAAGAAGGGAAAGGGTTAAAACCAGAGTAATTAATATAAGAAGACTGTTCATTACTATAAGACGTCTGTGTATCATTAAATTTCAGTCGAGCTTTAATTAGACAATTTTTTTTTTCATATAAAAGTCTTTGTTGTGTCAATTAGTTGATTGACTATCATCTGGTTTCTGGGTTAGTGAAACTTGATCCGTTGTGAATGAATTTGTTTATCAGGGAAAAGGGACCAGGGGATGGAAAAAAAATTCAATTAAATGTCAATGTGTGGAGTGACAAGCAGCATTCAATAGGGCTTTTAGTTTAATTGCTTGTATTTCATTAAGAGATGTATTTATCAAGAGAATTCTTCATTTTCAAAAGGTCTTGGATGTCTTCTTGTTCACTTCTGGCTTTTTAGGTACCCTTGTATTCAAAAAACATAGGCAACTCTTTTTTTAATTAGAAAAAAATACTTTATTGTGACATGTCCTGAGACTGTTACATCACTGACATGCAGTGACAGCCTTTCGATGATATCCACATGCAAATTGCAGGGGACAGGGTGTACCCCTACATCATTTGAAAGGCTATCACCAAAGATCTGCCACTCCCTCTGCTGTTCTGTGGCCTGTGACCACGCTGAAAATAGTGTGTTAATCCTGAAAGTTTGTGTGAGGAGGAAACCATTCAGCTCCCAGCCCTCGGAACATTTTGGAAGGTCTGTTTTAAATCTTTTAAAGGCTGTAAATCCCTTTGGGAGGAATGGTTTTCATTTGTGTTTTATTTGGATTCCAGCTCATCACTTGTGGTTGACAAATAAAAATGAAATAGCCTTTGGTGGGGGGCTGGCAGGCGCCCTCATAGTACAGTGTGTTTGGCCTGAGCTGGTGTAGTTATATAGGAGCATCGCCTGGAGTATATACAGTCACACTGGAATAACGTGCTGAGAGCACTGAAGTTTATTTTGATAACTTTCTGTTTATTTCTAATCCAACCTAAAAACTGTGAGTAGATAAGCGTGCAGCTGGGTTTGTTTGAGAGATGGCAACAGGATTCCAACAAAGCTTCCAAAATGTTAAATGAATGGTTATTTTCCTGAACGTTCAGGGAAACGGCAGGAGCAGGGACACCCTGCACGCAGAGCATGGTGATGGGGGCTCACCCCCAGCACGACTGCTGCCGCAGGAGGAGCGGTGGGATGCGGATGCAATGGCACATGCCCCGTTAGTGTAGGACCTCCAGCAACACTGCTCCAAGGGCGAGACATCAGAACCCAGTTTTACTCTTGTAGAGCACTGGGGACTGGATGCATTGGCCAGCAGCTTTTGTGAAAAGTAATATCTTTTGGCCTGGATGTAGGAAATTACCCGGCCAAGTGATCAGTCTGTTAGGTATGGAGGAGAACTGGAGCAAAGGAGCTCCTGTGACACCAAGTCCTGCCCTCCACTCGTGCAGCAAACCCTGTTGGGTATCACTTTGGTAAGATGATCAAGCTCCACCTCAAAACGAGTTTAATTCCTTGCCCTTGGGAGATTTTCTTTTCAGTTATCGAGGCTTGGGAGCAAGGAGTCTCTCTCCATGGATTTGCTCAGTGCCCAGCAGAAATCCTGACAGGGCCTCTGGGAGTGTCTGGATGATAAGTAGCTCTAATGAGTACTAATTACACCCAGCACATGGGTGATCAAGCTCTTTGTCTGAAACACATCAGTACAATTCAGTGTTTTCTGCCATGTCTCTATTCTGTGTCCCCATTTGCTTGGAAAGTACAGCCAGGACATGGTTTGTTCTCAGAAACTCGTTATTTATCTTATTCTGTGACGAGAATTCACTTTCAAAGAGTTCAGATAAGATGTTGGGAGGCAACACAAGAAGGAACTGGCAATTATATCCTCCCTGAACATTTTGTCTGCAATGCTGCACCAGCATCACGACAATGACTGGAAAGCCGGGGCTTCTACATGAGCAAAACAGAATGGCACGGCATGGAGAAACACTCCAGGTTGTTCTCTCTGGGGGCAAACTATTACTTTACAAATGTACTTGGAGAGACCCAAGGTTTGGGCAGAGCAGAGCTGACATGGGTGAAGAGTCTGTATTTTACCCGAACCTACTGAAGAAAGAAAAATAAAAAACAGACCAGCATTTCCAAGAAGGGAAGAAGAAGGAGAAGGAGAAGGAGAAGAAGAAGGAGAAGCAGCAGCAGCAGCAGCAGCAGCAGCAGCAGCAGCAGCACAGAGGGAGGCAATACTGTGTGGTGTTTGGGAATAATTATGAAGAATCCTCATCTTCCAACAGTGGACAAGAGCTCTAGCAGAGCAACGGGAATGTGCTGTGAACATCATACACCTGCATCAGATACTCCTCCGTGCTTCCAGCTGGGGTGGGCTTGGCAAACCTGGCTTCATTTTGAAGGCTAAAGGAGGCAGCTCAAGGTCTTTAGGTCTGGCCCTACTCAGCATCTTCCCTGTGTGGTGGGAGGAGGCACACAGTGCTCATCTTCCCCATCTGTCCATGAGTGGTGATGGTTGCACAGCCATGTTGTGTGGCCATGCAGCCCAGGAGAACCCCCAAGGGGTTTCTCTGCTGACTTTTTGGAGCACGTCGTCCTGCAAGGTGCTTCCCTGTGCCCATCCGGATCTGGATGTTCAGCGTCAGAGACCACAGGTTTTGATCCCTGGCTGGGCAAGCCGTGGTCCTTTTAGATATGTGAGTTTTCATGGATGGCCAGACATGGCCAGACTGTGCAGGCTGAGCTAGGGGAAGCAGAGGGGCTTGTTCTCATTTGTTTGTTACTGCAAACTGAGTTTTCATCAAAAAAAAAAAAAAAAGAAGGGAAAGAAATCTTGTGAAAAATGTCCTAACTGAGAAACAAATGCACACCTACTCGCCTTCTCTGGAGCAAGACCTGCCTGGACATGCCCATTCTATGTCCCTGGGAGAGGTCCCTAATCCGGGCAGGTGTCTCTGCAGTGTCACCCCCAGGTGCCAGAACAGCCTTGTTCCTCTTTGGCAGCATTCGTCAAGCTTCTGAGGTTAATGCCTAGGGTTTTTAGCTATTACTTTTTCTGAAAACTAAAAATATTCTGTTGGGAGAAGAAAGGTTTTCCAGTCATGCCGTCTCAGTATCCCCAGTGAGCTGCTGGTTGTGTGCAGGAGATGGGGCATTAATATTGCTCTGGAAGTCCCTGGCCTCGTGGAGAGCCCCATGGTGACCGTGCAAGCTGACAGCCCCGCGGCTTTGAACCAGGACCTCTGGCTCATTAGACAAATATCATTACCCTGGGTAACATCTGGACTTATCAGACTTTGTGGCTACTCCATCCGTCTTGGCTCCCATGACAATTCAGAGGTGTGCAAAGGCTCCTGGTAAACCATTCAGACCTTCCTCACCCCATCAGTTTTTGGAGTTTCCTTGATCAGGGGAAGGAGCGACCATGTCCTATGCATCACCTACTAGACATCCTCATCCTGTCCTTTGCTCCACAGAAGCTCCTCTGCTGCAGAGCCTGTTGAGCTCTCTCCTGAGGTCCTGGCGGTGAGCCCATTGTGGAGAGGACTGCTGGGAGGTGCTGCGGGAAGCCAGTTCAGCGTGGTGAGCAGCTCCAGCCCCTCAGCCACAAATGCTTTGTTTTCATCTCTAAGTAGCTGAAGAAGTGTGTGCCTATCAGTAAATCTCCATCATCCCAACTGCAGCATGTTTCCTCAGATAAGGGTGCTGTGTAATGGCAATTATATTTTCATTTGTTGTGAGAAAACTTAATACGCAGAGTGGCAGAAATGTTATTCATCCTCTGTTAATTATGAGCTACTTACTGTAGGGAATCATGCGAAAACAAAAAAGTGTAATCACATGAAATAATGGGGAAGCAGCTCGTGCACTTGCCTTCATGCAGGGTGGAATTATCTCCTGCAATGCTCTGCCACCAATTATCGTTAATAATGCTGCGTGGCCCTGTGCGTGACCTTGCCTTCAGCTGCGCAGCAGCACAACTCCCTGGGGAGATGGGTGCAAGGGCCTGCGTGCGGGCAGACGCTGGGGACTGCAATCCAGGGGTGCCTAATGCAGCAATACTCCCGTGGGACTGGGCTTACATGAACTCTGCCTGTCCCACCACGAGCTCTGATACGGAGCTGCAGGAGAATCCCAGCTGAATCAAAGAGCTCGGGCTGTTGCCTTTTTTACGTTGCTGTGTTTTCCCCCTCCAGGCTGTGGCATGCACCAGGAAAAAAACAGATGGGGTCGTGCTGGGGATGGCTGTCGGTCCGTGAGCCCAGGAGCAGGACTAGCTGTCCCTGCAGGTCCAGAGCCAAGCAGGTGGCAGGGCCAGACGTGGTCCCACATGGTCTAGCGGTCAGGATTCCTGGTTTTCACCCAGGCAGCCCGGGTTCGACTCCCGGTGTGGGAAAACACTTGTATTTGACATATTGTGCCTGTTTTTGGGGTCCCCGGGAGAAGGAGGATGCTGGCCTGCTGGAGCGGGTCCAGCGCAGGCTGCCGAGGTGGCCAGGGCTGGAGCACACGGGACAGCCGAAGGGAAGCTGAGGGACAGAGCTGGGTCTGTTCAGCCCAGAGAGAAGGCGAGGGGAAGATTTCATTGCTGCCTGGTGAGAAGGTGCATGGAAGATGGGGCCAGGCTCTTCCCAGAGGCACGTAGTGGGAGGACGAGAGGCACCAGCTGGAGCAAGGGAAGTTCTCCTTAGTTATGAAGAATAATTTTATCACCATGTGGTGGTGAAACACTGGAACGGGGGCTCAGGGAAACTGGGGGGTCTCTGTTCCTCGAGATATTCGGAACTCGACTGAACAAGGCCCTGAAGAACTTGCTGCAGCTGGACCTACTGGAGCATATAGGCTGGACTAGAGACCTTCAGAGCGCACTTCTGACCCATAAATTTCATTCTTGGAAGGTGTTAGGATGGTTTTAATTTCCCGGGGGACAGGAGAGTTGGTGGTTCCTCATCCTAGTTGAGCTGCCTGAGCTCTCTTCACCTCTCTGGTGACCCGAGGGATGGCTCCGTTGCGATGCTGGGTTACATTAGAAGTCAGTGAGACACAAAATCTGCCTTGGAAGGAGTGAGAATTGCACAAAAACATTTATTTGAGATGGCAAAGAACAGACTATCAAGGAGGCAAGGCAGGGACACTGCTTTCCTGATGGAGCTGCTGCTTCAACAGTACGCACCCTGCCCCTGCAGCTAGCACATCAGTTACACCAGGCCCGTGAAATACTCATGCATGGCTATAAATTTGTCCTGTGGGTAAGAAAAGAATGAAATAACCAGGGTGTGATCTGTACAACAGCTCGGCAACTGATGAGGATTGTCACTAATGCATTTTTTGAGCACTGTAAGCTGAACAGCCTGACATAATGTAGCAAGCACTTTAATTCCCAAAGAAAGATTTTTTTTTTCCCCAGAAAATAATAAAGAGCAACCGTAACTTCTCTGAGGGAAATTTCACCACAGATCTATGCCATATCTAATGAGAATCTTCCTTCTGAGCTCATACCATTAAGTATATGAGGAGGGATGTTACCTGCATTTTGCATCCCCTATAAGTACCTCTGCATAACGAGACTTTTACGGAGGTGTCCACCTAAAATGTCTGCACGGTATTACAAGACTTGGATTTTTCAGGGTTCAGTGCTACCACTGAATAACTTTGCCTTTGTCACACAAGTATTCCAGTTGAGTTCCTCAGACCATAGCAGGGGAGCAGGGGGCTCACCTGACCTCAAACCCCATGAGCACGTTCGAGCCTTAAAATGGACACAAGCTGCAAACAATGTTATTTGAGTCATTTGAATAATGACTAAATTCTGGATTACTTGGATCTTTCCAGGAATGACCAGGAACAAAAAAAGAAGTGAGATTCATCGTCTCAGCCCTCAGCTGTGAATTTTCTGCTCAGCTCTGCTGCTGATACTGAGAGAGCAGATGCTTCCTTACTCTGCAGAAACGCAGTGTGTGAAACAGTATTTTAACAGCTTTATCTGATATTTTATATCTCACTGTCAAACATAGCAATGATTCCACTTCTATTTGGGTAAGTAATCTGAAAAGAAGGCAGCAATAATCTCTCAGGAGAGCCAGGCACGGGACTAATTATTCCTGCTAGAGATTTGTAAAGACACATTTTCAGTGCTGGGATTTTATCATTCCACAGGGTAATTAAAAGACAACCCTGTCAAAGGAAGTTTTGCAGTCTTAAATATTCTTTTTCCTCTATGAAGAATAAACCTTTCCAAGCTCAGCATTGGGATGGCTTTATTTCCCAGTGATGAGTGACGGCCACCCATGGTACCTGCCTACCAGCCGGCTCAATGCCATGCTCGGGTGCTTGCAGTGGCTGGGCAGAGCAGCGGCTCTTTCTGTGTCACCTCTGAACGTCAGGCGTTGGGAAGGAGGGATGCTTTTGCAGAGGGCTAGACCCAGGAAGAAATTATCATCTGGCTACTGGAGAGGTTTAAAGAGACACTTCTTTTGGGCACGTTGATCAGATGATTGTCAAATGCTGTAAGTCGGAGTCGTGCATCAGCGACCGACCAGAGGCAGAATTTCTACTTGAAATTTGTTTCTTCTGCTGAAATCAAAACAAGGAAACCTGCTCGTTGCAATGGGTTATAGCTCGGCCACCTCTTGAACAAGGGTCCACAGCCTGGGACCAGAAATAACATCCTTGGCTGCTGCAGAAGAGGGATTGGTGTGTGCTGCTATGGGCAGATGTTGCCCTTCAGTCATTCCCCTTACTCCTGGGTGGGAAACAGCTCTCATATGGGGTGAGCAAGGGGTTGCTGCTTTGATCCCCTTCTCTAAGTTTATACATCACCGTGCTTTCTGCGCCAGGCCGGCTCGGTGCAACCAGCAATGATCACAACAGGAATATAAAGCAGAGTTCAAAGGATGACTGATTGGCAGACGGGATTTAGACACAGGTTTACAAATATCATGGAAGGACAAGTTACATTCAGGGCAAACTATTTGGTTATCCGAGGCAGTTCAGATCTCTAGTCATAGAGTCAAACTGCTTAATATCCACAATTCCCTCCAAGACTGATGCTGGGTTTTCCAAAAGGTGTCACTGAGCCATTTACTCTTTTAGATAACTTGATAATTTGGATAACTTGGATAATTTGAAAATCCGAGTTTGGGCATTGTCTCCAGCCCCCCCGACTCCCCCATGGCAGCAGGGGTGCTTGTGCGCAGCGTGGCAATGATACGGGATGGTCCATGCAGATGAGAGCACGAGAAGCACATGTGCACTGCCTGGTCCATGGGATGCCAGGTCAGCCTGAGACCTCTGCTTCATGCCTGTGTCCCATGCAGCCCCTTTCTGCACCTTCCTGCTTAAACCTCCCTGTTTTTTAAGATGGGGTTTATGTCCAGTAAAGGATTTGGAAGTTAAGGAGTTAATTCTTAGAGAAACAAAAACTTTGGAGCTGACTTTAGTGTCCTTGAGTAGAAAAGGAAACCACTGGCTATAGTCTGAGAACAAGGCACTGCACCTGCACCTTGTCTCCTTGTCAGCTCTTCCTTCTCCTCTCCATTAGTGCCTTTTGATGCATATGGGGACCAGGGATATGACAGGCCAGTGAGACTAATGTGACATGTGTAACGAGAAAGAAAGAGTATAAAACGCAATGTATCACAAAATTAGCATCACCCAACTGCCTGTTCCTTGGCATTCTGCCGGTTTCCATCTTTATCTGGGCATTGTTTAATTGCCTAATTGTTATACTTAATTTATTTATTTTTAACTTGCCGTGAGCATGTAGAAATGTAAATTTAGCATCAGAAGATCACTTAACGAGGGATTCCTTTTCAGAGAGGTTGACTTCTTATTTTTTTTTCCCTGGGATGTGAAAATTTTGGGCTCCAGCTCTGCCAATTCCAGCCAGATCTTGGCAGATGGCACTTAAAACCGTGTGGCAAGACTGGCGATTGCAGAGCGGGTCCGGTGCACGGGGGTGTGCATCGCCGAGCTCTCCGTTTCCCTTCCACCAGCAGCAGGCTTTGCTCAGGAGCCTCTCTCTCCCCTGCATGGATCATTTCTCAGCTTGAGGCTTCTTGCAGATACGACAGCAGGAAAACCCGAGCATCAGAGAGCTGCTCCGGCTGCGGAGGGGGACTTTGTGGCACGAGTTTTTTTAATTGGTAAAAACTGTAAAAAAGGATCCTTGAGGAACATGGCAATCTCTTGAGCTGAGTTCAACTCTCGTGAAATGTCAGTCTCTGACCATGGAAACACTTCACCGTCAGCCCTGGGGAGGGCACGTCAGCGCTGTTCGCGTCCCAGCAGTCTCCAGATTTCCAGTCTGATTTTAGGACCGGTGAAAGTGGAGGGACTCCACATTCCCGTGGGCAAGTCAGAGCCTCTGGAGTAAGAGTAAAATAGCAAATTGAGATGAGAGTTTCCCATGTACTCCATCCCAGTCAGGCCACAGAGCCTTAGTGCAAACGGCATTAATCTATGCAGCCATTTACTGGTTTTTTTTCCAAATCAGTGTTTAGAAACTTCCTCATATTTCTATGAAGACAATTCCTTATCACCCTCTTTATCTGCTAGGGAGTGCTCTGATCAACAGGAACTCTATGCTAGGAATGGCCTAATTAAGCAAAATTAGCATTTTATCATATAATACTAACATTTAATCCTATATTCATGCAGCCTGCTTTAAAGATACTCCCTGCACATCCTTTCCTGTAAGTCTCTCATGCTATGCCAGCTCCACTCTGTTTTTATCTATAAGGAATTGAGCTCGTACCTGTGACAGGTGCAGAGTGTGTTAAATCTTTTGATCATCACACAAACCACTCATCCTGATGTCCTTTAATCTAAGCAATGCAAAGAAAATCCTATGCACTAGCTTTATGCTTCTTCCATCTCCCCGAGTTTAAACAGGAGGCTCCGCAGCTACAGATCAATGGACCTAAATTGTTTGTCTTTAACTTAGGTGGGTTTAAAGGAAAGCTGCTCAGCCCAGCTGTCTGGAAGTTCACAGGATGGGAAGGGCTGTGTGCTGTCTAGTGATGGGGGAATTTGAGTTACCTTTGAAACTTGGTTTAGTTTTTACAGCAGTCAAGTAATTAAACAGGAGAAAAAAATCACAGCGAATCACTTACTGCTACATTTTCCACATCTTTCTTGTTGTTATGCTGAAACTTATAATGAAATTCTTTAATTTATCAATTATTAAGAATTTCTGTAATTCACAAATGCGGTTAGGAATTCTTCCCGCCCTCCCCCCCCCCGGGAATTATTCCTGAATAATTTGTGTGGAATAGCTGGTATTCCAATATTGCTATTGGTTCACATGGGTGGCGTGAGCCATCTGCACGTTCCTGCCTCTAGACTGGCTGGTTCTTGTACCCAGCCAACGAGGCGCGAAGATTGGGACGGAGGATCCCACTTAGTGTGATAAAACACATCTCTGCTTTTGGTCAAGTGTCCGTTCTCACATTTTCTCTCCGTTAAGTGACTCAGTGTTGTGGGAAAAGAAGAGGAAAGGGTCAGTGGAGGATCTGGGGCCGGTCATGGTGCTCACGTGCCTTGGATGCAATCCTTGTGAACCAGACATGTTTCACAGGGAAGGGAGACACTGGTTAAATCTCAACCATCATTTTTTGCTTTTTCGTGCTTTCCTACAGCCTCAAGCCCATGGGCACCAAAACATTGTCAGAAAAGCGTGAAGGGGTCCCAAAAGAGAGGTGTGCCATCAGGTAACTCTATACAATCATCTTATTTCACCTGCCCAAATAGATGTGTGTGGAGAGCAGGCACCCAGGAGACCCCCAGACTGCTGAAAATGCGACCCGCTCTTTTACCTTGTAGTTAACGTAAAAGTTAATTTCAAATATAAATATTCTTCCATGAGTGGGGAGAAAAGTTTCTTACTATGAGACCAAAAATTTCTTATCTAGAAAAAAAAAGGTGCCATTCCCTTTAATACTGCCATCAGGATGTTACAAGCAAAAAAAACCAAACCCAAACACAAAAAGCCCTCCATGCTATGCAAAATATCACAGAAACCTTTTTTCCGTTACAGTGGTCACAGGCCATTTTGCTCTTCACTGGTGACAGGGGACCATTAGAATACAATCCCTGATGCCTGCGTATCATAATGAAAATCATATTTCTTCCTGAACTGGTACATCAATTGTCTTTTTAGTAACCTGGGAAGTGCAGCTGTATGCAAACCAGGGAACGGTCCTTCACTCTTAAGCTGTTCTCCTGCAAGATAAGTGATAACTTCTTAATGTAACTTTCCAGTCCGGTAAATAAGAAGTAGCTACAACATGATCCTGTGGTTTAAATAGAATTGTCTTCCTGAGACTGAGTAGCTGCTTTCCATCCCCCCCTGGGCAGGAAAACTGATTTTGATAAAATCGGAGCATTCCTCTCTGTCTCTCTCTCTCTTCCCCTGGCACCTGCCTGCAAATCTGCAGGCAAACCCATTTGCATTTCTAAAATCATGTGCTGCGGGAACTATTCCTAAAATAAAAAAAAAAAATCGGTGGCAAGACTCTGTCCCAGCTCCTCGCTGCTGCACTGCATGTCAGGGGGATGGATGAAGTGAGGAGTTTGGGGCTGGCAAGGGAGAGAAGGCATGGGGGCTGATTGAAACAGTGGTGGGGGGATGAAGGAGACACAAGCTGTCTTGGGAGCTCCCTGGGGGTCCCCCACTGCCATCCCTGCCCCCAGGCACCGGTGCCACCAGTCCATCCATATCAGGTGGCACCGATTTCTTTACCTGTGACCTGTTTGCCTGCTACCCTCCGTGTGATCCCCGGTAGCCACCGAGCCGCTGGCCGTAGCCGCTCCCGGGGCATCTGGCGCATCCCGACTTGGAGGTGAGCGCAGGGTCGGGGCTGGCCGGTCCCCGCGGGGGGCAGGCGGGGGCACGGGGCGGGCAGCACGCACATCCTGACCCGCTTCGGAGATCGCCCTCCGCCAGGCCGGGGCTGTTTGTGGGTGCCCAGCTCTTTGCGTGGACTGCAGGCTCAAGCGCGGCTTTTTACTTGTGTGGTACAAACGATTCAGTCAATAGGAGTGAACTTCAAAGGGAATTTCTGGCAACGGCGGATACTCGGATGCGTTGCATGAAAGCGGCCCCCAGTCCAATCCCTGCAGCGTCTCCTGTGGGACGGGGACACCTGCCCAGCTGAGGGACAAAACCCGCTCATACGTGAGCCTCACCTCACCCCAGAGGCAAAACTGAGAAACGAGGGGAAGAAATTTGAATCAAAAAAATGGAAGCATTTTATTGTGAACAGCATTGTAGCTGGCTCTGGAAAGGTTTTCCTCCTGGAGGTTTTATTTTTTGTGTTTCTACTTTTTCACTGCCCCAAGCCTGCATTTTTTTAATAGAAACGGTAAGATTTCTTGTTGCAAAAACTTGCTTGGCTCCAGGCAGCAAGCCCTCGAGTCGTGCCAACCCCTCCCAGGAGAAGGAGCCAGCAGAGGAGCGGTGCCAGCCCCACGCGCCCGCCTGGCTGCACTCGCCACCACTGGCAGCTCCCCGAGGGCCCCGATTTCTTTAAATCCCTTTTGCAGGCACCCCGGTCTGTACCCCGCCGGGAGAGGAGAGGACAAATCCTGGCTCCGGCTTTGCCGGGGTCGAAGCGTGCTGCCCCGTGGCACTGGAGCAGGTCATGGCTTTTTCTCTCTTCCCTTTTCCCCTCTCATTCACGTGCACAGGGAACCCTGAGGAACAAATAATTCAATCTGCTGCTGGATTGCCAAAGACTTTAATGAAAGCGCTATTTATTTAGTGTCGTCTGATACCACATCTACGGTGACAAGGCAGGGGGCTGAGTAATAACAGGTCTGGAAGCAAAGCGCAGAGCAGAGCGTGCCACCAGCATAGGAGTGTTCCAAAAATATATGATTTCAGTTTCTGGTTTAATTAGAATTTATTTTAAGTGGGTTTGCATCAACTAATGAAACAACTGTCATTGATGAACTGCTGCTGGGCAGGCTCGAGTAGATTTTAATCTCTAACCAGCAGCTCAGGCAGCTAGTGTGAGGGGAGCCTGAGGAAAGTCTATTAGAGATAGACATCAATTTAAAATTACTCATCTTAAGGGAGTATCGATGCAGAGGGGAAACCATTACAGAATAGAGAGTTATATGTCATTAGATAACTGATCCGAATTCAGGGCTCACCTTAAAACGTAAATGATATTGCAGGCAGCTTGTTGCGTTAACTGCTAGAAGGGGGGTATTTCTTACCAGATCATTATGCCTCGAAAGTTCATGCTGTGTACAGGGAAGAGTTTTGGAGACTGACAGCGAATGGCCATCCGCAGGCCAGATGTGCCCCCCCAGGTTCCCCACAGATGGTTTTGCAGACAGTCCAGGGAAGTGGGAGGATTGAAAATGCCATCCTGCCGATGGGGAAACTGAGGCACAGCAAAGCTATGCAAATTCCTCGAGGTTAACCTATCTATGCGAGACCACAGGAATAAACCTGGCTGTCCTGAAGATTGCTCCTGCAGTCTGACACCTGCGTTATCCTTCATCCTTCAAGAGCCTTAGATCCTTAATCCAGGTTATTTAGAAATAGCTGGATATTCCCATGCTTTGGAAAAGGCCCCAGCGTTTATTTGTCAGACCTGAAACCAGCAGTGCCCTGTATGGGTGCTGGCAATGGCTGATGCAGGGACATTCCCCAGGCCAGCGGTCCCAGCAGCTACCTGGGGCAATGGGCAATCCAGCAGCGGTGTGAAATCACAGGGGACAAGTGTCAAAATCACTGCTGATCACTAAGATGCTGTTTCCCATCGCCTTTCACCGAGGCTTGGGATGAAACTGTCCGTCAGACCTCTGGAGTCAGTTCTCAAAGGTGGTGAGGGCTCCTCTGGGCTGGTCCTTGCTCCTGTGAGATGTTGATGCCAGACGTGGCTCCTGGAGGCATCTTTCCAGTGGTGGGTACCAGAAACAGGCCTGGCCTGCAGGATGGGTGCATGGGAGAGCAGCACCCAGCTTCCCTGGGGACTTGCACAGAGTGGGCGTGCTGGAGGAAAAGCACGGGGCCCCAGTCATCTCTGAAGCACTTCCCAAAGAGGAAAGTGTGAGACACTCCTAGTCACCGGGGTATGCATGGAGAGGAAAAATAAGGAAATTATTATAGGAAAAGATAATTATCTATTTACGGTTATTATAAGGAAATTGTAATTATTATAAGGACAATAAGGCAAACAAGGTCAGCCCTTCACCACAGAACCTTTCTTCTAGCCAGGATGTGAGAGTGTTCAGCCCAGCCTCAAAACCACCTGGCAGACACTGCGGTGCTGCCTGCCTCCTTCCACACCACGCGGCCAAGGTGCAGCTCCTCTCTTCCCTCTGTGCCGCCCTCCCAGCCCCCCCATCCGCCCCAAGCCACCTCGGCAGCCGTCAACAAGCGTACAACACAACCACGCCAGGGCAGGAGCGTCTGCCACCCGCTTTTGCAGAGCTGTGCATGGTGCTCGCAGGCACCAGGCGATGGAGACGTGGGCTTTGTCCTGGGGAAGACCCGGGACTGTTACACAGCAGCTTCTGCAGCAGATCCAGACAGAATCAGGGCAGGAAGGGAAATCATCCAAAGGATGTTTGACACAGTAGAATTTGTTTTTACCTCTTTCCTTTAAAAAGCAAAGCAAAGCAAAGCAAAACAAGCTAGGAAATTACATGCATGCTTTTGGAATGAGACAGTAGCTCAGGGTCATCGGTGTTTATTTCCAACATTTTATCTTATTTCCGTGTGCACTTTTTCAAAACAAGGCTTTTGGCTTTTTCCTTTTCTCTTCCATTTAGTCTGCATGCCCAGCAGCCTGAGCTCTGAAAGGTAAGCTTAGCACTGAGCTGTCATAAACAACCCGAAATCACACAGCAAACACATTCCTCCTTCCCTGCAACTGTCACTCTCCTGTCCACTTGTACAATGAGTTTTTCTTTCACCATTTATGCTCCTGGAGAAGAACAAGGATGCAAACACAGCCTGCGTTGTTCGGGAGCACTCTGATGACCCCCGAATTTAGATGACACCGTCTCTTCTTGTGATCAAAACGAGCATTGACGTGGGCATTGCTGAAATGGGCTGGAGCACTGCGGCCGGGGACAGCGGCAGCGCAGCTGGGCTCCCAACGCCGTGCCGGGGAGCAGGACTCACATCTTCCTCCCTGCACCAGCCTCCAAATCTGATGGAGATGCTTTCTCTAAGCCACCACACCGGGAGTCACCAGCCCAGCCCATACCTCCTCCAAACCAATCGACACATCTTGGGTGGAATCTGTAGCATCAGAGCTTTGGAAAGCTTCGTTTTCCATCCGAGCTAGTGCTTGGCCTGGCAGCTGCTGGAGGTTTCTCCTGCAGTCCCCGCTGTCCTGGCTCCCTCCCCGAGAAGGCGGTTTGGAGGAGAAAAGAGTTGGGTGTTATTTAAATTTTTTTTTTTTCAGCAGAAAGAGGGAAAAAATTATGTTATATGTGGGGATTTTTTTCTTCTTTATTATTTTTCTGCAGTGAAATGGAGTTTTTTGATATATTGAATATATTTAATATTCAAATGCTGAGAATTTGCAGGACGGAGCAGACAGAGACTGCCTCTTGCGATAAGAGACATTATTACTGTTGTGAAGAATTCCTTTAAGATGCCATCTTAATCGTTCTGCTATTGAAATGGAAGAATAAAGTAATAAAATTAGATGTTTTGAAGAGACTTGATTAAAAAAGTAATTATCCTGCCAACTCGCGGGTTCCCACATCCTGTCAGGCTCCTCCAGCTCAGCCCCTCTCCTCACCAAGCCCCTCCCCAGTTACCCATGGGGAAGGCAACCCCTTCGTGGCTGGGCATCTCCAAGCCACAGCCCCTTCTTCCCTCCTTCCTCCGGACACGCTTTGGGGCTGTTCTGGAGTACGACTCCCCTGCTGGTCCTGTCCCCCAACCGGGGCACCCCGAGTGCCCTTCTCCTCTCTCCCCAGCCAAGGTCTCCCACCCCGGGCAGCTGCTCCCAGCCAGCACCCCGGGGTGTCCCTGCACTGAGGCCAAGCAGCCCCACGCAGCCCATCCTCCCTTTTCAGCTGGAGGCTCGGCAGCATGCTGCAGGTCTGGATGCCCACCGGAGACCATGCACGGGAGCACCGAGCCCACGGGGCTGGGGCACGGCTGCCTCGGGGCGCCTTGCAGACCCTCCTGGTGCAGGGCTGCTGCTGGGCACTGCAGCAGTGCTGTGGTCTGGCTCTTGGCTCAGGCCATCGGGCTGGAGGAAAAGGCACAGCTTCCTCCCAGCAGCCTCAATTCCTGCTCTGTGGCTTCACCACCCTGCGCGAGCGTGCACAGGAACCCTCTGAGGTCTGGGGCACGTGGGGAGCACCCCCCGCATCTCCTTTGAAAGTGCCTCATGCCAATGATGTGCATCATTTCTGCCAGCACCTTTGTGGGGGGCCAGCCTGGGGCTGGGGTGCCCCTGCACCCCAACACCGGGCTCCCCACAGCCTGTGGGAGGTCCTGGCCCTGCACACCTCTGACCAGGACAGACAGGGGATGCAGGATGACGTCCTGTGCCTGGGAGCGCCCTCCTGGTGCATGGGATGGGTGCAGGGTCTGCCCAAGCACTGGCCCCAGCAGCAACTGGCCATGCTGGAGGGACAGACTTTCCCAAGGAGGAGAGGAGGGACGGCTGCACGCAGAGCTGTGCCGGGCCTCCCAGACCCTCACAGCTGTAATTGTGGAGCTTGTTCATTCTGCATTTCTAATGGGGAAACACAGATGGTGACAGCTGAGTGCAAAATGCATCTATTAAAATCTGCTGCTGATTGTTCCTCATAATGGGCTTCGGGTCTTTTGAAATATACTGCAGAGAATACACATCTTAATTTGGGGATGTAGCAGGTTACGGGAGACTTGTGCCTGTGTCTGTCTTTGTCTCTTGCCCATGGCTAGACATTTTCTGGCCATTATTTATTATTTTCATAGTAGAATAACTGGCAATCCATCTCTGCTGGGGCCAAATGGGAGTTAGAGAAGTCCTGGCTGAATAAGTTCTCCAACTGGAGACATGAGGCTGCCCAGGGAGGATGCCCTTCCCAGGAGAAGGGCTAGCTGTACTGCAAGCCTATTCTTTAAACGACTGGAGGCTCTGGTAGCAAGGTGGTGGGGTAATGTGGAAGGAAGCCATGCAATGAAAAGAAGATCCAGCAACAGCAACTTGCTGTTTGAGAGCTGCAGGTGTTGCGAAGCTGGCTCTCCCTTTGGAAAGCCTGGTGGAAAAGGCAGATATCAGCGGGAGCTGTGATCTACCCCCACGTGCAAGGAGCAGGGTTGAGCAGGTCTGCCTGGGCTGGCTGGTGAACACAAGGCATTTGTAGTGTCCCTCCACACCATGCAGACCAGGGTGTTGTGCACCAGTCATCCCACTGAGGTCCTCAAATACCTCCAGGAAGAGGAGTGAGATGTAAATGCTCACTAGGCCTGAAAAATCAAGGTGACGTCTTCTGCTGGACATCCTGAATGCAAGGACATTTAATTTAGTGGATATTCTTCAGAAGAAAAGCTTTGCCTGTCTCTGTGCATGAGCTCCCCACTGGGGGTGGATACATTTTCATGGGTGAAGCTGTTCGCTTTCAGCTACAAGGGGCTGATCTCCTCCTTGATCACTTCAGGACAGAAGTGGAAAGGTATTTGGTGGCAGAGAGATTTCTGGAAGCCAGAAGTGTCCATGAGACCAGCCTCATGTTAACCAAGCCAGGCTCCTTCTGCTGGGGAGGAATAGACCTTTGTGTTAATATTCACCACTGTCTGCCTGGGGAGCTGGGGAGGGTGGGCAGGAGAGGAGGGACAGTGCCACTGGGGCTGTGTCTCCTGCTGAGCACAACAGGCTGCTGAAGGCATGAAGGAAAAGAGGTGCCATCTAACCCAAGCCTGGGAAGCCAGTTGAGAGCTATTTATCAGCAATGCCCTTCCATCATCCACCACCTGCAGGTCAGAGGACCTGTGAGACCAGCAGATCCAGGGGGGGACCAGAGGAAAACCTCACAGATGTGGAGAAAATTTGACACCAAGTCCAGACATCTCCACTTGTGCCCAGAGCAGGGAGCATTCTGGGCTCCCCACCGCCAGACTGGGACGACTCCACGTCCCAGACACGCTGCTTGCTCCAGCAGCCCTGCCCAGCAGTGACAGCCATGCAACCCCATCCCAGGGCTTTGCTGACCCATCCAGCTCTGCCCGCAGCCCTGCACCACCTCACTGCTTGGGACCTGCCTGCACCGCTCACGCTCTGCTGTCTTGCCATGAAAAGCCACCACTTCACCGGAGGAAATTTCCGAGCTGGCAAGATTTCTCCCGAGTCGGAGACTCAGCGAAGCTCCCACTGCTCTGGCAGTGACCTTATAATTAAGCAATGTAGAGGGGACTGCTCCCAGCCAGCTCCCTGAGTGCTTATATTTCAGTTTGGGCTACATCCAGCTCTAGTAAATCCATTAATTACACTTCATACAGTGGCATTTACTGATGAATGAAAGATTTCATTAAGTCCACCTGCTTCCTAAAGTGCAGTAAGACCTCGGACAAGGACCCCTGAGCCCTGGCCCCGGTTATTTAAGTAGCAGTGCTGTGCCTCCTTGTTACACATACGCCTCACCTGCGGGGAGGATTTAGCCAAAGATCTTTTCTTTTATCTCCGCTGTGCTGCTCGGTCCCAGGCAGGGAGAAGCAGGGCTGCAGAAGGCAGGACTGCCTTCATCCTCGCTGGCCGTGCAGCCTTGCTTTTATACTGTGCAGGGACACAGGAGCCAACTCACTTCCAGGGAGAGAGAGGAGATGCATTAAACTTTCATGAAAACAAGTCAGCGACAAAGGCAGAACATGAGCTCTTCCCACCGCGGCAGCTCAGGAGGACTCTCCAGGCACCGGCCTCACAGCACAGGGACCAGGCACTGATGCAAGGTAGGGCAGCCTCTTAAAAAGGCTCTGATCTGTGCTCCAGAGGATGTCCATGTGTCCATGGCACCTCCACATTTGCTCTCTGAAATCTTCCTTTGTCCCATCAGCGTGTGATTTTGACCATCAGAATACATTGAGGCAGTCCAGACATGAAAAAGCTTGAAAAGATGGGGTCTCAGCTCGAGGGCAAGTTTGGGTGTAGACTCCTTACCTCTTTAGAGTTTCACTGGAGGATGTGACCTCCACAGTTAGGGATGCTGGTGCTCTTTGCCTTGGAGGATTCATGTGGATTCTCCTGCATCAGCTCCAGCAGCCCTTGGCCAGCACGAGCAGTGAGCAGGGCTGTTCCCGCCTGCTCTCGTCCTTCACTTCTTACCTGGTGGCCGTGCTGTGCCCTGGGAGCCGAGCGGGCACTGCGCTGGAGGAGAGGAGCGGGGAGGGAGAGTTAGTGGCTAACAAACACAGCTGTCTTCAAGCATCATCAATCTTGTGTATCTCTTCGGTGTCAGGACTGGAGTTATCTCCCAAAGCAGGGCTGCTGCACTGCCTGGCCAAGTCCCACGTGCTCTCGAGCACAGTGGCCTTGAGAGACTTGGTGTGAGCCACAATTACGCACCGTCACCACCCCACTGGCCATCACCAGTTACAGGCTCAAACACTGATGGGTGGGAGAGCGCATAGCAAAGGTTTATCTGTGAGTTCTTCTTTCGGGGTCTTGATATCTCCAGGAGGTCCATTTCAAGCTTTTCTCCCCAAGCAGAAGGACTGTTCTGGGAATCACCAAGCTGGGACTAAAGCCCAGAAATCTTGGAAACTTGCTGGCATCACTCATTGCTCCAGCAGGCTCAAGGACTGGGAGTCCTGTCATCCCCTCCCCGGCAGATCATGCGTTGAGAGCAGAGGAGCTGCATCCTCTCCTCCACCAAAACCCATGATCAGGCTGGGAATGGACATCTCTCTCCCCATCTCAAGCTCTGGGCACACTTTCCTATGGATATATTTAACATCTATATGGCAGCTGCTCACACAGAAAAGCATCACAGGTGAGACTTTCATGATTTCTATACCAGTGCTTGGCTTGAAGAACAAATGCTATTTCCTCTGCTCCGCCTGCAAAGCGGTGACCAGTTCCAGCTGGTTTAACAGCCTCCCAAGGATGTTTCCTTGGCATGGGAATAGCTGGAAGCAAGATGTTAGAGCAAGGTAGGTATGGTTTGTCTGCTGTGTGCTAAGCCCCAGGAGAGATGCCCTGCGGGGTTACCACCATCCTGCAACTACCTGATGGGACTATTAGAGACAGAAATGTTCTGACCTAACCAAGTTACCTACTTACCAGTCTCCAGGCTGAAAGAGGCTTTGTGTGGTGCAGTGATGGTTAGGTAAGATTTTCTTCTCTCCAGGCTTTACTTGAGTTTCCTCCAAACCCGGACATGGAGGGCAGATTTTCCCACATTGCCACCTTCCTCAGTAGGATGTCAGTGAGCAGATTGTGAGGCTGATGAGAAGCGTGAAGTCTACAAGAGCAGGTTGCAATCAAATGGAACTTGACTCAATGTGGAGACCATTTTCCAGGACGGGCTCCTGGTGTAAAGCCTGTCCCTCTCTCCTCTGCTTCACCCCAGAGGCTCTGCTGCCCTCGGCTCTAATCAGCCAATTGAAGACACTACAGTGGGAGAGGAGAGGGGATGGGATGTAGAGCACGAATACTTGTTGAGCATTATGTCTGAGCAGCCTGTGTTTGAAGCAGCTTACACAGCAGCTTTGAACAGCCAACTGCCTAACCACCTTTAGACACTTTAATTCAGAGCAGGTTTCCACTTTCAGGCATTGCCCAGCAGGGCTTCTGCCTCTGCTCCTGCCAGCCGAGCTCCCGTCCCCTTCCCCCTTACCACACTCATCTTGACCCTGACCCCATGACAACCCCTCCAAGCAGAACTCATCCCACATCTTTTTGGGTTCATTTCTTGCCCTTCCCCAGGAGGGCTGCAGGGGCTCTGGACCATCTCACACCACAGAGCGTGAGGACGTGCTGCTTGCCTGCGTCCTGCAAAGCTCTATGGTTGGGAGCTGCCGCAAGCCCTACTTAGGACAACCAGGGACCACTCCCTGCAACCAAAAGCCATGAGTCTCCAGCCCTCGATAGCTGCTGTGTCAAGTATTATTTCTGGCAGATCACTAGCGCTCAAATGACAGATACATTAGCTGAGTCAAGGCCGAGGATGTAAATGTGCAGCTGGCAGAGCTGGTGTTTAAGCAACAAGACATGACAGCGGTTGGGTTTTGAAGTGATTAGTGCCTGTCTCAGGCATGCGGAGAGGCAGGAGGCCGAAGGTCAAGTGACTCGAAGCGCTTGCAGAGCATGGTAATCATTGTGGTGGGCACTTCAGAGCCCCGTGCTGTCAGGAGCGTGGCCATGGTGCCTGGCCAAACTCGAGTGCTTTCTGAGCATCCTTCACCCAGCGGGGACCTTCCCCGTGGCCAGGCAAACTGAAGCTATAGATGTGACTGGAGCTTATATGGTGTCATTTGTTCTGTGAGGACTCGGTTGGACTGTACAGCCGTCTGTGGCACTGCTGTCCCCTTGCTGCCCCAGGGGCAGGTATCCATGGGTCCCGTGTGCTGTGCCCCCTCCGTCTCGTCTGCTGCTGCAGTACAGAGACTGCCTGGAGGCAGGTAGCGCACAAATTGTCCCACGCTGGGGTACATCCTAACTGATCTCCTCCTCTTCTCTCATGGTTAGAAATCCTGGCCTAAATCCTGACTTTTCAGGTTGAACATCCCTGCCACAGCCTTGGCATCGAGATGGCAGTGAGCTTCCTCATCGACTGACCTGCTCCACGAGACAGCTCTGAGCTCAGCTCCAGGCAGCCCTCCTGCTCCTGCTGCAGGACACAGCAGAAAGGACGTCCCAGCCCCTCACTGTAGCCCCTGCAATATCACACTGCTTTATCACTTTCCTTCCTTCTTCTTTCCCCACTCAGCACATGAGAGTTTTCCCACCCACTTGACTTTCTTGCTGTCCTGTTTCTGAGCCTGAAAGCGGTCCTGTGCCCTCGCTGAGGGGCAGAGCTTGCCTGGACCCAGGGCAGGATAAAGGCAGCAGCTGAGCAGCTCAAGGGGCTGCTGCTGGGTATTTCTTACCTATTGCTAAATCATTTAATGAGGGCAGAGTTGCATAAGAGTGATTTTAATCCCTCCTTTAAAGAGTCACTAAGTTAATATAAGCCCAAGAGGCAGGTAGGTGTTCCCCAGGAGTGGGGACTACCCAATTTATTGCACAGAGTGCAGCATGTCCGGTGACCTCCCTCTCTCCTGCACTTGTTTTCTCCTGCCATGAGAGAGTCTTAATGGGGTGGCTCAGGGGAGCAGCAGCTCCTACACGAGGTCTGCAAGGATGTCACACCGCAGTCCTGGTTCCACTGGGGCAGCCCCTGTGGTGCTGAGAAAGGTGTAAGTCCCAGAGAAGGAGGAAATCTGCTGGCAAGGGAGGATGTCAGGTAGCTGAGAGTTGCCCTCCAGGGTCTTCTTACATCAAGAATGCTCCCACAGCAGAAAGGACCCTGTAAGACAAGGAGCCGCAAGTGGTGATATTGGGAAATGCAATTATTAGACACACAGAGCTGGTCTGTGGTATCAGATAGGACTCTGTGAGTATTGTCTGCTGGGTACAAAGGGAACAGACCTCAGGAGAGATGCAGGTAAATTACTGGCACAGTCCTGGGGACAGCTGGTAGTTGTGGTCCATATTGATACCAGTGATGTAGGCAAGAATAAGGTGGCTGTGCTGGAGGTTAAACGCAGGCTGCTTGGCAGGGGCTGATTTCCAGGACTGCTGCAGTAGCATCCTCAGCGATACTGCAATGCCACAGCTGAGGTCTGAGGGACAGGCAGGAATCAGGAGGCTTGGTGTGAAGGTGAGATGATGGTGCACAGAGAAGAGATTTGGCAGAGGTAGGAGCTGAGGATCCAGGACAGGAGGGATGGTCTACACCTTACTCATGGCAGAGCCAGGGTGACAGTTAGCATGGTCCAAGGGGTCCTGGGGGCATATTTAGGCTAGGGACTGGGGACAGCTGGCAGGCAAGGAAGAGCACCTGGTTCAGGTGACCTGTTCAGCTTGGTGGACATAGCTCAATGCACCTCTGAAAGGACCAGTGGGACATGAACACAACAATTACCGTAAATGAAGGTGGCAAATGAGGCCACCTGCGATCCAGCTGACCAACCGCATCAGCATGAAGCAGCAGGGCCATAGCAAAACTTCCACAAGCTCCTACGCCAACATCAGAGGTCTACAGTTAAAATGGAGACCTAGGCTGCCTGGCATCAACACTGATCCTAACCCAGGGGGCATCGAGGAGCCCTGGTGGAGGGAGGATAATCCATGAAATGCAGTGTTGCTGCGTTACCGGCATCATGGGAACGACAGAGCAGGACGGTGGGAGGGTGGCAGGGCATGTGATAATATAAAGAACAGCATTAAAACACTAGGTGGAAAGAGGAGCCCTAGGGAATCCTTGTGGGTGGAAAACCCGAGGTCTAATAATAAAAATGTGCTACAGGAGGGCACTACCCTGACAACAGTGGCGAGGAAACATTAATGGGATAAGCAAAGCTGCAAATTTAGGCCAGGTAGTGACTGTGGGAAATGTCAGCTACCCACGCACAGGCCAAGTCGGTGCCTCATTGGGCCTAGATGAAGAGATTGCACTTTTGGACGTGACAGAAGCTGCGTCCTAGGGTGATCAGCCTTACAACCCGCAAGGAGCGATGCCGGTCTGATTTAGTCTTGATTGAGAAGGTACCAGTGGGGCATCCCCTCTACTCGGTCAGGCTTGGCACGGTAGCGTGGGCAGCAAGCCGAATCGCCCCGCTACGTGGATGCTCGGCTTCAAGAAGCGAACTACATAAAAATGAGGCGAAAGGACAAAGGAGGAGTGCAGAGAGCAAGAAGCTGTAGAGCAGCTCAAGGGGAATTCAATAAAGCTGGTGGGAGATTGGTTTAAAAACAAGTCAGAGAAAGCACTGCTTTTCACGGCAGACTTTTGGAGCTGACTGCCCCAAGGAGGTGGTGGAGGCAGGTGGTGTCAACAGGGTCAGAAAGGCCTGGCACAGATTCATGGACAGCAAGTCACTGAATGGATGAACAGGACAGGGTGATGTCGCTAACGTCCCTATAACATCCCTAATCCAACAGCTGTGGGCCACCCGCCAGGGCCAGCGTGGATGCCACAGCCATCGGCTGCTCCTAGAGCAGAACAGGCAACTTTTGGTGGCCCCTCACCCTGTTTCCTTGCTTTTTGCACAGCCCTTTTCTTTGCAGAATTTATTTAGGATTTTAACCAAAAGCGGCTTTTTAAAACGTGTGCTTAGAACCGATTCTTTTTGTTGTTGATTTTCTCTCTGCAACTTAGAAATATCTTCAGCAAAAGCAAATAAGCCTGAGCAGGTTTGTCAAATCCTTCACGGGAAAAAAAATAATAGTTACCTACCAGGTTTATGGTAAACAGAGCCAAATAATGGGCAAATGCTTTCCCAGTAAGAGCGGGGATGGCCGCACGGAGTTGCACAAAGTGCCCTAAGTGCAGAATTTGCAACCTGATCTCTGCTGTCAAAACCCAAAACAAAACAGCAAAGGAAAAGCAAAGCCCTCCCCTCCCCGGACACCCTCCACTATCACCTACGTCACCGAGAGCCTCATTAGCCTCACGGACTTCCAAGGTGCTCATTAAAACCTCCCACGGGAAGCAGAGGTCCATCTACCAGCATGTTGTGACACGGGTGGCTGTGGGCATGCCATGCTGCCGGGGAAGTTTCCCTGTGGGTCCTACCGATCCTGCACATGGGCGTAAATCAGGAGTAATCCACTCACCTATTTATCTAACGAGGAAAAATTATTTCCCTTGTGCTACAACTCCTGCCTTGGCAGATTTGTCCTGGCACTTCATCGCTCCTCACCGCTGTTCCTCCTCTTCCTCCCCACGTGACAGTGAAAGCTGCAGCGATAACGAAGCCTCCATCCTTCGGCCCCAGCCTTTACATGCAAGCTTACAAGGCTCTGACAGTAAAAAATGGTCTTTTATGTGCTGCAGAAGTTCATAACGTTCCAGTGTTGATAGGGATAGAGTGCAAAAGAAATAAAATCAATAAAATATTCAAAGCTTTCACATTATAAGCTCGAGCAAAACTTTTTACCAAATGTTTACTGTATAATAAATTCTATTAAAAAGCCCGAGCTTGCATGGTGAAGAGGGGTGGAACGTTGTCACTTTAATTGCAATGGCATAAATATTTGATATTCAGTAAATTAGATCTGTAGCTCTGAAAACATTCTTGCAAATGGATTTTTACCTGTAGCACAGTGCCATTAGCAGGAGAAAGTCAACACAGCCCCAGGGCCTGTAATTAACTCAACCCAAGCAGAACTAAACATTTGTGACAGTTTTCCTGGTCTGGAATTAACTGTCATAGCAGAGAATGAAAGGAAGTGCATTGTCACATTATGTTTACGTAAAGTCTGTAAAATGCTGTGTTTTGTATTTTTGTTTTGTTAAGTCTGGGTTTCATGCCCCATTATTTTTTTCATCATTAGAGACAAGCTTAAAAACAACTAATGATGTATTTTATACCCTCAGACTAGTATCGAAGCCATCTGAAAAAAGGGGGAAGACATTAGCTCTGTAATTCAATTTTTTTTTTTTATTTTTTTTTCTCTATAATGAAGCATGGTACACCGTGTACTGGTATAAATCATAATGCTGTGACATTTGAAGACATTAGAAACTCTGGTTTTCCTATCTGATTCAAGGTTCTCAGATAATAAGCAGTTGTCTAGCCCATGTCTGTCTATTTTATTGGGGCTGGGGGAAGGCGTTATGTATGTTTTTTCCTTCTTTTCTTTCCTCTTTTTTTTTTTTTTTTTGGTATTTACAAAAAAACCTGTCACTCTACTGAAATGCAAACCCTTGAGGGCAAATCTGCTTAATGCTTCCCTGAAAGCTACTTATTGTCCAGTAGCTCAGAGAAAATCTGTACAACAGTAATTGAAGGGATGTGTTGAGCTTTCTGACATTTTGTCCTAGAAATTATCTTACCTGAAAAAGAAAGGGGTATTTAGCAAGAGAGCTCCTGTGCAATTTGGAAATGTAAGGATACTCATAAACAAGCCGATTAAAATAGATGTGGCTTGCTACATCTACAGTAATAACTTGGGCAAATGTGATAGCTTACATTAAAAGGGAAAAACCAGCCTATGGCAAATGTATGTCTTTTGCTGAAAGCAGGGATTGTGTTATAATCTTGTCTCTTTCTTGACATATTGAGAAGACAAGCAAATAAGGAAACAAAAATGTCAAGATATTTTTTTCCTAAAGATTGCCAGATAGGGAGAAAAAAAAACAAGGCAAAATTAACACCGCACTCGGATCCTGCCTGTGCTGCTCTGCCTTAATGCTCACCTAAATTAAAAGCTTTTATTTTGAATTTCTGAATATCTCAGGGAGAGAAGAGAAACCCCTCTTTTCCCAAGATACATCATGCAAGAAATGACCTCAGCTAGATGTAATTTTTATTTTGCATTCCATTTCAGCATAGAAGTCCCTCTTGTTTTGCTACACTGGTGCCAGTTGCAGAAGGATTTTTAATGGTTTCTAATCAGCGTGCAGTTGCCTGTGAACTTCAGTCTCCTATTATGGCAGTTTCCACATATTTATCCGTATCCAGAAACACTTCTTTGATGAGCACACAACATTTTCATTAAGAGAGAGAGAAAAAAGCAAGAAAGGCAGGAAAGCAGCCTCTGGAAGAGGGGAATCTGTGCAAACCCCCTTATGCCGGGAGCTTTCCAATCACAACAGGAAAGGGACCCTAACGCTGGGAGAATAAACAAGCGAGAGCAGATGAGGGTTTAACCGCTCTTGACAATCAGAGGCTCGGTTTCAAGTGACTTCATTCAGGTCAGAAATTGCAGCGATGAGGAACGTTTGGTTGGTTTTTTTTTTAAAAAACCCGCCCCTTAGGGGCTGGACACGGCATGGTGCTGAGCCTGCGACGGGCACTGATGCGGCTGATGGGACCTGCAAGGACTTTGTAGCTGCCGGAGGGTGCTCAGCCCCTGGCAGGACCAGCCCCGCTGGAAGATGATCCTTGCTAGCAGGACTTTCTGCTGCTGCGTATCTTCTTACTGAATTAGGCAAATTACAGTGCACTGTATCTTTGCTAAATTAATTAGCTCAATTAGGCTGGGAGGGATGGAGAGGCGTGCGTGTGTGCTGCTTCTCGCTTTCCCTCTTTGATCACTTACCTGCTCCTGGAGGCCCTGAGGTTTACGAACAGCAGACACCACCTCGTCCCCATCCCCCATGGGATGACCGCCCATGAGGCACAGCCTCCGGCCATCCCCGGTGGCAGCCGGCTGTTTCCCCAGCCCCGGCGTGTTTCCGGGAGCCGGCAGCACTGAGTGCCTTCAAGCCCAAGCTTCGAGCCTCCTGGCCACAGAGTGTCTTCCTGCTCCCAGTTTAGCTTTGGGCTGGGGGCTGAGCTTTTTGGCAGCGGGGAGATTTACCACCCATGGGGTCCTGTGCCCTGAGCGCTGCCGCTGGCATCTCAGCACTGAGCATCGCTGGTGCCGGCACACCTGGGAGGGTTCACACCACCAGGGCCGGAGGGAGCATGTCCCTGTCCTCTGGGATGGGGCACATTATACCCTCCCAT
Source organism: Gymnogyps californianus (assembly GCF_018139145.2). Lineage (NCBI taxonomy): Eukaryota > Metazoa > Chordata > Aves > Accipitriformes > Cathartidae > Gymnogyps > Gymnogyps californianus. Next base: position 3,128,096 of record NC_059487.1, on the reverse strand, counting down.
CCTTTCAAATTTCCCTGCCTCTGGCTTCCCTTCGGCTGGGGGTTTGTCACCGGAAAGCGGGATCTCAGAGCACATCATCTCCCAAATATGAGAAACGTCATGGCCACTTCTGAAGCTTTTCTGTTGCCTCCTGCTTGAAGCGTTGCGGGTCAGGCAACTCTAACTCCAGCCTCAGCAGCTGAAGAGGTGTTGAGATCTCCCTTTTGGGATCAGACTATGCCTCTGCCAAGCCCTTTGCCTCCCACTCAGCAGCCATGTAAAATACCAGCAGAAAAGCCTGAATTCCATGAGTGAACAAGGAGCCTTGGGAATGCTGAGTGCGGCCGCCCAGGTCCCCCTGCCACCATGGAGGGTCACACCTTGCTTCCACCACCAGGAAGGTGTTCAGGACCCCCTCCTCAAGCCCCATGTTGGAGCAGCATCAATGTCTCCAGTCATCTGCCTAACTCCTCAGGGCAGGCCACTACCAGGAAAACACCCCCGGGAAGCTGCAATATCCAAAGCTCTCTTTTCTCATGTTTGTGCATGATAAAGGATTCAGCACATGGACAAGAAACCAAGTTCTGATTTATTAGTAGCAGCTAAACAGTAAAAGACAGCACAAGGTCTATCAATACTGCTTAGTGGTAAAACCCAGTGTAATCCACTGCATGGCAAAATAATCAAGAATGTCACTTTTCATAGGATTCATCAGAAACAATAAGACATCTCACAAACAATCGTTGCCCAGCATTAACGATCAGACGTAAAGAGACCTGAGTGCAATTACTAAAGAAAACAATTATATGTCAGCAAATACATTCATCTTCATTTGATTTAAGCACCCACCTTCTATGGCTATAAAAGGTATCTGAATGTTAACTTAATTTGCGGGGCATCAAATTGAGCTAGCATGAATCTGATTTCAGCAAGGCGGTGCGAAGGGAGGTGAGGGGTAGAGCAGACACACGGATGAAATGAAGCTCCAGGACCGATGTCGCCATCACAAGGCTCTACATGGGAACCCTTCAAAAGACCTGGTGGCTTCCCTTGTGCTAGGTGCACACCGTGAGATTGATGGAGTTGAAGGCTGACTGCAGCCTCTCTGTTTTCAGACGTTTAATTCTTTTACCTCCCCTAAATCACAATTTTCCTCTGAAAGAGGACATGTTTAGCAAAAACAAATATAAATGGGAAACTGGTTTTAGATCAAAAATAATCTCCATGAAAAATTTTCTCTTAATGCAAAGGACAGTAATTTTTTTCCTGTAAGCAAGAATAAGTATGTTTACTTGCACTTGAAGAAAGCATTGCTTTCTGCGGCTCTTTATCCTGGCCACAGCCTGGAGGCTGAGATACGTGGAAGAGCCAGGGCCTTTCTGGTCTCCTTTGTGGAAACCAGTTCCTGGGCTCCGATCTTCAAATACATGTGTGTTTTGGGGTGTTCTCCAAATCTTGAGTTTCTGCTAGCCCTCCAGTATGCCGGCTGTTACTTTCTCATTCCAGCTGATAGCATCAGCCCTGGTTGTACGGCTGCGCTGCCACAAGCCGCAGCGCCGTGCCTCTGCATCTCGGTGACCTGCTGGGCAAACTGCCCCTTCCTGACCCACTTACCTGGGCGGGCAGCAGACACTTCCCACCAGGCTGATCTCAGGAAGAGAAGAGAAATGGTGGCAATTTGTCTACCTGTTTTAATTTTGAGCTCAAACACTTGTGATCAGGTTGAAAGGAAAAGGAAAGTAATACCAGAAGGGGAGAAAAGGCCTTTTTTTTTTTTTTGTGGGACTGTCACATTGAGTCCCACATAGTCACTTTGATTTTTTTGCTAGTTTTGAATACTTACCTTTTCCTAGTGATTAGCTCTACCTCACCCTGGCATCATGCTCAGGTTTTTTCCAAAGCCCTGCAATCAATTGCATGCTAATACATTTTCCTGCTGCCTCTGCCTGTTCCCTGCCCCATCCCCCCGACACGTACCAGCACAATATTACCTTTCTGAATGCAGAGAGAAATGAAGAGAGACTCACAGAACATGTGAATCACGAGGAAGTGGTTTCCCTAGTGACAGTAACCACATGAAAGCTCTCACCATTTACTCTCACGGGACCTTTTAGCACTTTGGATTGTGGGGAGAGCAAGAAAGCCGGTAAAAAATAGTGTGGTGGGTAAAGGAACAAGCTAACCTTGAAATGCTAAATGGTGTTGGCAACCCATGAGAAGACATCATCAGCTCCTGGGGATTTTCATGAGGTTCGCCCATACCACGTTGAATTGCGCAGTGGCTCTCAGGTCCCTTCTCCAAGGCAATGCACCAGAGATCTCAGAAACCCGCCCCGCAGCTTGCTCAGATCCTCACCCCAACGAGCAGCCCCTGCCAGGATGACAGGCAGCTCCCCAACATGCACTTCATTTTATGTCATCTTCCCATGTTGGCATTTCCCCTTTGCAGCACCATATGGGGAGGCTGTGGGGAGGCTGGAGGTGATGGTGAGTAGGACAGTGGTGGCACTGGTGCCCGCACTCGGGACACTGTCTGGGTTTCCATGCGCTGGAAGCCAGTACGGACCCTGGTATGGAAGTTTCAATGTGCTTGAAAAGAGTACAGCAGTAGACAGAGAGACAGATGGAAAGGGTGAGCAGACAGTTATCAGTGTCTTTGGCTCACACTCAAGAGTTTTTCCTCCTCTCTCTGAAATGTCTTTAATTTTCTGAAACATCTCTGAAAGCAAATGAGAGCAATGCCCAGAGCAGTCATACTGAGAGACCCCAGAGAAGTGGTGTCCACATGGGAAACCAAGAAGAAAGCATCCTTTACTGAAGCAGGACTGTCTTCCTCTTCTGTGTTGCCACCCTGGGCACATTAGCTTAATAACGAGCTTTTTGGCAGATTTCAGTGAACAAGAAGCAATTTATTTGTCGTCATGGCGACAAAGAAGACCTTCTGGAAAAGAGCGTTGAATGAAGAGAAGAAGGTTTATTGTGCAGAGCAATGAGGCATTCACTTGGAACATTAGCATCACACAAAGCAGACCATACAAAAGATCTTGCTAACTTCTAGATGCATGGTTGGATGCGTTTTGGGTCCTTGCTTTCCCTGGAAAGGCCAAGAGGAGACTGGCACTTGGTGTTTTGATGTCCAGCCCTGTTCCTAGATGACTCTGGGGAAAAGACAAAGGTTCCTTGTTGGTAGATGGCTGAACCTCACGGGTTGCATTTCTGGTGGGTATTTCCAGGGACTGAATTCTGAGATTCAACTGCCAACTGAACCAACCCCAAATAAGCCAAGAACATGCATCTCAAAGTGTACTTTGTTCATTTATTTTGACAACTCTAGTGTTTAATTATTTATAACACTTGATACTGTACTGGAGTAGATTTTTGTAAAAATAATGAAGCCTTAGTAGTATAGCATCTACGATCAGATCTGCAGGGGAAGGGGGAGATAGGCAGTGACGCTGTGACGTGAGCGGAAAGTAAAATGTAGGTTGGAAGCAAATTCTTCACTAACAAAAGTTTTCAAGCACCAAAGCAGAGAAGGACAGACCTGTGAGACCCAGCACTGCAAGGGTTAAAAGGAGACTTTTGGGGTGAGGATGAATTCCAGAAGAGCAGCTTTCTTCAGGAAATGGTGATTCAATGAAATCTGGATTTTTGCCCATTGTGTATTCATCTTTGGAGTGCTATCAATGGGGAATTAAGGTAGAGAAGGAAGCTATACTAGGCAAAATGGCACACGCTTCAGCAAGGTGCACACATTGCTGCAGTTAGGTGAGAATGTTTTACTTGAAGCATCATCCTACCTAAATTCCAGGACACCAGTAAGAAACACCTTGGAACACTCGATTTTGCAAAATAGCATGAATTTCCTCCTAACTCAAGGCGCAATAAAATGTTGCAATCTCAGGATTCCCGGCAGAAGGGAAACACCTTTCCCCAGTCCTTTCCAGTGGCAAGGCTGAGGCCACGTCTGTGCTGCTGCACAGCTTATGCCTGGCAGAGGGTGCACAGGTGAGCATCTTGAGGGATACTCAGCTGGCTATTTGCAGCCTCTACGGCTTGCCAGCATTGGCAAGGGAGTCGTTGCCAATGGGCAACCTGTCCTTTTTGCCCCAATTCCTGGGGGTGCCTCCCCCAAGGGAGACGGGAGCACCATGGGCCTTTCCTCCTTGCGGCACAACCCACCGCGGGCGTCTGGGCCCACTGTGGTTGCCCCAAAGAGGTGGTGAAAAAGGGAAGATCCCAAAGGAGGTGGTGCATCTCCCAGAGGTCAGAGCAGACTTCTAGTAGAAATCTGGCCCCAAAGCAAGGCAGGAAAATATCGGCAGTGCCTGGCTTCAGGTGAGGGGCTGCTGTTTGCCACAAGCCCTCCCTCTGCCTGGTGCAGAGCATGGCGGAGGCCACTGAGGACCCAAATCTCATTGCCAAGAGGACTCCCTCCTTCCCACATGCGAGGCATGCGCTTATTGAAAAGAAAAGCTCTTTCTAACAGGCAAGTGCTAGAAGAATGCAAAACCACAAAGAGTTTATATATTTAACCCACCCAAGGAATATAATTATTCTTTTTAATCAAGTCTATTCAAACCATTTATTACTTTATTCTTCCATTTCAATAGCAGAATGATTAAGATGGAATCTTAAAGGAATTCTTCACAACAATAATAATGTCTCTTATCACAAGAGGCAGTCTCTGCTCTGTCCTGCAAATTCTCAGCATTTAAATATTAAATATATTCAATATATCAAAAACCTCCATTTCACTCCTGTAAAACAATTCAGAGGATATGAGGAAGAACCAGAAAGGATCCCATTACAGTCTGCAAACGAATTCAAAAAAGGAGAAGGGAAAAACTCCAGCACACATAATGAGCTGCAAATGTAACTCCTGCTCCAGAAGTCCAGCTTCACAGCAGAGCAGGCCTGGGGGATAAGGACATTACCATTTTGAGGACTCATTTATTTCAGCACACACTGTACATTATATAAGAGCAGACTTCTTTTAGCTCTCGATTTGTTGTCATCTTGTTTTTCCATGCATCATACATTGGTAAGAACAAAACTTCATCTGCACCCTGTCCAGGACCACGTTTTTCAAGCTTTCCAGAGCATATAACAGAATAATACAAAGGTAGAAAGTAGTGAGCTATGAATAAAATCTGTATCTTCTCCAACAAGAGGGATATCTCAGCAGTGAAGTCACAGACGTTGCAGTAAAGTGCAAAGCACAGCTGGGCAAGTGCTGAGAGGCGACACAGGCAGGTCTGGCTGAGCCAGTCTGGGCATTCGGGTATCCCGGCCCTTTTGGGATGGCTCTCAGGGCACATGTCATGTTCCTGTTATATTTTTAGGTTCTCAACATGCTTAGCTTGCAAGATACAGGTCTTCTGGCTGAGGTGGAGGCATGGTGGTTATACTTTCTAGGCTAGTTTTTCCTTCTGCTTTTGACTAGTCCGTGAAAAGATTTTGGATGGCATGAGATGTATCTTACATAATTCTAGAGGAGGTCTTTTGAGGCTTCAGTTGCCAACATTTTATATCAGATTACTTCTTGTATGGTTAATAAAGGCCTGAGTATTACTGAGTAAACAATAATACAGGAATGAGCAGGGATTTCTAAGTCTCCGAATTTAATTTATTAAACAGCTCCTGGGACCAGCCTCCATCCGTGACTCAATGGCCTGGCAAAGAGGTTTCAAAGCTGCAGTAAGTTTCAGGAGGCTGAAAGTGTTTCACTTCATCCGTGATATGATGGGGGTCCCAAACAGGCAGCGGACATGGGAGGTTATCCTGTGGAGTGGGTGAGACCAGCCAGGGACGTGCCCTGCTGCCCGTGAGCACCACTGGCCGTATATGAGCACATGGCTCTTTTTGGTTTACAGGGTAGTACAGCACCCTGGGGATCTCATCCAGAGCATTGGGATGTTAAAGTCTTCACATTGATCTTGATGGCCTTCTGGATCTGGCCTCTGTAATCCCAGCATGGGATAATGTCCATTATTTCCCATGCCTTTTTTCCTAAAGGTTCCCAAAGCATTTTTAAGCCTTCATTGGCAGCTGTATCAAAGATCACCAAAATCACTGCTGCAGGGTGGTCCAATGCCCGCAGAAGTTTAAGTCGGCTGGTTTTCTGATGGCTTTCACAAGGAAGGGCACTGAGGAGGCTCAGTGTGGTTCCTGGAGCTGGGGCTGAGCCAGGACACAAGGCACCCCTTGGCAGAACCCACCATCAGCACAAAGAGCCCAAAGTTTGGGTTAGCACCTTAATCCCTGCCCAGGCTGACATCTGAGGGTGAAGAACTATGGGTCTAAGCCCTTCACCATCACGTAGGTGTGCCTGAGCATCTCCCGAGCAAGTGCTGATCCAGCTCGGTTCCTCTTCACATATAGGAGTAGAGAGACCCTCAGACCACAGTCACTGCACCGTCTCCTAAATATTCTCACCAATGACCCAGAGAAGGAAATGTTACAGTTTAGGGGTTTATACCTTTATTCGTGTTTGCCCGACATTTATTTATTTTTATCTGGAAGCAAGAGGAAGAGGCTGGCCTGCCCGTGCAGAGAAGGAAGAAACCTTTGGGGAGCAGTAGGCTCTGGGTGGGCTGGGGGCTGTGATGGCCTCTGGGCAGGGTGGCAGAGACCTCCCGGGTGCGGTGTGCACCTCAGCTTTGGGCAAAAACTTTGCGTGCAAGCTTGCAATGATGTCCCCATTAAAGTCTTCTCTGAGCAACTCCAGCCACCCACATTTCCTTGGGACGGGGCGATTCATTCAGAGGGGGGTTTCCTGAGTGAGAGGGCTGATTGCTGAGAGCAGAGGGGGCACCTTGAACCAGAACGCCTTTCTGTGGTTCAGATAATGTGAACAATATCAAAACAAATCTGACATAGCTTCTCTAATCCACCTAGGGTGCAGCCTGATTTTATGCTGACAATGCACTGGCTATGGCCTGGGATATAAGAGGAGTACCTCCAGCAACCCTCAGCCCCTTGAAGCACCTATGAATAAATCAATAAGGGTCGGGTTAATAGGCAAACGGTGAGACCATGCGTTCCACCTGGGTGAGCAGGACTTTGAATGAAATGAGAAATCAAACATTTCTTCAGCAATCTTTGCCAGGCTCCTTCCCTTTCCGTTATCAATATTGGTATTGATTTTTTACATAGTGTTCAAGGTTAAGCAAACTGTCTCCACTGTTCAGCCTTGCTGGGTTAGGTGTGAAGGAGGAGGCCTGGAGACAGACCTCCATGAGGTGGAGGTACACAGGTGTACAGCAAACTCCCTTTGCTCAGAGATCGGCTCACTTCAGTCCTTTTTGTCCCCTCTCTGTTGGCAACATCTTGACCCTGAAAGTCAGAGCCTCTCCTCCCTTTGCAGCTTTTGACTCAAAATCCTGCCCTCCACTCCAGCTGTGTCTTTGGAGAAGTTTGACTCCAGATCAGAAATGCTCTGACTGAGGCTCTTGATGTCTTTCATCTTTATTCCTTCCCTCCTCCCATGCAGAGCTGGGACCTGCTCTCCAGCCAGGCTCCAAGACAGGGACATGTCCCCACCAAGGCAAGCACCCAAAATGCCCCAAAAGCACCAAGAGATGCTGAAATCTGCAACTCCCCTGAAAACGTTCACTCCCTCCCAAAAGTGTACTCTGCCTCTTTTGTCAGAAAACCTTCCTGAACCACCAGCGCCTTGCTAATTTTTACTATATCCATGTAGTTATCCCTGCAGCAAGGCAAGGACTTCACCCTCCAGCCAGGGCTGTCTGTCCATCCCTGGAATAAAGGTTACAGTGGTTTCATTTGATTTTTAGGTTATGCTATTTAAAAGAGAGGCGATGGATAGGAAAAAATGGATTGACTGTGGAGAAAAATAAAAGTACCAAGGAGAAGGGAAAGGCACAGGGATGGGGATAGGAGCAGATCTACAAGGAAAGAAACTGGGTGGAGTAGGATTGGGAAGGAAGAAGGACCAAACCCTGCTCCTCACTGCATGAGAAGTCTGGACCACAGTCATGGGTGATGTATGGGAGTAGCATCAGCCCCTTTGTTCTGCACTCATGTCTGGGGATATTTTCCAGCAAGTTTTGTCCCAGAATGGTAGAAATTAAATGCAAATTTTTGTTCTTCCTCTCAGGAAACAGCAGAGTTATGTCTGTGTAGGAGGGAGCTTTGAGAGGTACGTGAGAAAGAGCAGGGGGCTCACAGGCTTGGTGTGCCCACACTTTGAATGGGACTGCTTCTCTCTGATGGGAGAGGCAGAGCATTTAATGAAGAATTAAATCAGGCTGTAAAAAGGGCTGAAACCCTTCTTGCTCCTGCTGGCATCGAGGGGAGCTCTGGGTGTTTGACATTTCTGAAAGCCAGAAGAAATGGTCCCAAAGTGCCTTCCAGGAGCCTAACTCCAGCCTGAAGGTTTCCCTGGTGAAAAGCCCAGACTTGGCCCCCACCGCCAGTCTCCATTGGCATTGCTTTCCCAGTGGGGAAGGAGCCTTTTGTGGCTGTGATGTGGTGGGCTGGGAGCTGAAGGACATTGGCTTCTTCCAGTTGATTGTCCATGGGATCGATGGAAATTGCAGAAATGAGCCCACAGGGCTGGGATGGAGCAAACTCCTTTTACCAACATCCACCATAGGGGCTCAAAATGAGCCTTATAGCAGGGGAAGCAGCACTGGATGCCCGCGCACCCTTCCCCAGCCGACTGCAGCCCCCTGCACTGCCTCTTTCACCAGCCAATTCGCAGACCCCAAAAGGGGTAGGGAACCCAGACACATCCCAAGTGCTTGCCCATCTCTACACCAAATGCTCTATTATTATCAATGATCATAATGATGATTCAGCCTCTTACTATTGTTACTGTTCCTGTGAAAAAAAGAACTCCCAAACCTAGATATAGTTATGAAATTTTCTTTTGGACTCCATAAAACATTTCCAAGTAATTATACAAAGAGTAGAGTTGAAAAGGAGCTGCGCACAATTGTCATAAAATGTAATTAATTTTGAGTAATTCACAATGGAGAAAAAGTGCTATAGAGAGTAAATTGGACGGGAGACTTCTGTGCCGGGGAGATGAGGTTTTGAAAGGCTGCTGACTAATACAGCACTGACCTGAAAGCAAATCCTTACATTCATGCTGGACCGGCTGTTTCCATGACAACAGTTGTTATTAGTAACTGAAAATGTATTGCTGTTACGAGTGGCAGCATATTTTTTTCAGTTGAATTCAAGAGCAGCTGGGTATTTTACTCATGAAGATAAAGTGCTCAGATCGCTACAACACTAATGTTATGTGCTGCACCTCTCATAATACGAACCTTATACTTACACATGATACAAAGAGATGTGTGGATTGCTTTAGGGAAAAGACCTCAGAAGGCATAGTGTAAATGGCAACTTGTATCAAAGAAATCAAAAGAAAATAACCATGGTCATCACTGTGCTTTAAATTAACTCTTTAGTGAAATTCCCTGGGGATTCAGGCTGACTGGAGTGTTCAAGTAACAGGTAAATCCTGTTAGGAGCTAAGCAAGCTAGCCTGACATCCCGAGATGTAATGCCTGCCTCCTGAGAGGCACTGAGGACATCTTACCCTTTAAATTAAGCTACTTCCCATGCACTACCACCTCTTGTTCCCGTCCTGAGAGCAGCAATTTTTATGATCTTTGAGGAAACAAACTTGCAGAGAAGAACTCTCACCTGGTTCAGACCTGTGCATTGCCACTGACTTCAATCGCATACCCCTGCTTTTTCCTGATGATGAACAAGACCACACATCAAAGGGCTCGGGGCTGAGCCAGTGCCACCACCCGCCGGGTGAGCTGGTCGTGCCAGTCATCTTGGCCTCTCTCCAACTCACCACTCCTCGACAGTAACCAAAATGCCGTGGTTAGACACCCATTGCAGCTAAACCAATTTAAGCTCCGTCAAGTTTGACCGTGGCTGTTGCGCTGGTATGTATTTCAGATGTCCCCCTCTGGGTCCTGTGAAGGGAATGTAAAACTTTACACCGGCGTAAGTGAGAGAGGAGTATAGCCCAGGAAAATAACAGTTGTCTAAGTTGCTCATGTAGGCAAAATTATGTACGTTATATTGTATGAATGAGTCTGTGAATAGCAATAACACATTCAGGAAGCAAATAAGTTACAATCCATAATCAAAAAATGTTGCAAATTACATCCTTAATAGATTACATTTATAATCTACTTGAAAGAGATCTTTAGGCACTTAATTGACATATTCCAAGATAGCTATAACATATTGGCTAGTTAGATACCAATTGACATACTTATTAAATATCAATTAGTGCATTCCATAATTTGGTACCTAATTAGCTTGCTATAGCTATTCTATCAAATGCCAATTAAATGCTTGAAATTTCTTACAAGTTGGCTGTACTAAGATAATAATTAAGAATGCATTGCTTAAGTCATTTTTAGTTAATTACATGGCAAACTAATTTTGGCTACACACATTAGACCTTTCAATAAATCCCTCTTTATCAATCAATTGGTATCTAATGAACTCATTATTCTTTTGCTACATCTGAATGAAAAGCTGCTTTGTCATTCTCCTGGTACTTGTGTTTAGATGTATCTCAGCATGGATGTGGGGCTCCGTGTGCCTCCCACCCCAAGGTCCCTGGTAGGGATGTGAAATGCCCCGTTCCCAGCCCGGGGAGCAGTCAGTGTCCCCCCGTCCACGGAGGCAGGAGCCCTGTGGAGTCTGGGGAGGAGGTGGGTGTGCAGGAGTCACTGTTGTCCCCCCTCTGCACTGCCACCGCTCCAACCACCTCCACCTCCACGTGGAGGGCTCAGCACCGACCCACCTTGTGGCAGCTGCACACAAGCTGGTGTGCAAGGGCCATGGTGCCCAAGAAAGGATTGAGAAGCGTGAGCTTGTGCTAGGAGGAAAGGGCCAGTTGTCTGAGGCTGCTCCGTGGTGTGGGAAGCAAGAGGGTGGAGGAGGCTGAAGGTGTTGGAGCTCCTTCAGGCCAGATGGAAGAATATGGTAGCATGAACTTGTGCTGATCCAATACAGGAACATGTCTCCCTGAGCTCTTTATGTCCCCTACGGCAACAGAGCACCACTCAAAAAATAAAAATAGCATGCTGTATTGATATCTTCTCTCTTTTCCCCGAGAGTTATGAGTCAGCTGCCTGATTAGGCTATTGCTGTATGTGGAGCATCCTTTATGTCGGAGGAATTTATTGCACTAAGGTAGGCAAGCTTTGTGTGTACTTGTGGATGCGATGACCCTCGGGATGCACCGTTCTTTGTTGGAGGGAACTGTACAGTGCCTGCCCTGTTCCTGTGACTCGCAGTGTTTAGCTGGGCAGCCGTAGGTCCTACTACAGCTAAACTGTCATCATGGCCCTAGGAGACCTCTGGGGGGCTGCTGGCTTTGAACGGCAGGTTGGAAGTTTGGCTATGGACTGCAGTGAATATGAAGACTTATGTGGTAAATTGCAACCCACATCACTGCAAGATGGTGCACGTGGGTGGCTTCACATCATTGTGTGAGAAGATACGCAGGAGATATAGCCCATGACTCTGCTCTGAACCCTCTCTTTGTCTCTCATTTTGACTGTAAATAAAAGGACTTCTAGTGCCCAGCATTTTGCCCATAGGTTCTAGTCTTCTTTTTAATTACTTTTAGTAAATATAATGAAAGACATACCAAAAATACCTGTATTTCCCGTTTTCCAGTTTTTGCTCACATGTATGTTTGATATGTACATGCTTAATTTAGCAAAGTGATTTCAATGAAGTGGAGAGGGATTTTTCAAAATGGTATGGGATGTCTGAATTTCCTTTGGGCGCTCAGAGAGTGTTGCATCCTGCTGCAGAACATGTCTTAGGACGCTGGTGGAGGTGACCTGGGGCACAGGGAAGGGACACGCACAAGCCTGGGAGGACTGGAATGGGTCTTCCTCAGCACTGGATACAGTCAGCCTGGGTATGCTGCTTCTTCTTCCCCATGGACCATCTGCTGTTTGTTCTCCACACCAGAGCCCCATCCAAGCAGTGTCTCTGTGGAGTGACAAGACTCATGCCCCTTCATCCCTGTGCAGAAGTGAGGGGTTGTGTGCTCACGCTAACAGGGTGGGGAAGAGCAATTCACTGTGTGGGGCTTGACAACTTCATTTTTTATGTCAAGCAAAGCCAGAAGCTTGAACAAATGCCTTTGTGGTGACAGAATGAAAGGGCTGCGCAATTTTTTCTTCGTTTTGACATAATGAAAAAAAGCTTTTGACAAGATCCATTCTGCCCTTTGAATGAAGTTATTTGTTTGACTAAATGCACTGACTCCATCCAAATTATTTATTAGACTTGCTTGACATTGCAGGCAACCTGGATTCCCGCAGGGCTGGGGGCAAGAGGTGGGTTCTGGATTAATCTCATCAACTGATAACAAGGCAAACCTAGTAAAGAACTGCTTTTTACTTAAAAAAGAAGGGAGGGGCAGGGATCCAACACTGCACATCTTGCAGGCTTGGTCTGGGACACTCAGGTTGGGCTATTTTCTTCCCACAGGTCCATGACACTGTCAGTAAAACTCATCACTGGGTACCTGTACTGCTACGGTTGTCACCATCAGTTTTTCAGAGGTTTCACTAGATCAGGACTCGGGAAAAAAAAGACTGATGCACTGGAAGAAGGATTCCAGCTTCTCTCCCTGTGAGCTTAGAACAAATAAAGAAGGGAAAAGAAACCTCTGTGGAAGACAGAGGAAAAGGAGAAACAGGAAATAAATAATTTGAGAACACATAGTGGAACAGAAAGGAAAATAAAATCGAGAGAAAAGGGCTGTATAAAAGAAAAGAGCACAGCTAGCCAAAAGGATGCCACAATTACAAAGGGAATTGGGAAAGGCCTCACAAAAAGAGGTTAAGTAATATAGTTTAGAAGGTATGAAGAAGAGAGGGAAAGGACAGTAGGAGTGGGAGCCATGCTGAGCATTATTGAGAAGTCCTTGTGTCCCCGTTACGTTTGTGGAGGTAATGGTGTGACCTGGGAGCTAGAGTAGAAGCCAAGTCAGTCTGAGTGGGGTGCAGGGACACATGAGCTTGGAGAAAAAGCAGAGGGGCATCTTTTAGGCACTTATTGCCCAGGTGGTAGTGTGCAAGAACCAAGGAAACCAAGAGACGTAGGAGCTGAGGGCACTAAGAGCCTGTACGCCAGAGCTCAACAGCAATTCGTGGATCCATGGGGACAGAGTCCTCCGACAAGCCCTCACTCCTGCATAGCCATTGGAGATCCCTGGGGTGCTCCCTGTCCTGGGACTTCTTACCATGCGTTGGGCCACTGACCCCAAGGCTCATGCTATTTAACAGATGGTCCTGGAGCATTCATCATGTCTGATGTGCCAGAGCCTGCTCTGCCAAGGGAGTTCATCAACACTCACTCAACCTACCAGCACACTAAGAAGGAGAATTGCCAGTCCATAAAGCCTTGGCAAGCACTGGGTGACTCATGAGTACATGAAGAGGATGCTGACACCCCAAGAACTGTTTTGGTTTTTACATCTTGGCACAGCGATGCAAGTCAGTGAAGTTCTTTTTAAGACTGATGTTTCTTTCTTGGTAGGAAGAAAACCATTTAACCTGCGTTGTTTGGGAGACGTGCCTGCTATTTGGAGAAGCCAGCAGCCCCTGCTAGAAGCTGTTGTCTTTCCCCGGACTAACAGAAATGACTCCTCCAGCAAGACACACTTGCATCTTCATTGCTTTTCTTCTCTTTCCACAGTTTGGGCAAAGGAGGTCCAGAGAGAGATGAGTTTTAAAACATACCTAGAGTATCCACTAACAACACAGACACAGCTTCAAAGAGCTGATTTTTGGAAGTCATGCACTAAAAAAACTTCAAAACACATAGAAACTCAGCAAATCAGGGTCAGAATTCCACAGTTCAGACAAAGCCATTTCTCTCGGTTCCCTGTCCTCCTCATTCCCTACTGCCCACCCTTTCAGAAAACAAGGGCAGCAATAGAAACATGACATCTATTACTGGGAGACTTCCATGTTCTCACAGTATGTTGGTTTTTATCAGTGTGAAGCAGGGAATGACAGGGAACAAAAGAAAACATTTATAATTTCTTTACCTTTAGTTTTATTTCATATGTAAATTTGGTGGCTTAAAGCCTTACAGGAGCAGAGAGCTCACTTCTGGCCCCTCTTGTGGAGCAAGGAACAGAGAGGTTTGGAACATTCTACAGTCTCCAGATGGCCCCTACGCAAGTGAGTCATCTGTCACATCTGCTGGAGAATGAGGAGAGCAAAGTGCATTGTCCAGGCCTTCTCTGCATTTCTGCTCTGAAATAATTTGGGACATTTCTGTTAAAGCTCGATACCGAGGAAATACTGCCTAAGTATGTGAAACTGTGTAGAGGGGAGATCTGTACCCTGTGGCTGTCGGCGAGACGGCTGGGCCTTTAACTAGGAGAGAAAACCCTAGGCAAGGCAGGGGAGGTACAGAAACTTTTATTCAGGATCCTCCACTATAGACATCCTTGGTTATTCACTGTTTTCATGTTTGTGTTTCCCCTTTCCCTGTGAAGCTACCTCCTCTCTTCCTCCCTCCTCCTCTCCCTCCCTCCCTCGGGTGATGGTACTTCACAGGTTTGTGATGGTGGCTGGGCATGCTTAAATTGAACATGACTTCTAACTGCCCAACATCTCCTAGTAGAAGGGATACCTGAGACTCTAAAAGATGTGATTTCTCCTGGAACTGAGATGATAACATATCACTCACACATGCACAATACCTGTTCAACCACCGTGCTGATGGCACCTCTTTCCTAGCGTGTAAGACCTTCTGTTGGGTTCCTTATGAGCAGACATTTAAAATGAATCCAGCTTTTAATAATGACTAAGACAACGGGGAGGACCAGCCAGCCCCAAGCAGAAGTCCTCCCACTGGGGTCCTGATGATGATCCCACCAGGGCTCATGATGTTCCATGTAATAGGGTTCCAAGTGGAGATCCCTTCCCATGGCATTTCCTCCTTAACCCGAGGATCAATTAGTTTGCAGTCCTGTAGCTTAGGGATTCATTAATTTAAAACCCTTTTACTGGTCAAATGCAACCACTCCAGTGCTGTGCAAGGCTCTCCCACGTGGCTCTCATCGGGGAAGGAGGGAGGCGTGTGCCTGCCTCCAACACTTCGAACACAGCCGTCAAACTGGGTCAGTTTGTTGCAGCTCAACGTCAGAAAGGCAGATGTTTCCTGGCAAATTGCCTTGAGCTTCCTGAGCAGAGCAGTGCCCAGAAGGAGGTGGATGACCAGAAGGTGCAAGAGCCCAGACCCAAACACAGGACTTGCCCAAGCAACAAGGCATTTTGGCACAGTTTAAGCACCTGAGCCCAAACTGCCAGGCTGCATCTCTCCCCTCTGCTCTTCCACGACTGCTGCCTACCACTGGACCTGCCCATACTCTGGCACTTTTTTATTTGAAATTGTACCCATACCTGCCCGACTTGGGACAGGGTTGAAGAAGTCATGGTGATGCAGGAACAAGGTGCTTCTCCACCGCTGCTGAGTGCTCCACCAGCAGACACAGCTGGCTCTCCCCAGATGCTCCCAGCTCTGCAACGCTCCTGCCGAGCACGGCTGGAGGATCGGTGTGGTGTTTAAGTCTTGGCAGCCATTGCAACAGCCAAACCCAAGTCAGTTGTCTGCCTTTTCTTGAGCAAGACCTGTTTTGGCAGTCTGCATGAGAAAAATGGGCTGGGTTCATCTAGGTCACTTTTCTGTTTAATGTGACTTTTCCATCGACTGAGCATAAACTTTTACCCCTATTTATTTGCGTCCCTCACTGACTTGGCCTGAGCTCAGTTGCTGTCAGTGGAAACTACTGACATCTGAAATGCTGACTCTGAGGTTACTGAAACTAAACTAACACAACCAGCCACTCATGTACTGTGTGGAGGCAAACAGTCCTCTCCCCTTCTCACTCTTCCTCGTTGCTTGGTGCTTTTGTGGTGCTTCTCAGTCGGGGTTTCACACCTTCGTGTTAACGGCTCCTGTACCCCTGCCTGGTGGTGGTGGGTGGCTGGGGCAGGCTGGGATGGGCTCGTTCACTCGCAGGTGACCTTGGAGTTACTTTTTCTTGAAATCAAGGATCGTGCGTCACAGGGAGCGGGACCTTCCATTTACGTAAGGGGAAAAATGAAATCAGTCTGTTTTGCGGCTCTGCAGTTACGGGAATGGGACGGCTCCTCTCCCCCCACCAAAAAAACCAGCTGTGCCGTGGCCCGGTGTCACATTGACTAAACCTGAGAGCAAAAAATGCAGAAAATCTGTGGAAATTACCAGGCAGAATGAAACCACCGGAGGAAAAGCGTGCAACTTTTCATATTTTACTTTGGTGCGAGGATCCTGCATTACTGGAAATGCTTGCCATGGTGCTATTAATAAAACCTGCTGAACAAATATCGAGCTACTAAACAGTTATCTTGCACATTAATAATCAGATACATCATAATATTTAATCTAACCATTTAGTCTGTAACAGGACTAGCTGTTCCTTTGCTTTTAATTACAGCTTTCATTTTAAGCTAACTGTACAAATTGGTGAGATTTATGAAGCATCACTGAACACCATACCTCTGCCTGCCTTGTGGCTTTACAATTAAAATGCTCATTTTTGAACACTAGATTTGTTTAATCTGCTAAAGAACCCTTGAAGTCATTTGGGCAAATATTTTAGTCTTCATTCCTTTCTGAATGAACATGGGTGCATGGGAAATCGAAACAAGTTCAAAGTCAGTGCACAGCAATGACAGCGGAGCTTTGTCCGACTCTTAAAGGGCAGCAAAGAGACCTTCAGTATTTGGCATACGTTTGGGATGAGACGGGCATTTCCACTTGTTTTTCATTGATACATTCTAGTTTTGTCCCCTTGCTTCTCAGGAGCAAGTCTATTGCTTCTGTAAGCAAGTTATCTCAAATCTGTGGGTAAGTAGCTGCACCATGAATAAGAAAACCAAGACATTACATTAGTGAGGGGGACGCAGGACTCTTGTCCAGGCTGTCTGAAGACTCGAGGTTTCTGTGTGTTGGTGCAGTGCTCATTTGGGTTTGTGTTTTGAAGGCTCTGTTGTTGGAGCACTGCACAAACATGGAATACAGACATTGTCTTTGCCTTACAAAATAAATTATTCTCCATGATGAGAAACACCACTGGTTCTTCCTTAGGAGATTTAGCGACAAAGACTTAGCTCTTCACCACCCCATCAGGAAATAGCTCCATCCAAATCTCCACAATGGGCAGCGAGTTATCCAGCCAAACGTGACTGTCTTCTTCTCCCTCTATCCTTAGGTAGAAGTTTGAAGTTGGAAGTCTCTGCTTTCCTTTTCTGCATTTTCCCAGTAATCCAACTGTGGAAATCAGGCAGCCTCATGTAAGGGCAGTCTGGGTTTGCTGAACTCCTACTTAGCTTTGCTCTGGCTCACATATGGTCTCCACACTTAGCTCTGACCATGTGAGGAAGACAGTCTTCGATGCACAGGAGTTGCTTATGGAAAAGGAGCATTGCAATGCGATTTTTGTCAGGGCTAAGACTGAACAATATTGCCTTGGAACAAAGCAGAGCAAGAAGCTGCATCTCCTGGTATGGGCGATGGAAGATGACGTGTCAGCCTTGCTGTAACACAGGCAAACCACGCAGTTGCCCAGGGCAGCAGCCTGAAGCACAGGCATAAGCACACATGGGATGCTCCAGGGCTTGTAAAAGCTGCTCCACACCCGTAACAGCTCCAAAGTGAAAACAGACTCATTCCCTCCAGCACTGCTTTCTACAAAGACAGATGGAGAGGAAGCTCTTTCCCCTCTAGCATCACCTCTCCAGCCTTCCTAGACCCCTCCTCTGCACTTGCAAACATCTTCCCTACATTTACCCTCTCCTTCAGAGCTGAGCGGGAGCTCAGCCAGCCCCACGTGTTCCCCAGGGCTGTGTCCGCTTTGTGCATACCCAGCCCAGCAGGCGCCCTGCATGCGCCCATCGTATGACTTGGCATTATGGCTCCTTGCACCTCAGGCAGCACTGGCATGTCTCTCTCTAAGTTTCGTTTCTGAGCAGGGCAGCCTGTGTCTATGAGGAAATGAAAACTAGAAAGAGTGATTTCCAGTCCCAGCAGCCCCCTCACATGGCTCCTTTCTCACCCAGCCCACCTCCTCCTCATCCTGGGAGGTGGGAGGCTGACTCAGCCTCTGCCGGGCTCCTGCCACCCGCAGGGTCCTTCCCGCCTCACCATGGGGACTCACAGGGGAAACCTCCCGGGGCGAGTGGTGAGGAAGTCATGCCTGTGGCCACCCGAGACCAGGCAGGTCTGCAAAAGCCACGCGTGCTCATGCTGGCACTTCATGCTGAGTGATGCCACCGTCACCAGCAAACATCATCAGTGCTGTGCTGCCGTCATGCTGCCCTTGTGCTGTGCTGCCCACTCTCCTGAACCCTGTCTTGCTCCTCTCCCTTTCAGTCCTTGCTCTTTTCTGTCACTCCTGTTTTCAGTACTTTTACCCCTCTTTCTTTTTTTTTTCTTGCTCTGCTCCATTTCCTCCTGAGGAAGGGAGGAAAGTGTTGGCCCTTAAAATGCCCCTTTCCCCGCTGACAAGGCAGTGCGTGTCCTGGAGGTGAGGGTCTGGATCGAGGATCCCACTGTTCTTTGCACCCACACTGAATCTCTCTGCCATCAGCTGTCATGGGCAACCTGGAAGGTGCAAAGCACTGGGAGAGCAGCCCCCATGCCATCTTCCCAAGTTGGAAGTCTTTCCAAGTCACGCTGCTGTGGGTGGCAGTGCTTATCTTCATGACGGAAGGCTGAGTTCTTCCAGTTCAGCTAACTCTGGACCACTGAGGTGGATTCCTGTGTGTCTGCTATAAAGGACCCCAGGCCCCACCTGAAGACACCAAAAGTTGAAGAAATACTTCTTCCTTTGGGAATTTGTTGCAGTGCTTTTAATTGCCGTCTCTCCTGAAAATGTGTGCCTTGTTCCTAAGTTGAAAATGTTCACCTTCAGCTTCCAGCCTCTTCTTCTTCTTCTGCCTTTCCCTGGCAGATGTGTAACCTCTTTACTACCAGACGTTTCTATTCCAAGTTAATTTTTATTCTTCTTTTTGCTAAGATAAACAATGAGTTCTATAAACCTATCATTTCAAGACATTTTCTCTTGCCCTGTTATGATTTATTTGGCTGTTTTCTGAACATTTCAACATCTGATTTAAAGTATGGATGCCAGAGCTCTGCACAGTTTGACCACACTAGTTTCAGCAGTGCCGGGAACAGAGGTAAAAGCACAGCCTCTCTCTCCCTCCTTCCTCCACTCCCAGTCAGGGACACCCTGTGTGCTGCAGCAGAAACTCCTGTTCAAGTACTTGACCATCCTCCGAAGAGATTTGGCTTTGGGAAGATCCTGCTTGGAGCTCCTCTTTTCCAGGCTGGCTCAGTGCTCTTTTCTTCCTGTGCAACTTTGCATTCGGCTGTATTAAAATGCTTTCCTTTCCTTTCTTTTTAATCAGGCCCTGTTTACCAGGTGACCCAGATGGCTCCGTATGACTGTGTGGGACTGGGTCTCTGCTACACACCAGTTCACCGGCCTTTGTGTGATCTGCAGGTCTGATCAGCAGGACTCTTACAGTTACCTCCAGGTCTTTGATGAAAGGACTGGAACTGGAAACCCCTCTGACTACCAGTGGTCCCTGCATGTAGCCACCAAACATCCTTCCTTCTCGCCCTCCCCACAGTGACTCCTCTCTGGCAGCCGCTCAGCCCTTTACTCTGCCTGCTCTCCATTGCAAAGTCACAGTTACCTACAGCACTAGGAGTTTCAGTTCTGCAGTGCCTGGCACCCCGGCAGGCAGGTCGGCTACCTCCACACGTGGGAGAAGACTCACTTTGGGCACAGGATAGAGGTTATTCTCCAGTTATTATTAGAAATCATCCTGGAGTCAATCAATAACTGCAGACTTATACATGGGGTGAGACCAGGAGCCTCCAGCAGCTGAGGGCAGCAGCATATCAGCTCATATCAGACAGCACTGCCTGAGACAGAGTGTGAAATTAGCTATTGAGTGTAAAACACAGAAAGGAGTTTTTTTATGCAGGTCATGACATGGAGCAGAAAATCTGGGGTTTTTTCGGTTCTTTCCATAGATTTTGTTATGCTCATAAAAACCATCCTTCCACTCTGTCCTGGAATAAGGACACTGACAGTTGCTGGCAAACAGCCTGAGTTCACGTCTGTCCTGGGATCACCCAGCTTTTCCCTGGTCCGGCGCATGAAATTATAGCTACCTTCAGAGCACATGGGAGAACCTGAGGAGTGCATGAGATGAAGCAGGCTCAGCCTGCTTTATGGTCAGCCTTGGGATGAACACAGCACGGTGTCACATCTTATGTTGCGCTTTGTGTCCATTGGTTTAGTCCAAGACAGTACAATGCTGATCATCGAGTTCATCTTCTTTGAACAAAGAACCATTCCTGAAGCACGGTACGGACAGGATGTCTGTTCCATGTGCTCATTGGGCTCCCCCATCAGCTCCACCTGTCTACTGGGGTTCCTTCTAGGTACTGAAGTCCTATCTGAATGGCTGTCCACCTTCACCCATTAAAAAAAAGATATTGGTTATAGATGATCACGCTGGTTTAACAAAAACAGGATCTGGGCAGCACTCAAACCTACTAGAGGGGGCAAAAAAGGTAGAGTCCATGTATGCATATCGATTTCAGTAGTAACACCTCCCAATGAAGGCGGGGAAAGAATATGAGGCAAGATTATATATCTAAGTGGCCTGTATGACTATCTAGAAGTATTCTGGAAGACAGCAGGTTAATACAGGATTTGCAGCATGATAATAAGAATAAAACATACTCATAGGAGTAGTTAAGCCCTGGAGCTGAAAGACCTTTCAAGCTGAATGAAAGTCTAGCACTGTCCATCTAAATCATGACTAGGGTACAAGCAGAAACAGAAGAAGCAGTTCGAGTTCTTCAGTGCTGGAAGACACTGAGAGAGTCCTCCAGTGTTGATACAATGTGCAGTGCCCTCCCAAAGCACTGGTTATCAATTAAGGTTTCTGGAGAACATCTCAGAAGTTCAACATAATTTGTGACAGGACTGAAAAGAAACAGTGAGGAAAAGGTTGAAATATTGGCATGCCATGTTGCTCCTTCAATGAGGTCATCACCACAACAAGTAGTTGGGCTGGATTCAGTGAACAAAACATCAGTATTGATGCATCCCTGCTCATTATATTTGCGTTCTTGTACCTTGAGGACATAGGAATGAGATGGAAGCTCTCCAAAGAGGACTCTGTTGACCTGGGGGTGGGTGGGCGCATGGCGAAGAAGAAGCAACATGTGTACACAGTGTCAATTTGTCACTGAACCCAAAATGATGAAGAAAGTAGTGAAAAGTCTGTGTAAGTCTGTGGAAGAAAGACCTTGTACAAGAGTCTCAGGGGAGACTCCCATGCATATAGGCTGATGCAGATCGGAGAAGGTAATTACATATGTAAGTCTGTGTTATTTCCCTAAAGGAATGATATGGCCAACTGAAATGTTGGAAAGAAAGCATAGTTATTCCATTATAAAAAAACCACTTTTATAAACAAATAAGTCTCTGAAAGAATATGATTTGGGCCACAAAAAGGAAGTAGTAGACTGGAGGGAGAAGTAAGATTAAATTAAATTTCAGAACAATTTGAACATCTCATCATACTATGTGCAATTATTATAACACTGGGAGCAGTCTTGGAAGGTGTTGGTTTCCCTCCCTTCACTGCAACAAATGTGTTGTGTGAATTACAAGAGAAGTAAGTCACGCTACTCCCTTTTGCCTTCTTATGACTTTTTAATTTGGAAGGACAAGCCCCTTGAAGGGGGAAAAGTTTTTTCCAAAAAAATATTCTTTAAAGGTAAAAATTCATCTTTGTGGAGACTAAGGATCAGTTTTGATGTATCTTGTGCATAAAAACTTCTTTTGGAGAAAATATAAGAAATATTTCTTGATAGTCTTCAAATAGAAGGTTTGGTTTCAAATTTTAGAAGTACTGTAATCATAAAGGCTTTTATTAAGAATTCTAAAACAAAGAGAGTCACAAAATACTTACAAAGTTGTAGCTAATCCAAACTCAACTTTTCAGATTCACAATATATGAAATTTTGACTTTTCAGTCAGTTCTGTAATCTGCATGCCAAGGAGTCCTGGCTCAGCAGGGAGCCCCGACATTGTGTAGGAATCTGAAAGCTCAAGGGCGAGCGATGGGACCTGCTCTAGAGTTATCCATCCCCAACTTTCTTCCAAAGCCTGTAGAAAGGAAAATCTACAGAGCCTTGGAAGGAAGTAGATAAGGAGGTCAGAGAAGGGAAGAACAAGGACCAGATGAGCGTGTTGAGAAGTAGAGTGTTTGAAGGCTCACAATAGAATTAAAAACTCCATCAAGCCAGAACCAAATCAGTGAGAGGGGTGAAAACAGTCTCCCTTTGGATTGTGCTGTGCCCGTCTGATTGTACAATGGAACAAATGGAACAAAAAGGTGCGTGCCTTTCCCTGCAGTTCAACAAGGTGCTCAGGAAAGATGGAGAGATGTCTTGGATTAACTCCCATCACCACGACTTGCCTCTATAAAATGTTCCTAAGTCGGAGGCATTTTTTTGCCCCAACTAGTGGGAAAGCACAAGAAAAGGCCCCAAAAAAGGCACCTTTAAAGACAATAGGGGTTTGAGTCTTTTTTTTTTTTTTTTACAAGGCTCTGAGACATTTGTGTGGGATTCTGTTCTCAAGCACATAAAAGGGAGTAAAGACTTAAAATGTGAGTGAGAGCAAAGACAGTGGAAAATAATAACATGGGGCAGTAGCCCACACAGACTCAAGAAAGTATCATCACTGGTGTCTGCTGCAAACAAAAAAGTCACTAATAAGCCATCCACAGGTCCTGCCATGGAGCTAGAAAGTCTGTGTTTTCATCTAACTTCGCCATTGCTTCTTTCAGAAAGACAAAGTTTCCCCGTCTCTGTGCTCCTCATGACTACTCACATGGCCACCCTGTCCCTGTTGCTGCAGGACCACCACCAGCAAACCTATCTCACGCATAGGCACATGAGCATTGTCTAGAAGCTGTGCCACAAATTGTAGAGACGAATTGCTTGTGCGTCAGCTTCTGGGTGGAAAACGCACATAGAAGACAGCCTGTAAAATTGGCATACTCTTTCCATTTCCTTTCTCACTTAAGCTCATTATCACTGCATGTCTCTCCCTGAAAATTGTAAATTAGCAAGTTACCGACCAAGGTGAAAAACACGGCCCAAACCGTGAGAATGGATGTGCTCCAGACAGCCCTGCTGTTACCATCTAGGGACTTGCGCAGGTCTCAGTTGCATTGAGATTTGATCTTTACGATGGCTGATCCCAAGGTGTTTGCAGGCATCAGTGCCCTGGGATCTTCTGAAGTGCCTGTCCAGGTTTCCAGAGTGCTTAGGGAAGAAAAGTTTCTCTAGGTGAACATTAAAGCATGCAAATTTATGGTGTCTGAGTTGGGAGAACTTGGAAATCCAGCATTAAAGGAAGCTGAAGTCTAACACTACCACAGAGAGAGTGAGCTCAAGGCTATAGAGGAGGTTTCAGAGGCTCCAGCCAAGAGGAGGTGTCAGAGGGAGCGGGATGCACACGTTGAATTCCTTCCCCTACACACACACGAGCTGCCAGGGATGTGGTAGGAAACCTCCTTCCCTGTGCAGCACCTGAGCTGAGCCCCTAGACTCTCAGAGGTAACAAATGCATCTTAAGACCATTTTATCAACACTTCAATCCAGGAAGCAGATTTGGTTTCATTTTGATACCATCCCTCCACCGTCACCTTTTTCTTCACAGAAGCTTTGAAAGAAGGCATTCTGTTGTTAAAAAAACAAGTTAAAAAGGGAGAAAATAGTTTTAAAGGGTAGGAAATACATATTTACTGAGTGACTAAATCAACTACTTCAAAAGAAAGTGGATTAAAAGTTTTGCTGGGGTGGGGCTTAAGTGCGGCAGAAAACCAACAGTAACAGAAATGCCCTAATGAAAAACAGGGTGTACTGACAGCCCCCGAGAGCTCTCTTACAACAAGCCTGGGTCGTTTCATTTCCAGACTTGTGGCAAGAAAGAAGGATACACAAGAGCTGACTGCTTTATAGGTGCATGTAACTCAATACAGGGACATGACTGCCAGCATGCAGCAGAGTGCAGTTGCAAATAGGTCAATCAACGTTATCTTCATAGCTTTTATCTTTGAAGGATGGACTTAGGATGCCTTGGACCCAGTTGAACAAAGTGATTTGCAATTAGCTCAAGTAAATCAGGCCTTGCTTTGAATTTTCTGCTGTAAACATATTTGTCCCAGCTTCCTCAGCTGCTAACATACAGTTTTCCAGCACGGAGGCCAGCAGAACTTGCAGGCACAGGGCCCCATCCTGCTAAGCTTTATGCAGAGGCTGATGCAAACGTGGTTGCTAATCCCAAGTGCTTTCCACCCTTCCTGGGGATAGTTCTGATTTGAGTTCCCATTTCAAAGATGTGAAAGGCTGCTGGTTTCAAGGCTGCTGGTTTCAAACGACTGTCTCTGGAGGGAGAACGTGCTGCAGCACCCCCAATAACAAAGGGGAAATAAAGCATGAGCCAATGCTGAGCCCCCACTACTGGTATTTATCATGAGCTGAACATTGTGCTTTTGAAAAGCTCTATCCTGCAAGACTCTGGGGAACTCACTCCAGTCCAGGTTACCCTTTGATGATCTTAGCAAGCTGAGATTCAAGGCTCGGTGAAGAAATGCTTTTTCTTCCATCATCAGCCCTGTTACGTGCCTGCGTGGAGTGGGTGTTTCCTGCAGCTAGGCAAAAAACAGCAGCTCTCAGCCCCTGCTTGCTGTGGGGAAATGCTTGCCCAAAGACTCCCCCATAGGGTCTTCACTGCTGTTGTTGGACCTATTATCAGAAGAGCCAAGTGAGTTGCCATGGCTGAGACAAATCCCCACGGTCCAGCTGGCTCAGCTAGGCAAAGCCCTGACCAAAACCATCCCCAGCCCATGCAGGACAGCCCGTCCTCCCCCTGCTCTGCCAATGGGTTTTGAAGCACCGTTCACCAGCGCTGAGACATTGAGCTGAGCCAAGCAGCACAGGCACAAAGTGAAAAGGTCATTTGGTAATATAGTGCTCACTTCCCACGCACTGATTTTCACTTGACTAGAAACTGTTAATAAGTTACACCCAGGCTAGCACCAGCCCAGAACAGTGCACGCAGACATCACTAATTAATAGGGGTTTTCAGTATTGCTCTGAGATGAAAGTAGTCATCAGAAATAGGGGTGGGTGCATCAGGGATAAGAAAGAAGCACCTTCACAGAGCAGACTTTTAGCCACAGAAATCCTGACTTAATGGAAAGCCACAAGTGTCTGTAAGCGGCAGTTTCTGCAGCCGATGCATTTGTCAGACCTCCCTGGAAAACTAGGGGTTCCTCAGGCTTGAATCCAGCCTGGGGTTTCTTTCTGCATGGGTTAGTGAAACAGGCCTGTAGGCAGCTGGGAAAGGACACATACCGCTGCTCCCACCAGAGGTTTGTCTGGATGGGGTACCCTGTGGCTGATAATCATGTAGAACGTGAAAGGCCCCTTGGGATTAGGAGCAGCCTCACTAGCTGTCAAGGGACTCATGATACATGTCATGAAACATCACTTAACCCAAGGTCATTCTTGTCTTGTGAATTCCAGGCTGCAGAGAACGTGTGGACACGAGAGCTCCTGCTTGATTTGGGAGAGGAAAGCTCCTTTCCAAGCTAAGTGATACACCGGGGAGAGATGCAAGGGCCAGGGAGAAGGCAGTGCTCTCAGTTCACAGGGCTGGGTGGGTCCTTCTCATTCTGAGAGTGCCATTCAGGTGTTATTAGCTCATCTCATCTTTCTTTTTGTAGTTCCAACCACCAAGCAGATTCTGAGAACACGATCATTGGCCAGCCTGACACCAACAGAGAAATGCCATTAATATTTTTAAATCCCATGATATTTTAAACTCACTCATCTTCAGCGTGAGCCATGATCACCTGATGTTGACAGAACCAGAGATGATGATGCTGGCTGTGCTTTGGGAATCATTCCACCAGCTGAGCTATGAGGAAGAGGGCATGGCATCAGGAGAAAAGAGGAAGGAAAGAAGGAAAGTGGACAGTCTGACAGCAGGGCCACGCCAGTATCCTTGGGGGAACAGAGGGTGCCTAGGATCTAGGCACCTAGTCCTAGTGTGCATAGGTGCCTAGTCCTCAAAGAAAAGGAAACGACGGGAAATTCAAGGAGGAAATGGAGTAAGGCATTACATCCAGATTAAGACAAAAGAATGCTGTCCTGGGTGCCCAGCCTTATTTCAAAGGAGTCCCCACGGTGGCAGCACTGGGAGCGTGAAAGCAAAGAGATGGAGGGGATTCTCCATCCAGTGGCAGTTCCCATTCTGGGCAGAAATGACCCACATGGCACTGGCTCCCTCCTGCAGTGCCAGACCCTGCAGAGGGTATTTGAGGCGACTAGCAGAGCGAAGGCATGACAGAGGCAGTGCAATGACTGGGGTGGGGTGGGAAAGGTGACATCGCCGTCAGGGTGGGCTAAAACCTTTCACACAGTAGCTGTAGTGTCCCATCTGCAAGGAGGACCTCACTCCTGAGCTCCTTATCAGCTGGGTGGCAGAGCCCCCACAATAGCCTGTCTGTTAGGGTGTGAGGCCATCCTGCCCCAGAGGTGCACAACAAGCTCTGTGCATGAGAGAGGAGTGGCTGCACAGCTCAGCAGCCTGTCACCACTTTGGGGGACTGGTCCAGTAATAGCTTACACTGGTAGGTGATGACAGTCTTGCCTTGGTTTTGAGGTGCTGCTGTCTGACTGAGTTAACCTTTCTTCTTTCATTGTTTTTTTGGCCCCTTGGGTTTATGCTGGTGGGTCAGGAGAAGATGCTGATCATGATCACCAAAAAATGAGTTCTCAGTTGTAAGTCAGCCAAGCATGATGTTGGCTAGCTAGGGGCACCTTGCAGAAATTGAAGCACGCCCTTGAATGGATGAAGCAACGCCTGGTGGAAGGGTTTGCGGTAGATAGCCAGATTTGGTTCGCAGATGATATTTCTCCCTCACCAAATCCTACTAGCAGGATTTCCAGCCACAGTTATGATGCTCTTGGCCTTCTGCTCACAGTAATTTTTCCTCTTCAAAACCCAAACCAAAGATAAGGAAAAAATGAATTCAGGATGACCTCAGACATTGGAGTTCTGGCTCCCAGAGCACCTTCAGAAACTTTACTTGGGATCACATAGTATGCAGTTTTGATCCAAGCTAGACATAATAGTTTTTTAATGTTCCCATTACCTTTGTTGTTTACGAAGAGCAGTCTCCTGACACGCCTGTCTTCCAGTCCTGTTTGTGCACCTTCAGTCCCCTTTGGGTCTAAACATTCAGCTTTGTATCTCCTCTTTTTTTGCTAAAGATCATGCCAGCTTATCTTTTCTTTGGGCAGGCTTCACAGATGGATCTGGGAAACTCAGTTAAAAATTAAAGCCACAGGAGTTCCAGTACCAAGTGCATAAATCTCTCCTTTAAGAAGTTTTCCAGGTCATGCCAAGGTGATTGTATTGCACCTCTTAAAATTCCAACTACTAGTAACAAAACATCATCCTTTTTGGTAATTGCAGTAAACCAAATGTTCTTATGTTTTTTCTGTGCCTCCACTGTGGGATTAGAGCTAAAGGGATAGCTGATGGGACCAAAATATTTCCAGTCTTGAAAAAAACCTCAATCAGAACATTCAATTTCAACAAGTATCTCAGTGACAGATGGGACTTCCCATTACAGGCCACTTCCTCTGTGAGAAGGAATCCACTAATATCGGAAGCACAATGCATGGCCTGTACAGCCTCTCCATGCTCATCTGGTCCCCTTAATACGTCGAATGTGAAATTCCATCTGGTAACCATGTGCATTCAAAACACATTAATGTGGAGACAAATTACATAGCTGTAGGAGGCATTTCAGAAGCTCCATTCACAATGCCATCAAAGACTGCGGGAAACGGGTACAGAAAAGCCTCGCCTTTGAAATAATACCAGTTGCATCCTCTCTCATGGTTGGCAAATGGGGATTTTATGGCACTGTGAGAGATGGGGTGGTGAAGGAATAAGGTTTTGGTTGCTTGTTCTTTTGTTGAGTCTGATTATGTCCTGCCCTATTTGCGGTAAGGTCTAATGGGCAGCAAAAGAGCAGTTGTCTTGCAGGCTCCTGTCTCCGGTAGCAAGTGGAGGTAGCAGAGGTAGTGGACGAGTGCTGAAAAACCTGGAGGGGCTGTATTGGTACATGACTCTCAGTTAGCTACTCTTTGATCTGGTGTACTAAATATGATCCTTTTGGTTCAGCTACCATGCTTTGATTACAGGCTAAAAGCTGCATGCGTACTTAAATGCATGAGCAAATATAGTGAACTGTTTCTTGGAAAGCGAGCTCTCACAGTTTAATTTATCTCACTTATCCCTCCAGTCTGGCAGCTTATAAGTAACTGCTATGATCAGAGACAAGTTGTTTCCCATTCTATCTGGAGGCAAATAATAGTTTCACAGAAAGGGATCTGACACTCTCTGTACCTAAGTGTTTCTCACATACAGAACATTTGAAAATCATGATTCAAGTGCTGGGTGTCAGGCAAGGAGTCAGCCTTTGCTTTTTGTGATGAATCTGCTACCTGGACCTGGGCCAGCACGACGTACCGTGGATCAGGTACATACTGCGGTTAATGAGGCAGTGACAGCACAACTACCATTGTGTTCTTCATAATAGGAACTAATGGGGCATTGCTGAAGAGTGAGTGATGCCATGTATGTAATTGTTAGACGGATGTGTGAATTTAATAGGGCACAGATTAGAAAGTAATCAATAAGTCTGGACCATAGCCTTAATGGAGCTGATACAGTGGAGAAATACTGGGTAGCAGAACGATCTTTGCAAAACAGCTAAAATTCCCAAATGGGGTTTCCAGGTTGCCTTCAGGAGGGTCTGAGGAGGATGCCTTACCCCTGAGAACACAGCCCCTGGAAGAGGGAATTACAGATGCTCCTGAAAAGCTGGGTCTTCCCTAATGTGAGATAGATACTCACCTTTGACTCAGGGACCAACATCTGTAGTGACACTGCACAGAAGTGACTCTCTTTCTTCACTCCAGCTATTTCTGTGCTTGCTGGGATCCTCACAGTCAATTTGTGACCTGCCTGGTCCAGTGTGACTTTGCCCAGGAGCTAACACCTGAGCAAGAAGCGTGCATTGCATGGGATGAAAGTACAAGCTGTGTTTTTACAGACTGATCTATTGGCTACAAAACTATGTGGGTTTTGAGTGAAAGCCCAATCCAAAGGGCTTTAAAAAGCCATCTGTTGAATGTGCATGCATGGGACGTGTCTCCAGTGATACCCCTGTGATGGAGGAGAGTTGCACCATGGTATGGTATCTCCATCTTCTCTGGACACCAAGCTAGAGTGGATCTGTCCTGCTGTGCATGAAGAACTCTTTGTAAAACAACGTGGAAAGAAGCACGTTACATCCTTTTAACTGAATGACACCAGCTTAGGTAACAGTATTTTATTCCCTGTGGTGCTAAGCAAGGCATAAATCCTTTGAGAATTGAAGTAATAGACATAAACCCTCCCCTCTCTTCTTCCTCCTGTGACTCCACTCTTCTCCACTCCTGTATTAATGGATATTCTAAATCTGGAAGGAATTCAAGAGTCTGTAGTAGGTAGTTAAACATCCAGATGTATCAGTAATAATTATGCTCAGCTTGGGGAGGCGAGGCACTTGAATAACAGGCATGGTTTCCATGGATGGCTACAAGATTATAAACATAAAATTTATAAGTGGAATGGGAACATTTGGTTTATTTTCTCTTCTCTTTACGATCACTGCAGTTTAAATTGAAAACAGTGAAGGGTAGCAGAGCCAGGCAACAACCTGAAGACTGTAAACAAAATAATTCATGTCTTACTGATGGGATATGGTCATATAATCAGTAAATTAATTTAGCCTACTCTAGTTTCACCATTAACTTTCTATTTTCTCATTTCATTGGCATTTCCCTGCCCAGTTTATGTCTCTCCTCAATACATATTGTGCTATAAACCAGAAGCAAATATCTTGAAGGGTAAATAAAGAGGTAACGAGTCTACAAAAAAGATGTTATTGAGGTACATTAACTCCTACTTACTATCTTTTAAACTTTTCTTGATCCAAGATTCATTTTTACTATTTGATCGGTTCCCAATATAAAAATAAAATGCCAAGACATTAGATTTTTACACTGTGTCCTTAGTACCTAACAGCACCAAATGTTTCCCTGAGACAAGACAAGTATTTACGACCTGGAAAGGAAGGGAAGGCTTGCGAGCCTGAGGGTATGAAATCAGGGTGACTCAGAACAGAAGCTGGAAAATCACTTCAAAAGGTCTTCCTAGCCATGTCTTGGACAGTTGTTGATCTAAGCCATGGTCTGGCAAGAGAGGAACCAATAATTCATATTGATTTAAAGCCATCTTTGCTACAAAACAAAGCAGACACCTGACATCCATGTGCAAAACCTGTTTGTGCAATAGCACATCTGTGAACGTGAGCAATTAGTGCAATTAGATAGCAATTTATATGTAAATGCCCATCCAATCAAATGTGCCTTTACTTAATTTGTGTGTGCACTGAAATATAATTTCAGAGGGGTTTTCTGCATTTTCAAAATCTGCCCCTCAATAATTGAATGCAAGCGTTCACACAATGCAAACCACATTTTAATCACCAGCTCGCAGCGCTCTGACACGGCGGGAGCAGGAGTCAGTGAGGTGCCGGGACGAGGAGGTTGTCCCCGGGCGCAGCAGGCTGCTCCCGTGGGTCTGTGCTGGGGGAGGCAGGATGCGGACCACAAGAGCCGGGTTGCCCTCTGGCTGGGCTGCTCTCTTCCACCAGCTCTGCAAGCAGCGAGGTCTGTGAGACGAGCCAGCCCAACGCCATGCCCAGAGCCTACCGACTATCCAAATGCCTGCTCCTCCTGCCCCTGCACAGGAAGGGTGCTCGGGGATCTCTCCCCGACTCCCAAACCCTGACGGGCTGGCCCAGCACCGAGGGACACCTGAGCACCTCCAGCTGCTGCCCCACACGTGCCAGCTGCATCTGGGCATCGCTGCCATGTGTGAATTCAGGGTCGTTTCAGGAACCCCAGTGATGCGGGTATAACCTGTCCAAGTGAAGCGTGATCTCCCGTGAGCCAAAACCTGGATCAGATTTGGGCTCTGGTCTTCTACAAGAATGAAGTTTGGGTGGTAAAGCTGGGAGCTTGTGCAGAGAGAAGTGGCTCATAGGCCATTACTGTTCTGAGAAAGACTAGGCTCTTACTCAGGATTCAAGCCTTGGCTCTCACCCACTGTCCTTAGGTGACTGTCAATTCCTCATCGGCAAAAAATGACACGGTAATACCCCTTTGTGTCTTTGACGTGCACCCAAGTACACGAGGACCTCAGGCTCTCCAGCTGCAAGAAAAATACAACCTCTTCACTCATCTCTGCTTTTACCGGCTGAGGAATTTGGATTGGTAAAACACATAGGTCCATGATAATTGGCAGTGCATATCAAGAGTAGGTTAGATGAGCTAAAACACGACCTCTTCTCCCGACAGAGGTTAGACCAGCCTGCTGAAGTCTGTGCGCACGGAGGGGATAAGTAGCAGTTGTGTGAGTACAATATGCAACTTGTACACAGAGGTTTACCAAGAAGAAGATAAATTTTGATAACAGGAATATTTTAACTCTTCAACATGTAAACAGCATTCTGGGCTGATCTGATCAATGCTGCTTTGCAGACCACATTTGGTATGGTGCTATATATAGTGTTCCTGGAGTTTTATTTAATAGGACGGTACATTTGATCCTAATGTGCCATCTCAGAAGTAATGAAGCAGAAAAGATCTTTATCTTCTGTGAAAGTTGCAGTTATTGGCAACCATTCAGAAAAAAAATAAAAGTAATTGCACAATCTTTGGAGATATTGTATTGCTAACTGATTTTAGTGCAAAGCTTGGGTGGTTTTCATTCTGAGTTAATCAGGCAATGGACCATATATGTTGCAAATACATCACTTTCAGACACTCTCCATGTATTGACAAATACAATTGCTGGGGCTGCTGCCTGAACGAAAGCTTTCTGTATCTTTGGATCCCTCTTTTGGAGCTAAAGAAATAAATAAATAAGCAGAAGAAGGAAGACTCTTAACAATGTGCTAAAAGCATCCCTCTTCCTAGAGTACGGCATGGTTTGCCATTCAGTTGCATTATTTTTGAACAACTGATGCAGATGGCACAGGAACTCATATGTTTGTGATTGCTCGACATGCTAAATATAGAGCTGGGAGTGAAGACGGGGGCCTAAATTCAGAAGGACTCAGTGATGCAGTGATTACATTTTAGTGCTGCTACCTGTAACACAGGACCTGGACATCTTATGTATGGCATAAGGCCACCTCACTGCCTGCTAGCCCCAAAGTGTGCCTGGATCAAGTTGCTGCTTAATAGTAGTATTTACAAAAGAGCAAAGCAGGAGTGGCTGAAATGACAGAAGGTGCTGGGGAGAGGTCTGCAGGGTTAGCTATGCCCCCTGAAGATGTGTCTACATGACTCCAGGATGGTGGAGGCTTCTTTCTGCAATCAGGACACACTGACTGTTCGCATCCACCCTCCAAGGAGAGCGTGTAAAGCCATGGGGCTGCATCCACGCTGAGAAAAGGAGGCAGCACCAAGGCTTGCATCTAGGCAGTGAGTTTCCACTGCACCCTCAGTCTCAAGCTAAGTGAGCATGGGGAGAAAACTGCAGGGAATTTTAGGATTTTGAGAAGCTACATTTTGACTTTATGCCCCAAAATGCTACTGCAGTTGCTTACATCCCTCTTGTGGATCTAGTTCCATAAACTCTTTGAACAGTAGGCTCTCTTGAGGGTTGGATGAGCTCACCCTTCTCTCTCCCTGAGGATTTTTAAGTTTCATTTTCTGAATGGCAAAAGCCCAGGATTATATGTCCAAATATATGGGTAATTATGTACTGTGCACACAAGAATGTGTGACAGATGTGTGCACGGAAAAGCAGTACCACAACACCCCCCTTTGATTCCTAGCTGTGGAGTCACAAAGGCAGCTATGGGGACAGCTGCATTCGTGTCACAAAATCAGCTGAGAAATAATCAGGAGGTACCAGTGGGTGAATGGTTTCCTCGTTGCTGGTAGCAGTTGCAGAGCCTCTTCTCTGCTTTCTGGCCAGGCTGGTTTCCCCACCATTCCTTCACTTTCTGCTGCTATGTTCGTCGCACTCAAGATTTGTCCAGCCTGCAGACTTGAGGAGCTCCTGGCCCATGGACACTGAGGTTATCTGTTTCAGGCCATGCCTTGCCCCACATGATCAGACTAGGATTTTTAACCTAGGAACATTGCCAGTAATTCATTGGAAGGACAATGAACAGAGATTGCACAATAGGACCTGTTATCAAATGGTCACAAGAGCTCTATCTCACAGGGTCATGGGTAGAAAGTCCACCAATTTTCAACAACGTTCCCTGAAAGATATTTGGAACCAACCTGAATCCCTTTGTCTACCTATAACTCGTTTGTGGGTCACCACAATAGGTCTTAGAAAATAATGTAGTTTGGAAAGGCCCTCTGAAAGTCTCCTGTCCCACTTCCAACTCAGAGCAGGGCCCACCTCAGAGTTAGGTGATGGTTGCTAACGGCCATGTCCAGTCGAGTTTTGAAAAATTTATAAGGGTGGAGATTCTTGGTGTCTGGCTTCCAGCTTACACACAACACATGTAATGTGAAATGCTCCCTTGTGTATTTACACTTCCTGACCTGCACAGCGTAGAATTTCACCCAGAATTTGGTAAATTGGCCTAGTTAGAGGCTTTGCTGATGTTGCAAAGGCTGTGGGAATAACCCTTCTGACAGAAACTACCAAAAAAAAGTATCACAAAGACTACTCCTTCCCATCATGCAAGAAGCCAAACGAACAGCGTGCTGTTAGCAAAGTTCAACTAGCAACGTCCTCAAAACAGAGGTACAGCCAGCGTTGGCACCATGGGCAAGGGCCCGGCTTGGAAAATGAGACCATGGGCTTCATGGCAGGAATCTGCAGTGCCTTGTTCCTCCCCAGGCTCTAGCACAACCTGGAAATATGGGGTTTGTGCCTCTGCTTCACTGTCCTTAGAAAGGGTACACCATGACCTGCAGATCTTTCCATGAGTGGTGCCCTGCTGAGGCACGTGAGCAGTGATGAAGATGGAAAATCATTCATTTTACAATGGAAACTTTACGTAATGAGAATGGTAAAGAATGGGCTATTTCCTAGCAACATCAAACCTCCAGGCTTCCAACTGATGAGTTAACCTCCCTGTCTCTCTCTCTTGAAGATACCTCTGTCCAGCAGCATTATGACCTGCCTTCACGTACGCTCCTAAAATCTTAAGTGAAAAATATCCTAAAAGGGAAAATGATATCCCACATGCTAAATCTCCTTGTATGATCTTTCACACCTCATTAACTGCTTGGCCACAGGGGTTTTCACAGTCCTGGAGACTGGGCACCTGCACGCAGCATCCTTCACTAAGGAGAGTCCAGGATGAGCATGAAACTCGTCCTCGGCGGAGCTGGGAGGGGATGCAGCTCTCTACAGCCCGCTCAAGTTCTTCTGGCTTTTTGAGGGTATTTCCCGGAAGTTTTGGGGGCTCTGCTGATTTGAATCATGTTACCATGAAGCTCTCCACAGGCACTGCGACGCATTCAGCAGCTTCCCCCCCTCCGTTTTGTCATGTAAATGTCAACATGAATCATCAGGACAGAAGCAAGAGTATCAAAATGCCTGGGTTTCCTGCCCCAGCAGTGACATTTAGAGCATTATTCAAGCCAGCGATCTTGATAGTGGGGACTTGCAGGAGCTTGTCAGAGCATCCTAATCACTTGTGAGGAGCCTCATCGGAAGACATGCGGTAAAGGGCACCCAATAAACAAAACCGTGCCTAAATATGAGGGTGTTTCAGCCTGACTCACAGCACACACATCTTCCCTGGGGTGTTTCCAGAGACCTCTCGCTGTTTCCTTGCTCTGGGTTGCCACAGCGCGTCGGGGCAGCTTGGCTGCAGCTCCGGCCGCTTTGGGCTGCTCATGTAGGACTTCATGAGTGCTTGTGGAGGGCAGATATAAACCACCCTCTTCATTGTACTCTCACCCCAAAGACTCCAGACACCACCCCTGGCACAGCCCAGCCTCAGTCCATGTTTCTGAGCACCCAGGTGGGGGGACTCTGTCTCCGACCCCGCTGTCACTGCCTCGCTCTTGAATCGTGGTGGTAACTCATTGATTTTTCCTTGGGGGAGAATGGCTGTCCCAGTTAATCCACGTATTTAGCAGGAAGGGTGCTGCTGAACTGGGAGAGTTGTTTCCCATTTTTTTGGGGTGAATTACGTAAAAGAGCTTCTGTGCTCCTACTCCCTGCTTCCAGTGCTCGAGCTTTGGTTGCCCTCTCAGTGGTCCCAGTGAAACCCGTGTTTTTCAGGGGTTTATTATAAAGAATGACAAAATTCCCTTTGGGGCAGTAGCTCAGCAAACACTTAATCAACACGAAGAAGGGGACTAAGTTTTAAATGATCCATTTTCAATCATCTTCTCCCTCAGATACACTCCTGGTTCCAAGATTTAAATGAAGAACGAGTTTTTAGGGAAACTAAATTAAAAATAAAAAATCCTCCCTCCAGCCCCCATACTGGCAATTATTTCTTCCATCCTAAAAACCTGGTACAGCCACTCACTGGAGCAAACTGAGCTGAGCAACACAGTCTAAAATCAGTAAAAGCTCCCTTAGGCAACATCTTCTGGGTTCACTGTTTTCTTCTCTGAAACTTCTCTCTGTGATTCATGGCGAAGGAATCTTTCTCTATTTTTAATCACCTTCATCATCATCTCTGCTCTATCCTTCTCCTCCTGGCTCGGAGACTCCTTCTCGGGAGCTGCCTGACTGTCTGTCTGTCGGTCACGGCAAGCTGGTGCATTTTGAAGAGTGACAGATTGCCAGTTGGAAGGAAGGCACAGTCTGGGAGTGCAGTCTTTAGCTGATAATAACTATTTCATCAACATCAGTTCTTCTGTTTTACAAAGCGTAATTCATAAAAAGAAAACCCTCTTGGAGATTCTCACAATACATAAAAGCATATAAATAAAATATAAATGAAGAAAACAAGACACGTTAATTACATACAGCAGAACAGGCTCATCTAAAAAGCTTGCTTGTCAGTTTTGATCTCAAGTTTGCTGGTGATATACTGCTTTTTATGGCTGGTGGAAGCAAGTTGGAGAATAATCCTATCCAGAGATGAAAGGCCAGTGTGGTTTGAGCCTGGACAATAGGGCCACCCAAAGGCCCTGGGGTTAGGTGGACAAGAGAGCCAAGGGGAACAGAACTTGAGGATACTGGACTGCAGAGAAAGAAAGATGATGGATCCATTTCAAGGTGGGATGGAGACTTTTGAAATTCAATCGAGTCTGAGTGTAGAGCTAGCAAAGGAGGCCCGAAGCAGGGGAGGTGCGATGAGCACACTCGCAGCTAACCGAAAGCTGGACAGCCGCCTTTGTGCGCAGCAAGAAAAAGAATGTAAGGAAGGGACCACGAGCATAATTAAGCCTGGCAACACTGGTGTATGAATCAATGTCTCTATGAGACATGGAGAAGCTCTGACAAGAGCCACAGGGGCTAGCAATAATTCATGAGTGGTACAAAACGAAGCTGGCCGTGCAATTGATACAGAGACAGAGCACGCATTTACTCCAGGAGAACATGACGCCAGCGGCATGGAAGGCACAGATACAGACTGCCACCCTAAACCCTCCAGCCCCGGCCACGTACAGCTGACCACCACAAAGAGCATCTCCCACTGCCATGCCCTGCGAGTCTGACACACACACCACTTCGCACACACACCCCCCACACTCCTGGGGTGCTCTTCCCCAGCTCTAGCACTGCTGGCAGTGTGGTGGGGTGAGCTGAGTTTGCAAAAGGATGTGCGTGGGTTGGATGGTTAAAGAGAGAGGCAGGAGGGGGAGAGTTGAAGGGCTGAGTTAAAGCAATGAGAGGGACCAGACATTAACGGAGTGGAGTCACAGGGCAGAGGACTGACTGCGGCAGATGCCACCGCTCTTGGGGTGATGGGAGAAGTCCTTCTGAACCCAGAAGGTCGCTGCTGTCTTGTTTTTGTGCTGTGGGACTGAAGGAGCACCGTGGTGGGGCTGCTTGGCAATGAGAGTGCTCAGCCATGAGGGCTTGGGAAACAGGGACTGCTACACTAAAAGCAAACATGAAGACAGTGTCTGGGGAGAATAATGTTTGGTCACGCAGGGAGAAATGCTGTGGAGCAGATCTAGACTAGGCAGTCACAAAGTGCAGACTTGGCATGACTTCTACCATAGCGAAGACAAAATCTGACCTGTATTCTCCATGTCTTGGGCCCCAGTAACATTTGGAAGGTTCCTACACCATATAGAGAGGCCTTTGAAAAATGTTGTGCCATCGTTTATAAACCTTATGTGCAGGCACAGAAATTCAGATGCTCATCATTTGTGAGGCTAGACCCAGAGGCTATCGCTGTGACTATCAGTATGTGCGGGACATGTGGATAAACATATGATCAAATGAGTGTCACAGCCCCCTGGTGTCGTGCCAGAAAGCATCTGTGTCAGCTGCTGGCAGTGACTTTTGCAAACTTGCGGCTCTCTGCATCCCTGAGTTTATCAAAGATCACACACAGCCAACAGCCTATCACAGCTTAAAGACCAAATAAATCTGTGGCTTGTCTCCCAAGGTCTTTCCTCTGGTGCTCTTATCTCTGCCAAGAAGAGCAGAGGTGTAGGAGGGCAGTGGGTTCACACACACACTGTTGCCTTGTACATGCTGTCTGAACACCCTGGGCCGCCCGTCTCGTGGGTGTGAAGATGGTATAAATGCCTGGTGAGGGCTGAGGAGTCAGCACGAGGCTCCGCTTCTCCGTAACGGCCACAGGAGTCTCTGGGAGGGAGTTTTCCATGTTGGCAAAACAGAAGTGAGAGGGAGTATTTTTTGGTTGTGGAGATGGCTGGGGTGGAGGGACTGGGGACAAGCATTGCCCTACACAGACCTTTGCTGCCTTGAGGACCTGCTAGATGTAGGTCCAGTACTGGTTTTGCTTCATTCTTCTGGGTATTCTGGATGTAACTACCCTGTTTGTATAACTGGCAGGAGCATTTTGTGTGTTTTCTTTCAACGTTAATACTACTGTGTCAGCAGCACCACTGGGGAGCGGTTTCAGAGAAAGCCTTATTTGGGTGAAAATATTGCAGGCATCTAAAAACATGAAATGCATTCAGACTCACTATGGTTATGAAAGCTTTTTCAAATTCTGAAAAATATGAAACATATCCCTTTCATGATTTGAAGTCAATTCAGTTTTATTGAAAACATTGTAAAAAATGAAGAAAAAATTGAAATGAACAACTCTATTTTGGGCCAAACAAAGCATTCAGTTTTCCCCACAAAGATTTCTTCCTATATTTACTGGTTGAACCACCACTGGGTGGCTTAGATCATGGATCCCAGCTGCTGGGTAGCAAGATCTGTTGGCATGTGGAGTTTCTGGCTGTTCAGGATGTTAGTGGGGAGGGACCTGCATGGTGGGTACAGATGCAGCTGCAGAAGGACAAAGGCCATGTACCCATGGCTGTGGGTGTCTGTGCTAGGGCACCAGTTCCCAAAGCTGGGCATTGCCTGTTATATGTCAATGGCTGCACATAAAATCCTTCCCTGTGCTGTGCAGAGTTTCTTCATGGTGGCATATAAAGTGTACGAAGGCAGCAAAGAGTTTACATCTCCAACAGTTGCCACGTAAACTTCCACTTCTAACAAATAACAATCCCAAGTGATGCGAAAGCTGACAAAATGAACATTCACGCTTCAGGTTTCTGCAAAACCCACTAGGACAGGTCTTGCTATAAAATCCTGCAGAGATGCACAAGGATTTGAAAATTATACCTGTTACCAAAAGATGATCAGGCTGAACAGGGAAAATTGCAGACACAACCAAGTTTCAGGCACTCAGTATTTAAAATATAGAAAATTGCAGAAAATTACATAGAAATTTCAAGCTGACACGTGAAAAATTTAATCTGCAGAAAGACAAAACAGACATATCTGCCCATTCATAACCTGTTTTGGAGCGAAACCCTGAATATCTCTTTGCTGGCAGCAGAACT
The DNA here is from genome assembly GCF_018139145.2 of Gymnogyps californianus. NCBI lineage: Eukaryota > Metazoa > Chordata > Aves > Accipitriformes > Cathartidae > Gymnogyps > Gymnogyps californianus. The sequence continues at coordinate 3,088,796 of NC_059487.1, read as the reverse complement.
GCCATTACTTCAGTCTTGAACTCCACAAATCCAGAAGTCTAGGGTGGGAAGGGGCAGATTTCTCCTCCAAATTGGAGAAATATCAGCAGCTATTTTACTCCCTTTTATCAGGGAGTAAAAAGGGAGCAGCTATATTTCATCAGCTGCTTTTATTCTCCCTGTGTCTAAAGGACAAGCCCGAGCCGGGAAGCGCAGCTGAGCTGTGGATGGCACAAGCATGCCTGGGCCAGCAGCAGCCCCCAGCTGGGCTCTGTGTGGCAAAAGCCTGTTTAAATGCTGTTAAACTACTGCTAGTTGCAGAAACCCCTGTGGGTCTCAGGTTGTGAAGTGCAAAGACTCCCTCAGCACTAACTGCTGTCAAATATTAATGCTGTTCCCCTTCCAGCTCTTATTCACAACAAATTTTCATTGCAGCAGGAAATGTTGCTACCCACCAGCTAGTCTGAATAGCAAAAATGTGGGATTAATTGACAGCTGTAAGACTAAACAAAGAGGCTTCTAACTAAGATACCATTCCCTGCCACAGAAGATGCTATCAGTCCTGACACGAATAGCAGTGAGGGACAGGGAACGTGCCTTCAAGGAGAGAGACCTCAGTATGATGGAAAGGAGGCTTCTGGTCAGAAATCCCACAACCTTTTGACAACGCTTAGCCTCTCCTGCCTGGGAGGGAGGAGAGACACACATGCCCCATCAGCACACCAGCTTCCCCTGCCTCGAGCAGCCAAATTCCACTGGCCCAAGCAGGCTGGAGCAGATGTTCTCCAGTGTGGTCCATCACCTTGCTGCCTGTCCTCCCCCATGGCTGGGCCCTGGGACACCTTGCAGAGCTGCAGGCATGGAAGAAACCCCTGACCTGCTCCAGCCCCACAGACAGCACCGCAGGTTATCCTGGATAGCGCAGAAATCCCCATGCTGCAGCCACCAAGCCCGTGGCTCACACTGCAGCATCTTCTCCCCTCCCTGCAAGGTTGCCTTAGGGGGGCCGAGCTCTTTGCTACGGGTGCAGGGCTGCAGGGAGCATGAAGCGCTGATCAGGCCAAATCCCAGGGTTACTCTTGTTCTTGGACACCCCCAACCTTGTATTGTATTCCCTCTAGCTTGGCAGTCTGGTCTTGTTCTCAAGCCCAGGACCTGAGCCAAGCAAGGCTGTTGGGGAAGTAAAACCTCGTCAGGGGTCAAATCCAGGCCTGATGGCAACCCTTTGGATGAGGATCTGATCTCACTTACCTGAGTGCATATCTGAGGTCTGTCTTGCTAAAAGTCTAGTTCACTCTGGAGTGGAGGAGCAGTAGGCATTTTGTCACCAGCATCTCTCTGCCCCTGAGGATTCACCTCCCTTCGCCTGCCCTCTGCGTGCGTGCTGGCTCTGCTTGGCAGCAGTAATACCCTTCTTGCAGCCCTCGTGGAGGGATGGGGATGTGTAAAGGGTGCTAGTTTCCTGAAGGGAGAACAAATCGTGCTGAAGTCCTAGCTACACTAAAGACCTCTCCCTCCTGAACAGCAGCTGCAGTTACTGAGCTGCAAGTATGCTGTAGGACACGGGCCAAGGCTGAGCAGATTGTGATGCTGTATAGGCAGACCTTTTCTGCAACCAAGCAAGCCCAAAATAACAGGGTGCATGAGTCCATCCTCCCTCTTTACAGCAGCCTTCATTTCCTTGTGACTCATTCAGTCTGGGTAATGAATTTTCTTTATTAGTCAGAAATCAATTCCTCCTACTCCTGACCAGTAGACGATGCACTGTGCCATATTATGTTATCTGTACTTCTGTCTGGCCTGCCAGAGAATGCGGCAGTGACTGGAAATTTCAAGCTGAAGATGCTTGGGAGGCAGTGAGAGCAGAATGGCCTGTGCTCTCTCCTCCACAAACGTCAGAGCTACCCATTTCATTATTTGACTGTAAATTTCAGATTTAATCCCACTTGCTGTCTCAGGGTGAAGCACCATTAGAAATCATTGCTGGACTAGAGAGGACCGGGTGGAGACACGAGTGTTTGCTTTACGTACCCCGGAAAATGGATGGAAAACCTTTCTATTTTCAGTGGTAGTAATAGCACATAACTGGTGAGTGTCTTTGCCCGCATATCACTTCACTCCTCTTGCAACACTCAAAAAAAAATCTAGTGTTACAGATTCTCCTTATAATGCGCATTTGCACTTTTCCATAAGCGTGTCTGCACCCGAACGTTACAGATATTCACAGTTACGCTGTATGTGTAAACGCTGCAATATAGAAATGTTATAAAATCCCAAGGAGAATCACAATGGTTTGTTGAACACGCACCACTGCAGTGTCCCAGGGACTTGTGCAACGCCCCGGAGAGCCATCCACCACCGACACGCCACCGCACGCAACCAGCCCAGCCCCAGGAGTGATGCCTTCAGCTCTTTCCTGCTTTCTTTCTTTGTTACCTACAGAATGCTTCTGGCTCCCACTGCTGAGTGTCAGGAAGGTTAACGGCTACAATCACTGAGGGCAAAACTGGGCAAATGCTGGAAGAGTTGGGTCTGCAAGGTAAATGTGGGTCTGCAAGGCCAGCAGGTCCCTGCTGTTAAAAAACTAGTTCAAGGGCTTCCTTTGACCGCAGTGGAAACAGGGCTCAGGAAACAAATGATAAACTCAGAGAGAGAAATGATAAACTCGGCTAGTCCTACTCATTGCTGCGTGCTTCTTCACAGTAAGAACTATGAACTTGTAAGGTTTTCATATTCAAGGCACCCCAAATTCTTGTAGAAGCCAAGAAACGAAAGGACAGGTCCTAAATACATATTGACTGCTCATTAGAGGGTTACGTGCTTGAGACCTAAATACTGCAGTAGCTCTGCTGGGAAACTGCAGTGATCTGGGCTATTGCAGTCTGCTTTGGAAAGTCAGTCCCAGCAGAACAAGCACCAAGAATAGGTTCAGCCCTTTCTGCCTGGGAACACGCGAGTAGAGGAGGTGTCGGTAGGGATGCAAAAGGTGGTTATTTGCACTAAATTTTTGATGCTGTTGAAGGAATGCACCTGAGCAGCCTCGTGAAGGATGAATATAGACAGCCCAGCAGAATGGAGCAAAGGAAAGGTCTCTTCTGCAAAAGAGGCAATTTTTTTTTTTTTGGGGGGGGGGGGGGGAAGGAGAAACAAAATAGAAGGCCTAAATAGCTGGATCTGAATGAGACAGTGATATTTTTTTTATAGGCAATAGTAAGGGGTCTGTAAGCCTGTACTTTGCAGTAAGGAAGAAAGAAATCACACTGTTCTACAAACAGCAGCAAGAGTTTCCCAGAAAGCCCAGAAGAGCTCATAATCCTGGATGGCAGGTCGTTCCAGCACTGTCCTGCTGTGTCAGGATAACCAGGTGCCATTAAGGCATTAACAGAGCTGCAGATTATCAGGTTGGAGGGAACACTCTGATCAGAACGAGATACTCGAGAAAATATTCACTGTTCAAGGTGAATCACTCTCCAAAGAGAATTAATGCTAAGGAAGCACTGAAGACCTCTGGCAGAAATAATCTCCAGAAGCCTGGTGTAGCAAGCTGGAGAGCTGCGAGGAAGCTGTTTACTTACAGAGTTCAGCAGCTTTGCCTGGTGATTGATAATATTGCTAGTGTTCGTCTTCACATATCATCCCATGTGTGAATCCGTGTGAAGTATCCAGTCCTGTTTCTGGGTTTCACGGGAGACATGCAGAGCCTTGCTGGAAGTGGTGAGATCTGGGGAAAAGGAGCCGTTTATCTCACAGACCTTCCTGCTGCTTGTGCTGGTGCATGCCAAGGCCCTGTTCTCCCATGTCCCAACTTGTATGTCCTGCTTGCTGGTCCTTTGCCCTGTGCATGTTCATGTACCAGCTCCAGTGAATGCTGGAGACCAGTAATTGCCCAAGAAGCAGCTACCATCATACCACGTACATCTTAGCACTTGAAGTGTGTCATGCCCTGTGATGTCCCCATCACCCTAGAGGTGGCAGTTCAGCTGAATGCCAAGTCCCAAGCCTGCAGGAACGGCTTCCAGCTCTTTGTAGACTCCGTGCAACGTAGACCTGGGGGCCTGCCAGTGAGTAACCGGCCAACTAAGCACGACAAAGCCATTCAGTATGGGAAAAAGGATTGCCAGGATATTTGGAAGCTGGCAGCCCCGAGCTCTGCTGTAGATGCTCACCTGTCGGGTGGCCCCACACATAGGCAAGAATTTAAAACATGACCCTGTGTGGGGTCTCGCAGGTTGGGAGAGATGAAAGTGGATTCATCTGCATGCACAATGCAGTGGAGTTCATACCCGCATGTGTATTCATACAGGGGAGCAGGAGATTGAAAACCACCTTGCTAAAGATTTTCAGTACTCACTTCCATCTCTGTGGCATTCTTTTATTCCATCTAATCAGAGCAGATGTATTTTTGCTGCTGCAATAAATTGCCCAGTCTCTGATACATGTCTAAGAGATACACATAGATGTCTGACAGTGAATTCAGTTTTGAATCTGTGTTAAGAATTACAGGCCTAAGGGACTCCAGTCCAGAAAATCATTCTTTCTGTAAGCTGGTTTTCTTCTGTTCAGTAACAACCCAGGAAAGATTAGACATGGACACACGCTAGAGTTTTCATCAAGGGCAGGATGTATCAGCATTTGGGCCACAAACTACCTTCAAAACCCAGGAATCATACCAGCTTCTGAAAGAGACATCTTTAGGAATGGTCTTAAAAAAAAAAATAAATTAATTTTAGTCAAACCTTGACTACAGGCTAGAGGTTGAGTTTCCAGATCGGATGTGGTTTAAGGTTAGATTGTGGGGCCTCAGCCTTTCTTTCATCTGGCTTCATGAGGTTCTTGATTCAATGGGCACCTATTTGGATGATTCATTATGCAAGATTTTTCAGAAGCCATCAGAGATGAAAACAATGTTGACATGTGAATGGCATCACTCAGAACGGCTATAGTTTCTACCTAGCCTCCATTGCAGGGATGCCAACATCTCAGAGGTGGCTGAACCCTGGGATCAGGCTGGCTTCGGTGCTTACCAGTCCTTGAGAAATTTATGGCAATGCTGGAAATCACCAAGGAGCCAAGTGGCTTTATATTTACATCTCTGACCTCACCAGGGCTTGCTGCTGAGTCCCCATTCCCTGGCAGAAAACTGAATCTGGTTTTTTGCTTTGACCAGAGCTGGGTGAGCAGAGCCAGCATCCCAGAGAGGGCAGCTACAGGCAGGGGATTGCTCATGAAGACATTTTGTTTTTCTTTCACAAACCAGTTCCTGTTGCAGGTATTTAGGGAACAAACAGTCCTTTTGTAGACCAAATATAAGCGGTTTGTCATTATCTTGAGAACAAACTGTTTGTTTCTACAGTTGTAAACACACTGAGGACAGCTATTTAGTTCTGCCACTACAATTAATAGTAATTTAGGTCACTTTCGCAAGAGGTTAATGTCTTCTCAATATATACTGGCTGTAGATCTAATCTCCCAGAGTTGGTAGCTGTCCTGGTAGCTAAGAGATAGAAGAAAAAAGATGATATACCACTTCTTCTCTAAAACACACAAGTTATACAACAAAATGTGGAGAAAATGCTGCAAACAAGCAGCTCCTTTATGTCCATGTGTACGTGTGTGTGTGTGTGTGTGTGTTACAGAGGCAGAAAATATATCCACGGTTTCCTGCCAGAATGTTTCTTGTCAGACACCAAAGAGCTTATTTAACTGAACATAATAAGAGGAATTTGCAAAGTACATGTTTTTACCCACCCCCCCCCCCAGTCTCACAAATGTAAACTCTTCTTTCTCCCAATCCCTTCCCTCTCTGAAATCAGACACTGTCATACATAACATTGTGTGCTAATTTTTCTCCTCTCAAAATATTTTCCAGCAGGAGCCATGCATTTGCAGGAGAGAAAAAGTCCTCTTCTAAGTGGTAGTGATCTTACTGTCTCTTGCTATGTTTCTGGGTCATCAAGGATCTGACTTATGCACTAAAAGAGGAAAATAAGTCAACTTCTCCAGTTATGGACTGGAATTGCACTTCTTGGCTGGCCCAGACATTGGCCTGAGTGTCCCAGCATGGCTGGACGGCCCATGGAGTTGGGACAGTGAGCAAACATGTCCCGTGTACAAGCAGGTTGGTTGCTTGATATCAAACCCCAAATTTCCTGACCTGTATGGAAAGGCCCCTTCGAGGTCTGCAGGTGAGTGTGTTTGCACCAGAAAAGGAAAAATCCCAGGATGTAAACAACATCAGGCTGCACCATTGGCCCTGGCCCTCCCTGTTCATAGTAACACAGGCTCAGCGCTTCCATTCATCTATCTGTCAATGTTTTGGGGCTGTTTCTCTTTCCAATCAATATCAGCTTTAAAAGACCAGTGATAATAGTAGGTGACATCCTGACCTTTTAGGGTGGAGAAGAGGCAAAAAATCCCTGTAGCAGATGATTGCAAAAAGCACAGTTTTGCTTTTCCAGTGCCCATTAGCCACATTATTTCATACCAAATGAGAAGCAACTGGAAAGACCCGGAGAAACAGTGAATTGCAAGGGAGGTGAGGTTTGGTGCTGGTGCAAAGAAGGCAAATGTAGAAGGCAGATGTCATCTTGGGATGTACAACAGAAGTGTACCTGGGAGGCAGCAAGAACAATTCCTCAGCTTGACTCAGCACTGGTGGATCCCCAGGTGCCCTTTGTTGTCCAGGAAAGAAGGGACCTAAGAGAGAGGCCAGATGAGAGAACCTGAAAAGGGCAGAGGAGGAAAAAAGCTCCAGGAAAGATCTAACAACTGAGATTATTTACTCTGCACATGTATCTCTCAGCCTGTTGCTAGCAAAGGATCACCCAAGACTTTTGAGAGAAATCCAAGGGGTGTGCTTGTACTTGACTAATATTTGGCAGTAGGAGAATAATAAATACTTAGCTTTCAGATAAGCAAAATGTTATTGTTTTATAAAATCATAATTTGAGTGTTGTAATTAAAAGCATTTTAATTAGACATTGCCAATTACGCCTGCAAGTCAGCACTAACAATGACTTGTCTTCTGCATGGGAATATAGCCCAAAGAAGGAAAGGGACTCTGCAAGTGGTTTTTCTCTATTATATTTTAGACCATTTTCTACAGTTCTCTGGACTGTCGGTAAGCCACAAACCTGCAGATGAGTAAACCTATCTAAGGGGAGAAAAAATAGGGGAAATGCCCTCAAATAAGAGTAAGAGTTGTAGAGAGGAGCATAACCATCTATTCTCCCCGTCTGTGGTGGAGAGGACAGAAGTCAATGAGCTTCTCTCACACTGGGAAGGGTCAGTAAAGTAGACAAGGTGTAAGGAAAAATGACTTTTGACTCTGAGGATAGTGAAGCACTGGGGTAGATTACCCAGCGGGACTGGCGGGTGAGGGAGAGGATGTGGCTGGGAGTGCCTATTACCGAATTTCAAAAGAAGTAGGTTAGATAGGCTCCTGTCAGAAAGAACAAACAAGAAGGTGATCTTGTTTGGGATCAACTTTGTGAGGTCCTTTCTAGCCCTACTCTCTAGGATTTTTGTCATATGTCATACTTTATGCTAAATGACAAACTTTCGAGGTGCCTTGCGTGACCATGTCTCGGGTGCCTGATTCAGGGCCAGCTCCTACAGATGACTGCTCACGTCATACCTTCGACTCACTCCTTTGGCATCTAATAGGCAAGATCTAGATTCTGGGGCAATAAAATCTGCTGAACCCTTTGGCTTTGCAATGTGCAGGAGACTCCACAATCTGGATCAGAGTCTGGTCCTTCACCTTTAAAATGCAAGGAAATTGCATCTGGCAAGTCTGGTATCTCCCTTGCAGGTTTGTGAGTGCACTGGCAAGCACGCAGAAAAGTCAGCAAGCAGCAGGCAGCTGTACCGCTGCATATGGAAGGGAGAAATCCCCGAGGGCTGGCTCACTGTGTCACGCAGTGCTGAGAGAAACACTCACCATTTGGGTCTAATTTATGATTATCCCACTCACTTCAGAAAATCCTGTTTATTTTTCCAAGACATTAATTTTTCTGACTGCAGAATAATTTGTAACCTAGTTTGTAGTCAGATGCCTGGAATGATGCTGCTGCCCACAGAGCACGCTGCCCCTGGTGAACAGTTTGCACTCGTGGGAGGTGGGGGGACGAGGACACAAAGACAAGCTCCCACCAGATCACCTTTGTCCCAAGCCACCTGCTCACCTTTGTTCTGCCTGATTCATTCCTTGCTGCCATCCCCTCAGGGTCTCCATCCCAAGCACCTCCGATGCTTTTAGAGGAAAAATTTTCTATAACAGGAAGAACTTTCCATTAACCTCTGGTACGTGATACAAGAGAGAGAAAGAAGAGAGAGAGGTCACTGTGCTGGCCACTGTCACTTGTCCGCACGCACAGAAGCTCTGGTGGTACCGCTCTGAGCTTGCTGACCATCCCGTCTGGCTTTCATTTAAAGCCACTGAGGACTTTGCCTTCCAGCATGGTGGAAGCAGAGTATTTCTTCCATAATGATGCTCCAATAGGTACCATCTTGTTCTCAGATTCCTGTGTTCATCCCGTACCAAGAGCAAGGCCACTTGGAGAAAGCCTGGATTCACCACAAGCCTTTTCAAGCCAACCTGAGGAAGATTTTAAACTTCCTGGGGCAATACATTTTACAGGATTTTTTTCTATGAAGACATTAATATTGGGCTGAGGCTGTTCTCCCCTCAGTGGGTGAGATCACCATTATAACCTTTGTATAATCTATGTATTCATACCAGGAGGAGATGAGTGAAAGAGGGCAGTTGTAGGTAACATTCCCACCAACATTGCTGCCACTTTCACACCGCAGACTGCGGAACTGAATCCAGCTCAGCACTGGAAACCGATTGCTAACCACCCCAGGGGTTCCCTGCTAATCAAGTGGAATTAAATTCCCCTTTAATTAAAGCAGAAGAAGATGGATCATCTAGCACCCATAACTTGCTTGGAAAGCATATTTAGAAGATCCCTTCTATTCACTTTTTTGGCAATAGATGAGCCGATACACTTACAGCTTTTAAGCTGGGAAGATCATATTCTACAGTTACATGCTACCTATGGAGTCAGGTTAGGATTTTAATAAAAGCTAGTTGAAATGCTCTCAGTATGCCATGATTGCTATGTCAGTTTGCATTGCTGGTGAAACTGAAGGGAATGGCATTTCTTCTGAGAAACGTTTTCTTGCAGCTAAATATTTTGTTTCCAAAAGTAAATCATTTGACAAAGCCACTGTTGCTGATACTAGTTTTTTGTTAGCTGGAGAGAGCAGGCTTATTTTTCCGTATTTAATAAATCGAGGGAGATGAACCAATAGCCTTTGGGTGCAGCTTCAGAAATGCTTGACGTTCACCCTCACCCTTTACCAGCTCCTGCAGATGTATGACCTACAAAGCAGATCATCCTGATGCACTGTCTTCAGAGCATTTTGTTAGGCTGGAAAATACCCAACGTGGGACCCTATAGGGAGCTGCCTGGAAGCCAGAATGGCTCTGTCCTAGGCTAAGGAGCTAAGGATGACCTAGGATACTGGTTTAATCCACGGATTGTAATCCAATCCTTCTGGGCTGATTTGAGGACAGCACTCCTCCTCCGCTGGGGTGGGGGAGAGAGATACGGCTGGCTTCCCCTCCTGGGGCGGCAGATCTGGACACTGGGCACAGAGCTGCCCAGCACTTCCTTCCCCGCCAGAAAAGAGAAAATCTCCTCATTCCAGAGAGAGATAATTATCCCTGATCAACCAAGTCCTCAGTCTCTAATCTGCAAACAGCTGCCGGTACATAATCACCCTCCTCATTAAAAGTGACAATGCTCCTGCTCCTGGCTTCACCCACACCCTCTCCTCCTGCGCTTGCTTGACATTCCCTCTCATCTCCTCCTGCTTCTGACTGAGCGATCTGATCCCTGATCCCTGAGCACCACAGACAAAAAGAAGTGGTGGTGGCTCTTTCTTCTGCGTGCCCTTTCTGGCAAATTAAGGCAGAGCTCAACCCGTGAACCTCGGATCAACGCTGGCTGCCTTTTGCTGCTGCTTGAACCCGCGATCCTAATTCAGACCCAGTCGCTCTCCCATGTACGAATGCTCCTCGTTTTATCTCAGTGCCAAAGATGTTAAGGCCATCATGATACAAAGGACTGGATGTTTCTGTGGATAACGAGAAAAGTTGCTACAGGGGAATGAAGTTCCTCTGGTGTTCGGGCTGGAGCATCAGCAGAGTGCTCAGAGCAGAAGCTTCTTATCAGGGCCAGGAAGACACTGTCTGTCTCGGTTGCATTGGGACTGCTCTCAGCTCTTCTTCCTTTGAACCTGCTCCTGCCAGACACTGCTCAGAGACAGGATATGTGGTCACCTCTCCTCTTCTGCTTTTACTCAGCAGTATCTAACAAAGTTGTTCATCTGGGATGTCTCCCAGCCTCTTATATCAGCATGGTTCCTGTCTAGCACAGGCTTAAATAACAGCTATCGTTGATGTCTCCCAATGAGTGTTTGCCTGTCTAAATTACCCCGTTTAGTTCGCAAATGTTTTCATGTTATTCTGAATTAAATGAGACACCCTTACCAATTTTCTATTTGGAGCAGACCGATGTCTCAAACTGCCGGCTCCTTTTGGAGGAGAAACTAGAAAAACCACTTGCTGAGTGGCAAAAGCCCTCATTCTGTCCGTGTCTCATCTTTCACACCCGTGCAAAAGTCTGTGTGCATGTGTGCCTGGGGGTGTGTGTGTCCGTGGGAAGCTATTTGCACTCCACTTGCCAAGGTGGAAATAATGACAGAAAGTGAGAGGCAGGTCTCATTGGGTCTAAAACTTAAGGCACCTGCAGTACTCTCATGCATATTCCCGTGGGAACTGGGTTTTGAAGTCTCTGGGGTCAGTTTTCAAGTCTCATTTTGAAGCAGCTCCAGCCGTGTGTGGGAAAGGCTGCTGGAAACCAGCTAATGGAGCTGTTCGCTGCCTGCTCTCCCTCGTCCTTTCTGGGGCCAGCGTTGGGCCTGGCATCCTAATAGCTCTGAGATCCAGCTAATCCCATCGCATGAGCGAAATAGCCCTAAATCATCCCTGTCTGATTCTTGACTCCAAAGAGACATTTCATGGGTGATTGTGAGTGATACAGTGTGTGGTAATGGATGTATTTAAATGGGATTTATGGGTGACACCTGTCACATAGACCCTTCCATCAGTGACAGGCTGGAGAGATTTACACAGTGACACTGAGATGTGAGCTTGTTGTAATAGCTCCCTCAGTCACCGGCAGAGCGTTTGAGCCTTACAGCGTTTGTCAGAAGCACAAACTGGGCTGCTTTGGCCACTGTATGATATGGCACTACACAGAATTAGTGGCAAAGAGTTGAGTGCGTCTTGGCATCCATCCATAGCAGATGTCTTTAAACCCCAAAGCTCTGCTCGCCTTTTCGGCAAACATTGTAGGAGGTGTTTTGATGAGCCATTGGTCACGAGAACTTCACGGGAGCAAGAAGCACTCAATAAGGTCACCGCCACACGATTTCTCCTCTCTCCTGTGTGCTCCCCACCTTTCCCTTGTCCCTATTTCCTGGTGACTCTGGCTAAGGCGGTCACTCCAAGGGTCCCGGCTTGCCTGTACCCCCAGCTGTGCCATCAAGTTGTCTCCTCCATTTCTCCAGGCAGCCAGTCTTCTCCCTGCATATCCAAGCTGCAGTTCAAAACGCTCTCCCCCACCTCCTTATTTACTTCATCTGTAGGCTCCACAGCAGACATTTCTCCCAGCCCCATCCAGAAAAGCCTTCCTGCCCCTTTCCGCTAGAGGATTAGCGAGGATATCTGCAATGAGATTATTTCTAGGAGACCACTTACGCCGTCCTGATGCTAACTTGGAATGTCAGCTCCGCTCAGGCACAGCCAAGCTGCAAGAAAGTTCCAGGCATGATTTCTATTGTTTAAGATTTTATGGGGGGGCGCTGGTAGATTAATTTATTTTTTCCTCATTGTTCTTTCCCCAAAGAGCTGTCTTTTGCTATTTATGTGAAGCAGTTCATATCACAGCACACACAGACACACACACATGCGTATCAAACAACTGAAGTCACCGATCAGTCTAAACATGCACAAAGTACACAATATTTTGCTCCCTGAGCTATCAAAGGCGGCTGGATACTACCTTGAATTGACCTGTGGGAGTTGACTCTGTGAGAACATTTTCTCACTAGTAACATGATACATTTCTTGGTTCTTTGGCTTTCTTTTTTTAATATATATCTTTATAATTCTGCCATAAGGCAGCCATGGATTTGTAAAATTAGCCTGTCATAACAAATTCATGTCCTCATCAAAGGCGGCTGTTGTGCTTCCTCCCAGACTGGAGCATTCACAGACTAAAGCTGCATTATCACAGTAATTTCAAAGTTCAATAGTGTATTTTCAAAAGCAATTGCTTTTAAATGCAGTTTGTTACATAACAGCAAATTTAGACTTACACTTACCTCAAAATGAAAACTAAATTCTTTAAATAATAAGTCTGCTCCTGTTCACTCTTGTCTTTGCTTTTTTTGTTCTAAAATGATCCAGCTGCTCCTGGTGCCCCTGAAAAAGCAAGGTTAGAAGGACTACGTAAAGTCTTTTTATCACAAAGAGGGGGATTTTCAAACCCAGAGAAAAGTGGGTTCTACATTTTTAATCTCTCAAAAGTTACTCTTTCACTTGACTCTCGGGCCTGAATGAGAACCTCTTCTGCAGAGAGGTCCAGGGCAGACGGGGATTGAGAGTTATAGATGGCTATGCTGGAGTTTCGGGTTTGAAGAGAAGGGGAAGCTGTAGGTTAGGAACGATAAGGACTTTGTTGGAAACCTTTCTGATCAGTAAAACCCTTATCACTAACCCAGAAAACCTCCTCCTTCTGACACAGGACACCATCTTTTTGCTTCTGGGTGAATCAAGCCCCTCTGTTGACAGGGTGGGACAAGTTCTTCTTGAAATCTTGTCTCCTTGCATTTCCCTGTTTCCTTGTTCTCCTGAATTTTCTCTTGGCTCCACAACTGCTCTTTCATGATGTTGGTCAGAAAACTGGCCTCCTCACCCAGGATTTCCATGGGGGTGTCCTCTTTGACCATTTCTTGCCCACAAAGAGCAGTACAGCCTTTCCCTCTATTCAAGCTCCGCATGTCCACCTCTCTACCCCAGACGGTCTTGCCTGAGATTCATCTCATTTTTGGGGGAGATGCACAGCTAGGGCATGTACAACTCAGTAAGCCACTGTGAGCATCCTTGGCTGGCAAGAGAAAGGAAGACCTCGTTGAGCATAATTAACCTGACCTGTCTGCTTTAGGTAGTTGCCTTCATAAATATCCTCCAAACCACCTCGATGCCATTCTGCAAATCCACCCTGAAGACTTTCCTTTCCCCTGGCAGAAGCCCAGAGGTCCTGGGTGCATTAAAACCACCATCTATCACATTAACCAATAAAGCCAGGCTGTTTGCTTGTACTCCCTCCTCTGTCTGTACTCTCTATGATACACATTTCCAATTAGTTGTGACAGATTTTTGACTGGTGAATCTACACAGGAGGATGCTGGCTAATAAGTGTTTAGATTACTTCCCACTGGAATCACTAGGAGGTTTTCCTTTGTTTTTCACAGGTGCTGGCTTGTCTTGTAATATAATTTGGGGACAGAAGCGCTGAGCCCTGTTACTGCTGAATCAACACTGACATGCCGATTGGTTTTTGTGAGAGCTATGGTCAAAACGATCAGGTTTGTGAGCCTAAAGGCACTTTAACTCAACATGCTGATCATCCCAAACTACCATCTATGTGCAAAGACATATAATAATTTATAGAAATGTGAGCTGAAAAGCTGCAGGAATTTGAGTCTGTAAGCCCAGAGCTTACCTTGCGGTTAATTAAGGTTATCTCTTTATTTGTCTTTTCCCTTGTGGGGTCTCAGACAGCAACAATCCAAGTGAATAGAAGATGCTCTTAAGTTAACCTTTCTTTTCTTGGCAGTTTGGGAAATTATAGCTTATTGATTGCAAATAAATTCCCTACCAACTGGTGCTCTAAGTTACAATGCATAAAGAAACAAACTGTAACAGATATAGAGCTCTCAGGTCCCCTTGCATGCTGGGGGTAGATTGTTTTATCCAGTTCTTTCTCAGAAAATATGCTCAATAACCAGCAAAGATAATGTTAGAAGAAGTAGTATGTGGGCTTTACCAATGAGCAGACAAACAGTGTGACTGATGTGGTATCTTTTGGGAAGGGGTGTTGAGCGATATGGAAATGTATAGAAACAGATGCTGACTTTTGAATGGTAACTGCTGCATTTTGACCGCAGGGTATGAATGCCCAGAGGTGTCAAGGTGCTCCTGGTTCTACCCAGGCTGTGGGAAGTAGGGAAAGTGTAAAGAAGTGGGGGCAAAAAGGGCAAAATTTGTTCCCAAGATCACCATCACCAACACCACTGGCCTCTTGCATAATGGTAAATCTCACCCAGAAACGTGCTTTACACAGTGCTTGCAAACAAGAGAAAATTGCCCAAGAAGCTTCCAGGCCCAAGAGAGGACATAGCTGCTGTGGTCTGGAAATAGGAAAGGCTTTTTTTGTGCTAGGCTGGGAGCACCCATAGACTTGCCACTGGAGTTATCGTGTTGGCTTTTTATGACAAGCAGACAGCTATTGGTCATTCAAAGAAAAGTTCACAGGCCTCTCAAGTTTTATATCTTTGCTGAAGGCTGATTCAATCACAGAAGAAACAAAATATTGGCTATTGGCTGCCAGTCACTCCTTGCTTAATCGTTTCATCATCCAGTTATGTAGGAGGAGCCGTACTATAGCATAGAGGTGAACCAAGACTAAATAGTGAGTAATAAGGAGCAAACAGTGAAAGCAAAAGGCTGAATGTCTTAGCATAAAGTTCACAGGATGAATTAATGAATGATTTTCATAGAGAAATAAGAACTATATTCTCAAAGGAGATTACTCACAATGAACAATTTGATCAGATCCAGCCTGAAGAAAGGAAAAGGGTGAGAATAAATAGTCCTTCTCCAAAAGGAAAGGCTATTAACACTGCAATGTCTTAATGGTTCACACGAGGACCATTGTTATCAAGTGTATTTATTAACAGCCCAAATGCCTGAGCATTTATTTCAATGCATGAACAATGAAAAGAAAATTTGTGGATAAATATGAAACTACATGTAATGGTCAAGTCTTGAAAGCTCAGTTAGGGAATTCTGCAACTTCCATGATGGGGCAGTGCGGTGGCTGAACAAATTTGGTGCATAAAAGGCAAAGTAATGGAAATTGGAAGGGACAATCTGAACTATTTATGTCCATTAATGGGTTCTAAATTGACTGTAACTGCTCAGTAAAAGCTCATCGTCAATGTGAAAATGCAATGAGAACATCTGCTTGGTGTGCAGAAGCTGTCAAAAAATAAACAAAAATTGTAAGCTAAGAAAGGGAGCAAGAAAGAAAAGAAATCAAACACTGTCTTGGAGGGTCACACTGCCGGAGACCTCTGTGCTTGGAGGCCTGTCCCCAGCTCTCACAACACTGTGCTGCAAACCCACCGTTGTCACCTCCCCTAGCTCATGACAGCAGGAGTTTGGAGAACAGGTTAGCCCCAAGAGAAGGCTTTCCAAACCTCAGTCCAGCAATGGTTAGGAGAAGTCCTTGTTTTCCAGCCTTGACGCAAGTACGTGTACCTCTGCCATAAGGTCAGATGTCCTCCTGCACAGGGGAGATTATTCACACCTACCCTTAGTGTTTCTCACCTTGATCCTCCATCAAATCAACTCAGGACAGCAGGCATCAGCCCTGTGCACTGTTCATACCAAAATAACAGTCAAGATGTAGGGAACCGTCCAAAAACCTCTTCTAGAGTTGGCTGCTCCTCCCTCACCCTTGCTGTTGGCCTCGGGACCCAGCAAGGTCCTTCAGCAAGCCAGGTGCTTTGTCATCCTTTAATAGTACTAATTACCTAATTATCTGCTCAAGCACTGTGGCAAAGCATTTTAATGTTTCAATCGCCACTTCCCCAGGCTCCTTCCTTTGGAAAATGAATACCTGTCGCAAGGAGGTGAGTTTCTAATTCTTGCATGAAAAAAACCTCACCAGGCAGCAGCGAATCCCAGGCAGCAGCACCAATCTCGTGTCTCACCCCTTTCCACATGGATTCCTCCATCACCCTTTCTGCTTCTGTAGTCTCTGTCTGCATTGCCTGCAGAGCTGACTAGGCTGGGCCTTCAGTGGTTTTCACAAGTCTTTTTTTTCCCCCACCTCAGCCAACAATAAACTTCACATTTTCTGTATGAGAAGAGGCTCTTACCTTGCCTGCCCTGAACCCTGAATGCCCTAGAGTTGCCTTCACACCAGTACGATCTGTTTGAATTGGGCGTTTGCAGCTGTTTGGGTGATTTGGATTATAAAACTTTACATATGATTTCATCAGACTCTGAACTTTCGTGCTGGCTTTCTGCGCTGGCTGTTAGAGCACCTGTCAGCAGACACTTGCAAGTTCTCCAAGTTTCCTGCTCCAAAATCTTCCCTTATCATAAGCCTACCACTGTGGACATGGATGTTTGGCAGAATATTTTCCCTTAGAGTACAGCTTGTCTTCAATCACCTTCCATGTAGCGCAGCACTTAATACAAGTCACGTAGCTCTCTTCCTTTTCAGCTGATACACATAGTAAGTTAAAATGCAATCTTATGCCAATTCCATAAACAAGCTTCCAGCTAGCATTCTCTCCCTAATGTCCTCTACTCTCTGCCTGGGTACTTAAAATCTTCCATTACTCTGCTCTTTCTACATATTTAATTGTTTGTTCAAATCACCTTCCAGTCCAGTCTTTGTCTCCCATATAGAAAAGGAGAGATGCTTTTCCCATCTTCCCATTTACTGCATACTTATCTCATAAAGCATGTTGCTAAACAGGTACTCACGGTAGAGTCTTTCAAATAAAACTGATGCATGTAAAATATTGTACAGGTAGCAGTGGTTACTGCAGTAAGAAAGGTCCCAATTCTGCATAATTCCACTGGCTTCACTGGAGCAACTCTTCATACAAACCAGGGTAGATGGAAAGTGTTTCCAGCACTGGCCACATTAGAAATTGTTATTTTCAGGTACTCTTAATAGGCTTGCAGAATGTTGTCCTTTGGGCTGAAATTGCCTATAATCAGCATCTATCCCACAGCGATTTCTCCCTTGTTTTGCAAGTTTGAGGAGAATTAGGAGAGCTGCTTTTGAATGCAGTAAAGAGGAGAAAATCTTTTTTTTTTTTAAATCTTTCTGACCTTTTTTTCTTGGCAGCTCTACAGCTGAATTGGCTGTGGTTTGAAAGATGCAATTTGGCAGGAAAATAGCCCTCATTGGGGAGCAGTGCAGGGCTTTGTATTGCAGGAAATTGGGTTTGATTTGCCCATGCTACAAGTATTCAAAAATTGCAATCTGACCATATGCAGTGGAGGGCTTTTGCTAAGCTGATTACAGGACATGGAGACCAGGGAATAAGACTCTGCCTCTCTGCCGAGCCAGAACAGAAGTGAGTTCCTGAGGGATGGGCAAGGAGACCCCAGCGTGGCAGAGCGGGATGCTCCACTCCTTCCACCCTCAGAACCACTGTCTGCAGAAGGCAGGAAGGGCTCCTTCGGGTGAGGCTCAGCTGGAGATGGGCATGAAGCAAGAGCCACCCCCAACCTGCCTTTAAATCCTGAAAAGCATTTTCCCCCAGCTTGTACCTATGGTTTGATTTTGCGTGTTGAACAGTCTGGTCTCTGCATTCCAATGCATGTAAGAAAGACCATGCTTAGTGCTATGCACATGAACTATCCCACTATTTTCAATGGCTTTTTTCTGATTATTTAAGATCTTGCAGGATCAGATCCATACTGCATAACGAAATGAGACTTTTTCCTAGGCTGTCTCCAAGTCTGACCACTGAGTCCACAGCAATAAACAGGATCCGTATTTCTGATCCATTTTAAACCAGAAAGATTTTTCACAAACTTGCTCAGCTATAAGGATTCTTCAAATCCTCTTCACTCCCTTTAAATATTAAATCATTCTCATGCAGACACCAGGCATAGCCCATTTCAAAAAGCAGTGCATAGAGCTGCAGGAATACTGGCAAATCATATTCACATGCACATTCTTTGGAGTAGTTGTTAAACTTTGTGGGTGAGCTGACTGAATTAGTGGAACAGAGTATTTGACTAAAATAAAAATATCTTTGGACCTGGCAACTGGAAATCAGTTTGCAGCAGTGATTTCTGATAGACAGTTGTACTGCGTGAGCAAATTCAATGCTTAGGGAAAAAGGGTCGAGAGACAGGATGAGTAGGAGATATAGTTCATAATAACTAAGCATTGCGAAACATGGTCCTTCTGAAACGTGGTGCTGGCCATCCTGGACTGATCTGCTATGGCATTGTTCCCTATGGTACTAAACTGCATTTTCCTAGCAGAAGTAATTTTTTTTTTATTCAGAGCCAGTTTCAGGAACCCTGTTTCATGCTGGTTTGTAGCTTACTCTGAAAATATCCCTGCTGAAACCGAAGTGGAGGGATAAACTAACTGGTGGCCATATAAATATATACAGAGAGAGAGGGAGAGAGTTGATTAAATTGAGCTCTTTGCCTTACAAACACTTTCCACTTTGATTTGCCAGGGAGATGAGGATGAGATGTTACATACAGTTTGTCTGATCCATACCCTACCTATGGCCTTTGTCATTCACGTCCACTCAGTAAGATGTGCAATTCATACACTTTTTTTATTCCACTTTGACAATACTTTCCTCATTATTCACAGCATGAGAGTACATAAAGCACAAAAAGTGAGGCAGTGCTATTTCTGCCCTGCGCTGCAGTAGAAAACCCATTAATTGCATTTTTGGCAATGAAGCACAATGAGGTACATGCATATAGGACTTAAAGCTCTTTAAATATGCAGGAAATGTTCCCCTAACGAGTAGCCTTCCCTACTTTGGAGCTGCTCTGTGAAGTGCCAGCGACACAGGAGTGACTTCACCGGACTCAGTGTAATTGGGATGGGTGCTCATGCTTAGGGCAAAGGTGGCAGCAGCTGGCCAAGGCGTGCGAAAGCTGGGGCTGCTTTTTAATCCAGTTGTCAGGAAATCCTGTACCTCCAGGAGTACTGAAGATAGTGGAAAGGAGGATAATATTATGCAGCTCGATATAAGCTATAACTCAAAGAAAAACCTACATCAGGGACCCTTGAGATTACACAGATGGTCATTCAGCCCCTTATGTTAATGCTTCGTGATACGGGCTTTACTGTGTGGCTGCACACTGTTTCTCCCACGATACAGTAAATCATATCGGGGTTTTCTTCATTTGCACCCTGCTCCCCCATGACAGTGGACACGTAGAGACAAAGATACAGTATGATTTCCTGCATCTCCATGTATGTCCTGTAATTTGGATCTAATGTTAACTTTTATTACCTGTCCTCAGTTCTTCTCGAGGCACAGATAAAGAGCTACAGGCTGGGTTTCGGGGTGAAAGAAGGTAACTGGTGCTCACAGCAAGACACGTGTCTGTGCAGGGCGATGGGAGCTTGAGATCATCCGGTCCAGCTTCCCACGGCCATGCTGTGGTGCTTTGGGATCCAAACGTATTATAGCTGAAGGTGGGTTTAGGAATGAAACAGCAACTAGTAGGACCAGCTAATCCTGGTCATTTTAAATTCAGAAATGGCTGCTGATCTAGAGGAACTGGGAAGAAGAGCCCTTAAGAGAGTGAATTTATATTCTGAGCTTTTACTTCTCACTCACAGCTGTCTGAAAAACGTCACTCCCCCACCCAGCTACTCAATGAGGAGAAGAGCATGAGGAGAAGGAACAGCTCAGATCTGGATGGGTTGTTTGTCAGGTATGAATTCTCTCATCCAGCCACTCTCACTTCTATTCAGCACATGTAATGAATGTCTGAAAAATCTGGAAATTTATGTTCAGATCAATGGGAGCTGATTAATTACCTAAGATGTATTCAGATAACAGAATTGAGAGGAAAAGCAAAGGCAATGCTTTCAAAAATGCTCAATGAAGTAAACCAAGTACATTGAGAATATGTTTAAAGGATAAGTGCAAAGACGACCCAGGCAAGCGGGGTATCAAAGAAAGGAGACATCCAAAAGCCAGTCTTACAATCAACAACATAGACATGAAGGAGAAAAGAAATCTCTAAAGCTATTAAAAATCTGGAAGCCTATTAAAAATGGATGAAAAAAGGTACAAGGAAATCAAATCAAGAGACATGGAGTGGCACTTGCAAAAGAAACCTTTAACAGAGTGGAAAAATTACTCTGTGATCCAAGTGAATTTAAATAGTGGCTCCAGTGATGATGGAGAACAGCACTTTCTTATTTCACAGACCCACTCCTAACAGATGAAATGTTGATGTGCCTTCAGTCTGTGAGAAAACACCAGGGGGTTCATCCTGCATGTCCAGCCACGGTGTCCCCACCTCAGCTGATCAATGACACAACTGCTACTTAAAAATCAAGGCTCTGCTCTGCCTCCTGCTTCAGCAACAGGATCAGCTAGTCCTGCTCATGTCTTGGTTATGTATTTTGAATCGGGAAGACCACCACGAAAGCCAGCAAGGCTAAGGTTAGTGCAAGTGAAAGCTGAATCTGTCTTTCAATTCCTTCCTGCACTAGTAACCCTCTCAACACCATGATCTGCCAAGGGCCCTGCAGAGATGTTGTGCCCAGCCTGCAGCGCTTGCCGCAGCTTGGCACTGTCTGGGTTTTAAGCTCTTTGTCCATGGAGCTGACTCTGAGCAATGGAAGGGGGAGAAAGCCGAGATAATACTGGCACGCAAGAGAAAGCTGATGGTTTTATGTCCAGCCTCAAAGTACAGCCCTTCTGCAGAGGACTAACATTTTTTCCAAGACGTGATGGGAAGTCCCTTCTGCCCCAGCATCAGCTGCCTTCTAGAAACACACCAGACTCAAGCACCAGTACCTTGGGTGAAAGCAGGCACTTGTGGAGGTTAGAAAGGCCTTGCCCGGTCCTGTCCCTTCCCAGTGAGTATCGCCCAGGTCTGGCTTCCTCTCCCTCAAACCCAATCTCTCCTGCATGAAAATCTACTGGCAGTTCTACTTTTCCCCACTTTCTTACTTTCAGCTTTATTTTGTCTGCAGAAGCATCAACACTAACACCCAAAACTTGACTCCAGTGGCAAAGGAATTAAAAAGTTACCCCCAAACCAGGAGATTTTTATAACAGAATCATGGGGCTTTTTATGTGAAAGGTTGAACGTGCAGAGACACCAAAGGCACTTGGGTGGTGACCATCATTACTGCACCTCTAGGCGAAGCAACCAGGCAATTCTGGCTGTGCTGCAGGAGCTGTGACCCACACCTTTCACCTCCTGCCCAGCCACTTGTTTCACATCCCCCTCCCCAGCTGTAAGACCGGAGGATGAGAAAAGACCTCCAGCATCCACACCATACAGCCCACCAGGAATGTCTCCATCTCTTCTTCAAGCCTAGGTTTAGTTTCCTCCTTCCCTTAATCTTCAGGATACTGTTCCAGATCATTACAACTCTTGTATTAAAAATCTTCTGATAACTTCCTAAAGGCTTTCATGGCCAGCATGTTGCATTTGTTCTTGTTCCAAGACAGTCCTTTAGCTTAAATAGCTTTCTTCCTCCTCTCTGTTTATTCCCCCTTCTCTCATCGCAGTCATGTCTCCCTTGGCCATTGCTTTTTTCTATTACACCAGCCAAGCCCTTCCTCTCCCTGGGCAGATGAGCTCTCAGCCCGTACGGCCCCTTCTGCAGCCTTTCTCTGCACCTTCCCTTTCGCTGTCCTTCAACACGGGTGGCGAGAGATGTGCAGTGGTCCTGGACGTGGTCGCACCTGGGCAGGGACGCAGTACTCATATTCACCCATTCCTAGTGGGAAAACGTTGCCTGGGATAAGCATATTTGCCATTTTCAGAGCTGCACCACGCTGGCAGCTCACCATCCCCCTGTGACAGATGAGTGGAAACAACTTTCTCTCCTGTTCTGTCATTTCCAAGTGATGAGGCCCAAGCTTCAAGCAGAAATTCATGTTATTAATCCCAGCATGCACAGCTCTGCACTTTGTACTATTACATTTCATTCTGTTTCTATTACTTTCCTCGTCAGGATCATCTGAGTGTTTTATTTGTTATATTTGATCCAATTTTCCATTTATCTTCAGGTCTTTAATTATTCTTTCCTCACAAATTTATTCTAAGCTTTGCATACCATCGATGTCTCTAGTTGCCTGGATCCTTTATTTCTTTTTTTAATCAGGAGGACTAGGCTTGCCATTTTCTCCTGCTCGACTCATGTATTAAAAGTCCCTAAGAGTGGACTCCTGATTTCATGTGCCAGTTATTTTAGGAGTCTGGGTCGGATTATTTGTTCCCCCTGGCTTCAATGCATTAAAGCTCTTTCAGTTTTGCTTTCACCTTGGATGCTGAAATTTCCATTTTTATAAATCTCATGCCCATTAGCTATCATCCCTGTGCCCTTGTGTCCTGAAGCATCATCTTTATTGAAAACTGAAGCAAAGTACACATTTACGTTTTTTGCTGTAACTACATTTATTTTTTATTTCATCCATCTTGCTTTTTTTTTTGTCTGTGACCTAAGATTCTTTACTTTAAAAAAAAATAAAGAATTGTAAGTTGTAACTCAGCTTGAGTTTCAGCAAGTCTCATTTTAGTCTTGCAGTTTATGCACTCTGAGGGAGTTTGTTGATCAATCTCTTCTTCTGCCCTTCTCAGGCTCTCTGCTTTCTTGCAATCTCTCTTCCAGGAGACCAGCTGTATATTTACTCCCTTTGCCTGGAATGTGCCTTCCAGATCAGTTTTGCACTTTTGACTTCCCAAGGTCTCCCCTGCACTCAGGCCCTAGTGCTCTCCGATTGAGAGCACGAGTAGGGCTGGCTGCATTTGTGTGCTCTGTTTCTCAAAGTCTGCCCTTCCCCAAAAAAGCTCAGGTTTAGTTCATCCTTCTGTTTAAATTGAACCAATCTGTGATCACCCCATCCCAGTTCTTCTCTACATCCAGCTCTTCTAGAATGTCCTTGCTGGTTTACCAAAACTACCTGTGAAACAGCTTCTGCTGCAGACATCCCCACCTCCCAGAGCTTGGATGCGGGCTGGGGAGCTGTAGCTCCCGCCGAGGAGTCAGGGGTCTTAACGGGCTGGAGCTTGCAGCTTGGCCAGCATCAGGAACATCTGCCATAAGGTTGATGGGACAGTCCAGATTCAGTGTCATCTCATGGTCCCACCTGAGGACCGTGCATGGCCAGGACAGAAGGTGGGAATCCAAGCTCCAGAAAGCACTGTTCATAGTGTCTGCAGGTCACCCTGTCCCCTCTCCCTCTGGGAATGCTCTGAACCTTGCTCCTTTTGACATCACTGGGTGCTTGAAGAAAAAGTAGTCAGATTCTCTTCTTCTGTTCTTTTTTTGTAACAATAAGAACAACCTCCTTCCTCCGCTCATCCTACAGCAAAGTCTTACGGCAACAATAAAATAAAAAAGGAAACAAGAAACTTTTCTAAGAAATTAGCAACCTTTCCTCTGCACACATGGTTCTTGCGGTTTGGTTAATGTTTAAAAGAGCTCATGTTACTGATATTGCATTTCAGATCTGATTAAAAAAAGACTCCTCTGTAGAAAGCTGAGGTTTCTCATCTGCATTTCTTCTACTTGAAAGTTTTTTCTTCTACTTGAAGATTTCTCATGTGTCTGCAAGTGCAGTGTCTCTGGATGGTTTTCAAATGACCAAAACCAACCAACCAAAGAAAAAGCAGTTTTAAGGTAGGCCAGTGTTCGAGAAGAGACCCTGGAGAGTCTTGTTACACGCTGAGATATTCTGCAGCAAAATAGGGCATCCTGCATCAGCCATCCTCATCCTCTGTAAAAGGGGACATGATGCAGTTGGAACATTGCATTTTTCATGTGCTTTCTTTTTTTTTTTTAATGAGGTTCATTATTTCACTGAAATCTTATGACTAGGGAGAGACCACAAGCTCCACTAGTTGTTAGAGTCCAGTGGGAAGTATTTCCCATCCCATTGAAAAATGTTGAGATGTTAAAGACTTTCCAGTTTATACTGAGATGAAACCAAGACCTTCTTGTTAAAAAGAACAAAGCAACATTCCCCTGTGTTTAGGGGCACTCCTGTGAGACAGTAAACCTTGACCCAGCTCTGGCTTTTGCCTGAGCTAAAGCAGCAGCTCATGTTCAACCCAATCCCGTGTTCTCTCAGGAGGTGCAGGACTTGCTCACGCTCTGCTGTCCCCAACGTTTATACAACTTGCCGAGAAGGGACAGGAATCTCCTCGTCTCGCACAGAGCCAGGGGAGCGGAGGTGTGGGGTGAAACAAAGGGAAGAGTAAATGCCAGTGAGCGTGGGACTGGGAGGGATGGGAGCAGACACCTCAGAGAGAAGGGGAGGCCAGCGGGGTAGTGGTGGTCCCCAGAACGGGACTGCTGAAATGCAGGGGAGCGTAATATGAATAGGGAAACACGGGCACTGGCAATCTCTGATGCCCAGAGATTTTCCAGCTATTGATATTGCACAGGGGGGATCCTTACTGATGAACCATTCTGGGGGGGGCCCAGTCCAACCACAGCAATACTGATGTCAGTCAGGGCTGTGGAGGAAGGATCCCCTCCTGTTTGTTCCTGCTAGTGTATGTGCTGCAGATCCCATTTATGGCATTACCAAATGCTGAATCCAACCCATGACATAAAGCAAGATGCCGTTAGAATAACAACATAAATCTTCATCTTTGGAATGACAAGTCAGCTCTAATGCAAAAGGGAAGGAGGAGAGAGACAATTTTTTAAAATGCATTTGGTCAAGAAGAGAGTTCTAGTTTTTGTTCAAACTGTCGACTTTCTTCAGAGTAAAATAATTCCTTTACTAATGAGACCCAGCTCAACTTAGGAAAAGAAAGTGAGTTCATTCAGCAGATGTGTCTCTGTTACTCCTCTGATTAAACAAAAGCATGATTTCTAGACAGTGGTTTTTTTCTATGTGATCTCCCAGATCTAATTATTTGCCATGCAAAAAAGCTTTTTCTAACGAAATCCAATGTGGGCTAATAAAGACCAGCTTGGAATTGACAATGACACCTTTTGCTCCAATTCATGCAGACAGTACCAGAGAATCATCTTCTTAATAGCACAGGGAAGTTTTGGTGAGTGCTGTTGATAGAGCCTGCAACATCGCTTCTGAGCAGCAGGATTTTCCGTAGGCTGCATTAGTGGGACTGAGCCAACACAAAGGCTCAATCTGAGAGCTCATCAGATACTAATTTACTGCTAGTCCTGCTATAAATAATGCATGCCAATGGGGAGCTGCAATGGCCCTTAGTGGAGTAATGCACTCAGGCTCTCTTCCTCCCGCAGAGGCCAAACCTCACGTCTGTGCTGGTACCGCAGGAGAACTTTTTCAAAACCACCTCGGTGACTTAGGATTATTATAGGAAAGTCACTGGGAATTAGGCATCTTTTATCTCAGTCAAGATATTTATATCTCCGTCAGGCTATTTCTTCCTTTATTGGCAGGAAACTTTGGCTAAAAAGCAGAAAGCAGGCAAAAGATCTATTGGGATTTTCCGTGGGGATGAGACGTGGATTCCCTGCAGGGTTTTCCAGTCACTCCAGTGAGGGCCAGCAGGTTCGCGCAGTGCAGGGGAGGACAGGAACGGTCTCAGCTGCACTGTCTCTAGTGCTGCTGGAGAGGGTGGTCTGAGAGACCCCCACAAGAAGCAGCAGGATGCTCCTGGCAGGGATGGGGAGGAGGACTCATCCTGAGTCCTGGAAGATGAGAAAATTATTAGTCAAAATTGATTTCGAGAAATGCGGTCAAAAGATTTTCTGAAAATCCATTTGAATATACTTTTCCCCATCCAAGAGGAGTATCCAGGTCATCCAGTCTTCCCAGTATTGCACTGCTTGTGTAGTCAGGGTTGAAACCTAGAGCTTCTCCTACAGAGCTGTGCAGCCTGTGACTCTCCAAGTTTTCAGTACAGGGGGCGGTTTTAGTGACAGACTGGATATTTTTGGTTTCTGTTCCACCTCTTCTTTCTGAAGGATCTTAAGAGTTCTTGGCTGACACCTTCCCTGCCTTGTGTGTTGGGGTTTTTTTCTCCTTATTTCTTCAGTTAACTCCCTCTTGTGTCCCTTTACAAAACCCTGATGGAGCTTTGGCCTTTCTACCCACAAACAGGCCACGGCTGTGTGGGGCTCGTACGGTTCGTGATGAATAATGTAGCTTCCCTCTAGTTTTCTTCCCTTCCCTTGACTGGCATTTCAATAGTGCTGCAATTTTCTTGCAGACTTCCAGTGTCTGATATAATAAGATCTTTTGCTGCCTGTTTCTCTATGGGTATCTGTTTTGGCCTCAAGCTCCCCTTCCCTCCTAACTTGAGTTTCAAACGTACCTGTTGCTTGCCATCCTCAGTGCTCCCTTTTATAGGATTAATTAAAGTTGGATTTCCATTTTCAGCAGAATGACTGTGGTTTAATAATTTCTTGAATTATCTCACTAAGCCGAATGGGGCTTGGTGTTTGCCTTCTCCCTTGTTTCTTTCCTGCCTTTTTTCCATGAGAATTTTAAGGTTTTATGTACTTTGAAATTCTTTTTGTTGTTGTTTTTTTTTTAATTCCTCTTATGTCCCTGCAATGCTGTTCTTCCTGAGAATGGCCCTGGGCCATCTGATGTGGTGTGGCCAGACTGCTCCTGTCCACGGCCAGTAGTTTAGTGCCCACCCGTCGGAGCGGGTGACGTCCACCCTGGGATGGTGTGCCCCATACCACAGACCTCTCAGCCCTGCACCATGCATAGCGTGTGGACCCAGCAGGCCATTGGGTTTAAGGTGCCATGGTCAGCATGGAGCAGCAGCTCTCCCTTGGCGTTCATAGTGCTTAGCTCCTGGCGCAGGGCTGGGGTAAAGCCCTGCTCACCACACTGGCAGGTTTGAGCCACTAAGGGTTACTGGCTGGGGTAAGGGTAGTCCATCTTGCGGGGGCTGCACCCCTGTACAAGGGGCTGTGCAGGTGGGAGCACCATCCATGGCGTCCATAAACTCTTCACCCAATACATGGATTTTCAACCCCCGCATTTTCATGCATTTCCAACCCCCACATCCTGCACAAGGATAGTTTGTTCCCTCCGTTCATGAAGTTTCCATGGGGCAGGAGAGGCATTTTCCCAGGCCAGGGATCAGCGGTGGATGTGAGGCCCCTACGCCACCCACGACTGCTATCCTCATCCCCTAAACATTGGCTTGCCATCACCTCTGGGGAGCCCTCAAGGGGTGGAGGCTTCTTCTGGGGAGGACTGTGAACTTAAAAAGCAAATAATGAGAGAGTTGTGTTGCATCCTCCACTTTGCATTCATCCTGGGGAGGTGTCGCGCATGGTGCAGGGATGTGCTGGTGCGGCTGAAGGTACGAGGCCCCCAGGGATGGTGTTGGTGGGCTTTCTTGGGCAGAGATCCTCAAACCAGGGTCACCCTGGTGCTTTGCTGTGCATGGGCAGTGCCCAAGCCCCTTGTCACACCTTGGTGGCCAAGGGAACAAGCTGGATCCCCCAGACTCGAGCCAGGAGTGGTCCAGCACATACACAGTGAGGGCCAACGGGGCTGAGCCTGGGGCAGCATGGGGTGCAGGGGGTGCAGCGGGGCCATGCCCACACCTAGTGAGGCAGTGCCTGAAGATCATTCAAACATTCAGAAGCTGTTTTTCCTCCTGCAAAGCTAGTTGCTCTGAAGAAAACCCTTCAAGCTGTCATAAAAACTACCATACATTCGATATAGCTTCTTGGGACCCTTGAGATGTGTCTTCTGTTTTTGTATGACAGCATTGTTAAATAGCAACATATCCAAAGGTCCCAAGAAATAGCTTTTGCAAGGTTTCTCGTGGGGTCCAGTTTGAGATGTAGACATATCAGGGGCACCCCCAGCCCCAGCAGCCCTGGGCAGCTGCCCTGGGCCTCCACCTGCACCCCCCGGGCTCTGTGTCCACTCCAGCCTGCCCCATGCCTCATCCTACCCCACAAGCTCCCCATCCCCAAGGCTGAGCCCCACAGCAAGCACTTGGGCCACAGGGCCAGGAGGAACAGGGGTCCCATGCCGGGCAGTGGCCACCACCAAGTAGTAGCAAAATTCAGCCGCCGAGAACTTGGGTTCGACTCAAATCCCCAGTCACACCATGAGAGTCCCCAGCTTATTAACCACTGAAGCAGCAGCTCAGCTTTGTTTGAGAGAGGATTTAGAAAATCTAGCAAGCTGTTTTGCTGTTAGATGCTGAAAGGGGAAGAATGGAGCTGTAGTATTTTTTATTTTTTTTTTCTGAGTCCCTTTTTATCTTTTGGCAGCCCTTTGTACAATTAAATAGCTCCACGGGGATGCCATATGTTGCCAATAGTTTTACACTTCTCAGTAGTGGGAGGCTGGAACGCTTTCCAAATTGACATGATAGGAACCCATTACAAAATTCTTCTCTAAAAGGAGCGACTAAATGTTCTGTCAAGGAACTGAATTAAAAATAGACCAACTGGTATTGTTATCTCCCCAAAAGAATGTACTTGGCATCACGCATAACATGGTACATCTGGTGGTACATCTCTGAATCTCTGGAGCCCGAACGCTAGTCTGGTAGGGCTGTAAGAGGTGAGGTGCAGAGCTGGGTCCAGACCCCAGGTGCAGGGTGGTGGGTTCGGGACCTATATCTTCTGTTCCCCATTGCAGCTGAACAACATTAGCTTGGTCCTGCCAAATCCACTGCCCTGGGCTCTGTGCTCTCCCAGAGGCCGTCCCTGCCTGGACAGCCTGCCACCGTGAAGGACAGCACAGGAGGACCTCGTGGGACTGTCTTCACTAGCCTAAGCTCCAGCACCTCCCAGATAAGCTTCTTCCTGGTGTGCTGGAGCACAAATTCACCCAAGTGCTCCCCAGGTCAAAGCTAGAAGGTGCCAAATCCAACTGCATTTCAGTGCAGCCTACCTGTGCACACAAAACTTGCTCCAGATGAATTTGTTTTCCCACCATTTCTTGTCCTCATGAAAATACGAATTTTTGCCCTCCTCCATCTCCACCTTATCTTTGATTGCCTTGTTCTTTACTTGTTTGCTCAGTCACCCTCCTCTCTGCAGGGCGGGTGACTCGTTCTGCCGTGGGACCGGTGGGGACACATCCAGCACACAGCTGTGGGTGGTGGAAGGGGGATCTCATAATAGCTTGATAACAGCTATTAAGTAAATACCACATACTGGAAAAAAAATGCTTCACTTTTCAACCTCAAACAGGGTGGGGTTAACTATCAGAACAGAGTTGTTTACCTTGGGCTGAAACACACGAATAGGGGGACTTTGAAAATCTGCTCCCATGAATTACTGGTTTCCACAAAGGCTTCTGTTACATGGTAGTGACAGCTAAAATAAGCAGAAATTTCTTGGAAGGATTTTCTTTTTGTCTCAGTTATGCCTTTACTACAATTCCGGAGCATCATTCACACAATCAAAAATTGCCAGCGCGCCGGGTACTACAATTGTCAGTTAGAGCTGCCCCTTTATTTACTCTGATGCTGTGTTGATATTGAGTTGGTTTAAAAAAAAAAAAAAAAAAGACATGTCTGATTCTTGCTTGAGTTTGAACTGAGAAACATAGCAAAACAGCAGCAAAATAAGGAGTCTACCTGGTGGCAATCTTTGGTCTGATTAGGAGTAGATCAGGATAAGTCTATTTGGTTTCTGTGTGCCTGTCCCTGGGAGTGTGCTGTGCAAAGCCTCCCTGGACCTCCAGGATGAACCTGCGCTGGGGTTATGTTTGCAGAGTGTATGCTGGGCACAGGGAAGCTCTGCTGAAAGGCAAGGTGTATTAACTTAAGCTGCATGACATGTTAATGGGTTTTGGACATCCCTGTGAGCCAAGTGAACATATGTCTGTGCTTATATACCTCTATAGGTCTCTCTGAGGCCTGTGTTCGCTGGCCAGATGCAGTAGGAGATCGGTAGTGTAAAATACAGACTGAGGCCTCTGCATAATTCAGACAACTGGACTGTTACAAGATCAGTTGCCAAACCAAGGGATTTCTTGTGTGTCTGCCAAAAAAACTAAGAGAGCAGTACCTAGTGGGATAGAGCATACCCAGAACTACGCTATAGGAATGCCATTTTGGTAAAGAAATCAAAGGTTAGAGGATAACTGATTCCAATTATTTTTTTTTTTACCTCTTTCCCCTTGGGTCACTAGGGGAGGAGGAGCAGCTATGGAGGAGCAGCCCACCCCTGGCAGCTCCCTCTTGCTCCTTCTCTTTCATGCATCCCACCGTGATGGCCCACAGCTATAGGGAGGGCTGGGACCCACCCTGTCCCCCCACTGCACCTCACCCCGGAGCCTCTGAGCACTCGAGCCCCGTGGGCTGAGGAAGTCTTTTGTTCACCCATTTCTGGGGGGATGCTACAAAATGCACAATGCCTTTGGTGGGAGCAGCTATGGACCACACTTGGCCAAGCAGGTTGCTGCAATCCTCGCATCAAGCCCAAGCTAATATTTTGCCTTCCAGACAGGATTAAGTGCCCACAGGCTGGAGTAGATCAACCTTTCAGCTCCAGCCTCTGAGACCAAATCCGACCTCAGGCAGGTGGGAGGATTTTAGGTACTCGCTTCTGCACAGGGCTCCCTGCCGCCTGGCCGAGGGGTCTCTTGCTCAGGGGCTGGCTGCTCTGGCTGCCTTTGCGATGCTGTCAAATTCGAGCTAGGCAGAATTCAGGCGGCCTTGCAGGACTGCGCAGAATTGGAGCGACTTCCCCCTCTTCTCCTTCCTCGGCTGTGCAAGCCGTGAGTGTGGTCCCACGTGGGAGGAACAAGCCACCTCTGCAGAAGGGAGATCCTTTGTGCTTTCCCAGGATGTGCAGAGCTGCTTGGCTCGTGGAGGGGGCTGCGGGTGAAACCTGAGCTATTGCTATGCAGGAGCTCAGGCTGGATCATCGAGTCCTGTCTCCTCGGAAGCTCAATGAATCTAGAAAACCATCTTCCCTTGTCATCTGTGCTAAGAGATTCACAGCACCTGCACAAAAGTGCTTTTATGTCTGCTTCATGCATATTGAGAGTTGACATTAAAAGAGAGAGAAAGAAAGAACAATCCATTAGGCTCTGTGCACTAAATCCTAGATTTCAAACTGACACATCTAAAAATACCTATGATATGAAAGCAGATACAGCATGATAATTATATACTGCAGGTCTATTGTACTATTGTACTCTGTATGGGATTCCTGCTCCAGCATCTACTGCAACCATTATGAGAGACAGGAGCAAACCAGCCTGGCTAAAATGAAGAACCATGCTGTTGGATGGATTAGCGTCATCGGCATGCCAAAATGCTCCAGACCCTGGTCCAGGGCTCTTCAGTGTGGAGTGCTGGGATTTGGCACTGGGTAGCTCTTCCTTGCCCAGGTTTGACATATTTCTTTAAAAAGTCCTTTGGTGGCTGACCTGAAACCAGTTTCTTGTGTGAAGTGGTTAGCATCTATGCTTTCCCACTTTCTGGAGAGATTTCTCATGTCCTTGGATGTGGTAGAAAACATGCGTCACGAAACTACTGACCTCAAGTTGGTATGGGAGGAGCCACCCAGGCTCTGAATCATTTAACTATGTGAAATGATGAATTTTGTGTGTTTCTGGCAATTTGCTGTAGTTATAAACGCCAGTGAAAATTAAGATTAAATTGTAGTCTAATTAGTTAATGATCTAATTTTGTATAAATAAGTCCAGTAAATCACGTTCATTGTTGTACGAAGCGTGTGTTTAAAATGAGCTCCATAACAGGCACCATCCATATGCAAGAGTACGGACCGTCCCCCAGCTTTCACACTCAAACTCAGTGACTGTGAAAGCACAGGACAGATTTGTCTAAAAATCAAGTCTGCTGCAAGAAGTTTGCTGCCTGCCTGAGAAAACATGCAATGTCCTCCTAGTCCAGGCAAAACAGCAATGGGCTGGTTTGGAAACAGCTATTTAAGTGAGGACTGCAGGGAGCAGGAAGGAAGAAGGACCCACGCTGCAAAGTCCCTGCGTGTCACCCAAGTGTCCCTGCCTCCGATATCTGTGTCGCATCTTCCAGCTTTTGCAACAATTCTGACAGCAAGCCTTGGTCAGGTGTGGTCAGTGAGCATCCCATCACACTTTGCAGAGGGTTCTTTGGGAGCCTCTGGCCGATCCGGCAGCGGGCAGCGGTGCTCTGCCAGCCCCGTCTCACCTTGCACTTCCAAGTGGACGGGACAGATGGGCTGCTGTGATGAGCTGGTGATATTTCTGGGCTTAGTTGGTGAAGCAGGCTGGGATCCTCCAGATGAAAGACTCTATAAAAAGGCAAGTTATTCCCTGTAATTTGAGAGTACTGCCAACCCCAAATGCTAAAAAATTCTGAGGTTCCCAAACCACAGAACCAGCCAAACTGTCACAAGATTTTCATTTTTAATTGGAGTTCCTTCTTATTTTCCTTCTGGTTTTGAGCCATTGGGTCATGTTCTTATTTGCAGAGAAAAGTCACGATGAAGCACAAACTGTCTGGTTTTTAGAAGTGAAATCTGAACCTCTCTCATGATCACGTGTCTCTAGGAGATGGGGCTTCTGTAAAATGTCAAAGAGGGGGGAGCATCATCACAATGGCACCAGAGCTGAGCAGGTGCCTTTCTTCTTTCATCTGACCGCAGCGGTGTGTGCCCGTGCATGTCTCACGCTGTTCCTTGCACCTCTGCCCTGCCGCCGGCTGCTCCCAGCCGGGAGCGCGGCCCCCGAAATGCAACTTTGTCCTTTCCCAGGGAGAGCCGGGGCAGCGAGCTCTGCGGGAGGAAATCACTCCTCCTGCTCTTTGAGAAAACCACCTGCATTTAAATGGGTCGAAGCAAGCTGTGAAGTTCACACGTCGCTGCGGTGAGAGCAGGGGACGCGCGACAGGGAGGGTGGGGCTGTCACCTTCGGTGCTGAGCCTCGCTGGCAGCAGCGGGGACCAGGGCAGCGGTGGCCGGGACAGGGTATGTGATTGCTGTTGGTGCTCGCTGCCAAAACTGCTAGAAAAAAACCCAGGAAGAGCCCCAGAAGAAGGCGACTAGTTTTTTTAATTGTTTGCTACCCAACAGTGATGGTCCCTCACGTGTCCACCCCACTCCGGGCAGTGACCACCCTGTGTTTTAGGGGTACTAAAAGCGAACACCATCCAACCACTGTATTTCAAGACCGGGGTTTGAGCCTGTGTCTCTTCCTGTGCTGATGTACAGCGCCCAGCCCACAGCTCTCAGGCTCTTGGGCACCACAGCACGGTCAGAGGTTTGTGCTTCCACAGACCCACCAGCTGGGGCACACGAGCAAGTGTTACAGTCCCCTACCAGGGAAACGAGCCCTGACTCGTGTTCCTTTTCTCAGAAAATGTGGGAAACAGGTCCCAGGTCTCCCAAATCCTTGGCTTGTGCTGAACAGCTCTAGAAGTAACTCCTGCATGAGGCATGGCCACATGTCCAGGACACTGAATACGTGGTGGAGGCATGAGTTGGAAATGAAATCTTCAGGGGCTGAGATGGGCAGTGCCATGCTCACAAAGATGAAGCTGATGGAATGGGATCCCCCAATCTGCTGTGGAAGAAATTGCACCTCTGTGCCTCAGTTTCCCCATCTGTAAAATGGGCACATGGGTGCTGCTTCTGTAGGCAGAGTGCTTTGACATGCATTCTTGCTAAATGCTGGATGAAAGGCAGGAGTAGCAAACCAGAGAGGGACAGAGCAAGCCCAAAGTTGCTCAGTAACCCTCCTGGCAGTGTCAGCATCTGCAGACAGCAGATGTGGACAGGGATGGCCCTGGGGATGGGATGCCTTGGCCCTAGGGTCTGCTTTACCATTACAGCTCTTTCTGTCAGGCTGCTTCAGCATCTGCCTGGAGCAATGAGACCGTTTTCGCCAGTGGAGACACCTTCTCTTAGCACTGAGCAAGACACAGGCCTCGAAGGAGGAGACAGGGGGCAAAAGGCTGTGAGGCGGGTGAAGGCAAAACACAATTTCAATGTCTGTGCAACCCTGGCTGTCTCTGTATGTGGTTTTTCTTACTATTCCTCCCAGCTTTCAAGAATCTATCACAACAGTTTTCCACTGAAATATCTATCCTGGCAGAAACCTTACTTTGGATACCATTATTTGTACAATTTCCTAAGAAAATACACTACTGTAAGGACTTTCCTACTTGTAGAAGGTCACCAACCCTGCAGAGGTTGTGCTTCTCTATCTCTATCAGTACCAGGTGCATGTGTAACACAGAGAGAAATTCTCAGAAATAGGAGCTATGAAATCAGTCCTACCAGGAAATTAGGACAAAGGGAGATACTACACCTTCCCTCTTTTCAGAGCAAGAACAAAGTTGCAAAACAGGAAGAGAAAGGGTGTTATGCGAGTCGTGGACAGAAAAAGAAAAAGGAAAAATAATAGCTGGAAAGAAAAAAGAAAATGTGGAAGGAGATAGACAACATATGTGCAAGGAGAAGGAAAAAAAGAAGGGATAAAAGTGTGTGGGGAAAAGCCAAAGCCACCTGGCACCGTGGGCGGTGATCCCTGCTCCGTTACTCGATGGGCTGTGCAGCCAGGTGCTGCTGATCCCCGCATCCTGCCCTGCTCTGCAGATAACCGCCTGCGGAACCTTTGCCAAGAAAACCGGCCTCATCCCCCTGGGTTTATTGTTTCTTCCTGTCTCTGGAGGATCTTTGGGTGCGCAGTCCCAGGTACACGCTGCTTGCAAACCACCTGTGATGAGAGACGTTGTGTGTTGTACTCCTCTGGTAGGGCTGGCTTCACCGCTCTGTCTTTTAACTAAATCCTGCCTCAGCCCCCTTGAAGAGGGGAGGGGAATTTGGGAGGGGGGCTTCGGTGCCCTCCCTCAGTGCTGAAATAAAAATGCCCCATGGGTAAACTCCAGAAATCCCCTGTAGCTTGGCTTGCTTTTTATAGGATTAGCTATTCCTCTGCATCATCACATAGGGATAGATGTGTCAAACGACCATAGATTACTGTCGCTGTTAAGGTCACCTGCAGGAACTACTTCAGATTCTCTCTGATAGCACAAAATCCAAGTCTATTTAAGTAACATAAAATAAGACAGGCTGTGACAAATTCCTAAACTACTTCCCCACTGCTTATCCTGCCACAGCCATGAATTCCCATCGTCGGTGTGTTGAGCACGCGGAGCAGAGGCTGGCATTGCAGGCACAGGCTCGGCAGGCCAACGTACGGGAAAATCAGGCGTCTCCAGTATTTGCCATCATGAATTGAAATGATATTTGTTTTCTGATAAAAGGTTGGTACTTTGCTCTTTCGCAAGGTACTTTTAAAAGCAGTTACTCTGGGGAGTAATTTAACCCCTTCCAATAACCTCTGTCCCTGCCTTTGCCAACGCGTGTGTAGGAGCTGACATAAAACTTCATGAAGTCCTGAATACTCAAAGATATCCAGATCCCCTTGCTGAGGGAGAAAAGAGCCATCCCAAATGAAAGTTATTATTGCTGAAGCTTTTAGGAGTCTGGCAATTATCGTGCAATACAAAGCATCTCGTCCCTGACAGAAGTGCCTTCAGGTCTGGTGGCCCTCTCTGCTCTCGCAGCTCCCCCGTGGGAGAGGGGACCTGGAAGGACCATGCGGGATGCGGAGCCCAGCCCCACACACGGCAGTGGCTGCATCGCCCAGCAGGGACCAGTTCCCCAGTCATTCACATTGTACCTGAGGAGCGGCGGTGCCCACAGCACTTCCTTCGGAGGAGGCACTAACTAGTTAATCTGAGAAAGTCAAACAGGGGAAAATTATATTGGTGAACAGTATTTGCCAAGCAACAGAAAAAAAACTGTGATTCATTTTGGGGGGTAACTGTAGTTCAAACATCCTCAGAGAAGGTTAACTACTCGTGACAATATGCCCAGAAATAATTTATTTGGCAGTGGATGAGAAAAGAAAAAAAAAAAAAAAAGTTGAATAAACTATTTTTGGATAGTGCTAGCGAGCCAGGAACAAGGAGCAGAACGTATTGACACGCGGGTCCGTGCAGCCGAGCGCCCATCAGGCACCGGGTCCCACATGCACCTGCACTCGCCGGCGATTTGCAGGGACAGCAGTGAGCTGGCCCCTCTCAGCTCCCCGTCCCTGGTCCCGTGACATCTGCCTGGCACCGAGGCGCCCGGCTCTGTCCCCGCTCCCTCCCTCTCAGCCCCCCTGAGCTTCGATGCTATATGGTGGGCACGGGGCCAGTTTGCTGGAGGAGCCTTGCAGAAAGAAACCCTTGGTCAAGGGGTAAAATTACTTGGAAAATGAAAGCCGTCATGCCAGGCAGCGGCAGAGCCGGAGGAAGAAAACCCTGATTAGTATTCCTAGAGCTCTGCGCTTTTTCAGAAGAAAAGCACCTACATTTAGCAGCTAGAGTAAATATCATGCCTTAATATTGTGTGTTAATAGACTCGCTTTTTCAGCTACTGATGACTGTAGTTTTGGAAAATTTATTGTTGCTGTAAAATGAGTCTCTATCTCTCTCTCTCTCTTCCCTCTCCCTCTCTCTTCTGCTAATTGACAAAGAGGCCCAGTAATTAAAGGACAATAAAAGTTTTCCAGTAATTAGTTTCTGTTGTTTGGTTACAGGCCATCAATTGTTCTTTAATAATACCAATCGTTAGCATGCAGTAGTCAGTGGGCTCTCAAAGGCTTCTGGGGCACAACCACTTACCAACACGACACATTCCATTCCCATGAGGGCATCCTGCATCCAGCGGGAGATTAACCCTCTCCTAGGATGAAGTACTCCTACCCTGCCTTCATGTTTTTGGGTAAACATCTCACATAACTAATGACCAGGAGATGGCAATTAGGGTAAGGTAATTATGGGTACCTGAGGAGCAGGGAGGTGGGTGGCTCATGGTGACAGTGCAGGGCCCTGGCAGCCCTGGGGGGTTATGTTGCACACCTCTGTTATAAGGCTGCTCTTCAGCATGGCATGCCCTGCTAAAACTTCATTGCAAAATACTCTTTCAAGGCCTAATTTTGCACAGGGGCATTCCCAGTGATTTCAGCAGGATTAAGTGAACATATAGGCAAGTAAGCATATGTTAGTTGATTGAATGACTTCGTATCTGCCTGCCTGAACGCTACATTTTATGCTTTAGGCTCAGCGTGTTTGCAGGATTTGGCACCCGTGTAGTGATGGCTGGAGACAGTCTTCCCTGTTGGCCTCTTTTTTCTTTCGCAGGACCCAGCTGAAGCCGCAATGAGAACAGATCCAGCAAGCCTGTCCCCAGGAGACATCTCAGCAATGCAAAGATCTAAGGCTTTGATCATCCTATGTCAAACTTTAACCATAAGATTAGATTCTAATTTAAAATAGGTGCCTAAGATTCCCTAATGGTGGAAGATACCACACACCGGAGGTGTTGCCCCTTACAGCTCCTCCTCTCTACTGACTGCTGAGATGGTGCAGGTACCTCACCTGGCCTGGGCGTCCAGCCTGGACTGAGGTCCCAACCCAGCCGAGCTCCCTACTGCCTAGCTGCCTGATGTCAGGAAAGATGAATTTGAGGAAAGTATTTAATAAGGAAAGGAGAAATGCAATCCTTCCCCTCCACAAGTTTTTTCACAGACACCTTATTTATACACCTGACTTGGAATACGTTGGGATGCTCTACCTCAAATGAAATCCCACGTTGATTACGTGATTGCTAATATCTCCAATGGCGTTGCTTCATTACAGGTGTCCCTCGGAAGCTATGGCTCCTGGAGCTGGTAACTGCCCAGCAGTCTCGCCACCAACAACAAAAAAAAGAAATAAAACCGAGCCTCAGCATTGCAGAGAAAAGATTAAAAATACAGTCTTCAAAATTCAGAAAGCAAATTAAAAACACCTCCCCATCCCTTATTCACACAGAGATATACATAAATACATACAGATTGTTTCTGTAAGGCAGAGACCCGATTTGAGGATATATGACTCACAATTTTTGAATCCTTGGGGTTGCAATGGAGGGGCGTCTTGCAGCACCTCTCCTCAAGCTGCAGCCTTTCGCTAACATTCACAGCGCGGCTGAATTTAATATTTCATTTTCATATTTCATTTTCTCCACCTGGCCTTCTGCAGCAGGTCTGATGTGAGGCGGGAGCAGTTCTCCAAGGGCATGGTCCTCAAACGTACCTCTCTGATGGAGCTTTTATGGCAAACTTTTCTCAGGGCTGGAGTTGAACAACGATGGAAACCAGTGGAGGCTGTCCCCAGGGAGCAAAAAGACCGCTGCTCCAAAGCTGGGGTCCTCCCTGGCCTGGAGGAGCTTCTGTCCTGCGGGCAGCTGCCTGCCCTGCCACTGCCTGTCTCTGCTTTCGATCAGAAATTCCTTACATGCCGCTGCTGAACAGCCTGGTATGCTCCCATGAAAAATCTTGATTTTGTCTAATCAGAATTTTCTGACATTTCCTGGAAGATTCCCAACGAGCACTTAAACACTTTTGTAGCCTGGATTCTGGATATGATTTCTGTCCATAAATAGCCAGGCTGAAGTTCAGTTAAATAATCATGGCATCCAACAGTGTGGCCCCTGCCAGAAGCTTGGCATGTGCTTGTCACCCTCGGACAAGTGCAGCACGGTTGTGCTGGGGTATCTGCAGCTTTCCCTTGGTCTCTCTGGCCACCTTGTCCACCCAGCACCTCTTCCTCGCGGTGTCCTTTGCACAGGCTCAGCCTGGGCATGCACTTGCCCCAGGAGGTGCTTTGGGAGAGCTGCCCAGATCTCCCACAGTGCTCCGATGCAAACGTGCTTGGGTAGAAGAGATGTGGAGCTGCGCATCCCGAGTTACCCGAGAAGACTGCGTTTCAGCACTGCATTGGAACCAGAGGCTGTTATGCCTCAGATCAGCTATCCTGACTGAGGCTGTGGTGCACCAAGGTCTCCAGGGAGGTGGATGAAATGTGGGCAAGTGTCATGAAAGGCTCCTAAGGTTGATTCGTCATGCTTCAGGGCAACAGAAAGAGGCTGCTCAGCACACACAGAAGGACGTTACCTTGAAGATGGGTGCCCAGGCACTTGCCAAGGGCTTGGTCCATTGGGCTCTGCAGGCGCCTTGTTACCTCTTCTCTAGTGAAGATGAACCACTCAGCAAAGCTCATTTCCCATGCAGACGCCAAAACCTTTTTCCATACAGTCCTTTGCAATGAATTTGCCTGCAGTGAGCCCAGGCCAAGCTGGCAGAAACACACAGTGAGACCTTGCCCATAAAAGCTCATTTTGTATTCAGTTATAACTTCCCTCCTCCTGAGTTTCAGGGTTGCCTCGGTCCCAGCCTCGGCACACATTGCATGGTCTTCCAAGGGACCTGCTAGTGTCCCCAGGACTGGCAGGGCTCTGGGGCGCTTTGCGATGGCACCTCCACGTCCCAGCATGGAGGCCCCTTGCAGGTGGCCACCAGGCGCTCTCCGTAAGGATCACTCAGAAACAGGCCCAGGGCCATTGCAGGGCACCCTTCATCCTCCCCTCTTGTTTCAGCCCAAACGGTGTAGAGGTCCTACTGAAAACCCCCAAGGGACTGAGCTGCTCTCCCTCAGCCATGATCTTCGACTCTTCCAGGTCCTCTTTAACCACCTGCTTTCCCTCCTGTCTCCTACATATTCTGGATTAGACAGCAGCTGAAAATCACCTCACAAGCACAGAAACAATTAATGCTATTTTGGAGCCCGTAGCATCATTTCTTCTCTTTCTCAGCCTTCAACAACCGATTTTCTCGAGGAATCAGTCTAGCTCCACCACTGTTGGTGCTAAGGCATGGAGCACTCCCAGCACAAGGGGTAAATCTTGAATGTGCCCTTCCTCGTGCTGAGAGGTTATTGATGGACCCAATAAGACTTTTTCTCTGTAAGGCACTGTTTTCCCTTGTGACAGCAGATTTGGGGGCTCTGCCAGCAGTTCACTAGTGGAGAAGAAATAAGGGCAAGGGAACATGGGTACTTTACTAACGTCCCTGCTTTCACCTACCTCCCTAAACCCCTCTCGGGAGGGAGGTCATCAGAAATGGGAGACGCAGCTTCTTTTTCAGCCATCTTAGCAGCAACATCCTCATCTTCTATAATGACAGAGGTGTCTGCTCTCGCAAAATGCTGAGAAGCCTCAATTCCTGCTGCAACCAGGCAGGATGGAGAGCTGCTTCTGCTGCCCAAGATAGGGCCCTGAATGAAGTCAGATGCACGTCATCACTTTACCTCTATTTTTTTTCAACAAGAGGGCTGAGTGTTATCAAACAAGTTTTGCATGAGCAGTTTGCCCAGTTCTGCCTGTGTCTGGCAGAGGTGGGGAGACCTTAGAGACACATGTTGAATTCTGGTCTCCATCTACCTGCATGCAGGCCTGGCTCGAATCTATACCCCATCCTTGGCTTCAGGGATTGCAGAGTGAAGGAGGAGCTGCCTGTGCGTATATACAAATTATTCTCTATTACCTGCAACTTCCATGCGTCTCCCTCTTAATGACATGACCTCTTCTGGCAGGCAGGGTTGGGTCCGTGTACTCCTCCCTCCATCTCTACACAATTATTTTAATCTCTATTTAATCTGATAGTAGCGGGTTGAAGTACCAAGGAGAAAACCTCAGTGCATGCGCAATGCAGTTATTATTTATCAAAACGCTGGGGGAAAAGCTGGCAGTGCAGCCAACGAGTGAGAAGCTGCTAGCTCTGTCCTGGCTCAGCAGGGCCAGGGTTTCTGGGGGGGACAGGCAGGGCTGCAAAGGGCCGGGGCTGTGATAGAGACCGACTCTCCCAATTCTCCCCATTCCCCGTGATGAAGCTTATAGCGAGCTTTCCAATGGCTGGGTTTGGCCCTGCTGCTGAAGTCATATAAAAAGGCTGGGCGCATCTTTGGACTGCGTAGATGTAGTGTATAGCCAGGGGAGGACTGTTTTTGGCAAAACCCGAGGCATATCAGACAATCCATTTCTGAGACATGGGTCTTAGGGAAAATAAGTGTAATTCAGAGTGTTTGAAGCATCTCCTAATGCTTTTTCATGTCATATCTCAAAAATGGCTTGGCCTAGAAACTTCAGATTTGTTTAATTCAAGAGCCCTTGACGTAATCTGGCACAGATGAGGGCTTCTGAGACGGTGCAGTGCTTATTTGGAGTTATTCTCTTCTGAATTAGGAATATATTAGTGTTCCATCAGCAGCTGTGACAGTGAAAAGTTAAGACAGGCTTTCCAGACTTTTTCAAAGCATCTTTGGAGTCCTTTTCCAGGACCCCTGTGTAAGACTTGTTTCACCCACAACAACCCTGCAGCAAGGACTGCTAAGATGCACTGGAAACCAAAGTCAGCCCTGATGTCTGCATCAGCCAGACCACCTCAAACCTGCTTTCTTGCTCAAATAACGGGGCTTTCCTTTCTTCTGACTTCAGTGCCACATTCTGGTATCACTGCTCGCTTGCCAGATGCATTCCTCGGTAGGAGGGATTTGCAGGCTGAGTGAAATGGGCTCAGTCATATTCAAAGCACAGGCTGGTGGATGTGTGCGCACAGAGCACACTTGGAGAAGGGTGGCCCA
Organism: Gymnogyps californianus; assembly: GCF_018139145.2. NCBI lineage: Eukaryota > Metazoa > Chordata > Aves > Accipitriformes > Cathartidae > Gymnogyps > Gymnogyps californianus. The sequence goes on along the minus strand of NC_059487.1, from coordinate 3,047,224 downwards.
GCTTCTGTCCCCGGAGAGGCTGAGAAATGCCTGCTATGCTCCCACCAGAGCTCCTCCGGGCATGAGTGCAGCCTTGCACAGGAGATAACAGGGGCACAAGCTCAGCTCCTGGCAATCCTTCCAAAAAAACCACAAAAACTGCAGATCTAGAAATGAAGCTATGAAAACAAAACTTCCTGGAGGGCTTCACCAGGCAAATGCTATAATAGACAGGATCGATACCCGGGTGCAACGCTGCTTCCATCTTCCCAAATTACAGCAGCTGCCCTTCGGGAGCTCTTCCCTGGGAGCACCCACCAGCAGGACTGACCGCTGCTGCCCTGCCATGCCCGTGCCACCCTGCAGTTTGTGGCCCAAGGGCGTGCTGAGTTTCCAGTCCTCATCCACATCCCATTTCAGCCAAACCTAAATAAAATTAAAAAGTGTCAGACAACTCCTGGCAACAATTCAGCTTAGAGAAGGAGGAGCGAGCCAGCATGAAGTTTGGTAAGAGCTCTATTTGCAGTAATAAAACTGAAAAACTACTGAAATTCGTTTCCTCTCTAATGGCCAGGGTGACTGGGAGAGTGTGGATTTTTCTTCATAATTATCAGAGCTAAGGAGAGATGTTGCGGACAGGGTGTTAATTAGAGCTGATATACTTGGGTGTATTGCATTTCATTAAGAGAGTAAATAACCCCAGCAGATTTTAATCCTGCTGGCAACGTGCCAAGTGCTGCGGAGAGATTATCTGTGAGGGTTAAATCTAGGCCAAAGAGCTAAAAGCATCTTTTCATGAAAGAAGGCAGCCAAGGATCCAGGCTAGAAGTGGTTGGCCAAAGCTCTGGGATAATCAGATTGAAATCCTCGGCAGAAAGTACATTAAAAATGAGATAAATCACAATTGCCTGATTTCTGTGGGCAAACAGGCACGCAGGAGGGAGTCGAATCTGGGCACTTTCTCCAACTGGAAGAAAAACGTAGCCTGATGTCATTTGCCTTATCAACCCCATCGAACCAAAACGTCTGGCAGAGCTGCTTTGGCTGTCGAGGCTGAGGAGGGTGACCCAGCACTGACGCTAAGGAGTCTCGAGGGCAGCAGAGATCCCCTCCGCTCAGCCACAGCAGAGGGGACGACGGTCTCAGGGTGCCAGAACACCTCCTTGTAGAGGTGGGTGAGATGTCTCCCGTGGTGAGGTCATCCAAACACCCTTCTGGTACCTCCCCAGCGCTCTCCCACACCACCGTGTCTGTGAACCCCTCGGGGTGACAATCATTCACCGGTAAGGAGACACTCAAGGGAGATGAGCAGAGGGACCCTGGTTTGCTTTGGGTGTGATTTGAGGTCAGCCCCATTCACCGGGCAGCGTTCGATGCACGGGGATTTAGTTACTTCTGGAATGAGCTTCTCTCGTAAATGCACACAGGGAAATGAAACCCAGAGGTGCAGTTTTAAATTGATAGGAAACAGGATTTGCACATAAATTTAACAGCTCCCAGTCCTACCTGATGCCTGCGATGCAATTGCTCAGAAATTGGGGGAGCTGGCCCCATGTTCCCCCAGGATTTACTGCAGCTCCTTCTCAGACCTCTCAGCCTTTTGCCAAGTGAGTGCGGAGAACACGACGCTCAGGGTTCAGGTAGCATCGGGGAAAGGGGACACACTGAGAAGTCAGGTCAGGAGCATCCTGGCTCCTCTCCTGCTCTGGGACCCTGTTTACCAAGAGGAGCCGGTTGCTAGATTACAGGTCGGGCAGGTGAAACGCACGAGTACTGGGCTCTGAAGGAGCGAGTTTTGGAGATCACCGTGGGTAGGTGGGAAGTTGGGGTCAGAGGAGTTTTAGTTGTAAAGGGCACAAATCTGCACCGTTCAGCAGAGAAGGGAAATGTGCCACGTCACAGAGGATCCAGCAGATGCTTTGAAAGCAATCAAAAGAGACACGAGCAAACAAGGACACTTCATCTGCCTTCGTCTTCCCCTCTGCTCCCAAATAAATTAGCGCCGGTCACATGGCCTTTAGGCAAAATGATCTGCATTTGCAGGAGCGCAGCAAAGCATCACTCTCTGTGATCACAGACACAAGGAAAATTGAGATCAATGTAAAAGGTGCAAATGAAAGGGAGAAATAAGCTCGAGCTGTGACCTTCTCAGAGCATTAGGAAGCAAAAAGTGTTGAAGCAGGTTAAGAGGGTCTGTGATCAGTGCGAATTTCCATGTCCCACTCTTCACCTGACTCTTCACTGTCAGCAATTTTTGAATGTAGAAAATCACTTCTGAAAAATTCAAGTATCAAAACTTTTCAGCCTGTAAATGAGGGAGAAATTAATTTTTGTCCTTTCTACTTGGGAGCATGAGTTGTAAATCACTCCGTGAGCTATTTCAGGGCAGGACTGGAGTGTGATTATATGATGGCTGGCTTACTTTGACATAACTTAATTCAATTAAAATGCAGTTGTTGTATCCTGAGAAGGGACCCAGATTCCTCGCCAGTGACTGCACAGAGACTTGCACTGAAGTAACCACAGAAGGGAATTACACCATTTTATGATCTCAGCTCCGAGTAAAGATGGCCTAACCCTCCAGCGCCCACAAGTCATGACATCAGTGCTGGTCCCACAAGGGCACCTTGCAATCAGCGGATATCTTTGGTTGGAGGAACCAGGGGAAAACCAAAGTTTGCTAAACAAATCAAAGAACCGGAGAAGAGCACAAACACAGTCACATAAATATCTCCATCCACCCCACTGCAGTGGATACAAAAAGACTTGGAGCTCACTGGAACACGAGGCTCAGCGGCATCTTTGGTGTCTGTGGTTACTGCTGTCATTAACTTTGCTGGAAATCCTGCTCATTTGTCCTAGACTTGAATTTGAAATGAGTACTTCTAGTTTGGATCTTCTCTTACATCTTTGATGTAGTGATCCTTTGGAAATGAGAGGGGAATGAAGCCAACCCAAAGGGAGGAGTAGATATCAGGGATGATTTTTGCATTTATTGAGAGATCAAGCCTAGGAAATTGTTTCCTTCCCACATGGCTGCTTCTAAGTCCCTTTCAGAGACGGTACTCATTAATGCCTAAGAGGCTTCAGTGCCGTAGGTGGATATGAAATAACAGCAGAGCATCTGTTAGTAGGTCTCAAAATACCTTATGCTTTGACATAATAATTACTTCTAAAGCTGAATAGGGATTTGGTATGTTAAAATTCAGGAAAATAAATTAAAACTAGCTTCAGCTATGGGAAAGGCCAAACTGCAACGGGGAAGGACTCCTACACTGTGCCTAAGACCATGGCCAGATCAATTCAAGAGGCATCTGGTATTTAAACGTGGGTGATGTTTATTCTCAGAATATTGCTAGAAATAAAGGATCAGCTTCTCCCATATCATACCTATTAGATCTCATATGCAGGATAACAATCCTATATGGAACCTAATTTTCATGATAGAGTTTCTTGAAATCAGCGTGATTTAAACACAACTTTAAAATTAAGTGTGTTTAAGTCCTTTCCTATGCCTACTAACTTTGATGTTGCCACACCCAGTACTGCTCCCTCCAGCCAAAGGGAGCAACTGGTGGTGCTAGGTGGGGATAAAAAGGAGAAAGCAATACAGCTGAAGTGACAAAATCTTTTCAATTAAGTACAAGGGACTAAACTGTTCATCACATAGAGTAGTTCTTAAAAGCACCAAACTGAAGTGAAAAGGTAATGGATGATTAAGCACAGGAAAGAATATGAAGCAAACAGCAAGAAGGGTTTTTTAGCAGCTTTTATCACTGTATTACTCAAAACTTTCACCTGTGAGCCCTGGCTCACCTGCTGCTGGGGAGCACCGGGCTGCTATTTAACAGCCATGGGCAGCTGGCCCTGGGCAAGGTCATGAGCACTGGAGAGATCTTGCAAGTGAGTGTTACAGCAGAGAGCCCACATGGTGGGCTAAAGTGTTTTATTGAACAGTGTTTTGAAAGGGCTCCATCATCTAAAAGAAAGTGGGGAAAAAGTATATAGTGTTAATGGGGCTAGCTAATTCTCCAGCTTTGTCAGATGTGTGTGATTCTTTCTCTCAAATACCAGGTAGGTGTAAACTATTGACTTTCTGCTGTTCTGGGACTATTTTATGTCTTCTGGGTTCAAGGTCAGATGATGATGTCTAATACAGAGAAGGGAAAATCAGGCTAGCATATGTAGTTTTAAAAAAAAAAAAGGAAGGGGGATGGAACAGTAAGTTTGGGAGTGGAGAGCTGAGGGGATAATTTATTTAATATAAAAAGCCAAACCTCATGGAAGGGAAGAGGTCTCTGAAGAATACCAGGAATATTTATTCCCTGAAGTGTCTGGATTGGAAGAATTCCCCTAGCTAGTACGCAAAGCTCTCTCTGCTACTATTATTAGTCACACAATAGACTAATACTGAACAATTAGGACTGTTTGCAGGTAACTTAAGAGTGGAAAAACTTCTCCTGATTAAGGAATTTTGGGCATCTAATTAGAGACTAAAACAAATTCCATGTGATTGAGCTGTCCAGGCTCTTAAAATATTCAGAAAAGCACTGCCTACTGAGGCTGTCTGTCTGTCCAGCCAAGCCCTACAGCTTGGTTCATGGACCTGTCAGCCTGGCTGTCCAAATGGCTTCTGGCCTCGATCCGTACAGTGTTAACAGATGTGACTAGCCCCATGTAGTTACAGTGCTCACCTGACACCAACCAGGTTTGAAGCATTGCTCGGTGGTGGAAGACTCTTCATTCTGTGGCCTGGCTTTGCTTGTTACTCAGGGCACCCTGTGGCAATTGGACTAAAATCAGGTTTTCCCACAGTAACCTCTTTGAAAAGGATGCTCGGGAGAAGCTGCAGCTGGCTGCTAGAGATGGTACAGTGATGGGACAGGACAGGAGCATGGGTATTAGATCATTTAGTGCCCAGCTTTGCTCAGCACCAAGCAATTCTATTTTGCCTCCATTAATTTCAGGATGTAAATTAAGAAAAATGAAGTCAGCTTCCAGGTTACTGGGGATAGATGACATTCATTCAGTCTGGCATTTAGCTGTTGCTGTTGTTTACATTTGATGTCTCTTACAAATACATGATTTCTGATTAAGAAGAAATCTTTTTCTAAAGGTTTGCTTAATTTTTCACTTCAAAGCCAATCTCTAAAAACCTCTCTGCCATTATCAAGCCTGCAATGGTTTCATCCTAATCCCTCTTACACTCTCCGTTCTTATCCTTTGCTGAGGGGGAATGATAACAATTTTTCTGACACAGAACTCGGATCCAGTGCTGAAAGATAAGCTGTTTCAAAATAAAATGATGAATTTCAATTTCAAGCATTGGTTAATATTGCCATTTTTATAGATATTTTCCTACTGTAGATTGAACAAAGCATATTAGCTAAAAGGCCTTCTCCTGAAATAGTAGTGCATACTTTTCTAAGACTCCTTCTTCATTCTAAGTTTCCACTTTTAAGTATTGTTTTCTATAGTAGCTAACATCCAGAGATCAAAACTATCTTTATAATCAAAATTTAATCAAAACTAGGTCTTGGAAACTTCCAGTAGGTGAGAAAGCTCTAGGTGAACTCAGGTTTATGATTGCTAGCTGTTTTTATTGTGAGACTATTTTAAGGTGCTTAAAGTTTCCCTGTTTTTAAAACTAGCATTCAGACTTTGTCAGACATAATTGCAGGAAGATTGAATGAGGATGCACGAGTGGCCTTGAACACTTGTCTTTGCAAATTCAACAGTCTTTCAGTGCAATCTGCATTGGAGTAATGGATGTATATGTTTACAGTTATGATCTGAAAAGGTCTGGCCAAGGGTTTGGAAGAAACTATCTTGTCTAATGGAATGAACTAGCCTAGTGTAATTTTTTGGTGGGTATGAACTGGAATAGTTTCACTAGAGTCAATACCTGGGTCAGCATCACCAGCTGGAGATTCCTGAATTAAAAATCATAGGAAACTCTATGTGCATAACACAGATTCAGTTAAATATGTGTGTTTTGAAGGGAACCAGAGGGAGGAAGGTCTGCTCTGATTATGCTCTGGTTGTTTCAGTTCACTTCTGGGGTGAAACAAAGCATCCGTGATAGCGTGTACACACACACCACCACCACTCCCAACCATGAGCTGTGCCTACGGAGTAGGATACATTGATTAATGCAAAATATTGAGTTCACTGCATCTTTAATATCACCGGAGGACTATTAACCCAAGGAGGGAGTGGTGGTTCAGGGGATGTTCTGAGGGTTCAGCTTTCCCTCACCCTGTCTCTCTGGTCCCTGCTGGACACTAATCTGGAATTAGTGTCTGCAAAAAATAGCCAGTGGACAAACCCACTGCCTTTTGGGCTGCTTCTTTCTTGTTCAATAGAGAAACAGCCATGGTGGCAGCTGGAGTCCTCCTTGGCCCTATTCAGATGGCAGCAGGACTATGCCAAACCGCTACCTGCCCATTAATACCCCAGGGATCACTGCTATAGGATCCTGCCCACTTGCTGCAGCATTCATGGCTACAACCATGAAACATTTCCATCAACCAGTCTCCAGCTACAAATTGCAGCATGTTAGCAACACCATGTTGCAGATACGAGCAGCAAATAGTTCTGGAAACTAACACCCAGACTGAAAGCTCTTCTTTTTAAATCAAAGTACAGCTGTGACAAATACCAGGTGTGTAGAAAGCTTGCAAAGTCCGGTGTTGCTGAAAGTTGCTCCAGTGAGTACTGTGCAGTAAGAATATTGTATAGCTCAGTGAGGAACATCCCTGTCCCACAAAATCTTCCAACTTTGCCAAAACGTTCCTGCAATGGGACAAGTAAGAGAGCTTTACTAGTGTTTTTGGGTTTAGTAACACTGAGGAAGGTAGAGACTAACCCTCAGACCCCAGAAAAAGCACATATTCACTTATAAGCTATGTGACACCTTAGGTCAAGTATGTTTCTGACCAGCTGGCCAGGAACTTGAACCCAAATGATGCACAGAGCAGCTGTGTGACTGACTGTGGGGCTGCTGGCTGCCTCTGCTGGTGTAGGACCTCCGGGTGCAGGTTTTCCCGTAAAACTTAGTATTCAGTAGAGGTGCATCAATGGGGGTTGAATGTCAGTAGTCAGGACTTTCAGCCTTTGGTGTGGAAAATGAAGCTTAGTCACCAAGTCAATGAAGGCTTTATATTTACCATGTGGAGATGCTTCAACAGCAGATATGGGGAGAACCATACATCAGGAGCTCCTATGCCCTGTATTCAAGTGTCTGCCTTCATCCAGGATAGTTTGTGCTGTATGTTCCTAGCTTTGATCAGAAATTTCATTGCTGACCAGAGACATCTTTTCTCAAGCAAATTTTGTCAGAATCAATACATTCCCAACATTTGGATGAATCCTAAATGTCTGATTTTTTTAGGAAGTGTCATCAAAAACCCCAAACCCAATCCCAGCCTGAAGTTAATGAGATCTGAATTGCTGTTTTTAAAGTGTGAAATTGGCAGTGATATCTTAAGCCTGAAAAATGATACACATGCAGCAAGAGGAAGCAGGACCTGTTTAGTTTGTGAGCGAGGGCATGTTTCACAGCATTGCCATGTCTTATTTGTTGTTGTTTTGCACATAAAACCTCTCTACTCATTAATGGCACAATGAGGTGGATGTCCACATTGGAGACTCTTTTGTTCTTAGGCGTTATAACCACCAGTTCTTCTCCATTTCTGCAACACTCTGTATTTTCTAGTAACCTTTGGAAATTGTTCACTTCAATTTTAGTCACTAGAGACAAAATGCTAATACCCTGGCACTTCAAATGGTGAGGGGAAAAGGAGAGGAAGGAAGGAAGACCTATGTGATCTATTCATTCATTATTCCACGGCACATGGGAAGTCATCTCTTTACATGATTGACCTGCCTGGATTTGATTACAACACACAGCTAACCTTTTCCAAATCTGGTTGTGTCATACAAGAAAAGGGTTGAAGGCTGTTGCCATGGTATTAAGGTATCTCTTGAGAAAGAAGAAAGAGAGAGAGAGGGGAAATGATGCTTCTTTACTTCCTAGCCAAGTATAAACAAGAAACACGCACATGTTTTTGTTTTGGAAGAGCTTTCAGCTTCTTATCGAGTCTCATCTATCAATGCATTTCCTCGGGAAGGGAAGGAGGAATTGTCTGCTTTGCAGATCAGTGTCTCTTCAGCGGGTGAGGAGGGGGGAGATGACAATTGGAGGGAGGAAAAAAAAAGAATAAATCAGTCTTGCCACTATTCATGATTTATTCATGAGACACGTGAATTTTGCATTTAAATGTGACATTCTCATGATCTCAATATTGTATATGCAAATCTAAAGATTTCTGCATCTCTCTACATGCCCAGCTTAAGTCTTGTCTCAGATCCACAGCTCTGTAAATGCAAAACCAGCAGGTTCACGCGGCTTCTGGTTTACTCCCTGTTTATTCTGTGACTCAAAGACTGTAAGCAACACTGAACTGCTCTTAATATCAGAGGTATAATTTAGATGTCATTATTTTTTTTTCTTATGATAGTGAATTCTCACAGTCAGGAAATTACCTGTAGGCTTATTAATAGTTTAACTTTCTGAGGTCTTGCCTTGCCTGAGCTTTCCAAGCACTTCTCTGCTAAGGCAAACAGTTATTGCTCAGGATAACATATCAGGATTAACACAGAGTAAATGCTGTGCAGCTCTGAACAAAGAATTTACACCTTGAGCCGTGCCTGCTTCAACACTTTCAGCACAAATGTTTAAGTTGTCACTCAATAAATAAGGGGAAATGATCTTGTTTGCAGGTTTTTAATTAAGATATTATTGATATATTAAACCAAACAAATATACCAAATATGCTGATGTAGAGAGGACAGGCTTCCCGCAACAGTGGTGCTCAACTCGGGACATAACCTGAACCTTGGTAAAATCTGTCGGTCTTTGTCCCTGGCCAAGACTCCAGCTTTGGGGACACTCGGGAAAATGAGAGGCGTGAAGGCATGACTTTGCAAAGTAATGCAAACTCTGCTCCTAGCTAAACTGATACATACAATCTCCGGCACAGGAGAGACCTTTGGCCCAGTATTTGCAAAAGGGGATTGTGTAGGGAAAATGCTGTTCTTGGGGCTTTGCCTGAGCCATGTGGCTGGAATGTTGCTTCATGATCTTGTTGCTACTTAGTGAATAAATTGGAGCATAAATAACTTTTATGTTATTGGGGCAGATCTGTCACTAGGCTAATGCAAATATTCCTCAAATATGTTATTGACAAACAACCACCACATTCACCAATAACAATTAAATTTGTGGTTTTTATAGCACTTTCCCACATTCAACACTCTCCTTCTGTTTTCTTGTCAGATTGAAGCCAGAACTTGCTGAAGTTCATCACCTCATATTCACTTTCTGAGGTCAGGGCCCGTATCAGCAAAAGTCTTCCTATTGGTTCCATGATTTTAAAGCCACAAATGTTTCCTAAATATCCATATAGCCTAATATCCTACCTCCAACGACGACTGCTTAAGGAAGGTGTAAAAGAGACAAAGCCTGTATTGAATGACACTTCCCTAGGGTATTCTCTCAGATTTAGGAAAATATGACTGTAGAGAGTTCCTGATGTTATATATTCAGGTCATCACAACTAATTGCTTTCAAGAACGTGTCCCTCTTAAACCCACCTGTACGTTTGGTCCCACAGCACCCTATGGCAATGAGTTCCACAATTTAATTTCCTATGGGGTGGACAACTACTTACTTTTGGATAATTTGATACTGGTCCCACTGTTTTTTCCATTACAAGAGATAATAAATGGTTGTTCCTGAGCATCTTTCTCCATGCTGCTCATGATTTTAGGAGCCTCTATCAGAATTCCCTCAATGGTCTCTTCTCCAAGCTAAAATTCTTATGTATTTACCTCTCCTATTAATAGCTGCTCCTATGGAAGCAGCTCACAACTCTGATGCTTTAAACCTGTCTTTATAGTTTCCAGTTCTCCAATATCCTTTCTGAAAGGGGAACATTAGGACTGCTTGCAATAGTTAAGAAGATGGTACAGCAGGAATTGATACACTGGCAAAATGACTTTTTCTGTTTGGTGTCTCTTCTGACAACCACTGGCACTCTTGTTACAGTTCTGACCATGCCCAATTGCTGAGGTGATGGTGTTTTTGAAGAACCGCCTGCGTGGCTCTGACATCTTTCCTGAGCAGCGTGTGTGACGTACACAGCCACAGCTCTAACGTAAGGCTGGTGCTGCTGCTCTCTCATTTGCAGTAGATTGCGTTTCTTGCCACTGAATTCCCCCTGCCATTGCATCTCGCCCAGTTATTTGGGTGGCTGTTCCACAGCACCTTTCCTCCAGCAGCAAAGCTGGCCTAAGAAAATATATGAATACTCTACATTATCTGCAAACACTTTCATTGTGTTAATTGCTCTCCTTTCCAGATCGCTGATGAACACCCTGAACTGCACAGGCCGCAGCCCATGTCCCCGTGGGGCTCCAGTGGCAACCTCCCTGCTCCGGGGAGACCATCCATTTGTTCTTGCCCTTTGTTTCCCATCTCAGAACTAATTATCTAGCTCTACAAGGCAACCTTCTTTTAGCCCATGACACTGGCTAGGAGCCTGTGGTGCGAGTGTGTGTTTGCCTCTCCCAGTGATCTTGGAAACTTGCATTCAGCTGAAAGACAGGGAAAGATTACCACGGGAAAAAAAATCTCGCTGGAATTAAATATTAAAAAATAATTTATAGATGTTTTTTCCATCATTCTCACATCCTCTTTTGCCATGTCTTCAGTATGTTGAAAGGCCGGTACTTATACAAGCACCTGAAATAGCACACTTAATAGCTGGCCAGACTGGGAGCTCTGTTTTACCAGCCAGGGAAAAGAAACTCAAACAGGGATTACATTGTTATTTAAAGATATGCTATCAGCTCATTTTAGCCCTCATTTAAAATCTGAGAGGGATAAACATTTCCTTGCAGAAAAAAAAAAATACATATGTGTACTAAATTTAAAGACTCCGAGAAGACTGAGTTTGCTGGGTTTTCTTAATTTACTTGGTTTTTGTATGGGTTTAGTGGCCGGTGTTTGCAGCCACGCTCAGCAGCATTGAAACAAAGCAGTTTAGGCCTATGAATGCCACAGTAGTGCGCTTGCTCTTGCACAGAGCTGCTTGCTCCCTGCCTTTAAGGAATGCGAGGACCTTTATGCTGAAGGGTGCTGCTTGCAGAAATACTGAAATGTATGTTATCAACCATACTGAGTGAAGGCCAGAGCTGGATGAAGTAGGTGCTCTGCAAACCCAGGCCATGAATGATTTCACTACTATAATTTCATTCTCCAGCAGTGGATGGAGCAGGCTTCTCCATGCCTTCCAGCTCCCACGGTCCTCAGGCATCGCAGCTCTGCCTCCAAACCAAGCACCTTGGACATCATTCGGGGCTGCACTTGTGAAGAAAGGGTCAAGGGGAATAAGCAGAGCTGTCGCGCACACTCAAACGTGATTTAATTGTGCTGTGCAAGTGGGTTTCACCATGTTAAAGTCCGCTCGCGCCTGCATTCACGTGGAGCAGGGATGCGTTCTTAACACAAGCGAAGAATGTGCTCCCTTGTAGACCTTGGTTTCTGCAAACGTGGCCTCTGTGAATGTAATCAATGTTGTGCAGAGCTGCTGAAATCGAAAACAAAGCCGGAATGATCATTGTGCTAAGTTTGGGTTCCTCATTGTTCATTGAATTACATCAGTGTTTTCTTTAGTTGCACAGTCAGCTGGCAAAGGTTTGTTTGAAATCTCGAGACTCTCCCCTTTCGGGGGAAAACATGAATTTCCGGGAGATGTGGGCTCTGCTCTGCATCACGGTGCTCGGTCTGCCGGGGCCTGGGACACGACATGAGAGCCCAGCCAGCTGCGGGGCTCAGCCAGCCCAGGGCCTGTCAGTGAAGGCTGCAATGCATCCACAGGAAAAAAATGCTCTGTGGTTTGGGATTTTTTTTCTTTATAGTTAACTTGCAGAAACTAGTTTATCTGCTTTAAAAAAAAATAATTAACCATTAAAACTTATTTTGTAGAGAATTCCTCTCCCCAGCTCATGACCATAATGAAGTTTCGCTGGCGTTTTATTAAGGTGATCCTATGTGGCAAAAATCTTGCTTTCTCCAAAGACTCCTTGGATGCAGAGAGTGAGCAGCGACCGGCACAGCCTGTGCTCCCAGGGCACCGCTCCCTGCGGCAAACCCCCGGAGCCTTGTTCCCCTGCCCGGCGGGATGGTGAACGGCTGTTGTGTCAGTGTAATGTGGGATCCCCTGGAATATCAGGATGGGGTAAATCCTTCTTTCCCCTGCTGCATTCATGTACAAAATCCTCCAGCAGCCGTGGGACACGGAATGACTGGATATTTCAGATCCTCGGTATGGAGTGAGTTTGGGTTTGTGCCTGTGTGTTAACGAGCAGACGCGTGCTGCTGAATGGGAGCCATTGCTCATTTAAATTTAACTTGACTTCCTTCTACAAGTCTGATTCTCATCATCCACAGTCTAACTTCCCCCAGAAGACTTCTCTCCGGACACTTCCCATGCCGTGTCTCAGAGCAAACTCTTCTGCAAGTTGAAGTGGCCAGAACACAAGCTCTAGAGCGGCGGGGTTTGGCTTTTTGAAAGTTGTATTTTTGTTTGATGCGGAGCATGTGCGGAGTGGCTCAGGCTGCATAGCCCACGCTGATTTCATGTTGTTTGCCTTGCTCAGGGACTGGGTTTCTGGCTTTTTTAACTGTGTAGAGGAAAAGAGTGGTAAAATGGCAGAATCTGGGATAAAGTTTATGAAGAGTCAAAGCAAAAACCTAGCATGGAAGAAGCTGTACAACATCCCTGTTGTACAAGTTTCCTAATAAGCCTGCAGAACTTAGGAAACTAAGAAAAAGAAACTTTGCCAAGTCTTGTGGTATTTGCTGCTTTTATTTGGGGGGGGGAGGTCTTGTATAGCCATGGAGAGAAGGTGGCCAAGGCGAAACTCAAGCCCAGAAGAGCAAGGAGAGGAGGCAGGAGTAAAAGGCACGATGGAGAAAAGGGCACTGAGGGACTATCAGGGCAGAAAGAGCATCGAGGCAGCGACAGTGGTGGGGGAGGAAGCACAGGGGTAGAGACTAAAAGGAGGAAGAGTGTGGGTTGTGGTTTGGGGTATTTTACCAGGGTGTCCAGAGCTGAGAACCAAGGTCTCTGCAGCTGGGCCTGAAGCAGACAGGGCTTGTCCTTGGACATTGATGGGAGGAGGTATCTTTTTGGTGAAAACTGAATTTGTCAGGGTTAAACAATTTGTGATTTGTATTAATTTTGCAACTCCTTTCTGCAAGAGAAAGAGAGGAGAGGGGAACAGATTGAAAATATTTGATATATCTCATTTCAACATTTTCAAAAATGAGACATTTTCAGTTTTCACTTGAAAAGAAGGCCTCTGTTTCCTGACTAATGTAATTATCTCAAGATATAGAGGGCAGGAAGTAACCTGACACTTAGCTGAAAGTTTTGTTTCAGACAGAGGACATTTTGGGAGTTAACCCGTGATAATTCCCCGCACCCTCCCTGGCATTGCTGGAGTCTTTAGTTCTGCCATTGAAATGAAAATCCATTATTTGTCCGGCTCAGCTAATAACACTGACTGGCATTTCCATGGGTAGCAGAAACCCTGGAGGAAGGCTGCCAAAAGCCTGGGGAGTCAGAGTTCCTCTTCATGTTCAAAGCTTCAGACTCTCAAATGCTTTAGCGATGCCATTACAAATGCCTAATGTTAGACTTGTGTCAAACCTCTCTTCTCTCTCACTCCATTAGCCCCGCAAGGACGATGATAAACCATCTGAAGAAGCAGGAGTCATCCCAGGTCAGGCTGAAACAGCTAGAAACCACTGATAATCTCCAGGTTCATTAACATTTTTGTTTTTAAAAAGGTAACTTTCTGTCACTAGGAAAGTATAATATATATAGCAAGCGGAAGCTGGGATATAATTTTAGCCTTGATTCTTAAGGTGATAATATTTTGCGTTGTCAAGTAGGGGTGCAGCGTGTCTTCATGAGTGGGAATACATGCAAAAACATTTTTAAAGTGTAGTACGTGTACCTAACTTCAGATCAGAGGCTGCCCTGGGAAATTCCCACCCTGCCACAAAATGCCCAGCAACGATATGTTGGGTGAAAGCAAAAGCAGAGGCTTGGAAACATTAGAAAAAATTGCAGCAATGAAACTGAGCTAAAATGAATTTTGACGTTTAATCCTAGATCAATTGGCAAATCTCGCAATAGATATTTTTTTCTTGTCACCCTGGCAAAGCAGAGCCATGTGAAACTGGTTTAAAAAAAAAAAAAGGAATTAATTTCTAAGATCAGCCGCCAATCTTCTCACTGGGCTGAGGGTGAGCACAGGAGCTTCCTCACACTGCCGAAATATTGAATAAGTTTAGAGAAAGAAACCAACTATTGCAAGCTCAGGAGATCATTTATAAAACAAAAATCACTCTCCGCTGCATTGAAGAGCCTGAGAGATGCTCTCAGAAAGATTAATTTTCTGGGTAGAGGAAGGGAGCGTCGGCTTCACCCCTCAAAATGAATCGGCGAGATGATTCAATTGCATCACTTTCAGAGCGTGAGCCCGAGACATTCATTCAAAGCGTAGTTATAAGAAATGACTCCTTTGCTTTAGGAGGAAGAATACTGAAGAAACTGTTAAACTTGGTCACAGTATGTGACATCCTTGAAATAAAAGCAATACTTCTTCTCAGTGACTGCACAGTAAAATTAAAGATATGAAGCCAAATTCATCTCTGGTGTAATACTCCTGCCAGTGGCCGGGGAGGCACCTGGGATTAATTTCCTCTATTATACAAGTGGCACAAGACCCTGACAAATTGTTTCGAATGTTTTTTGTAACACTTAGTTACAGAAACCTTATTCACTAAGTGTCCCACGCGTGCAAAATCGAGTGGCTCCGAGCTCCGCCTCGCCGAGGACGGGATACTGGGCTAATGGCAGCCCACGGGGGTGACTCCCCTCCCACCCTGTTCACGTGGGCGAAAGGTCAGAAGCCGCGAGAATTTACTGATTTCTCATGTAGGAAAAAAAAATACCTCCATCGGGTGACTGGTGATGAAGGAGGGAACATGGACCTTGGTGTGCCCGCCTTGATGAAGGGTCTTTACCTGGATTTCTGGGCTGGATTATAGGCTCCTTGCCCTTGACCAGCGTGTCGCTGGCAGAGTTGAGCATCACCTCCTCAAACTCTCGAGTCGCCCTGTGACAGCTTCCCCCGAGGGCGGCAGAGCAAGCTCGCCCCTCTCTATTCCTGCAGGCCTTCTCTTTTTCTTTGGGGTAAAGCTTGTAAACTCAATCCGTGCAAGACAATGCCTGTATTTATGCTCCTGGACATAACCCACTTCTTTGCTTACAGTTTGCCTGTGGAAAGCTTACATTTTCCTGGAGGATTTATAAACGTCAGCGTGGCGTGCCGGTGCTCACCGTGCCAGCGTGCCGAGATGAGAGCTGGGGCAGCACTGGCCCCCCAGGTGGGTCTGGTCCTCACCTCCGAACAACCCCAGGTCCTCACTGCTCCCCAGAGTGCACGCTCCTCTCTCTTATGTAGCCACCCTCATCTTGCTGCCCCAAATTTGCATGAGCATCACTGGCCAAGTCGGGTTTAAGCAAGCACATACCATTCAGATAGTCTTCTCCTCCCACGTAGCAGCACTAGGAAGGCGGGCAAGCGGTTACACTTCCCTGTGGAACAAGGATACCAGGCAGTCAAACAGTCAAATAATGTCCAAAGTTAAATGCAAACTCAGGACAGACGTGAGTACAGAGCCCGTGGTCAGGGCTTTTCAAGCAAGCCACCTGCAGCTGGCCTCCCAACTCTGTATCCGTCGAGTAAATTCATTTTCTACAGTGCTGCCCCACATCTTGGAGGAGGGGGTCTGCTGGTCACTTGACGCTTTGAAAAATCAGGAGTGTCTTTTGGTATGGGTTTAAGGAGGTAAGGTTAAGGACAAGGCGCTCTCTGCCTTTATTAGTGAAAGGGTTTCACCTCACGTGTTGAAACTTCTGGCCAGCAGAAAAAATACATATGATAGGTCTGCTAACAAACCATAAAATATCCTCCTCCTGCTACATCACAGATTTCCTAAACTGAGACCAGCTCGCCGTGGCACTCTGAGGCAGAGACTATTCACACAGTCCTGAGCTGGCTCTGCAACCCATCAGCTGTCATTCTCAAGCCCATGTGTTGCTGTTGCCCCAAAGAACAGATTTACCGGGAAACCTCAGAAAGAGGAGGCCTCGCGCAAACGCTGGTGCTTCCGAGCACCGTTGCCATCTCCCTGCGATGCCAAGCTGGCCGTCTGGCGCTCCGCCGGCACGTGTCATCTTCACCTCGCAAAGCCCTGAGCTGCTCCTCTGAGGTTTTTGACGTTTGCTGCCAAATCCCTTCATAGAGTTAAACAACTAGGTAATCGGTGCAGCCGTGTTTGCTACATTTAGCCTCTATGAAATGTGCTGAACTTGAGCTTTGCTATATTTTCATTTCATAAAGAGAAAGTCAGGTGAGGATCTTGCAGGTTCCACCTACCTGCAGCTCCATTTGGGTAATACCCTAAAGGTTAGGAGGAAGCACGGAGCCTGGGTTTGATATATCAAGGTATCCAAGCACTTGTATCACCTTGAACATGAGAAGACGCTTGCTGATATATCTTACAGTACTGGGACCTTTTGTCTTCAGCATATTCATGTTAATGGGGATTTTGGGGGGAAAACGATTTGCTTATAAGCATCAGCCAGTTTGGTATTTGACCAAAGAGGAGCAGGTATTTTCACTTGGGCAGAAGAACAATGTAAGTTGATGTGTGAGCATCCTTAATGCTTCTCTGTCATGTTTGAGCTTGTTTTGTTTTGTTGTATTTGGGTTTCTGGAATGTTTTATCCTATCAATGACATTAATTACAGAGTAATTGCCTTAGTAGCATGTAACAACTCTCCTCTTTTTTTAAATAGATTTTCACACAATGTGTAAACTTTGCTGTATATGTGCTACGTTTCTTGTGTCATGAAATAATGTGTAGACAAAATAATGTTTTTCCTGTCAGAAATTCAATGGGCATCTAAAGCAAAGTGACAGGTGGTTAAATAGCTGCATTTAAAGGATGTCAAGAAGATTTTTTGGACAGGTACCAAAACCCAATGCCAAAAAGAAGGCCTAATACCATCTGTTTTGTTAGTAGAGAGATGCAATTTTACATTAGATTTTAAATGACATGAAATGCCAAATTCATAACCTTGATTTGTGGGTCAAATCTAGCTTATCTAGATTGTGGATGTTTTTATTTACGAGCATAGTTCCTGACCCAGAGCCCACGCAGGGAAACGAACACGCTTTCAATCAGACCCATTTTAAAGTAATAGGAAGCTCTTGAGCTGCATTTAATTTTGTTTTGTATTACATGTAAATCCAGATGCAATGTGGATTTAATTAATCCAATTTAATTGCATTTTAATGTACACATTTGCATTGTGTTTATTGGCAATTGGTTTTATCCATTTGTTCAGCATTTTTATGACCAATGAAACTACTGAATATTTAGAGATCTATATACTTCCTAGCAGGAATGAGGAGTGTAGCTCTGAATTAAATAGTTCTCAGACATAAACTGGGGATAAGACTAAAATGTCAAAATATAGCTGCATTAATACAGTGGAAAAATGATATCGGTATTTTAAAGTAATAAACTGCATTGTGCTAAATTATTTTTAAAATAATTTCAGCAGGCATTTTAGATGGTATGTTGAGAGGAGGAGGATGACTTTGAAACAAGTAATGAAACTGATATATTCAGACACTTTTTCCTGCTTCTAAAAAGTGCCTTTGAAATTATGATTGTTCAGGTTTAGTCTAATATTTAGAAATACTCACTGTAGAGTTTTCTCTTCTTTGTGAGGAGTCTGTGTGGCTTAAATGGGATTGCTGAGATAATCACACTCTGCTGTTTCTGTTCCAGGGCTAACGTTAGGCATGAAATGTGAGTTGTCATGTTTGGAGCTCCTCTTTCAATGACCCGGCCAAAGCAACTACAAACATTCCGGGTTTTGTGAGGAGTCGGTTGTGAAAAGAACGGCATCTTTTCATTTCTGTGTTTAGCTGCTTGGCTCGGCTCTGCTGCGAATGCTGTGGCTCGGGTGGTATCGCTCGCTTTGCTGTCCCTTCAGCCATCCTGGACCGTTCCTTTTGCCTTTTGACGCTTGGCCAAAGCACGTCTTGACTCATTTTTTCATTGGTCCTCTATTTGTGGCTCCAGGGGGTGTTTTGCTGATCAATGGCCGATCCATTGAGCCAAGTGAAAGCTGTTCCTCTGCCGAGGGTCTGCACCACCTCTCCCTGTCCCCTTTGGCACTCGGCTCTCCCCGCGGAGGACACCACCCGGCTTTGCTGGAGCTGAGCTAGCTCCAGAGGAACGGTCGCAGCACGCCATGGAGGGGAAAAGCCTCTGCCCCAGCCCGGCAGGCAGATCTGTGCCTGCAGTGGGCATAGATGGTGTCGGGGGGTGAGTACGCTCCACCTGCCTGGAGGTTCGGCCTTCATTTCCCCTCTGCCCTAGATCGCCCTTGCAGTGAGAGATCCCCCAAGGATGGTCCTTTGAGGTCTAACGGACCTGAATTGTTCCTGCAGGTTATGTTGGTGCCAGTAATGGGCGCGTGGGCTGGGGCTGATCCCTGCAATTCTCTGCACTGTTGGGATGCTCCTTGCTCGGCTGGTGATATCTAATGCAAAGTGAGCTGAGTCTCCGGGGCTGGCAGGTAAGACCTGCCCAATGTGGGCATCACTAGGGGAGGACAAGCGTGTTGTCATCGTGAGGCTCAACATCGCCCTGCTCCAATGGCTCCTGGGGAGCTGGGCTTTCCAGGGATGCTCAGCCTTCTTTCTGCTATCACCAGCTCTGAAAAAGGAGAGGCTGCTTTCTCTCTGACCTGCTCAGAAAGACTCAGAGACACGATAGATAGCAAAAAGTGGAGTCTGGGTGGAATTTAGATAGCTGCATTCAAACCCATGCACGGGAAATTCCCCCACTTGGGAAAAACCTAGGAGGTGCCTGAATTTATTCAGCTCCCTCCATTTGGACAACAGAGATCCCAAAGAGAGACCTTCCAGGGTCACGAGGGCACGTTGCTCCTTCCCAAGCTCTGCTGCAATCCAGCTATGGGTGACACGGCAGGAGCACGTCTGCTATGTGCACACACTGTCTGGCGTGGAGCTCGGGAGATGCAGTCATCCTCATCAAAAACTTGGCCAGCGCTGCTTGTACCTTTGCAGTCCCCTCAGGGCAGTCTGGCAAGCCCGTGCTGCTCAGGTAAGATGTACCGTGTGTCCTGCGCCTGCCAGGAAGAAGCTCTGCACCATTAATGCCTGTGCCTTGGTGGAGAGAGGTTTGTATAACGTTGGTCCTGCGAAGAGAGGGACACCAAAGTGGTAGAAGAAAGCAGGAGTTCAGACAAATCTGCCTCTCCTGGTAGAACCCCACTTGCTCCACAGGGCAGACACCAAACTGCCATGAGGGACAAAATGCATTGAAACATGCATAAAAACAGGCTGAAGAAGGATTTGACAGCAGGTACAAGTTGGAGGCTTCCATGGTGAGCCCGGGCAGGTCCCCCCCCCCCCGGCACAGCGGGAGCTGCTGACGCATGGGCAGAGCACCGCAGAGGCTGGAGGCACCTCGTGACACGTCGTTCTCCAGGCCCTGGTCAGGGGTCATGCCGGGAAGCCGACCGATGCTCAGCTGCTCCTCCACCAGGTTATCTTCTCCTTGACGGTCTAACGAGTAGAAACGCTGAAGACACGAGGTGAGCTGTAAGAACATTTGTTTGATGAAGAGCGTTCCCTCTGCCAGCTTCCCTTGGCATATATCAAAAAACCAAAAAGCATTTACGGATATTAATAGCAATAACACTTTGTGACGACGGGTTTTTCAGATCAGTCTCTGTTTGAGGTCTAACGAAGGCAGATGAATGCGCAAAGTTCGACAGGGCTGATTGTTGTAAATCCCGTGCTCTGGAGATCTGAGGAGGCAGGAAGAAAACGCTGCTTCGTTTGGGAAGGACAAGCTTTTGAGATGGTTTGAATGGGACCGTTGTGGTGTCTCAGGCACTGAAAAGAAATTGGGTTGTATCTGCCGGGGAGACGCTGCAAGTTTGGTGACAAAATGTGTTAATTTTTGTAGGAAACAAGAGAATTAAATCCTGCTTCAAGTGAAAAAGCCAATTCAGCTTTAACTGTAAAGCTGCTAGCAATGACTCCACAATATATGAAATATAATAATTATGATAATTAATAAAGATAATAATACAGTAAAACCTTGCTAATTCATACTAATGGCTCAGAGGCTGCTTACTAATTACTGAATTTTGTGGATAAACAAGCCGGAATAATGCATCATAAAATAAACTTTGTTCCATTATTTTGACAACTCTCGTTTAGTTTTAATTATTTATACTTCATAATATACTAGTCACTTTACTTGGGAGGGTTTTACAAAAATAATGAAGCTCTAATAATTTGACATGTCAGTTCAGTATTTGCTGAAACAGGGAGGGAGGAAAACCAGCCCTTTCTGGATGTGCGCAAATCAGGAAGAGCACAGATCAGTTGAACACAGATCTTCAAAGTTGTAATGCAAAATACTATACGCCTCTATAATGCCTTTGACCGGGAGCCCTGGGAGCAGCTCGCCTCGTGGAGAATTCCCACAAGCCGACCTGCTTCGCCGCTAAACACAGAAGGATCGATGCTGATTCTCCAGAAAAATCATATGGTTTGAAAAATAATAATAAATGTGAAGTAGTTTTTGTGCCCAAATCAATTTCTATCCTCAAGTCCATTTTTTCCACTATCATGAGGGCTAAAAGCTTGTTTTTAATTTAAATGAGAGCTACGATTTTTACATAATCACTTGATTCCCAGAGCTGGCATTCCCTCGAAACCCCAGCCCGCCTGCCTGCTCCCGAATTTGGCAGGAGCTGGCCGCACTCTTGCAATGAAAAAGGCTTGTGGAAGAACTCAGCATTTATTTAGCTCAGTTTTCCAGCTACAGGGAGTCCTGTAGGGTGCATGTTGTAACTGTGCCTTCGTAATCATGATTTAAAAAAAAAAAAAAAAAAAAAAGGCCATTTCCATCAGAGAGTTGCCAGAAAACTGACTCTATTGGCCCTGTCCTAGCTGTCTGCGAGCATATGGATCGGTTGCGGTAACTCGCTGTATCTGGGAATGGAATAACATACTGCAAAAACACTCCGTAGATAATATTATCTTCCGCTGGGCTGGTTTTCTCCGGGGCCTGTTGCGAGCCGTGCAGAAGGGAGCGGGAGAGCGCAGAGCCCGCGGTGGCGTGGCAGAAAGGGGGTAATCCCGCACGGCCGAAGGCCGGTGAGCAGGGCTCAGCCCGACCCGCTCAGAGCATCCCCCCCTCCCCACCTGCTAGATTTGGGCTTTCTGGGCCGGTCTGCCCTGCAAGCCCTGGCCCGTGGGGAGTCAGACGGGGATGGCGGGGAGGGAGGGCTGCTGGTTGGCCATGGATGGGTGCTGCCTCTCCAACACTGGGGTCTATAAAGATGGAGAGGTGTAGAAAGCCGGGCAGCCTGGGGTGGTGGGAGGCTGTAGGTCTCCATGCCTTGGGGAGCAGGAAGCCAACACCAGTGTCAGAGGCTGAGACTGGCTTTTCTCCCCCGGGTGGGAGAACGCATGGGGCGACGCAGGCCTTTCAGAAGCGAGGTCTCTGTGCTGGGGTGGTATTTAGGGTGGATCAGCATGATGGAAAGCATCCTTCTCCAGGGGGTGGGCACCGGGGGCTCTGCCGGGGGAAAAGAAGGCTGCTTGGCACCGTCCTGTGTCGGGAGGAAGGCAACACCGGGCACGGTGTTTCGGCGAGGGCTAGGGGAGGGGGGGTGGAAGCAGAGACGATGTGACAGGGTCCCCCCAGGGAGCGGGAACCGCTGTCACACGCGGTCTGCCGCTCGCCCGGCGGCTGTTGCAGCCTTCCCCTCCCCGGGTCGGCTGGGGATGGGGGCGAGGGGGGGCCGTCCCGCTCTCCTCCCTTACCAAGCGCCCCCGGAGGGGCTCCAGCCCCGCTGCCCGAGGTGCCCCAGCACCCGCCGGTGCCGGCAGCGGGGCGGGGGCGGCCCGGCCGCCGGGGGCGGGAGGGGGGGGGGGAGCCGCCCGGCCCCGCCGCGAACAATAGCGGCCCCGGCGCGGGGCGGCGCGGAGCGGGGCGGGCCGGGGGCCGCCGCCCGCCCCCCCGCCGCCGCCGCCGCCCGCCCTCTCCCCGCCCCCCGCGCCAGAGGCACCGCCGCCGCCGCAGCCGGGTCCATGCCCGCTGGAGCCCCCGCCTGCCGCCGCCCGCAGCCCCGGCATGGACGTTAGGTTTTACCCCTCCGCCCCCACCGCCGTGGGCTCCCTGCCCGGTGCCGACCCCACTTGCCTCGGGCCGCTGGATTATTATCACTGCAACAAGGTACCGGTGCGGCGGGCGGGCGGGTGGCTGGGGGGGGGGGGGGATGCGGGGGGTGGCGGTGCCCGCGGGGCTGCCCGGGCGGCTCCGCTCGGCGCGTCCCGCAACTTCTCGGCGGGGGGAGGAAGGAAAGTGCCGGCGGCGCCCGGCTCCTGCGGGAGGGAATTTTGAAAGTGGCGTGGAAGCGGCGCGGGGAGAGCCGTCGGGTCCCCGGGCCGCCCGGCACCGGCCCCGCCGCGCTCCCCGGCGGGGCGAGCGGAGCTGGAGGGGGGTGGGGGGGCGGGCGGGAGGAGGCCGAGCCCGGGGCGCTGCTCGGCGGGGCGGGCTGGAAGCGGCCGCGGCCGGGAGAGAAACGCTGTGGGGTGAGCGCGGCTCTTTGGGGCTGTTTGTTTATGTGTTCGTTTCGAGCGGTGGGTTTATTTAATATTTTCTTTACGGGAACGTTTGGCCCGGAGCGATGTACGTGAGGTTGTTGTTGGTGGTGGGGTTGTTGTGGTTGTTGTCAGGCACTTTTGTTGTTGTTGTTGTTTGCTGTGTTGTTTTGCACCTTCTTCGCAAGGCTGCGGAGCCGCTGGGCTGCGGGGCCGCCGGCACCTCCCGAGCCGGGGCTCCGGCTCCGTCCCTCGCCTCCGGCACCCACCTGCCTGCGCTCCCCCGGCGCTGATGCTCCTGCGAAGTACGGCACCCAGCCCCGGGTTTGGGGGGGTGTGTGTTCCCCAGGACCCACGGCACGGCGAGGAAAGCTCCCTAACCTACATTTTCCCCGCTCGCTGCAGCTGCAAGGCGAAGCACCCTCTTCTTGTAACGAGAGAGGGATCCGCAGGGGGATATTTGAGAGCGCAGGAGGTGCTGTAGGAAATTTCCTTCATCCGAGAGAAGACGAAGTGAAGGGGATAGATGCTGTACTTCAGGGATAAAGAGTTCGCCGCGAGTATTGCCTTCCTCGCGTGTAGGTAAATAGCGCTGATGTTTCAGCAACAAAGCCGTAGGAAGGAGACCCGTTTGGAGGGAGGGAGGATCACCACGACAAGCTCCGAGACATAACCCTCGCTGCGTCCTCCTGGGCCAAATCTGGGTAATTGCATTGAAAAAAGTTATTAAGGGAGAAAATGCTCTCCTGCGTTGGGACTGCAGCTCGGGATGCCCTCGGCTCATCTCGCTGTTGTGATGATACTTCGGGATCAAACTCTTTAGAAGCAAGCAGAGGGAAACCTGTGTGGCTTCCCAGATGCAGCAGATTAATCTTTATGTATCAATATATGTATTTAACTGTTCTCTGTCATTTGGGTTATCTCTTTTTATTAAGTTGTAGCAAACCTAATAGTTCTCATTTATTTTGAGATGCCTGGTTATGCTGAAAGGAAACAACTTAAATTGATTTCTTCTGTATGCACGTACTGCTAGTTTCAAACTGCTTTATTATCATTGCTGTTGCTCTTAAAATGATAAATATGCTCTTAAAATACTAATGAGAGCCAGGTCACCTGGGAGCAGGTCATCCGTGCCGCTGAAACGTCAGCCGATAAAGTGTGCAAAAGCTGAAAGTCTGGGGTCATGTGAGCGTGTGCCGCTGGGAACTGCGGCAACCCCCAGATCCTGCTGGCTTTAGGAACTCGATTTTACCAAGAAGTTGTCAGATGTGAACATGATTTAGTTTGCCTTCCAGTTTTTCGTGCGGGAGCCGGGGCTCGCAGTCGTGCACGCAGCGCCGCAGGCCCTCACCGCGGGGCTGCGCGGTCCCGGCGTCCCCCCAGCAGCGCCGGCCCAAGCCTTGGGGCGCGCGGGGCCCCACGTCGTCAGCTCATCCGTGGCCTGAATCCCTGAGATTAGTCCCGGATTAGGCGGTGGGAATTGATCCGCGGGTCCTGGCTGTTGCGCGGCGCTGCGGACGGAGAGGCTGGAGGAAATCGCCTCTTCTGGGTCTCCAGCGAGCACAGCCCGGGAGAATGCGTGGGTGCATTTTGGCGCTGGTGCTGGCCAGGGTGGATGGGACACTGGCGAGGAGCACCCCAGGTACTGACCACTGCCACCAGATGCTGCTGTTGTCACTGCTACGGAGGATCTTAAGGCAGCAGGAGGAAGAAAGGAAGTGACTTACCCTTTTCTGATATTCAGGGCTTTTTTTTTTTTTTTCCTTCTTTTCTTTTCTGAGTTATCAAATGTCATTTGCTTATGCACAGCGGTGCACGTTTGTCTGTGGGATGAGGCTGCTGGAACAAAGCCAGAGATGAAATGGGTTGACTTTGTTTTCCCGGCCGAATGCAGGTATAACTTCGTCAAAACACGGCCCGGTGCGGAGCGGGCGGAGGTATCGCCTGCTGCCTTTGCTTCGGAGAACTTTTCCGGCCGGTGTGGGGTGGCATACGGCTGAGGATCGCCACAGGCACGCTGTTATCTTGTGCCCGCTACGGAGAGCGCTGTCTGAGCACACCCGCTTCTTGGAGCCACATGGGACCCTCTGGGAAACTCCAAAATCTCACACCGGTCCCAACCCCATCGCTCCTGTCTGGTGCTGGTGGCTCAGCCCAGAGCCAGGCTATGACAGTGTCTGCCTCAAAACATTTCCACTTTAAAAAGCTACAGAGGAGGGTAGGGTGGACTGGAAAAATCAGAAGTTCTCCCACTATCGCATGCAGGTATCCCGCATGAAATCCACCTCTAGGAAGGACCTGGGCAAGGTCTCTTACAGGCTCTTTGCTGTCCTCCTGCTTCACCGAGTTTATGGAGGGGCTTTAAAGCCCTTCGATTTAAAGGGCTTGTTTTGTTCAGGTTCGGCTTTTTTTCCCCAAAGGGCTGCTTCGTTTATTTATTTATTTAGGAGGAAGGCAGAGAAGCCGGGAAAGAGTGTGCAGTGTCACTGTGTATAAATAACTCGCTGAGAGCACGGCAGAGCTCTGCCCGCGCGCCCATTGCCAGCGAGCTTGCCGGGTAGATGTGCTTTAGCCCCAAGCATCCTGAAATGTTAATGTAATTGTTTTGTGCACTTACTGAACATGATATTGTTACCGTGAGGTCTCCGATCTCGCCTGCGCGCTGCAGTAAGCCACAATTTCTCTTTGCAGCTACAGAGGTGCCTATTGCATATCAGCATTTCCATTTTTAAAAGGACAAGGGATGTTTGGAGGGATAATGAAATGAGAGTGTACGTTCAGCCGAGGCCTCCCCAGAAAGGGGGGCATTTGCACCCTTTCTTTAACTGCTTCCGGAGCATCCCTGTTTTCCCTGTGTTTTTCCCGGTGCCTGGGGAGCTGCCGCTCACAGCCTGGAGGACTGATGCTCCTTGGCAGGATTTTTAGGGTTGCACTGGGCTCAGCCCAAGGTGCAGGGGCAATAAGGAGCGACGCCTTCCCGGAGCCACCCGAAAGCCTCCCTAAGAGCACGCTGCAACAAGCAATTTCCCACACCGGGGTGCTGGCCCCTCTCCTCCTTCCCGTGGGCCGGATCCCATGTTCTGTCGTTGGGACTACATGGAAGAAACACCTCGTGTGTGTTAGGTTGTGTCTGCACAGCGGCCACGAGGGACTGAGGAGGTTCAGCTGCAAGTGGTACCATCTCTGCAAGGAGCCCTCGTCCAAACTCTGACACTCGTCTCTGTCATCGGCTACCTGAGCCCTGCTGAAGGCAGCACCTACCTCCGTTTTGGATTCCTCTTTTAAATCTGGGTTTAAAGCCCCTTTTTCTGTCCCCTCTGGCCTTTTTCCCGGGACATTGGTACCTGCCGCAGACCCCCCTCCTCCTCCCTTGCTGGGGAAGCGAAGCTTTCGTGTTGTCTTGCTGCTGCATGTTCCTGCACCATGTAAGGGGACTGTTCATCTGTGGTGGGGTATTTTCACGTCCCTCCAGTTGCTTCATGAAAATTTGGGGATTTTTCCCACTTAAACTCTAGGGAGACTCTTTGCATCTATATTTCACAATAAGTAAACCATGGAAAAAACCATACAGTTCAGTAACACAGGGCCTCGTTCTGCTCTTAGCAGAGCTTTAGCGACAGGATCTGGTATGCTGGCTGACGTACCAGCATGGAAGGATTTTCTCAGATCTTAAATTGTGGGGGTCCACAAAGTACGGGAGGGAGTTTTTCCTTCTTAGCCCAGGCGAAATTGCTTTTGCAAGGGAGGCATACGGCAGGAATCCTGCCTGAGCACAGTACTGCGTGGCTCTTGCACGCAGTGATGCTGTGCTGTGATGCGCAAGGAGTGATCCTGCTCCCTACTCCCAGGGGCAACTTTAGGGAGTGAATTAACATCTCTCTATTCTTCCTGCAGAAATAAATTTAAATATAAATTCTTCTTAGTTGCTTCTGGCGTTGCGATGATCAGACTTGGTTAGCACGATGCCTAATTTCCACTTAGGGCAATGATTGATGGGGAGGAGGAGGAGGACCCAGCCTGGGAATACCTAATCCTTGCGGCACAAGCTCACTGCTGTGACACTGGGAGTGTCCGTGGTCCTTGGGAACCTCCGGCAGTTAATGGGAGATGCGTGCTGGGGAGCCCTCTTAACCCTGTAGCGTTTCTGTAGGATTCAACAGCACCATCAAAACTTGTCCCAGATCTTTCTAATAGGGCTCTGGGGCTTTGCAGCTCCAAACACACCCTGTGTCTTGCCTTCTAGGCTGATAAATTGACAAAAACTATTTCGCCAATACACCATCATAAATTATGGATAATTAAAATCTACTAGTCATGAGATGAGTATTAATCTGCAACCAATGCTCTCTTCTTCTTTAAGAACCCTTCAGAAATGGGATCTGAGCTGCTGGTATGAGCCCGGGTCGATGTAGCGAATGCATTTCTGTGGAACATTCTGTTTTGTTTTGACTTTTACCATAAATTGTACATTGCAGTGATAAACACAGTCCCTTTTTCATCGTTCCAGAACTGCTTTGCCATTCTGGAAGATAAAATATATTCTTTTCCTTTCTACTTGCTAAGCCAGCTCTGTTTTGAAGTAGCATAAATCTTTCTTTGGAGATGGAGGATTTTGGATGGAGAACAAAGTCCAGCAAATTTTTAATTTGGGGCCCATTTTATTCTCATTTGGCAGGCAGCTCCTGTTGATTTGCAAATGTGGATTTTTTTTTTTTTTTTTAGGCCCTGAATATGGGCAAGGGCTTCCTCTGCAAAGTGTTTGAGCTACTCAGTGGGACAACCCTGTGTTCTCCAGAGCGATCTTTGATGGGTTGCATGGCAGAAAGCATTTGAAGCTCCATTTTGCCTTGGGCTTTAAGTCAGGGATTGGGAGGTAAATAATGAATGTCCATCCATTCATAGAAATTGTTGCTCTCTGTGTGTGCGCAGAGGGAAGGCTTTAATCTGGTTGTTTTTGGAACAATGGGAGATATTTTGAAGACCGGTCTGACTTGTATATAACGACGTGTTTATTGGGGCCAGTTCTGAATAACCTTGTCAAGGGCCTGATCCGTCAAAGTCCCCGTAGCAGAGGAGGCATCAAGAGACCAAAAATTCAGGATCAAAATCTTGCAAGTTTCTCTGATTTATTTATGACGCTTCAAATCAATTGTAAACATTATCCTCTAAATCAGTGGTCCAAAGCCTATTGCATGTTACACTGCCACAACCACGGGGTGAATCCATGAACACCTCTGGATTTATACCTCTGAGCTTGCAGCAGGCACCGGGATCACTTTGTGCATCCATAACGGAGAAAACATTCTGTTGATAAATTGTATTTTGCTTGTAACAGATTGGAGCATTCTATAGCTTGCGTAGCGCATGGCTGCCGCTCGCTCCGGGGCGGTGGGGAGAGCACCTGTAGCCCTTGCAGAGCTCTTTCAGGGCCCTGCTTTTGCTAGCAGTAAGAATGGGCGCTGCTGGCTCCTTTCCTGGTGGTTGTTGTCGCCGTCGTGGTATTTCTGCAGCATTTGAAGAAAAATCTCTATTTTCATTCTGCCTTCTCTTTGCATCTCTCTGCTGCTGGATGCAAGGAGCGGGAGGCGAGGACCTCTCCGCCGCTGCCTGCGGACTGGCCGAGCAGGAGCGTGCTGTGGTGGGGGAGAGCTGTCCCCTCGAGGTGCACAATTTTTCCCTATTACCTTTGTGCTCATCTGGTTTTTTACCAAATGAGCTCTAAATGCTTTTACCATAAGTTGGGTTCTATCTTTCAGTATAAATGAAGCATATAATTGTGTTTTCCTAACAGCTCTACATTAAAAATAAGTTATTGTGCTGCTAATGTGTTTTCCTTGACAGTTTTCCATCCAGTGAGTGCAAGGCTTCTGTCTGAAGCTGTTGTGTACCACCTTCTCTGCCTCTTCTTTATGTTTTATTCTGCATTTCTAAAGTCAGGGTAAAGTGTTAGTGTGATTCCAGCTTTGATACCATTAACTCCTAATTGGAGGTTTGAACTCTAATGTTCCACCTTCGTCATTTTACACATTCGTTTTCTTATAATTACAGCTTATACTTGGGGATGCACAGCTCAGCTGCAGGGGGAGAAATCTCGCAACAAAACTTACTGAAACAAGCACTAATCAAACCACTCTGGAAAAAAACCAAAAAGTGATTGAAAACAGTGTTAGATTGCCCGGTCTTCACTTATATGACTTTAAATGAGATTTAAATATTTTAATCATCTGCATCCCCCCCCCCCCCCCCCCGATTGTTTCCCTCTGGTGGTTTTGTTCTGATGGATGCCATTTCTTCTTTGAAAAATGGCATCGGCTGCTGCGTCGCCTGCAGGCGAAATCTTTGCATTATGCCACAGAATGTCTCTCCGCCGCCGTTATCTTTTGCATAGATTGGTTGACCTCTGCAGATATAATTAAATCTCTTCCTGACGACTGTGCGATTTCAGTTCAGCTCTGTGGCGAATGTAACTGTTTAGGTAAGTGTTAAATTAGGGCCCTGGACCAGTAATTGTTATTATGGAAAGATTACTTGAGCATCAGTTTATGCTGGTTGCCGCACATGGCTTCTGAGGAACCTTATCTGCAGAAATCAGGTGACTCTTGGTCTGAGGCAGTTTCTTGACCTCTAATTATAGTCTGGACACAGGAGGCTGGATTGCGTGAGTGTTTAAAATGTAGATATTTTAATTTTTTGTCTGTTGGTTTAAGGACCCAGCCTCTTGCTCTCATGGTGCATTTCCCCCCCCCCCCCCCTGTATTTCTAAGGATCTCATAACTTAGCAGGAGCTAGAAAATGGGGGTGGCAGTATGGGGACCTATTCCCAAGCGGGTGGGTGGTAAAACTTGCTGCGGCTCTGCCCTGAGCCTCTCCCCACCCCTGATGTGCAGCTTTGCTTCCACACGGCTGAAAGCACCAGCCCTGCGGAGAAGGGCTGGGGCAGCCCCTGCTCCAAAACGGGTGGCCCTGGCACCGCGGCCCTCGGGGGAGATGAGGGGCGAGCACTGGGCGCGCTGGCACGTGCCACCCTCGCCTCTGGTGACGTGCCACCGTCCTCTCTGTCACCCAGGTTGTATTTTCCCCCGGGACCGGGCTGCCCGTGCCCTGTGGATCCTGTTCCACCTCAGCGGTGGTGAGGAGCGCTTTTTTTTTTTTATCGGATTAGCTGGATCACATTAGCAGGTTTTTCTTTCCACAAAACCTGCCGATGACTCAGAGTTTCCATTCCTGTCTGGACTCGTCAGGGAGGCTCTGTCCCCTTTCTCCCCAGCTGTCTGCCTGCGTGCTGTGCTCCTCCTCTCCTCTTGGCTTTGGAGAAAACCATTGTCTTCCTCTTCATCTCCTTCTGCTTGCAGGGCCTGTGCTTGACTGTGGTCAGGGTTGGGAGATAAGGGCTGTGTTGTGGCTCTGCCATTTATCCTCTGCGTGATCTGGCCTAGGTCTCCGTCTCCAGAAGCAGCGGGTCATTTTGGGGTACCGCAGGCATTTGGGGATTATTTTTACAAATAATTTGAGCCATCCCGAGCGCTGAGCATCCGTTGCAGGAGACCTGGGTCCCTGGAGAGGTGCAAGCAGAGCCCGGGGCACCCCAAAAGGCTTCTTTCTTCCAAAGACATGAATCGCCACGTTTATACCTATGAAAGAGTTTCACCTTTCTAGCCTGGTTTACCCAGCGGTTTATTCCCTGAGCATCTCCTCCCTGTCCCTGGGAAGGTGGTAGAGCTGTGTGGCTCATCAGGAGTAATTAAGCCATTTGAAAACCCTCAAATGCAACAGTTTTAATGTGAAGGGTGACCCTGTGTTGGGGAGGAGATGGGGCAGGTGGTGGTAACAGAGAGCTTGGCTCACGTGGTGCTGGTCTCACAGCAGCTTGCTGTCTGTGTGGGGAACTGGTGGACCTCAGTCCTGTTCCAGCAGCGTGCAGGCTGAGCTCCTTTCTCCCCCAAAAGCTGATCTCCGGGTCAGTGATGAGCTGTTTCATTCCACCTCTACCATCACCTTTGCTTTACACCACAGGGAAGATGCTGCCAGGGCCCCAGGGACCTCCGGGGCTCTGCAGCCGGGGGGAGGACAACGTGGGCTGCCGAAGGTTGGCTTATCCGAGCCCAGCGCTGCTGCACCCGCAGAGGTGTTCATGGGCTTCGGGTCTCCCTGCCTGATGCCGCTTGCTAGCTCTGAATTAAAAGACTCTTTATTTCATCGCTTACAGTTACTGAACCCTAAAATAAAGGTAGATTTTTTTTTTTTTCCTCTGTCAAAAAATAACAGTTTAGATCCATTCCATGTTTCTCATTTTTCATGGGTGCTTCTTTGAACCGTGGGTTTTTGTACAGTGAGCCATCTCAGCACAGCGTGCCTGCCGTGGAAGAATGATGTATTTTTAGGGAATTAGATTTCTAGTCCCTAGTGTCAAGAGGGGCAGTGTGCCCCAGAGTCCTTAGCGAAAAGGAAAGAAACTTTGGCAGTGTGAAAATTAAATTTATGAAAACTTTAGAGGAAGTTTTGTATGGAAACACTTAATTGAAGTATCTTGGTTTGTCCCATCTTATGCAATGAGCACAAAAAAGCATTTGGATGTCATCTGAAGAAGAAAAAGCAGTAATACTGGGGGGGAAACATGAACCACAGAAGCTAGGGCTCGTTGTAGCACTGGGAAATACGTGTTCCCCCTGGTAGGATCCTGCTCTGTTTGTCCGTGTTAAACCCAGGGAGGCAACTTTTCCCCGATGCGTTATCTTGTCTCTAAATAGCATTCAAAGGAGAAGAAGAATGTGCTGTTAAAAATATCAAACTTTTGGGAATGGCTGGCAGACTTTACCACTGATAAGCATTGTTGATTGAAGATCAAACAGCCCTTGAAAGCAGAAGAAAAACCTTCCAACAAGCGCCATGGATCTAACCCTGCAGCCAGACAGTGAGGTCACGCAGGCTTCGCCCTGTATATATTTAGGAACCTGCCCTGGCATTACGGTCTGGTCTCCTCTGCTCCAGACGGATGTTGGCGACGTGGTGGTTTTAAACCTGATAAATCTGTTAAAGCTGAGAACGACATTTATTAGATGCCAAGAAAACCAGAGTCATGTTTTCATTATTAGGTGGTGGTAGTTTTGGTTGTTCCCCCCCTTTGAGATAAAGAGTCTGGCTAGGAGGAAAGACTGCAGGTCATAAAGTGAACTGAAGACTAGTGGCATGTGTTTTTTAATTAATTGACAACCTGTATTTCTGTGTCAAGGTGGCAAATTAATTGTGGGTGGCCATCTGTTTGCAAACCAGATAGTTGTGTCGCGGCTGTGCCAAACGGTACATGTGGAGTATTTAACTATTTGATTTAAATCAGACCAGAGCGTAGGTTTTATGAAAACTATATTAAATCAGTTTTTCCACCTAAGGGTTCGGCTTTGAAAAGGGGAGAAATATTAACGAAATGGTCTTTTTAGCTTCATAAACTTGCAGCCCTTTAAGTAAGGTGGTTGGTGTGTAGTGGCCTTCTTTTGGGGGAGGCCAAACCCTGGTGGGAATAACAACATGTAACTTCAGTCATCTGTGGAAGTGGGATACCAAATTTGTGTGAGAGCATCAAAGAAACAAATACATGTTTGAAATCATAAAATAGCTTAGGCTGGAAGGGACCTCTGGAAGTGTATTTAAAATAATTCCAATAACACCTTCTGGGATTGAGATGGCAGGAGAGAAAAATATCAATATACAGCCCGCACCAACTACGAGCCATGGATTTTCTGCTCTGATACAGTGAGAGTCTCAGTGGTGATGGCTGCAATCAAATGCTAAATAGAAAGTTTATAATAAAAAGGGCTTTAGTTAGAATTAATAAAATGTGAAATGCCTCACTCCTTGGAAAACATGCGGTATTGACTGAGATTTAGAAACACATCCTGTAGGAGCAGGGATCCAGACTGCAGGCTCCAGAGCTGGCTCCGGCATCCTTTCCCTGCATGTGTTACTATTCCTGTTAGAGTGCAGGGTTTCATTTATTTTATTTTTTGGCTGGAAAGATCACAGTGTGCAAGTTTGAGAGGAAATTGGTGAAGAGCTGGAAACAAGGGCAGCCTCATACAAAATTATCATCCGCTTCTCCCACTCTTGCACCTTCGTATGCCTTGCGTGGCGGCGGGATGCTACCCCACGCTTCCCTGCTCCGAGGCTGCAGGCTGTGCTGGAGTCACACTAAGTCCCTTTGTAATATTCCTGCGATGTCCAGCTGGACTGAAAACCTGTTTTCATTTTGGTGTTGATAGTATCTAGGGGCTAACGTCCTGATTGTGAGCTGCTGCACACTAAACCTGTGTGATAGAGAAGAACGTGCCCCATTTCAGGTATAACTCTGTTGGGTCCTCTATAAGCTCCCAGAGCAGAGGCCGAGTACTGAATTTCAGGGGATATAGGCAGGACCTAAATGTAAAGATGAGGTAGTCATTAGCAAAACAGGATCCTTGCATCATAGGCAAATCCAAGTTTATCATGGAAACTTTTCTAATTTGGACTGCGTTTGATTAATTTTAAGTCCTGCTATCCAGAGCTGTCCTCCACGAGCTGCATGTGAAGCCCTAGATGCAGTTCCCATTTGCAGGAAAGCGCTGCTCTAAGTTAATTGTCTGGGAAATGCGGATTTCAACATCCTCTTGTCTTGTGGAATTGTCTTACGATGTTCTGAAGCTCAGCTGGGGCTTCTCATTTGCCCCCAGAGTTGGAAATCTTGGGTAGCTCAGAGGCAGGAAGAGCTTGTTGCTGGATCTGGGGCTTTAGCTTGTGTCTCTGTCACCGTGCCATGAGCATGGGGATGGTGCCAGCTTGGAAGGGATCCTCTGCTTGGCAAAAAAAGGTCTTGAGAGCAGGCTGCCTCCTTGCTTAGCACAGTTATAGCAGGAAGACTGCGGGACCCAGAGGTTTCTGAAGAGCTGCTGTGGCTCTTCCCATCACTAGGTCACTAGGCCAGAGTGCCAAGGGACCAGACGTCCTCAGATGCTGCGAAACAGGGCTGGTGGTCACCATCCTGCGCTCTGAGCATGGGTGTGCGCATCACGGCTGCTCCCAGTGGCGGTGTGGCACGTACAGCAGGACAGGGGCTAGCTGGGCCACCTGAAACTGGTGGCCTCCTCCCTTTGGCCAGAGCTGGAGCCACTAGAGACCAAGGGGGAGATTCAGCCTTCTTTGGGATTTCTGCTGTATTTGTTTGGGGATAAACGAAACCTCCAATACTGCTGACCCAGCAACATCCAGGCTGAATTGACTTAAAAATTACAACGTGAAGTTTGTGCGATTGAACGTTTCCGAGCGCGACGCCTGTCGCTGTCGGTGCTTTGCCCGACGCAGCGGCGGAGCCAGGCTCCGCGGGGCTGGTTAGCCAACGCGGTCAGTGCTTTGGGTCCCTGCCCGGGCATCGCTGAGCTCTGCAATTAGCGTCCGCGGGGCCGGAGGCGGCTCGGCAGGAGCTGCTCAGACCTCACAGCTTGGAGCCCTGTACGAGATGCCTTTCCCTTCACTGTGTTTAAGTGGCACAGGCTTGACTGGAGTGCCTTAATAAAGCAGAAGGCTTAGTCCGACGGGGGTGGGAAGGAGGTGAAAAAGGAAAGCTTAATTCCCTGCTCATCTCAGCTGCAATTTCAGGTTTCATTTCCCCTTGCGGAGGTTTCCCCTCTTCCTCCCTGCTGTCCAAGTGTCGCTTCTGTTGCATTTGTTGTTTATTTTCTTTTTAGCCTGGGGGCTGCTGCGAGAGGTGTCTCTTTGCTCTGTCGGCTGTTCCTGATGCTCCGTTTTCCTTGCTAATACCAATTGTTTCTGCCAAAATCGTTTGGTGGTGTTATGTAAACCTAGAATCACACGCTAACGCTCTAATCCGGGTGCTCCTAAACACGCTGGATCAGATTCACCCCCGTGCTGACTCCGCTGCCATCAGGCACGTTGTGCCGGGGGTCCCCTTGGCTCAGCAGCCACCGGGCGTGGGATGCCACTGGTCATGACATCCACAGCCATCTGAGCCAATATCGCCGTTGTTGCTTGTAGTTTTAGTGGGAGGCATGAAAACACCCTGTAAGTCACTCAGGGCTGGGATTTAAGCTGTTTGTAGAGCATGGTACCTGCACAGCAAAGCTTATTTTTTGGCACCAGGGTCTGTGTTTCTGCTGTTGGGTTTGGAGCAGCGTTGGTGGATGTGCGATCTACATGTGAGGTTCCGTGCTAGCACCAAAAAGTGGCTTGCTGCATCTCCGCCCCATCGCTGCCCACGGTCCAGGGCAAAGCTTGCCTGCGCGGTCCCCGTGCTCGCTGCCAGCCAGCCGATGGGATCTGAGCTCCTGGAGCATCTTCGTGGAAATGTTCCTGCAGAGGCTGCTGGATGGGCACTTGTTCTCCTGTGCCAAATAGCGTGGGCCTTCCTCTGAAGTGTGTGCGCTCTCTCGGTGGCAACCGGTTGTTTACCTGGAAAGTGATGTGAGCAAAGATCTTAATGAATTTCCAAGCGCTGCTTAATGTGATTTGGCAGCCAGAATTATTTAAAAAAAAAAAAAAAAAAAGAGATACACACCATTGCTGTGTGCCCAACCTCTTCCCCATATACTCCACTGTTTTTGAGAGATTAAAAAGAGATTAAATCCTACTGAGCTGGCAGGTGATGCTGATGCATATTTGGAGTGGATTAGGGTAAAGCCATTCCTCCTTCTGATTTAGCTGAAGATTTGAATTCATTGATAAAATTTGCCCAGGTTACATCCCTGAAACCTCCTCTGAGCTGGTGAATCTGCAGAGGTGTAAATGATGGCAGAACTTGTTTCTGGAGCTGAAAGGCTAATGAATTAACCTTTATAAGGTTGATGAATGCTTAAGATAGCTGTATATCTATTCCTGTCGCAGTGTCCAATTAAGCCGCACTGCCACAGAATTAAAGGGTGCCCAGGCTGGCTCCTTGGCTGGGGGAAACTGGCCTGATGCTCCTGCTGCACTGCAGCATGGCTGTGAGATGCTCTGCAACAACCGACCTGCGTGTGCAGGACGCCGTGTTCATGTGTCACTTGAGTTTCAGCTAAAAAAAAAGCCATCTCTCAAACTAGGGATGAAGTGGAACGGGTGCAGCTATGCATCGGGGTTCAGGGGCTAGATCCAGCCAAAGCTGTGTTGGTGTCCTGGCCACTGTTTTTCTTCTGTGGTGGCATTGCAGTGGGACTGGAGGTTAAAGAGGATGTTCCTGGCAGCCTCCAGCAGCTGCTGGACCTTCTGGTATATCTGCGTGCATCCTATGGCACAAGCACAGAGATGGTGGGACTCCAGAGTGTGCTCCTATAAGGTGCCCCGGCATCAAAAAGGTTGTCTTCAGAGGAGCATTGAGACCTGCAGTGTTGCCATTTGGGCTGAGGACCGGTGTTGTGACTCACAGCAGCAATGCGTAGTGCCCTGCGCTGGGCATCCTGCTGGGGCTGCAGGGGAGAGCACGGCTCTGCAGCAATTCCAAGGATGTATTCAGCACAAGGCTCAGCAACAGCACCGAGCAACCGTCCTGGTGGTGGGAGAAATGATAACAGTCTTCACTTCTTCTTCTCCGTGTTGCGCATAGTCAAATTAAGTTCTTGAGGACCAAAAAGACCTGCTGGGAGCACAGGGGGTGCAGCAGTGGAGCTTCCACCCTGGAAGAGCTTTATAAACTAGTGCAGTGCACAGCAGGGTATTTGCTGCTGGAGATCTGCACTGCCCGTGGCATCCATGGGAGATGACGAGGCAGAGAGAGGAAAAAGCTTTGTGCAAAGCGACTTTGGCATTTTTGGCTTTTGGAGAAGAAGAGCTCACGCCTGCAGCCCTGTTTGGAGCCCTTATCCTAGGACTGCTCATGCAAGAGGGCTGCAGAGTGGCTTGGCCATCTCAGGATTTCATACCACCTGCAAACCTGTGCCCACCTTGGCTCTGAGTTTCCCTGCAAAGAAATAACCACCGGAGCAGTAACAGTGGCAGCTTTGGGATGCTTCAGGGAAGGTGAGCCTGTAAGCAGCAGGTATCTTCATGCTGCTTAGCAAAGCTGACATTTAAAAATCACCTGGATGCACGTAAAGTTGCATATAGACCTTTTTGACCAAAGCGATCAAACGTGCTGATGCGAAGCCTGGGGAACCTCAGAGCGTGGTGGACCCAACATACAAATTCACAGTAATCGCTCAATAAATTTGTGGTAACTCTGGAGGTGCAAGAGACAGCTGGTGTGTGTCTGATGTCTCTGCTCACTTCAAAGCCTGTTAGGCTGCAGCTGCTAAGGGAATCCGGTGAAAGTTGGCTGCTGCTACGGAGCTCTTTGCTCTCTGTAATTTGAGGACTTGTATATCTCATGAAAGAGAGCGCTGTTAATGCTGGCGTGGGCCAGGTGCACTGATCCTGAGCGTGAGCTGAAGTTCCAGGCTCTGTAAAATAGGACTGAAGTCAGAGATGGTCTGAACAAGTAGTATCCTGGCATGGAGGGTACGAGGATCAGGCTTGCTCCCTGTGGAGCAAATCTGTTTGCTTCCTCTGCGTTGCTTTGGATTTATATGGCTATAGCAGCAAACACAGACCCCTCCCGATCATTATAGAACCTGGTGGGATGGGTAGGAAAAATGAAGCCCAATGGTAAGTCACAGATAACTAGGAATGCTTTCAAGAACATAATACTTGGGAATAATTTAGAAATAACTATTTTTTTTTTCAGTGGGTCACTGGAATATACACTTTTCTAGAAAGCAGGGGGAAAGAGAGCTTGAAATTAAATATATTATTAAACAGAACTTTCTTAACTGTCATTAAGCAAGAGGATTTTGAGGGAAGTGTTTTCCAGTTTCTTTATCATGTTGCTGCACAAGCTGGTGTTTGCCAATGAGTTTGTCTCCTTCAAGAAGAGCAAAAAATAAAGTTAAATTCACCGTATGGTGGAGGAGAATATTTGGTATCCATTTTTTGTGATGATGGTAGTTTGTTTAAAATAAAGTTACCTTTGTATTTGCTTAGTTTAACTCTAAACAGGGAAATAATGGCTGTTGTAATGTCTCTATTAGAGGAATATTGTTTTAAAGCACTTTGGGGTTACATTAGTTGAGTGCAAAATGAATTCCTCCTCAGGAGCAAATAAACCCCGGTGGGGCTGAATGCTGGGAGCTGACAGCTTGATGTGGGGATGTGCATCGCAGACAGGTCTCTGGGGGCTGGTTCTTGATGTAATTCTTCACGCTCCTTCTCTTCCCTCCTCCCTTCGCGCACCTCAATGAAGCGGCATCTCGCCCCAGCAAATTGGTTAAAGCACTTACATCTGAAACTGGAAGGTACTGGGCAGCGGGGGTGGGGGGGGTGTGTGTGTGTGTGTGCAGCAGCACTAATCAGAGGTGGAGGGAGCCAAGAAAGTTTTATATGTTTTAAACATAGCCTCCCTGTATGTCAGCACATGAGTAAATAGACTTTGGTGAAATATCTTTTATTTTCTCATCTGAACACCAACTTATACCTGCAGTTTGGGGGTCGTCTTGTTTGTCTTTTTTCCTAACTATACCTAAGTCTGACAGCATGTGATGGGATGCAGTAGGGAAGTGCTCGCTGCTGATGCTCTGTGTGTGTGTGTGTCAGTAATTGCATAAATAGTTGTTGGGCATGCGAGGTGGCTTGCACAAACAGCAGCCCGTCTGCACGCACAGCCTGAGTGCAAAAGGCTTCTGTGCACCCAAGTCCCAGCTGCATCCAAGAGCCAGCTCACCAGAACTGCAGATGCACGCACAGAAAGTGAGCGGAGGCCTCTGAAAGCTTGGCACAGGTTGGTTTTCAAGCAGTATCCACTGATGTAATATTGCAAGTATTAGGAGAACAACATCTCGTAGCTCTGCTGTCTGCATGCCCATTGCAAACAATTTTTCAGACCTCTGTAAATGTTCGGTTTAGTCACATAACAGTGTGGTAAGAGACTCGTGCAGTCCAGGCCACCTGCTTGCCTCTTTTCCTTTCACATGAGATAAGGAGGACATTTTTTTGTTTGGTTTTGTTTCCAGTGCAGTAAGTGACACTTTAAAAGTAGCTAAATGCATTAGAAAGAGAAGTCAAGATCTCTTTGTGCAAAGGTGTCAATGTTTTTATTTTAAGCTTAATGTTGCGGTTAGTTCATGATCTCCGAATTGTAAAACACAGGTGGGGATGACTCGGATGTCCTGCTGGAGGGCTTAGTTCCCGACTGTGGACGGGAGGTGTTTTCTGTGAAGGGTTGCGTGTGATGTGCTGCTCGTGCAGGTCTGGGCTGTGGAGCTCCTGTTCTGCAGCCTCCCCTGGGACGCAGGTTTCCAGTGTTGGACGTGGCAATGCCCCTTCTCTGTCCAAACGTGAAATGGAGCTCATAGCTGGTGTGAAGCCATGAAACTACAGGTGGTAAAAGTGCTGTGCAAGCTCCAGCCCTTGCATATGTGGCAAGGATGTGCCCATAGGATGCAAACCTCCCCGGCTGCTTTGCAGGCAAGTGCATAGTGGGTGGCAGTGGAGAGTCCCAGCTCTGCATGAGCAGAGGGGACAGACGAGCTCTGCTGGCTTCCTTTGTGGCTAATGTGGGTACAAGGCTTTGTTTAAACTTAGGAGATCGCAAAAATTGGAGTTCGGTGTTATTGCAACTACGTGTGGTCCGGCAGAGTTTCAAGGCCCCAGCTGAAATGAGTTCTACTGGGCACTGATGGTCCCTAAGAAAAATAGCAAAGATGGACAAAGAGTGTGTCTGTATATAAGGGAGAGAGAAATGATATTGCTACCAGAGAATTTCTTTCCAGGATTATTTTTCTAGAAGAATCTCAGTGCTGCAAGTTCTGCGTTACCAGCATGTCTGGTACGTGGTACCCGAGACCGGAGCACGGTCCTGCACTGTGTGCTGAGAGAGGCTGGTGTCCGACACGAGACTGGTCCTCCCTGGCCTGCTGCTGGGGAAATATTTGTTCTTGCAAGTCATACGCTTGGTGAGATTGCTGCTGGGCTGTGGCATCTTCCTTCACTTTGATGGGGAGTTTGCACTCTGGGAAATCATTAGATGATTGTAAGAGTACAGATGTGAAGCAAGTGAGAAAGTGTGGTTTAAGCTCATCTTTAGCTCCAGAAGACCTCTGGAGACATAGATGGCATCAGCATCCTACAACTATGTTATGCAGAGTCTGATGCAGCCACGAGTGGTTTGCATCAGGCTGCTGCGTTTCAGCAGCACTGACTTCAGAAGAGGCTCTAAAACAAATAGGACTGGTCGGACATCCCTGGTGGGTTGCAAAAACAGGACTTCAGACATCAAAGAATCAATTCCACCTCTGAATTCCCTGGACACTATGGTTGATTAATTTGTGATGTAGTCTCCTGAAGCATGAGGCACGTGGTTATGGTTTTACCAAAATCATCAAAGCTGAAAAGTTCATCAATCCTATTCCTTCCTCCCAGTGACCACACACTTGGTGAAATTTTCACATTCTTCCTTCCTCTTTCTCTCTGTGTGAAATGTCCTACCATCTCGTACGAAATGTCGCAGAGAGCACGTGGCTGCCTGTGGTACGGGAGCCCCGGGCACTGCTCTGAGCCATGCTGGAGTGTAGCTTCAGCTCTCCAGGCTTGCAAGATGCTCCATGTTTAGCATGTCGTCTTGTTTCTTTTCCTTTTGGAAAACTGGGGGAAAAAAAATGGTAAAAGAGGAGCTCATCCACTTTCATGCTCATCGCCTTGCTACAATGATGAAAGGGTTAATAGGAAAGGTGACCATTGAACTGGTAACCACTGTCTGCATGGGTTTTGCCGAGTTTCTAAGCAACGAACTTCAGAGCTGGAGCAATATCCATGTTGTTGGTGAATATCATGAATTGCGTGTCTGTCCTGTGTACGTAAAAGCTGTGGTTTCTGTGGGAAGGATAGCGCCGATAGAGGCAATTTCCCCAGTGCGGTGAATGGCCAAGCGCCTGCTGAGCGGTGGCATCAGAGGAGGGTCCCCGGGTCCCCAACAGTGGCCAGCACGTAGGTGTTGGCTTGGGTTGGCACCTCTGCATCTGCCTGGGGATGAGGGAGCTGTGGAGGAGAGGAAGAGGTTAAAATGAAGGCAGACTGTCCAACAGGCGTAAGCATGTAGGTGTGAAGACAGACTTTTCTGTTGCATTGTGCTGTTTTCATACAAAGGATTGCAAAGATCAACTCTGGACCACTGGAGAGACCTCACTCCTCTGCCCCATCCACACCTGATCCTCCCCAGCACGGAGGGGGTACCCAGTCTCCATCCTCGGCGCTGTGTCCTGGGCATCCCTCGATGGCACGAAGCCTTCTCTGATACTTGGGGACTTCAGTTTGCATTACCATCTTCATTGATCTTAGGCATCAATGGCATGTGTGAATGGGAAAAGAAGGCAGTTCCAGTTTGCCCACATTTGTTAAATTTTATATGAGCAGGCTTCATTTAAAACAAACAAACAAAAAGAAAATCTTAAAACATGAAGCCAAAGAGATGGGTGAATTTAAGTGCTATTACGAGGTTGTTGGTAATGCCCAGCTGTGTATATTGATTCAGCTGAGAGGCAGCAGCAGCAGTTCAGCAGCATTGTCTCGTTTCTCTTGCAAGTCCAGCTCATCCCTGGGCTGTGGAGCCCTGTCTCTGTGGCGAGGGGTATCTGGTTTCTCCTGTCCTCTCTACCCTTTCCTCTTTGCTTGTCCCACCTTTGCTCCATGAGCCCTGCCAGCCGCATCTGCAGGGACAGGAGGGAAGGTTGCCCCGAGATGTCCATGCTTTGGTCAAGATGCTACGCGCTGTTGGACACGGCCAGGGCCCCGCAGCCCCAAAGCTCTCGGCACTGGGGGTAAAACAGCTCCTGGCACTGCTCCTATGGGTGTCACGAGGCTGCGGCCCGAGGCCAGGGTGAGGGGCCTCGCCTGGAGGGTGTTTGTTTACAGGCTTTAGTTTGCTCCCTTTGCAGCTCCTGCCACGGAGCCTTGATGACGATGAGGGCTTCTCTCCACCAAGTCACTTTTGGTGGTGAATTAAATCATTACATTTCCCCCCCCCCCCCCCCCCCCCCCCCCCCCCAATATTCTGTGTTCTGAGCTAAATTAGAATAGAAACCTTTTCAAACCGTTCCTTTAATAAAGTATTTAGTTAATAGATGATGCATAGCTCACAAAGCTTGCAAGAATCTGACACGGGGTATCATAATATTATGATATTTAACAGCAAAACCTACTGCATTATCAACTTACCTCTATAGCATGGAGGAGGCAACAGCTGAGGCATAAAAACTAATGCTTCAGTGTGACAGAGCTAAAATTGAACTTGGCAATTACCGCGTGCATGATTCGCAGTATTGTGAAGTGAAGCTACTATATAAATCAGCTCCAGTAATCATAGGGTTTAAAATTAGTCAGTTGCTATTAACTCTGCCAGTGTTAGCATATGTTGAAGAATTATAAAAGTGAAAGGTATGGAATATCTAAAGTACAGGTTTAAAGTAAACCACTTGAACAAGCTCCCAGTGGGAGGATTTTAAGTTCATGCAGAAGTAAGGTTTTGGGTACTCTGACAAAGGTTTGTGGAACACATTTAATTGCACATTGCAGTCTAATCTTTTGAATGCTTAACATCCTTTAGAAAGCACCTTTTCATGTTCCTAAGACTTTCACAGTTCACAGAGGGTAGAGTGATGATTGAATTTAATTTTTTCTCCCTTATAGAATTTTTTTTTTTTTCAGAGCAGCGCTATTCAGATAGTTTGCAGAGCTCTTCAATGCCAGGCATAGAAAAAAGGAAACAGCAGGATAATGTTTTAAAATCATTATGGGGAAGTGAAAGGCTGCTCTGAGCGCAGCACAGAAATTAGCAACTGCTATGATTGCTAAATTTTTATTCAATGCAAAATTCATGGAATTTGCTGCTATGAAAAATATGAGAGTCAAGTTATTTAATAGGATTCTAAATTATGTAGGATGCACAAATATTTTATATGGGGCACAGAGCTGTGTGGGTTTCTGTAGGAGAGCGGGAGCTGGAAGCGGCTCTGCTGGGGTCAGATGGTTGCTTTATTGTCCGGTCCTGTTCCCTCACTCCTTTGGTTCATGTTAACGTTTTCAACTTAATTTTTGAAAGAACACTGTTTCAGTCTTGGTGACACACGGCTGTGATGAATGTACATGAGTTTATAACCTCCAAAAGCTTTCAAAGAAGTGTGAGGATAGGCAGCTGACTTGCTGCAGGGTTCGCACCCCTTGCTCTGGACATGCTGCATCGGGAGGACGTGTCACCGCACCGTACCTCGTGTGCTTGCAGGGGCCTCGTGCTTGCAGCGTTTGTTGTCGGGGTTTTGCTGTCCATGGGTAATTCTGAATTGCATCCAGTGTTAGTGATGGAGGAGGAGATGGCACAGTCCTCTCAGATCAGCCAGCCTGGCCTGGGCTGCTGCAAGCAGTGTCCTAAAGGATGCTTCTTGTACTTCATCTCATTTCGAATGCCTCAGTCCCTGGTTTCTCCCTCCCTGTGTCCCCTCCAGGGAAGGCAGGCTGTACTCTGATGGAGTTTCATAGCTGGATGCTTTTCCTGCTGATGAATCTAAAAACGCCTTTCCTTAACTTCACCCGTAGTTCAGGTTGGGCCCCCCGCACCCTGCGGTCCTGCCTCACCCAGGCAGCATCCTCTGCGCTCCTGCAGGGTGGTTCCCATCCCTCTCCTTTCTCTTCCCATCCCTCTCCTTTCTCTTCCCATCCCTCTCCTTTCTCTTCCCATCCCTCTCCTTTCTCTTCCATCCCTCTCCTTTCTCTTCCCATCCCTCTCCTTTCTC
This sequence comes from Gymnogyps californianus, assembly GCF_018139145.2. Lineage (NCBI taxonomy): Eukaryota > Metazoa > Chordata > Aves > Accipitriformes > Cathartidae > Gymnogyps > Gymnogyps californianus. The sequence goes on along the minus strand of NC_059487.1, from coordinate 3,003,599 downwards.
TTCCCATCCCTCTCCTTTCTCTTCCCATCCCTCTCCTTTCTCTTCCCATCCCTCTCCTTTCTCTTCCCATCCCTCTCCTTTCTCTTCCCATCCCTCTCCTTTCTCTTCCCATCCCTCTCCTTCTCCCTCTCCTTTCTCTTCCCATCCATGTCTGACCTTCAGATTCTAATGTAAGTCACGATGACTTTTGTGGGTTTTCTTTTTCCCACTTGCCTCCTGTCCATACCATTTTGTTCGGTTACAGCCACGTCTGGTTCCAGAAAAGGCAACTTGTGTCTTGTTTCGAACTCCAATGAAGTGGAAACGTTGCAGCAAATCTGTGCTTTAGCCTTTCTTTACTTTTAGTCCCCCCATGTGTCCTAATTATTTAGTGCAACTCGCTCAGCCAGTGTTTTTGAAGATGCTGGTGCTCTGGCAGAGAGAAGGATCGAATGAGACTGTCTTTTCTCTCTTTCTCTTCTTTTTTCTTTCTCTCTCTTGCTTTTTCAAATAGAGAAATAGGAGCGGCGGCATACAGCAGGACCACGCTATGCTCCTGGTTAACGTGCAAGCAGCACGCAGAAAAATGCTTTGTTAATCAAAGTGCAGCCTGATCAGATGGAGGGATGGAAAAGTTAACACCGAGGACTGTTTGGGTGCTGCTCCGGGGCAGTGCCCGCGCGTGATTACAGAGTTCGTCGCTGTGCTCTGCGATAAAGACTGAAGACTGTGAAGGTCATTGTGCGCAGATGAGCCTATTTGCCATTGTATCGGGGACTTGGTATTTTGGAAATAGGCTCTGTTATTTGTCTCACTAGCAGCAAGGCGTTACCTTATCAGTCAGAGATAAACCTTGCTGCATTCCGTTACAGGATTTTGAAAAATATAATTTTCAATTGGCTGATACATGGTAAATTGCCCCCATTCTCTCTGCCAATAACTTTAAGATTCAAGAAGAATTTATCAGTACATTTAACACTTCCATTGAAACTGTATTTCTGAGGTTATGGAAGTGAGCTACAAATGAAAGTCACAACTCAAAAAGCAGGAAACATGCCTGTAAGTGAGGAAAAAGCTGTCACTGGCATTGTGAAGAAAGAGAAGTATAAATAGGGCATTGGGTTAGAAAGCAGGAAATCTGCGTGCTGTGGGTTTTACTTGGAATTTCTTCTGGTGACCCTAGATAAGATTGTTAACCCTTGTCTCTGCAGACAGTTGTACGTGCTCATTTATGGGCTCTGTTTCTGGCTTTCGGGATTGTCTGCGTGAGCTAACTGTTTGAAAGCGTAGCCACTCCATCAATCAGTGGTTTTCATACTTAGGAAGGATCACTTCACCAAAAAGACTGGATTTCTCAATATTTCCTGTAGAGTATCATTTAGTCTTGTCCCCACACTGCATGGCCTGGGGAGAGATGGTCTCGTGGCGAAGAGTCTGTCCTTTCAAGCAGGAGCGGGAAGGGTGGGCGTCACAGATATGGTGGCAATTCCTACTGCAGATGGACTTAATGCAGTCAATGACCACAACTTCACATTTGGTTTTATTTTTATAGAGAAGATAAATAGCGTAAATGAGGAGGGACTTTTTCTTATCTCCACGGTAGACCCAGGAAGACTCTTCCATGTGACCCAGTGCCATGGGCATCCGTGTGTCGGTCCTTGCTCGCAGCCTGCACAGAACCGCAGTTGAAATGGCTCCAGTCGTGACACAAGGCTGTGTCCTGGGAGGCATAACCTGCCGGAAAAGGGCAGGTTTCTGCTCAAAACACGCTATGGTCTTTCAGCCTCCTATCAGCACTGCTGAGTGTGTAGCATATCAGCAAAACATGATCTGGTATTTGTCATGCCCTTCTATAGATCTTTGTTGAAAGTGGGTATTTTTTTTTACGGCGTACACCGGGTATGGTGATAGGCTGGGGGGAAGCCATCGAGGTGGATAGTTGCAATGGGAAAGCCAAAGAGACGGTACAGATCGTTACCACTAAATGAGGTGCCGTGCAGCATCCCACTCACGATAAGATGTGGGGATGTGCATTATGTCGTGTCCTCCACGGTTGGAGATGCAGGCGTTGGAGCATCCCAGGGGCGTATATACCGACGTGCTCCGGAGGGGAAGCTGCCTCCCCTTCTGCCCACCACCGTCTGGAGGTGCTCTGGGTTGCGTGGTGGGGTCCCATTTCTGGGGATGATCCAGCACTGCTCCACCAGGCAGCCGGGGGGATGCGGCTGTGGAGAAGAGCCATCCCATCACGGTGTTTAATGACTTAAAAACCATACTGGGACAAAACCAATACTGTGAGAAGGAGGCCTGGCCTCTCTGACACTGATGCTTTCGGTTCCCGGGCTGACAGCTCTGGTGCATGTGTAAGTCAGGGGGTCATGTGGGTCTTTAATAAAATGACAAGTGGGTATGATAGTTCTGACTGTTATGAGTTATAAATTTGGCCTAGGGAGTTATTTCAGGCTTGTGCAGTCTAAAATTGTCTCACAGCCTGAAATCACATCTCCAATAGAAATAATAACCTCCCGGCTCTCCGATCCCTGTGTGCTCTATAATAAACAAATAGTAACTTCCCCAGAGGTGTCATCCCGGGAGCACTGGCATCCAGGAGCGCTTGTCTCACGGATGAGATGCAGGGATCGGGATGTTTCCCGCACAGCTCATGACTCTGTAAAAGTTGGTGGTAGTATTTTTTTTTTTTTTGTCTTGGCTCTGTTCTCTGAAGGTTATTTTTAAAAAAAAAAAAAAAGTGATGAATACGTCGTACCTGGGCAGGGGGGACTGATTAGCTCTTGCAAGCTGAATCTGAATCCTTCAGAGGAAACCATGAAGGATTCCCCATGTTTCTTGTTCTTTGATGTTCCTTGTACCATCCCGCTGTGAATCTTGGTGCTTTCATAGGGAGGTTCCTAGTACCAAACCTGCAAGCTGGTGACTCAGTGCAGAGAGTGACTTTTCTGCCTGTGACTATGACTTACATCCCGAAAGCTCAGCATATTTGGAAAAGATTTTGCACCGATTGCAAGGCCCTTTGCAGAAGCTGTAACTGAAATCGGTGGGGACAGAGCAGTCGCACCCCCTCGTAAGCAAAAGCAGAATTTGTCTCGTCTCCGGAGCGTGCAAACATTTGCTCTGTGGGCTGTGCTGCAGCGGGGCTCTTCTCTTCATACAGGTTGTTTTGTTTCCTGTGGTGTCTGTGTTGCTGTTGAGGCAGTTCCACGAACCTCCTGTTTCTCCCAGGGCTGTTTGCATGGCAGGTGTTTGCTGTGATAAAATATTGACGGGGAGGAGGAAGGAAGGCTTTGTTCTCTCTCTGTCCCTATCTTTCATTATTTTTCAGGTGGGAGGTACAAAAAGGGCCACATCTTGATTTTTTTAAAATCAACCAAGGTCAAGACAGAGAATCTGGAGCATTTCTAGAATTTGAATATAACTGGGTTTTGGCACAGCTTCGGATAACTCTGTTAAATCCCTGCCTTTGCTAGAAGTTGGAGCTGGGTGCTGGCAGGTCTGTTTGGGCATGGATAGAGGAGCAGGGCAGAAGATGTAGTGGGCTGTGTGGTATCCCGGGCTGCGTGCTGGGCATACAGCAGCGTGTGCTGGCCTGTGCCGCATGTCCCAGCAGCAGAGGGAACCGTACCTGTCCTGTGCTGCCCCACCAACGCTGCTGGTCTTCAAATGCCCCAAAATGCAGCGTGTTCCTGCTTGTGTTGTCTTTGTTGATGTCATCAAACTGTAAGAAAAACTGAAAAAGCATCATAAAAACCTATGGACTCCTTGATGAGCAGAGCTGCCCACTGACCTCTGGACTGCCTGGATCCTTCCAGCGCAGGATGAGACCCCAACGCGATCCTTGCCCATAGCACGCAGTGGCCGCAGGCTGAGCCTTGCCTGGGAGCCTGCCTGTGAGGAAAGGGCTGGCAGATGTGTGGGGTGTCAGAGCATCACCCGTTTGGCAGCTGGGCGAGGGAGCTGGTTTGCATCCCTGTAGGACAGGAGTAAGATAAATGGGCAAGAGGAGCAGGCAGCATTGAGGAGGAAAGATGGTGAAGGGAGACTTGGGGGGCTGGGACAACAAGCTGCATTTACTTTCATTTTAGACTCATTGCATTACTGCTTTGGTGCTTTTGCCCAGCCCTCTCCTGCCTCTTCTTCCTGCCTGGTCTTTCTGCCAGTTCTGATTTTCTGCCCCAGCAGGCTGAGGCTTTCCCAGGTGTAACTAAAGATGGAGCATAGTGCGTATAAGGTGATTTTTGTACTCAACAGAGATGCTGAGTATTTAATACCAATCTGTAACCTGTAAGCAAGAGAGCTTCTCCCCTGACGTTGTAGGTGGCAGGTTGGGAAGCCAGGACCTCGCTCCATCACATTTCTCTTTTTCTTCCTGCAAAGAAATATGTTGAATCCTCCTTCCCCCTTCCCAAAAAAGAATAAACCCTGATGCCCCTGGACCAGCTGCTTTGTGGGGTATTGAGCAACATCCATGTGACCATGGCGAAATCAGGAATGAAGGGGCGAAAACCAGATAAGACAAGTACGGGTGTGGAGGCTCTCCTCGGGCAGGGAAGGAGGAACCTTGCTGCAACAAAGGCAAGATCGAACGGGTTTTGAGGAGAGCTGTGGAAGGGAATCACTGGGTCGCACACATCAGGGTGGCCTCCAGTGAGACCAGTAAAGCTCACTGGGTGTCTGTGCCTGCTGAGGTGAGCCATGTGCTGCAGGCTACCTGTCCAGTGCAGGGCTCAGGACCCTAGGTTGGCCTCTGGTATCTTTTTTTTAAATACAGAAACTGAAAAAAACCGTGCTTTTGTCTTAATTGAAACAAAAACAGGAGGTGAGTGCCCCAGAAACTTCACTGTGCACAAGCTTTAAGTGGCTGTGGTTTTTGTTTCTAGCTAGCTATAACTATCTGATGAACTGTTTCTGTTGTTTTTTTTCTTTTTTTTAATTTTTTTTTTTATTTTCCCTGCATGGAGGAAGACAGAAATTTTTCTGGCCAGTTTGTAACTCTGCTGTTCCCAGTTCTTGCCGTTAACAGCCGTGTTCGTGCTTGGTGTAAGCGAGTGTGCTCCGAATCCATGTGCATGTGCCGGGTCTGAATGTGACCTCAAGCAAAGATGTTAAATGACTCTGAAAGCCTTTCCGCAGTAGTGCATGTGTAAGACACCACGGGTTTAGCGTTAGTATTGACTGACGGCTGTAGCATGAGCTGCAGGATGAGAATTGCAGGTTGTCGTGCGCGGTCAGCTGGGCTGGGATTTCCAAGTGGCTGTGGGAATCAAGGATCTCCTGTATGGGCATAAGGTACTGTCCAGTCTTCTGCTAAGAGTTAAATATTATCCTCTAAGAGTTAAATAAATGTTCAATCACTCTTAATACTGAAGAGAGATATAGCTATGCTCAACTCAAAGGGACAAACCATTAACTGTTACATGGGTTTGGGTTTTATGTTTGGTCATTACAGCGAACACTTCTGCTTCGTACTTTTTTTTTTCCTCCTCGTTTTCTGTGTACCTTTCGACTTGCTGTTCCTGTTCATCGTTGCTCGTGTGCTCTGCTGCCCAAGGACTGCTAACACCCAGCAAGAGAGATTGTCAGAGCTGATCCCCCGTGTTGTTTCAGCCATTTGCAGTTCCAGGCAGTATGTGTTTTTAATTTGTGTCATTATCCAGACATCTTGGCTTCTGCTGTGGGGTGTTTTCAGCCTTTTTTTTTTTTTTTTAAGCTTCACAACACAATGGTTATTTCCAAAGGAAAGGTGTTGAACTAATTGGTCTGACCAGCTGCAGCAAATCCTACAGCACAGGATAACTTGAAACTAGAATGATGTGACTGCTTGACTAAGTTGGCATGTGGGTATTGAGAGTAAATCCTAGAGCAGAAAGGAAGATGAAATTCAAGATCTGCTGTAGTTCGAAAATGGGAGATACGTGGTGTCTTCAATATTCTGCTATTAAATGACGGTAACAAGGTGATGCTCTTTACTGGAAGAAAAGGAAACACAACAAGCATTTACCTTGTTGCAAGCATAAATGTTGAGAAAGGGGTTTAGCAGCTTCTGCTGATTCAGGGAAGTGATATTCTAGCTGGGGTTGTCCTTACAAGATGACTTTGTTCTCTGCAGCCTTGCTCAGTCTTTAAGTGGCAGTACCAAACTACCAGTATAATAAAACATGGATTAAAAATGCGTAAGTCCTGTCTAAACCTTTGACTCTGGTATTACCAGCAACTGATGGAGCATTGACTCTTAGTTTAATACTTCTAACACTTGGTTGTGGTTTTTGCATTGGCCTTATTCTGGCGAGGATACACTTAGTGTTAGTCATTACTCGTGGTTGGCATTGAAGTAGGCTCAGAGGGAAGCTGCTTGTTGGTTTGTTGGTAGCGCTGCTCGTACCGTGCTTCCACTCCATCTCTGTGTTTTCGTCAGCATGCCTCGCTGGAGCGGGGCCAGGGAGCCCACCTCTGCGGTTGGAGTACAGCACGGGGACGTCTCCGTCCTGCCCTCCTGTTCCAGGCCAGGTACGCCCCTGGGGGCAGCTCCTCCTGCTGACTCGCTTTGCTCTCACCCTAAGAGATGCCAGCTCCTGCTGTCGTTGGCATCTCGTTACAAAGAGATGTATCGACGTGTTATCAGCTAAAGGGGAGAACGTTTCTGATAAAGATATAAAGACAAAGTCCTTTAGATAAGATTCTCTTGAATTATGAGGTCTCTCTGAAAATAGCTTATTCTTAAAGGTTTTCAACCACCGTTCTCGCGTGATGCAAGACAGAAAGCCCTTGTGCGTCAGACCAGTAGCAGATGTCAATTGAAGGACGTGCTGAATTACAGTCAGTTCGTGTGCCAGGAGAACGGGCCAAGTTTGTAATTGTGAATGAGGTTCCTGTGCGACTGTGGTTCTTCTGTCTGTTCACAAATTGGGTGTTGACGCCGTTATATTTTACTGAATGTGTTTGCCTGGAGGTATTGTTTTAAGGAGTAGTTTTCTGTGACTGAATTCCAACCTGTTGGATGTTTGCAAGCAGTTCGGTGTGGTTATTTATTGGTTTTTGTGTGACTGGTGCGCAGCTGAATAAACGAATGCTCATTCCTTCGAGTGTTTGCAAGAAGCAGCTCGGAGGCGGCTTGAATGAGCAGCCTCAAGCGTTGCTCTGCATCCTGACAGCCATCCTGAACTACATCAGGAGAGGTGAAAGCAAAGTCACTTCCTGGAAAGGAGAGAGAAAAAAATAGATGTTGCTAATAAGTCTCGTTAGCAATTTTGTATATTTTTTTTACTTTATTTTAAGGCTCCCGACACAGCTTACAACTTCTGTAGCCCTGTCCTGGTTTTGGCTGGGATAGAGTTAATTTTCTTCTTAGTAGCTGGTACAGTGCTGTGTTTTGGATTTAGTGTGAGAATAATGCTGATAACACCCTGATGTTTTAGTTGTTGCTAAGTAGCGCTTATCCTAAGCCAAGGACTTTTCAGTTTCCCGTGCTCTGCCAGCAAGCAGGTGTGCAAGGAGCTGGGAGGGAGCAGAGCCGGGGCAGCTGACCTGAACTAGCCAAAGGGGTATTCCATACCATAGAACGTCATGCCCAGTATATAAACGGGAGGGAGCTGGCCGGGAGGGGAGGATCACTGCTTGGGCATCAGTCAGCAGGTGGTGGGCAATTGCATTGTGCATTACTTGTCTTTTCTTGGGTCTAATTTCTCTCTTTTTTGTTATATTCCTTTTCATTAAAATTATTATTATTGTTATTATATTTTATTATTATTGTTGTTAGTATTATATCTTACTTTAGTTATTAAACTGTTCTTTTCTCAACCCACAAGTTTTACTTCCCCCCCCCCCCAATTCTCCCCCCCCCAATTCTCCTCCCCATCCCACTGGGAGGGGGGAGGTGTGAGCAAGCGGTTGCATGGTGCTTAGTTGCTGGCTGGGGTTAAACCACGACAAGCCCTTGCTGGCCTCTCCTGGGGATGCCTGCTCTGGTCAGAGGTCTGTTGCTGCCGAGTGCCCCAGGCTGGATGATGGCTGTCCCACCTGCCAGCCCGGGATGTTGGGGTCAGCACTGACAGCCATGGCAGGTCCGACTTGGTGCATAGCAGCAGTTGTGTCCCACTCTGGGGAGCAGTGTCTGTGTGTGCTGGCCCCATGAAGCTTCTCTTAACAGAAATACTATTTATTACAGCAAAAAAACATGTTAAAGAAATTTAGCAGTAGAGACCATTACATTATACGTATGCCCATCCTTGTCTTGCTTACCAAATACTTGACCATCCTACCTCTGGTGGGTCCCATCTTCCTCGCAGTTGCCAAGATCTGCGTCTGGCTGACACGCAGCTCTGATCCCTTCACTCACAAATGACTTGTCCTCCTGGCCTCGGCAGCTGGGTCTCATTAAAAGCTACCTGTGCCAGCCCTTCCCCTATTACGGGGACAGGGGCACATCTTAATTCTCTATAGCCTGCTGGGGTGTTCCGGTATTAGCCCTGATACGAGCTCTGTGCCCCTTCTGCTCGTGATGCAGAAGCACGTCATTGCCTTGCAGTTACTTTCTTATGTGCTCTCTCTCAAAGCTGGAAGGATGCACCCTGCGAGAGGGACTGAGGCGGCGGCACCCTCATAGCTTTGGCCACTGCACACACAAAACACTTGGAAGTCATCACTTACAGATCGTTATCCTGCAGTTCTATCCCGTCCCGTAACCACCACCTTCCTCTTCCGATAGTGATCGTGAGAGCACAAGCAGAATGCAAGACCTGATGGTGAAGGGCTGTGAATTCCCAGAGAGGATTTGAGGGTTTAAACACAATTAGCTTTTATGCTTCTGTGTATGGCACGTGGCTCTGGACCAGCGTGGGACTTGGAGGGCAGCGGCCTCCCCAGCTGGGCAGCGTTTCGGTCTTGATTTAAGCCTTTCCATAAGGCATGAGGTGTTTGCAATGATACTGTTAATTTAGCAAACCTTTAGAGTGACTGCTGCCCTGTGATCCGTATTAGTATAACTTCGTACCCTCGGGCAGGCAGATCAGCATCCACACCAGGCAGTTTTAGTGGAAGTAGGGCATCTGTGTCTAAACAGAGACGAATGAAACGATGCAAAAACCCATGCGAGGGGAAGCCGAACGCCGGCGAGCATGGTGGGCTCCTCCCCGGGACTGTGTTTCAGGTGAGCTCGTAGCCCAGCCGGCCGGTGGGGACACGGTCAGCGCTGGATGAGATGAGCAGGGCTCTGTCTTGGTTAGCAAAGACTACAAAGAGGAGATGTATTACCTATTTATGCGGCCCGGATCCTGGTATGACAGAGTGCGGCACAAAAGCTAACGTGATAGTAATTAGAACGGATCCGCACTCAGTGACCCAGATAAAAGTGAAAACCCAGGAAGATAATCATGAGCAAAAGAGGCAACGCAAAACAGAAAATGGTGATGGTTACAATTTAAATGAGAAAACGAGCTCCTAAAGCAAACTAGTTCCTGGAAATCCCATTAACGCTGACAAATATCCAGCTCCAGGATTCGGGAAGTATCGCAGTGAACATCTGTTCAGGTAAATAACGAGGACGAATCCAGTTGCTGTTTGAAAATGCTGCCAGCTCCTCTGTTTAAGGTGAGCCTGTTAACACAAGCCGCCTGTTAAAATCGCTCGCTATCATTACAGTGCTAACAATTATAATATGCTCTGTGGTTGGCGATTATTGAACACCTGGCTCCCGGCATTAACTGCAGCATGGCACCACAACCACTCCCGCAACAGCAGCTCTGAGGATAACCAACGTTCTTGGCTTTAAGGATGATAGATTACCAAAGAGTTGTTGTGTTTATGAGCCCTCTAAAATGGGCAAGATTCCAGTAAATTCAAGTCTGGATTCTCTTCTAATTTGCTCGCTGCTCCATCCAGCTATTTCTGGTCGTGTTTTAAATCCGAACAAATTTTGGTCCTCTGATGTTTCTTGAAGCTGTTTTGGGTTTGTTTGTTTTTAATGAGGAGGCTCAGCTCATGAGCTGAAAAAGACCTCAAAGGCCCCATCTGAAGACAGCTTTGATTGCACTCAGTTGAGTGGAGGGACTGATTCAACATCTCTGTTTTGTAGGCATCCAGCACAAAGAATGTATAGCCATAAAAATAACCCTGAGCAGAAGCCCTGCTCATCCAGGAGAGCTGGGAGGGTCGGGCTGGCTTTGGACTTGGCAGTCCTGTTGACTCTATGAGGTCTTCTGGTTGGCTTTGACTTTTGTGAAGATAACTGGAGGTGGATCAGACTCCTGACTCCTCCAGGGATGCGTGGGATCTTGTATGCCTTTGGAGGACAGGCCTGCAGCCTTGCCTCTTGCATCCCTGGTGATAAACCAAGTGGCACTGTCTCGGCTGCTTTGGTGCAGGAAAATAATGACAATTTGGTCTGAGTTGCCTCTCAGAGAACAAAGCTGTGTCATGAGTGCCCGGCTGTAACTGGACGGGGAGAAGATTGCGGGCTGATCCGTGTGCGCAGGGGGCGGCAGTTATTCAGGGCTGGGTCGGATGCTTTTCCAGGGCTTTAGTCATGTGTGAAGCCCATTCATGTGTAGAGGAAAATGGCAGTGCACTGGAAGTGCTGTGCACGAGTCAAACACCCCAACGCAGCCGTTCCTTTGCCTCTGCTTGCTGGAGCCATCTGCTGAGCGATAGCTTGGGTGGTCCTGCTCTCACTGGCACCCTGAAAAGCAGCAGCTTTTGTCCTCAGAATGTTTGATTCCTGCAGGGGTGGGGTATTCCTCAGCCTGGGAAGTGAGAGGAAGGTTCCAAGCTGTGGTGGACGCTTGTCCCAGCAGTTGGCATGGGCTGGACAGTGAGACGAAGCAGGACCAGGAGGTGGGCTTGGGCCAGGCACCAAAAGCCACATCATCTGTTTGAAAAGGACCACAGTGGAAAGAAGTTCAAGCAGCTCTGGTGTGCTCTAGGAAGCCATGAGCGTTTGTGGGGATTTCCTGGGCATTTGAGGACAAGTTTTAGTTCAGGGATTAGTCTGGTGGTCTCTTGACAGCAGGAGATGAAGTGAACGGTGCAGCCCTGTCACCCCTAATGAATGGGGGTGGCAGCAGCTCCATGGTGAATCTTGGCTCATGTGGGATATGAGCCCCTCTGCGCCAGGACTGATGATGGAGAAAATTAAGCAGGAACTCCCCCTCTGGAGATGTCACACATCTTGTAGAGCATCTCTGGACCTGCTGAGAGCCAGGGCTCTGCAGGCTACCATAGCCTGAGGCTGAGGAATACCCCTACCGCTGTGGGAATTGCAAACATTTTGGGGACAAAAGCTACTGCTTTTCAGGGTGCCGGTGAGAGCAAGACCACCCGAGCTATTGCTCAGAAGTTGGCTCCTGCTTAATTTTCTCCATCATTAGTCCTGGCACTGAGGAGCTCGTATGGCCATACTTGGGGGCGCCAGCATCCCTGGCATGGTGACGCACCGTGGGATCCCTTGGAGAGCTCTGGGGCAGCCCAGCTTGGCCATCTTGGCTGTGATGAGCAACCCAACAGCAATGGTCATGGGGCTCAACCAACCGGGACAAGAGATAGCATTAGGAATATCTGAGTGTCGGGGATTGTAACCCCTTATCCAAAGGCCCACAGCATGTTTACATGTGTGGAGAGATGATGGGCAGAAGAGGATATAAACTGTGAGTGAAGGAACACAGTTGGACAGTGAGGGCTCTTGCCTGGGTTGGGGTGTTTTGGCTGGAGCATGGTGTGCAGAAACCAGCTCAGAGTGAGGCAGGTGTGATCACTTTGATCCCCGGAGCAGTGTGGGCTGTGTTTTCAGGACCTGATGCCGTCCCCGTGCAGCCAGAGCGTGCCTGCCGTCCTCCATGGGCATTTTTGCCTGCAACAAGACTCCAGGATTTCTCTCTTGGCTCTAGTTGCTCACCAAAGGCGGTGGGTGCAGCAGGACAAACCTGTAGGAAGGGAGTTGGAAGAGATCCTGCTTCTTTTCTATTGTTTTATGCTAGTAGTAGGAATATATATGTATATTTTTTTTTTTTAATGTAAAGTGTGTTAAATGTTTCAGAAGTGCCAGGGCTGGGCTGCGACCCAGCACACACGGAGAACAAAGCATGTCAGTGAGTCCCTTGTCTCCAGGCTGGCTGACAACCCTTTGTTCTGGCTAATTTTGGTGTCATCAATCACAAGTACCAAGACGGCAGCCTCGCGGTGCCCTGTGTGCACCGCGGAGCTCATTGAGTGACCTATTAGTGCTTTCAGTTAATTCTGGTGACATATTTATAGCAGGGAGATCTACAGCACCGATTTCCTAGAGGACACATCACGGTTTGACATCAGATTAAGTTAGAGAGTACCTTTTCCTGGCTGGATCAATGGGTAGAGTCAAACAGAGCCTTGTCTACATGCAGATGAGGAGGATTAGATTTAAATCGGCAAATGTCAGTAATGGCTGTTTTTCCTACCAAGGGTAGAATAGGCAGGGAAAAATTTCCATCATTAATAATTGAAGTTTATAGAGGGGAAAAAAAAAAATGAACGTATCATATACCGCTCCTGCAGATAACAGGGCCCCGCTTCTGCTGATAATTCTGTCTGGCAGACAAGTGCTAAAAAATTATTATGATTATCACTGGGTTTCTGAATCTGTTATGAATCTTCTACAGTCGTGGAATATTTTAACAAATGCCCTTTTGTAGCAGAGCTGAAAATACTACTGGTAGCACAAAAATGTCCTTAGGAAAATACGGACAAAATAGTTGGAAATGAGAGTTGGTATAGTTTACCAAAATGAGGAGAATAACAAATTCTGGTGTGGACTTTGTAAAGCAGGGTGACTGGAGTGGGTGGCCATTTCCCTCGCCAGTGCCCGGCACGGTGGATGCTGGAGGATGCAGAAGGGCACCGGCGAGCTCTCCTTCACCGATCCCACGGGAGAGCGCTTTGGGCTCGCGGAGTGTCGCGGTGGTGATCCGAGAGGCTGAGTCTGCTCAGGGGTCAGCGAAAGACCTCCAGGAGCAATTAGAAAGGAGCTTTTTAAAGCTATGTGCAAGCGACGTGTGAAAATGCAAAAGCTGTGTTTCTACAGGCTTGAGAAAGAGTTTTCTGTTCTTTTGTATATTTTCAGGGAAGTGGTAGCGCTGGGTTTACATGTGCAAGCCATACCTGCCAGGCTTGCTGGTAGGGAACCACTTTCCCGTCGTATGTCCGTAAAACGTTTTGGTCGCTCTTCATTGCTACTCTTTACGCTGCCAATAATTTCTCCAGACTGCAAAGCACTAGAGGTCGTGGTGCTCTGCAGTGAAGTTCTGTGGTTCGTGCCTGCGTGCTCGCTCGGCATCCGAGAGCCTTAATCCCAGCAAGCATTCAAACAACAACAGCTCATGTAAATCAAGCAGGAAATAATACATGAAAAGAAGCGAGCATGAATTTCTAATTAACTAAATTTGCAACTGGTACACACAAGTTAAAGGGCATGTGATTTATCACCTGTCAGTAAAAATATTGGTTATAGCTTGTGCTTTCAGTACTGTAGTGTGTGCGTAGCTCAGCTGTGGAGTTAAAGGGCATCTGATTTATGACCTGACACCACCCATACTGGTTAGAGCCATCACGGCTGGGAGGGCAGAGAGACACCACGGTCCCGTTTTCACCAAATAGCTATAGTTATTCCTCCAGCAGAGAGATGTGTGAAGGACTTTGTTTCAATAAATACATAAATAAAGGCAAGTTATAGTAAGAGCTGCTTTTCCCCAGTTGAAAGGGAGATCTGGGGCACAGGAGAGCAGCTGGCTTGGCCAGCACAAGGTGAGGCACGATGAGCCTGGTGGTTCCTCAAGTATGTTGGTGGGTGAGAGCCCTCCTCTGTGTGTTACAGGGCTTCATGTCTGATGTTGGCCAAAAGTGCCACACTGGCCTCCCTTTTCATGTTTGCAGTTCACAGCCTTTGTCTGAGCATTTGATTTGCAATAGCGTTGAGGCCCTAGTAGGGCTCCGTGATAATTAATCAGATCCACAAATGGTCATGGATGCACAGTTGACTTAACTCCTCTTGTGCCTGGAGGTTTAAGTGGGTACGCTGAGACCAGACTTTAGGAAACCCCTTTAATTCCAAGCTCTTTCCTAGATATTAGGAACTTTGGTTGTGCTTGTTGGCCTCAGTGGAGCTTAAGTTTTTAGTACTTAGGAAAACTAGGTCCTTCTTATTGCTAGCAAAAAGATGAGCAACTTCGCACAAGCTGTACATTGTAGTGTAGATAAAACTGGCCCGTTCCCTGTTGGATACCGATGTCATTGGTTTTGGTGCAGAAAGTTCAGTGCAATTTAAGCATGACCAAATCAGCCCAGTTTTCTCTGTATGTCAGATGCCTGTTTCCAGGGGCCATGTAGAAATCTGTAGGAGCCGAGTGTTCGTTGTACCTGGAAGGATTGGCCAAACTGAATTCCACCCTTTGGTATCAATAGATGCTTGCAATTGTCACCCCGTGGTTTTGTGTCCGTGTTCTCCTCTTTTGTGACCTGATAGACTCAAGGAAAGTTTTGAGTTTTACATGCTTTTCTCAAGTCTTAGATGCTCTCTGAGAAAAAGCAGCTGTTGCTAAAAGTGGAGTAGATGAGTTTCTGCTCTTCCTTGTGAGCCCACACTGAAGCGGTTGTCCTGCCAGGCATGGGAGCTGTGCTGCTGGAGAGGGCTAGCTGTGAAACGCTTCTTCCTAGCTCCTTGTGACCTTAAACAGCCACAGGACCCTTTGGGTAACCCATCACCTTCCCAGGTTCGGCGTGATCTGCCACGACTTCTCCGTCAGGTTTAGTGATTGGCGCTGTAAAAGCGCAGTTTGAGGGATGTGAGAAACAATGCCAACACAGTTCATACAGTTTGGGTCCACCAGAACGTAAACCTGTTGTGACCGGATCATTTTAACTTTGGCTTGCCATTAAATGTTAAGATAAATTGGGGCGGGGTGTTTTTGTGCATGAGTGTGATATGACAGTTTTTGGAGTATCTAGTGTAAAACACTGGAAACTTTTCTATAAATGTTTGCACGTGTAGTCATTGCTGTTGCCTGTATCAAGAGGATCAGTAAGAAAGCTCTATGGACCGCAAAAACCTCATTACATAATGTCTGGAAATACAAGACATACATGAGTTCAAGTAAGAGATACAGTAAATCATGAGGCTCTTGAGGATGGAGGAAACCCTTTTAAGTGGGCTTTTATTACCAAGCTCGAAAAATCACCTCACCCAATGCTGAGTAGAAATTGGTGCTGACTGGAAGGGTTGGGTGCTGAAGCTGATGTTTTCAGCTGAATCAGTTTCTGGATGAGACCTCCAGAAAGCCCTCGGATGATGAGCAGAAGCTCAGGGTGGTGGGAAGCCCTGTTCCTCACCTCGCCGCTCCCTGTCCTGCGGCTGCAGGTGAGTTAGAGCAGCACTGAAAGGTCCCACGAAGGGCAGGGGGTGAAGCCCTGCCTCCCTGCGTCCAGCTCATCGCCCTGCTCTTCTCCTGGGCTCTCCGGGGCAGTCTTGCCCTGCTAGTTCCACTTTTTTCATATGTGCATCTGATTATTAGGTGTGGTCCTCGTGCTCCCCAGGACCCATATGTCAAGATTTAGTTACTATGTGTTTGTTTTGGGGTTTTTTTTTAAGTTTTTAATCTTCCTCTTTCTTTTGTGCTCCTCTCCCGAGTGTTTTGCAAATCTGGGCAATTATCAGGGCAACCAAAGTGCCCTACTAGCACGGGAAATATTCCATCAGCTTTGTATCTCTTCTACATAAAAATAGAAGTCTGGTGGGGCCTTTCACGTAGCCAGGGTCTCAGAGGGGGTGAAGGAATGAAAAATGGGCAATGCGATAGCATTTTGCTACTGCCTCAGCTGAAGGATGGAAGGAATCAAGGTAACACGTTTATTTGACAGGGAATACTTTGTGTACTTGTGTAATCTGTTGATCTGAAAATTAAATCACTTTCTTCTTGATCTTCTGTGCCATTGATCTTGGAGTCATTAGTGAAACTACAAGCCATCACGGTGACATGTCCCCCTGCCTTGCACAACCCTCACGGAGGAGAACATGCATCAGCAGATGCTTTTATTCGTGTGAGTCAGATATGGGTTGTGCTTGTCCCCAGGCCATGTTAACTATAAGGAAAGAAAAAAAAGAGAGGAGCTGCAAGACTCTTACAAATTTCATTTATTTTCCCTAATAGTTGCCTTTTCCCTTGTTTTTTGCAGCCGACTCCCATGCAGTGGGATCTGCTCTGCTGCCCGCGAGCCGGGTTTTGTGGCTCCAGGCAGTTGGGTACCTGTGGCTGTGAAGAGCTGGTGGAAGTGGGGCTGCAGTGGGGTGCAGGCGACTGCCCGTGCAGAGCAGCATCTGCCTGGCCCCTGCGCTCCTGATTCCCTGACCCTGCACGAGCTGGGCTTGTACAGCAGGAGGGGAGCAGAGAGAAACTGGGGGCTCAATGTTTGTGTACACACACATATATGGTTACATATGTGGGTGTGTGGTTATATATATATATGTGGACATAATTATCTAAGTATATAATAATAATGTGTGTGTGTGTAAATGTGTGCATGTATAACTTCCACAATATTTTAGCTCTGGTCAGCCTCACTTACTGTGTTTTCTAATTGTAGCAACACAATACATTTGTGCTTTAGAGATGCAGAGAAAAATGAAAATTTGAGAAAGTCCACTGGAAAACTTAAGCAATGATTTATTTAAACGTTTGCTCTGTAAACAGAATTCAAGGCAACCTTATATTTTTAGGTAGAAGCAATACTTTTTTTTTTTTCTTCCCCATCCACCAGCTACCTGTGCGTTTCCTGACATCCCTTCTGAGCACACCTGGGGTTGCTGCCCCGGTGCGTACGCCTGCAGGGACAGTGCTACCGAAATACCCCGCGGGCAGCCCTGCGCACAGGGGCTGTGCCTGGAGCCCTCTGCGCTTCTCTCCGCGCAGGTTCTTCCATCGCCACAGAGAAAGTACGAGCTGTAGAAAAGTGAGACGTAGTGCTGGATGATAAGCTACCAGTTGAGAAGGACATGGTTTTTGGAGAAAGCGTCCCAGCCTTGCCGTCCATTGTGGCAGGAGCGGCCGTGGGTGCCGTGCCACCACTCCCTCCTGGGGCTGGCACCCTCTCCCAGTGTGTTTGCTCTCAGCTTTCCAGAGAGGAGCTTTTGTGCTGCTAAAGCTGTTATTTAAAACCCTCTTCTGCTGGTTTATTCCAGCTGTGAGCGGTCCCGCAGAAACCTCAGTCTACTATTTGGCCGTGAGTGCTTTTGGGATGAAAGCAGCGTGAGACCTGAGCACGGCCAGGGAGTGATGCGCCATAGAGGGGAACGGGTGTCGTGGATGGAGCGGTTTAGATCACTTAAAGAAGCACCGTCAAAGATACTAGCAAAAGTGATTTTTTTTTAAATGTGAATCTGTAAAAGCGCGACTTAACAAAGTTTGGCAAGGTTCTCTCTATTACTCACTATAGGGAAGAAACATGCAAAGGGAAATCGAGTTAGATTCGATTTAGAATGATTTACACAGAGACCAGAGGTGCAATAGAGTAAGGGAGACCCTCCCGTTGAGTCACAAGGTTCAGAGTGGACCCCCTTGCTTTCTAAACTCCTGATGGAGCTTAGGTACAGCTAGATCCAGTCTTACTCCCAGACTTGGTCAACGGTTTATGTCTAATGGAATTAATGCAAAGGTAAGGAAAACCTCCCATTGAGTCATGAGGTTCAGAATGGACCCCCTTGCTTCCTAAACTCCATCTCAGAGAGAAGTCTAGGTACGGCTGGGTCCAAACTTAGTCTCAGACTTGGACAACGGTTTATGCCTGATAAAAGGGATACAGAGGGTAAGGAAAATCTCCTGTTAAATTATTATGTCAGTTTATCAGGGAATGAGTGATTATGGATCCTATATGACTTTAAGGTAGCAGCGATTTAAGATTTATTAAGACTATTACGGTAAATCACAAGATTAGGTTATATGATTTCTAACAATACTTAATCATCAGTCAATTATCAAAGTGATTTAATAAAGTTTGCTATCAGCACTACAAAGTTTACTAAATCAAATCGCACGCACACACAAACACACACACAGATATAGAGGTTAACCTATAATAAAGATTTTTCTCTCTTGGCCAATTGTAATAAATTATTGGTACCAAATGATCTTTAAAAACCTTGTGAAATCCAATCGTAGTGAATTACTCGTTATTCTCCTTCATCAGCATGTGTCAGCAGATGATCTTAGACCCCTTCTTCTTTGTCGGCATCGATCAGCAGATGATCTTGGAAATCCTCGCGACATCTACTACTTAATATCCTCGTGAAATCTACCCTGAGAGGCGTCCCAACTGAGGGGGAGATACCAGGTCACGGCTTGCTGCGATCCTGGAGAGCTCGAAGGGTCTCACTTAGGATCACTATTTATAGGATGGTGAGATGATTGACTTTGGTCAGTGTATTTCCATTCCGGCCATCTTTCTTTCCTGTCAGGTAACTCTGGCACCCTCCAAGGCGAGCCATGATCAAAGCAGCAGGAGTGCCAGGCGCAGTTAGGGAGTGCCTGATCGTCCTGGCTCGCTGTGCTGTAGCCAGCACAAGAAAGTACCAGGCTGTCCCAGCTCACTGCACAAGAACGCAATGGTGGCTGGTCCTGACATCGCGCCGTGGCCCGGGGTGGGGGCTGCACCACCACAACGGAGAAAAGGAAGGTGGGTATTGAAAACATTGGGCAAAATAACACGGCGCATGGTATTTAGGATTGAATCTTCCAGCTGCCTTTCAGTTGTTTTACTGCATTTAATGGCTATGCCGTGGGGATGGACGCAGTACCAAAAAGCACGGGCTCGCTCCCCGCCATGCCTGCAGCGCTGCTTCCCCTACACCATCACCCTCCTCCTGAACTCCCGGCTGGTTTTCCTCTGTCGAGCAGGGTGCCAGGTAAGCAGGGGCAGGTGCCAAAAAAATCAGCCCCACGTTCCTCCCAGTGCAGAGCATTGCCCTGGGAAGCAGGGCAGGCACCCCGTGCTGCGTGCACCCTGCGCTGCATGCATGGGGCTCGGTGTCTCCCACCGCTGGGAGGGATAAAGAGAAGGGAAGATGAAAGAAACAATAATATTTTTACACTTACTGTAACTTGGATTCAGTTTCATATTTCATTAATTATTGTTTTGTCATGTTAGGAGCCTGGGGAGGAAAAATATTAATCACAGGTTTTGCTGAGTGCTGTTTCAGTAAGTAAATTAATTTCAGACGGGAAACTTATTTGTGTGGATATTTGGCTCCTTCCTGCTGTCAGCAGGCAAGCTCTCCGTGCTTCTCGGCACCCCACTGAGCCCCAGGCCATCCCCCACCCGCCAGGCTTTTTGGCACGTTTTGGTTGCAGCATTCGCCTTCACCGCAGCGAGCAGAGCTTGCAGGTCCTGTTGGGTTTTCTTTTGCTTTTTTTTGTTTTCTTTTTGTTCTTTAATAACTTCTGGCAAAAGCCAAGGCAAAAAGATGCCTTTTGTGGCTGGGGCAGGAGGCGGTGGAGGTGGTAGCAGCCATGGGATGCTGCAAAGATCCTGGACTGAGCAAAACTCTTCTGGCCCGTGCTGCAGCTGTGCGAGAGGAATCTAAGAGCAGGCAGGAAAGAGCACGGACCCATTACTCCTATCCCCTCTCTCCATCCTCTCAATCCCAAATCACTGCTCTCCAGTCACCCGGCTGTATCCCACAGCCCATCATCTGTGGGATACAGATGTGGGATGCATTCTGTGTGCCATCATCTTCATTTGCCAGCTCTTGGCACTGGGGAAATTCCAATGACACGTTTGCATCTTTTTTTATAAATCAAAGCCAGCGTTTCTTTGTCAAGGAAGAGAGCCCTGAGGCAGATCTGATTAATGGCATGCAGCGTGCTCCCCCCCCACCAGGGATTATTCCCTCCCTGTCTTAAAAGCAACTAAGGAGCTGTGTTGGTTGTGCATGGATCAGAGCAGTTACATCTCGGCTACTCAAAGCAAACCTCCCAGGTGCTTGTTTTGGGAGAGGGCTTTGCATCCTTTCTCACTTCTGGAGTCCGTGACCCCAGACAAAAATAAATACCATCTAACTGTTCCTGCTCTGGGTTATTTCTGGCAGCATTGCCAAGTAACTGAATTTCAGAGGGCTGTGAGTATGTGTGTGTATGTGTATATAAAACAGTAGATCTCAGTAAGATAATCAATTATATGCAAGAGGAAACCAGAACTTTTTCCATTGGTTTTATCAGATATTGTGGTCAGTCAAGGCAATTCAAAGCAACTCAGAACCCTATTACATTCATTCTTGCTGTAATCACTCCATCTCTGTTTACCATATTCAGTTAAAGTGGCTTGTTTGCTACATCCGCTCTGCTGCCAAAATAACCTCATTTACTCTTGCAAACGGCTTCTGTTGCTGCTGCTGTAGTGTTCCTGCATTGCAAATATATTCTTGGCCGCAGCACTGAGGTTTGGATATATTGTTCTTTGAATCCTGCCGTGGAGTTGATTGGTTGGCATTCTCATTCACTTTCAAATACCATTTGAATGACAGGAGGTTGGGTTTTTTGGGGTTTTTTTTGTTGGGTGCTTTTTTTTTTTTTTTTTGGAAACATGGGCTTTGCTTTCACCTGCTGTGGAGCTGAACAGCCTCTGAGCTTGGGGCTGCTTCGTTGGGGTGTTGGTGCTTTGTTGGTTTTTTGTGGTTGCTGTTGTTTTTGCAAATTTCGTCTTCAAACAGAAGAGTCTGTTAAAAGTACTGAAGTCACTGCTTAATGGAAAGTTGGACCCAAAGTTGGCAGGAGTCTGCTACGGCCGCAGCAGCGTATGCAAAGGAAGGGTTTGCCTGCGTAGCATGCAGCCATTAATAACCGGCAGCCAGCGAGCAGCCTCGGCTCCGTGGAGCTGTCGTTCAGCTCGTTTCCTCCTGCCCCTTACTTTTGCTGTTGTCACGTGCATGAAGCCCTGCTGCGATGGCTCGGTTTGGTGCAAGGTGTTGGGGTGATGCTGGAAGAGCTGTCGCATTTGGGGAAATGGGGAGGAGGGGAAGGAAACCCGGCCAAAATGGCCAAACCTGGGTTTTTGCCTTGCATTCTCTCTCTTTGCTATAGCTCAGCCCTTGCTCCTCACCCTGGCGCGCTGCATGAGCCTGGCCAAGCATCGCCCAGCCCTGCAGCCATCAGTGCTGATGCCGGGTGCCTCCAAGGAGGGAGCAGCAGTTAACGACCCTCTCCCTTGGTCTGTTGACCTTGGTGTTAGCGGCGTGCGGAGGTCTGTCCTGTCCCACAGGCTGGGGCAGCGGTGGAACTGGGATTTTGGCAAACAGCTTTGGCAGTGTTGTGACCTGCGCCATCCCTTTTGAAGGAAAAACGTTTCTGCTGCTGGTTCCTTCATCGGTGATGGATGATGCGTAGACAAAGAATGATGCGATACACCCAGCTTTTCTGCTCGTCTTTTGTGCGTTGTTGGTGCAACCACGATTGCCTTGTCCTGACTACAAAAACCATACTGATGTGCAGCAGCTCCCTGGTCCCCGAGGACTGTGTGCTGCTCCGTTGCCTGTCACCACACCTGGGATGGGGGGAGCAGCCAGTGCTGAGCACCAGGAGGCTGGACCTGGTGGTGGGATTTCATGTCACCTTGCTGGGCCACCTGGATTTGCTCCCTTCCCTCCCAGCCAGGCTTTGCCCCCCTGGTTGAGGCAGTTGAGGTGCACCATCGCTTGGTGGAAAGGAAGAGCTTTGTCTTCTTGAAGCTCAGGAAACAGCTGTGGAAACAAAGCCCCCAAAACAACCCGAAGCAGGGACGGGTTTGTAACGCGTACAAGTTTCTCAGGCTTCTTGGCTCAGAAAGTGATTTTAGTGCCCTGAAATGAACCATCGTGAAAACGCTGTGGGGTTTTTTTGGTTGTTTAGGTGGGGGAGCGAGACTTCTCATAGATATAAATCTAAAGCCAGAGGTGAATTTGTCCCCTTTTGTTTTCCTATAAGTATTATCTTCTGCTTTGAGATACATAAGTATTTTTTTAGCCTGGCATGCTGTGAAATTCTGCTTTCAGTGATCAAAGCCTTGATTTTGTTTCGCTATGAATCGCGCCTCTGACCCAGCCCCGAGTGGGAGCTGCATCTGCATTACAAAACTTGTTATTTGGAGATATGAAACTGAAATGGCAGGACATGGTTTTGTTTGCAGAGGGTTTCTCCTTGCAGCGGGCACACGTGCTTCGCTCCTTGCAGGAACATCACGAAACGTCTCGTTGCTGTGCTGGAGATGAGCGCGATTATCTGTATTTTACACATGGGGAAACCGATAGCCTCTAAACGAGCCCATGTTGGGCAAGATTAGAGCAGTTTTTCCCTGCGTGCTGGGGGTCCTGGCCAGCACCCACCGCCGTGCTTTCCCGGGAGAGGACGGGAACAGCCCCTATGCTGGGGACTCACATCCCTGCATCGAGCGATTTGCCAAAATTAATGATTTTGTATGTTGTCATCAGGTCTCTTCCACCTCCTTTTTGGACAAAATAGGCTCTTTTCCATTTTTCTTCCATGAAATATCTCCATGTTTCAAATACCCCAGGGCCTTGGTTTCCCATCTTTCTGCCCTTGTTTTCCCATCTCCCTCCTCTGAGAAGGGGGTGAGTGGCGCTGAATTCAGCACTTGAAGCAAGTGTGTGCTGACAGTTTGGATAACAACATTACAGTATTTTCTCTATTATTTTCTGACCTGTTATTCTTGCACTCTGTCATTTTGATATTGCTGTGCTTTCAGTAGAGGTTTGCATGGGGCGGTTGATGTGATAGTTGGTCTTACCACTTAATGGTCAGTTAATTTAAACCCTGGTAAAGTCTAGAAGGATTTCAAACCGCTCCTTCCAGCATGGACTGTTCTGCATTTGTCAGAGTAGGGTTTCTCCTGCTCTGATGTTGCCTTCTGCTTGGTTAGGTGGCTCTGAAATTCCCAAGGCTTCCTCGTTTGTAATTAACCTAAATAATGTTCTTTTCATCTGCAAACTTTGTTTCACTGTGCAGCCTAGTTTCCAGGTCATTAATAAAGATGTTAAGCAACAGGAGACCTGGTTAAATACTTCTGTTGGTGCATCGTTAATTATTTCCATCTTGAAAAACAAGTTGCGTGCTTCGTCTTGTCATGGCCCTCAGCAGCATCGGGTCTGCTTACAGCATCACCCACGTCTAAACCCCAGTTCAGTTAAACCGAAGCACAGCTCAGTATGGAAACTCTTCATGCAGTTGAGGCCAGTCTTATATTAATTTAAGCTTAAGTCAGTTCCTCACAGAACAACTGTATTTAAATGAAATTTCAGTTGAGAGCATCCACGCCAGTGGAAGTTGGTGCAAAGAAAATGCACCTTTATTGAAATGGGTTGAACCTCGAATCGAGGTGGGTTCAAAGCTTTACATCTTTCTTTGTAGAGAGCTCTGAGAAGAAACCTTGGAAAGTGTCAACACGCCTGAGCAGCCGGTTCTCCCGTAACCCTCGGTCGCTGAGGGTGAGCTGCAGAAGTGCCGTTTCCCCTCTCAGAAGCGCCGCGCTGTTTTGCTGCAGTATGGGACCGTCATGATCTTTTACACGTCCTCTAGGTCTGTTTTTGTTGTCAGCAGTCTTCCGTGCCCTACAATAAGGCTTAAGTTGTCCCAGTTTGCAGGTTTGCTTTCCAAGTCTCTCTTAGGGACGGATGTAGCATTTGCCAGCCCAGAGCCCTCTGCAGAGGAGCTGATTTTGCTGGTGATTTCATGCCTGTGACATTTTATAGGTTCCTTTGGGACTGTTGGGCAATAACAGTCATAGGTTTCAACTTCGAGCAACCGGACACTGCTTTACCTTTGTCTAGCAGGTGAAGGAGCCAATGTCTTAACCCTCATGTATCTGCAGACCGAACAAATCGGTGCTCACCTTCTCTGGGGGAAGACAGACCGACCTCCTCGACAGCTCTGCTGCCTGCTGTGTTTTACCCTATTCTTTAGCTGTTGTTTGAGATAATCCCTGAGTTGTGCGTACAGGAACCTCGCTCAGTGCTTGTCGCTGGGCCTGATACAGAGACAGTGCCCACTAGAAATTTTTTCTTTATTTCTCACTGGCTCAAGGCCTCCTGGGCTGTTGGGGCTGGGCATCATGTGAAGAACAAATCGGCTGCTGTGGCCCCAGCAGCGAGTGGGGACACGTATCCTTGGGAGTTACCCAATCCGTCCCCTCTTCTGCTATCTCATCTCTGACCATCTCTTTAGTACTTAAAAAGAAGTTAATTCAGGTATCTCCTCCATGCTTTGGGAGGCAGGGGGGAAGGCAGCTGCTGCAAACAAACTCATTCAGTCTTTTTGTGTTCCCGGTGTCTTCTGTGGTCCCAGCAAGGTCTTCTGTGAAAGCTTCCTCCTCCTGGCATGCCTCCTGCGTGCCTGGGTTGTGCTTCTCAGTCCTCCCACTTTTCTGCTCATGGTGGATGTGTTACAGTGCATCCTCTTTTCTCCAGGCTGAAGTTTCCAGTATTTCACAGCAGGGCTTGGCTCTGGTGTATGCCTTGGGCTGGAGGTGCTGGCATTGGTGTTGCCCTGTTGCTTCGTCCCAGTAGCTCGAGGGCTGTGCTCAGAGAGGAAAAGCTAAAAATTATCTCGCTGTGGCATAAGCTGGAGTTTAAGCTGTTGATAAAATGCTTCCGTACATCTTGTTCTGATGGGATGTTTGGGGTGGGTGGTCTGAATTCAGAGATCCTGTGCCCCGGTGCTGCGTGGGGACTGCCCTGGTCCTTCTCCCCCAAAGTCATTGGAGACCCTGGCTGGGAAGCCTCAGAGAAGAGCAGAGCAGCATGACTGATGCAGTCTTCTTCACTGGCTGATAGGACAGTGGCTTAGCAGTGGTGGGAGAGCAGAAACTCCCCAGGAAGGAGACAGTGAGCCTAATTTCTGAATTCAGAGGAAAATAAATACACTCAGGTGTCATGCTGGGTCGGGGGGCTGTCGGGTGCAGGCAGGGGTTGGTGGGCAGCATGTCCCAGGCTGCTCTGAGACCCAAGAGATGGATGGATGGATGGAAGGAAGGGATGTAGCAAAATGATGGTTTCTGTGCTGCCTGCAGTAAATATCTCCACGCAGACTGAAACTACAGCCCCGGCGGGCAGCAGAGGTAAACGCGATTTGCACATAAATTGTTTGCTTAGGGGTTGTCTGCATCAGCACTTGCGGCGTCCTTCAGATGCAGCCATGTTGCATGTTGTTTACACTACGACTTGCAAAGTTTTAGATAGATATTTTTACACTTAATATATTAATACGCTATTTTTCAAGAAATACAAACTATGAGCTTTCTGCTCTTTGGGAGATTCATTATGTTTTGTTTAAAGGAACCAAACTTGTTTTCCTTTCCAATGAGCACGCAAGTGTCTGGTCCCACTTACCGACTAGAGAAGGTGATTAATTCTTCTGTTTTTGTAGTCAACAGCGAAACGCGGTCTGGCAGTACATAACCGCCCTGCAGCCTCGCTGGGGCTGAATTATCTGGCACAATGGAGCCTATAATTAGCAGGTGGAGAAGATGCTGCACATGTAGCGTTAGAGGATTGCAGAGGGACAGGTTGCAGGGCAACCGAGGGAAACAAGAGATTATGGCCAGGCAGTAAAAAAATTAAGTGTTTTCATCTCTCCCGGATGCTTAAATCTTTATAATGCAAACTCAAATAAAGAAAACCTTCATCGATGTGATGGAGTTTAACTGAAGCAGAGTCTGCGGCTGTTGTACCACGTAGCATGTGGCACTGGTATAATTCCTGCTGCTCCCTGTGGGTTCAGAACAAGGAGGTTCTTTCTCTTAACAGTTATGAAAAATTTGAAAGTGGAAAAAAACCCGTCTCTTTTATAGAGGTGCGGCTGAAATATAAATGAAACATATCCACTGGAGGGCCTGAAATCTTGGCGAGACTTCCAGAATTGGGATGCAGAGTGTTTGGTGGAAAACACTTTCCCTGACTAAATGCTTTTGGAGAAAGCATGAGAGAATAATCTTGTTAGCTAGTAAATGTGGTTTTTTAGGTGTCTGACTTAGGCACCATGAGGACCTGAGCAGAGGGTCTCAGTGTATGGAAACATGTGGTTCAAAAAGATCTCACGGGACGTCAAAGCTGAACTCGAGTATCATCTCATTAAAACCCTGGGTCTGGAGGTGTAATGTCTTGATCTGTTTTAACAGCGCATCCTTCCCTGCCGCAGAAGGACCATGAAACCCCACGCAAGGCTTCGAGCAGCCCAGCCGGGCTGGGGAAGCCTGTGAGGTGGTACCCATCCCTCGTGTGCCCTTGATGGGCATCGCAATGGTTCGGGAAGCAGCAGGAGTAGGTGCAGCTCTGCTGGTTGTCCCCATCGGCACAGTCCTACCTTTACATTCACCCACTTGTGGGGTGGCGTGTGTAAGGAGGTCCCTCTCCTCCCAGACTGCTATGGCGAGGAAGGAAAAATGGCTTCTCCTACCCATGCCTTGACCTTGTGGGCAACTTCTTGCCCAAGGTCATGCTTCATGGCAACACTGTGCAGGTAACTGCTGCTTTCTGAGCTCTTTGGTCGGTGGGTCCAGCGTTCCTCAGCTGGATGTGCCTTTGGAGATACACTCCTGATCCTGTGGCTCAGGAATAAATTGCAACCAAGGAAGAGGGAAATGCTCCTGTTTGTGCCCTGTGCTAGCATACCTAGTCACCTTGGCTGTCCTGGTTTTGACCAGCAGTTAAGAATGAGTCTCAAAAATGAGAGCGTGAGCTCTTTGCAGAAGGGTTTGTCCCTTTGTGCAGTGGTAAAGTCTTTCTGGTGCCTGGCTGGGGTGGGGCAGTGCCGTGAACACACCAGTTACGGGACAGTAACTGCTGCTCAACCCAGCTGGTGCAAATGGGGTGGACAGCCTGGGAGGTGTGCAGTGGGACTACGTACCCAGCTCCTCAGGCCTTTCATGGTACCTGGCCTTATAGCCTCCCTTTGAAGGTGTTGGCTGCAAGTGGGCTCAGGGCCAGGATCCATTCCAGGGCTGAAAGCATGCTTATCTGGAGGAAAACCCCCTGTGGATCAGTGCACAGCACCCCTCGAGTGTGCCGGTGGGAAGTGCATCATGACAAGGAGGGTTGCTTGCGAGGATCTGGCCCTGGAGTCCCTTTGGTTCTTCAGCTGATGTCCGCTCCTCTGCGGGAGGCCGAGGATAAAGCCCATGCAGGGAGCTGCTCTGACAACCAGACCTACTCGAACGTGGAAAGCAATACTCCATAACACCTCTCACAATCGTTCCTTTAACAGGCATTGCCTGGATTATGTACAAGAATGAATAAATACTGAAGTGGATTTAAGAAAACCCTTCAGTGTCAGGAATCGCAACTGCCCGCCAGAGCAGGCAGGTGATTGCAGCTACCACCACCGAGGTGCATCTCCTCTGTGCGTCCCAGCGGGCTGAGCACGAGCTTTTCCTCCTCTTGCAAAGTCCGTGTTGG
This sequence comes from Gymnogyps californianus, assembly GCF_018139145.2. Taxonomy (NCBI): domain Eukaryota; kingdom Metazoa; phylum Chordata; class Aves; order Accipitriformes; family Cathartidae; genus Gymnogyps; species Gymnogyps californianus. The sequence goes on along the minus strand of NC_059487.1, from coordinate 2,976,163 downwards.
ACTGTTCAGGGCCGTTCTGGTGGCAGCTCCGGTGTCACCGCCATGCCTGTGGCTTCGCAGGAGGGATGCGGGGTGCTGGAGCGTGAGGATCGCGATAGCGGCTAACATTTCCCTTTGCTTCGTTAGAGCAGCTGTGCTGATGAGTGGGCTGCACCCATACAAAGGAGAACGGCCAGGCCTTTGGGGTTCCCACCCCGTGGCAAAACCAGCAGCAGGCCAGTTTGGGGAATTTCAACAGCGGTGGAAGGGGTAGCGCAGCCGTAAAGCCTGTGTGATTTGAGGGTAAGGGCTGTGTGAGAAAGATGGGAACTCAGCTTGTCAGGGGAGCTTTTACATTTTCCCTTTGTCAGCGTGAGTTAATGTTGAACAGGGCAAATACTTCCCCGCCAGAAGGAGCCTAGCGAGACCTTATTTGTGAATATATGAACAGCAGTTTTGTAAATAGTGCATCTGAATTTATGAATGATCTGACACTGACAGGTTGAAACGAACTCTGTAATATTATTGTGTGAGATTTAGTAGGTCAGACGTATAAATGCCAAGTCAAAATGACCTAGAAAACCTTTCTAGGTCAAACTATTGCTTGAAAAGTTGTCTTTTTCAAAGGCAAGGCCATAAGATTTCATGCTTACTCTGACACATTTTCCTTCTAACAGTGCAACATGAGTCTTTGGGACATGGCAGAGAATTTGTCATCTCCTACACTGAGAAGAGAGAAAGAAATGTGAAGAAGGGGATACTTATTTCTTAATATAACGAGGCCTTTTCCCATCACCTGTCCTGTCCTGAGATAGTACATTGCATACCTGGCCGGCAGGATTTTAGGCTAGAAGTTGCAACACTGATTGTATTAGCACCTTGCTGTTTCCAGGAGTGCTAAAACCTGCCAAACTCCTGGGTCTGGCAGCAACCAGCACCTCCAGCCTACCTTTGGAGCCCTAACCCTTCATTAGATGGGAAATTATTTATTAGAAGGAGCTTTTTCTCCCCTAAAGAGGCTCAGGGGAGGCTGGTGAGGTTTGCACACAATGACTCTCTTCTCCAGAGAGATGGGATGGGGCAGAGTCGTGCTCTGCTAACCCGGGCACCGTGGCCTGGGAATCATGGGGGTGGGTGAAGTTGGAAGGACCCAGGACCTTGATGTTGTTGTCCTGCAGCTTCTGCCTGCTCTAACAGCTTTCGTGCTGTTAGAAGGAAGCCTGAACTTCTAATAGAAGCTCGGCTGTTCGTCTGGGTTACTTCTTATTTCAGAGTGCAAACATAAGCGTGGCTCCAACAAGAAGTGGAAAGGGCTCCCCTCCACCCTCATATAGTTTTGGACGGACTGAAACGTTTTTGTCCCGTCGTGCTTGTGGCGATGCTGTGCGATGTGGCTGGACGAGGACCTAGGCTTGGTGTTGGGCTGGAGACCAGCTGTTGGGCAGAACATGCACAGATGCTGGGCTGAGATGACGGCATCCTCAGAGCTGCCGGAGCAGGAGTCCCGCTTCCCGACCATAGCTGCGGGCGAGCAGCACCTCCACGTGCTGTTTGCACATCATGCCTGCTGGCTTCGCTCCCCGGGAAGGGTGGCCGTGCCCTGTTTCCCATTCTGTGCCCTCCACCTGCCCAAGCCAGGCGTGATTAACCCAAAAGCAGGGCTCAGCGCTGGCAGGTACCGGCACGGGGGGCATCCCGGCTGCTTCTGCCGGCTCCCCAGTGTCCGGAGACGCTGCCCTGCCGGCGTTCCCACCAGAGCGGCACAACCCAAACTCCCCAGGTTGCAAACCGTTTGTTCAGCCGAGCCGTGACCTACTTCAAAGTAGCTTTTGCCATCCCAGGAAAGTGGGTAATCGGAGGCTGCGGTGCCTTCTGAACAATTACAGCTCACAGCAGTCCAAATGAAAATGTTTGTTGAAAACAACATGTGCATAATTAAGGCTTAATGAGCCCTTGTCTGTTTGGAATCTGCAATTAGATTTATAATAGAAAATACTAGCAAATGCCAAATAGCTTTAAAAGAAGCTGAGATAAAAGATAATTTTGCTACAAATCTATAGTAATACTGTAATTTAATGAGCTGGAAGTGGTGCAGAGAAAGACTGTAAAAGCTTTGGACAAGTTTGTATTGTGCATGTTTATCTTATCTGCCCATTTCCCTATCTATAAAGCTGTCAGTCTTGCTTTTAACTGCTTGGAAAAAGGCAGGACTTTGCTAAAATCAGGAAGAGTCCCTTTGTTTATTTTTATTTAAGTCATTAATTAGTCAGGCAAAACTGCTTTTTCTCTTTCTCATCAACATGCTTTAAACTTCTCGTTAGGGTTAATAGTAATAATAATAATAGTAATAATAATATCTTTATTCAATTACTTACAGTGAGGCAGGGGCATAATAATAATCAGAGGTGCCTCTTTCTGATTAGTTTCATTAATTTTAATGAGTTTTCAACTGTCTTTTTAAGACGTTGAGAATTTTCAACGCTAAGGTGTGTATTTTAAGAAGTAAACTTGAGGCCGGCTTGGCTGCAGGAAGCACGAACTACCTTCTCGCCCTAATGAAAAAAGGTTACGCAGCAGTAAAATTTTCTGGAAGGATTAATAAGATGAACAGAGAGAGGTCTCAAAAAAAAAAAAAAAAAGAAAGAAAAGAGCTGAAGGTAGAAGTGCTTGGGAGGGATGGTTTGTTGGGGTTTTTTTTAATAACCAGAAGTTGAGGTTGGGGATGGAGCGGTACCAGCTTTGGATACAGCGCGTGGAGCTGGTAGAGAATCGAGGCCAGCGCAGCGCGGTGGCGGGACGTTACGTGCACAATCCCCTGGAAATGCAAATGCAGCCCAACAGCTTTGACAAACCTAACTCAGCACTTCATAAAATAGGACGTACAAGGATGTGGTAATGCTGCCTGTGGAGATACCTTTCCGATGTGATTTTATTGCCCGCGTGAAATGTCGCTGAGTTTCAGCTTCTGTAAAACCATGGGTTTGCATGTCTTGAGTCTCCGGCGTGTGAAGTCGCAACACCGGTGCTGCGTTCGCAGCTTCGTGCGTGCAACGTCTACAAAGTTGTCTCCGAGTTGTCTCTCTGCGACCTTTCAGCCGGCGGATTTCGGCTCCAGCCTCTGACTAGGCAGCGGCAATGAGTGCCTGTGCCCCGAGCGCGTCTGCGCATTCGCAACCCCGCTCCCGACCCACCGCAACTGCTGCCTCGTGGGGTTTTGCTGTTCTCACGGACGTGGGACCGCACGGTCGGAGCGGCCCCGAGGGCTGGGTTATTTAACCCGACCACGCAGCACGCTGCTGGGGTTGCCAGCGAGGGCAGAGCTTCCCCTCCCAGCCCTGCAGCTGCCCCTCGCTGCTTGGGGGTGTATTTCAACTGCTTCTTGCACCAAGCTCCCAGTAAAATTGCCTTTTTTTGCAGAGGTCAGGATTGTGAGGCTTTTTGGGTATTTCCCCCAAATGGCTTGCTGAGCTTGCAGCCTCTGAGGCAGCGCCTGGCTGTGTGGTCCCTGTCTGCTTGGCCCCACAGTGGTGCCTCAACAGCAAATCTTCTGGTGATGAAGATCTGGCGTTGCTCTTTTGCATCCACCACTGGAGGGGATGGGGTGATAGATGGGGGATGGGGTGGTAGGTGGGGGCTGTGGATGGCAGCGGGGTCCCCTGGGCGCAGCGCAGGCTACTGGAATGGCTTGGGGGGCCCGTTGCTCTTTGTTTAAGAGGGTAATTGCAATTTTTGTTAAAAGGCAGCATCATCAGCATAGTCAAAAGGAGGCCGACGTGCTGGAGACGATGCTCTTCCTGGCAGAGTAGGGATCTGAAATCTGGCCGCCTTCAAGCCTACGGGAGACTTTCATCTGAAGAGTGAGGAGATTTGGGTAAACTCCCTCTGCTCCCCGACGGTCTTGGCACGGGGGTTCGGACTCCCCTGCGCATCCTTCCCACGGCACGGCAACCAAGCCGTGGAGGGCGGGTTTAGAAAGAATGACACGGTTGTGATGCTGGTGGGATGAAAGCCGGTTCTCTGATACAGGAAGCTGTGTGCCACATTATTCTTTATTATTTGTTTACATTGAACCTTCCTGACTCTCGCTAGGATTAGGATTGAGTTAGGTGATGTAAAAACACTTACAGAAGGTGTACGTGGAGTCTATGATTTAAATAAGACAGGGCCAAATAAGAGAGGGGAAAAACGCAGAGCGCTATACTGCTGTATGAAAAGCGGGCAGGGAAGATGCTCCCAGACTTCCAGGATGTAACTTCAGAAATTACCTTCCTATCATCCTTGGTTTTGGGGGTTTTTTTGTCTTTTAAGGAGATCTCACTTTTCATTAGGTTTTTTTTTTTAATCATGAACATGTCCAAATGTCTAAGGTAAAATTGTGAAATGGATTGTACTTTGTCAGCCCATTTTTTTTTTTTGCAAGTCATACTATCTACCACTGCAAGAGTTATTTGCATACACAGTTGAGTGCAGAACCACAGAAGGCATGTTTTCACTGGTGCCAAATATTTGTGTGTTGGAAACTACTCTCTAAATGACTAGTATGGAAGCTCTCTGGTTTTTTTTTTTTTTTTTTTTTGCCCTCCTGACTAGCTGTTTTTGCATAACGCTCTGCATTCTCACCAAAGTTGTCTTGAAAATCGATTATTCTTCTCCCTTATGCTTTGCAACAGAAGAAAAAAAACGTGATCTTGAAATCCGAGGGGCAGAGATGTGCTTTTGCTTTTGCTAGTGGGGCAAAGCTTCAAATGATGGAAGCGTTTAGCAAAGTACCTGGCTACCCTTGCAAGTGAGTAGCGTGTGCTCTGGGCTGTGCTTCAGACTGGCTTTGCTGAAGGAACAGTGGCTGTAGAGAGAATTAAAGTTACTGTTTTTCTGCTTGAATAGCAATTGAGTAGCACCTGTGATTTTTGTGAATTTTTAGAGTGAGTGAGGAGATATTTGGGAGCCAGGTTGTTAACCTGCACAGCTGTCAACAAGGTGTCGGGATCAGAAGCATAATACATGGTCTTAAAAAGTTAATAGCTTTAAGCAATCTTTGCATCGCTCCTCTGACAGCTCTCTTCCTCTCTGTGACGTGCGCTCGTGCGCTTATTTATTTATTTACTCTGCAGTTGAGAAAAGATAAATAGAGATTTCCAAAATTATTCCTGCACTGTGCACGTACGTCAAACCCAGCGTAACCACAGCGACTGCTCGCGCGGGGCTGCTGTGGCAACAGCTGCTTCCTTCGCTTGCTCGCACCGCGCTTCTCCGTGCCGCTGCATTGCTTTTATTCAATCCAGGCGTTTGCTTTCAGCCCCGGGCTTGGGTGCGCGTCCAGACATCGCTGCCCACGCAGGGTCCCTCCTCGCTCCCTCGGCCAGGGGGACAAAATTATAGGATGGGGAAACTTTCTGCCTTAAGGTTTCTTTCTTCCCGACTGCTCCCTTGCTTCCTCAGCTATTTTGGTGCCGGTGGCCGCGTGTAGCCCCTCTTCAGTGATACCTCTGGTTGCAGTGAGGGCTCTCATTCTGGTGTTGAAATCAGCATCTCCATAAAAGACTTCCAGGGCAGAGCCGCGCTGGTAGCTGCTTCCAAGGCAGACAGGTATAAGCTCTATTTTTATCTCAACCCTGAGGTTTTATCTTGCAAAAAACAATGTTTCTAGGTGCCTTTGACGCTGGCACGGTTCTTGCACAGAGCCTCTGTGGCTTCTTTTAGATCTTTGTATGTTTTCTGCCTCTCTTAGTTTCCTGTGAATTACAAGTGTTACCGGTGAAGCAGGCAGTGCAGTTAAGTCTCATTATCACTTACTGTATTTGTTTCAGACTGTCTACACACGAGCTTGGTGCCAGGAAATGTGCTGCATTCATTTACCTTCCTCCCTCCCCAACAAGCACAGGGCACCAGGCATTTACAGTGTGAGCTGGTGCCTTTGGCTCTCCTGGTTATTCAGCTGCTACCAGGAGAAGGACCAGCTTAGCAAGGGCCTGGTATTTATTTTTTTTGCAGATAAACTCCTCGAGCACCTGTGTAAGCGTGATAAACAACACAGGATATGCTTGTTGTTTGGTTTCGAAAAGGAAGTGATGTACATGCCCAAGCCTTGCAGCTACACCGGTGTGATCGTATCTTGCAAAATAAACAGCGTTGAGCATGGTCAGCGATGGGCTGGAGAGGTCCTGGGTGAAAGCTGGGAGGGTGGGTGTCGGGAGGTGCTGCTCACCTCCCAGGCAGCCTATTTTCCTTATCTATGCCCAAACTTTGAGAGAAATTGGGAAGGGTTTGGTCTGCCCAAAGCTGCAGCTCTGGTGAGCTCTCTGCACTGCGAGAGAGGAGGAGGATGGAGATCTCCCGTGCACCCGGTGCACCAGGGCCGCTCGAAGCACTGCATGACACCTCTCCCAGCCAGCATTACATCGGGCTGCTTGGCAGACTGAAAGCTAAAAACTAAACACCGTCATCTGAGTGTGATCAAAGTGTATTAGATCGAGACCTGCCCTCAGGGCCAAAACCTGCTAAGTTGAAAAAACGCAACCCCTCCTCCATGCACAGCGGAGGTGTAAGCGTGAGCAACTTTGGCCTTTAAATTAATAGTGCTTTTCTCCGAGCATCATTCTTCTCCGTTGCTGCAGCTGGGAGAAGGACAGGAGGCTGGATGGAGGATTAGCTGGCTTTGCCGCTCTGCCATCTGTGCTGCTTTCACTTCTTTTCGGAGTCGCACATGAAAGGGTTAAGCAGAATTTTGATCTCGGCAATATTTTCATGCTTATACATTCTGTTTCTCATTTCCATGACAAAGATGGTAGGAAGAGCAGAATAAGGTACAGAATTTGCAGAGCAATTTTAAGACTGTAATGAGAACAGAAAATAGTAGGAGGAGAAGAATTGTAATTAGAATATGAAATGGGGAAAAAAATTAATCTATTTCCATGTCAGTCTTAAGACTAAATTCTGCTGCTCCCTGTAGCTTTCAGTGGACGGATTTCTTTGTGTGTGTATGTGAGGAGCTTGAACTCCTTTGCAGGCTCTGAAAGGTCCAGGTAAATGAGTTTAAGTCCTCACTCCCCCCAAATAATGTAATAACAATAATTTTGTGTGCGGCGTTCACAGAGAGCCAGCCAGTCTCTTAGATAAATGAATGCTGCCACTTGAATAGTGGTGGCATTCAAGCTCTCTCCAGCCTCGAGTACAGGAGAATAAAAGGGGATGCTGGAGGGGCTCTTGGGGCGGAGGTCCGTGCGGCCGCCTGGGTAAGCATCACATGATCGCATATCACAGAAGCACCCAAACACCAAATACTGCCGGTTGCGAGGGACGTCTGCATGTCCCAAGCCCCCGAGCAGAGCCGAGCTAACCAGATGAGGTTGCGCAGCACCTGGTCCAGCTGAGCTCTGAGTCTCTCCAGGGATGGAGATCCCACAACCTCCTGGTCTAATATTTGACCACCCACATGCTGGAAAATGTTTTTCCTAATATCTAATGAGATTACATCTACCCGTGGAGCTTCCAGCAGCCCACAGGTCAGGGTCATCTGGAGCTCAATGATTTACATTCACTATTCCCCTCTGATTTGTCCAGTTGCTATTCTGGATCCTACCAGGCCACAGCATCCTGGAGCAAGAGGTTTTGCTGTTGGGCCCTGTACGAAGAACTTCTCTATAACATGTTTAATTCCACTACCTAATGATTTCAGTGTCTGCCTCCTTGGTTTTGGGCTATGAGAACCAGAGAAGAGCTGTTCCCTGTTCTCATCTCGTGACTTCATGTACATCTCTGTCGAGTCCCTCTATATCTATCACCTCTTTTCCGCGTCCACGTACGCCATTCCACACCTTGGATCCTCCCTGCTATTGCCCTCTCTTCTTCTCCTAACTGCACAGATGGTAAAATAATGTTTGATCTTTTATTCTCCGTTCTTTTCCTAATTGCTCCTAAAACTTGAATGACATTTTTGGTAGCTACCGAGGACTGAGCAAAAGTTGGAAGTGAACTCTCCAGAAGGAATGCACGGTTTCTCTCCTGGACAATAACAGCTATTTTAAGGCCCATTGTCATGTCTGTATTGTTAGGATTGCTTTTGTCCAGTGCATTACTTTGCATTTATTGACATTAAATTTAATCTTCCATTTCCTCACCACCACTTAGTACTGCGAGAGTCTTAATGCAAAGCCATTCAAAGTCGCTTTTAGTTTTGGCTAGCCATAATAATTTTTGTCTCATTAATAAACTTGAATCCTTCTAGATCACTTATGAACTGGATAGATTTTAGTGCAGATGGATTGTGGACCATGATCCTCCTCTTGCTAAAACCTAATGAGTACCTTTTCACTGGCTGTGAGCAAGAGGACCTTCCCTTTTGTCCCCTGACAAGTTGGGTTTGGTTTTTACAAGCTTTTTGTTGAGGAACCTGGTGAAAAGTCCAGCCAGAGAGATCATTGCCCCCTTTCCAGGTACTTGTTGACCCTTCAGCAAACACTAAAGTGGGCTGCGAGGCGTGACATCCCTCGTCTCTGGCCTCTCTCTGCTGTCTCGGTGGTGTGTTGCAGCTCCAGATGGTTTCACGCTGAGGGAGTCAGACCTCCTGGTCTGGCACCTTCCCCTTGCCGCTCCCGTTTGTTTTGGAGCGGAGGCCGTAGGCTGTGCACCGCATTTGTTAACTTGCGTTGCTTTAGAGCAGATGGGTGAATGCTGCTTGGCCATGGGGCTTCCTCAGGATTTTGTTGGTTTGTTTTAATTTTTTTTCCTACTGGCCATCCCAGTGTGGGTCTTTCCAAGGAAGATGCTCCAGTTTGGGAACCACTGAAAACTCCTTCAGAGTGCAAGCCGGTGCAGATCATTCCTGTCTTTCCCACCTGGTTTTAGATTCTTGACAGTCTCTGTTGCACCTCGGTCAGCCCTTGCCACCCCCAGCTGTGCAGTAGGTTTCCTGCTTCTGGTATGTTTGAAAAAGAACTGTTATTAGGCTTTTATCCTGTTTGTGAATTGCTCTTAAAACAAATAAACCAACCAAACCGCTTTTTACTATATGATTTTAAACCTTAAGGCTTCATCTGTATCAATCTGATTTTACCCGAGGATAATATATGAGATTATTGACTGCGTGGAGAACACCCAGCCTCCATAAAGCGCAGGTGACTCCTGCAGATGCTCAGCTCTGCAGCCCGTTAAAGGATGTGCTGCCGCTGACGCCGGCTGTGGTGGTGTGCTCTCTTTTAATGACGTTTGTCCTAAAGCGAATTGCAGCTCGTGGCCAGCCCGGGCGGCCGTGCGGTGGCCAGGATGGAGAGGCAGAGCTTTCCTCGCAGGAGGGTCCGGGGCGGGGGGGTCGTAAATCTATTGCTGAACTTTTGACCCTCTTTGACAGGATCAACTGAGGGGCTATCCAAGCATTTCAGCGGACAAATAAATAATGCTAAGTAGATCACTTTGGGCCAGAGGTTGTGTAAAGACCTTAATGGGGAAACTGCAGTTAAAGAGATTAAGCTAACCTCAGCGATGTATTCCCTGAAGAAGCGTGATGCTAAATTACTCCTATAGGAAATCACAGCGGCAGCTCTGCAGGCAGCAGCGCCGACAGGGGCAGGGCTGAAGCGAATATTTCACAGCCCAGGGACGCGGCAGAGATGTGTGCTGGCACAGACAATCCTTGCCAGCGTCGGGGTCGTTGGGTTTGGCGTCGGCGCCCAGCGCGCCCGTAGGGCTGAGCCTGGTGTGCAGGGGTGCCTCACGCTGTGCAGGAGCAGCGTCGTGGGGCTGCGGGGCTGGAAGTACCACGGCCAAAATGCAGTTACAGCAGAATGTGGTTATGTCACTCAAATAATGCTTGCCTGATAAAAATTAGTTGTGGAAAAAACTACTACTGTAAAACTTTCTAAGGAAGTGTTATATTTCCACATGGTGGGTAGGGTGCCATCAGAGGCAGCTAAATAAACCCCAGCAACACATGGGCTGCAATAGTTTTTTCTTTTTTTCTTTTTTTTTTTAAATGGGGAATATTAAGTATGGCATTGACTGTGTTAGGCAAGTTTTCTTGTATCCTAACTTTCATTCACTAAAAACTTAGAGGCATTTGTTGCGTGGCATTATTGTGGGTTGCTCTGTGTCTTGATGCTAGTGGTGGCTGAAGTGTAACTTGCTGAACACCGAAACCAGCTACATCCCAAGCATCTCTGGTGAAAGGTGATATCCCCAGTGCACCCTGTTTGGAAATGAGGTTGTCATGAGAGGGGACCTGCTGCCTGTGTCCTGGCAGGAGACAAAGCTGAGAGGCAAGTGCTTATAGCTCTGAGCAGTAGGAATCACTGGAAGCATCCAATTTGTTCTTCACTGGGCATTTAATAGCTCCTTGATGATGATGGCTTTTAGTTACCGCTGGATTTGCATTAACAGGCCACTTTTTAAAAGCTCCAGATCCTCAGTGGACTTGCAGTTAAGGTGCTCTGGTCTAGTATTGCCAACAATGAGTGTTAAAATTTAGGTAAGACCCCTCAAAAAAAAAAAACAAACCCAAACCCCACCACACTTAAAATAAATAAGAAGTTTGGAAGATTTTTGAGATCTCGCAGGTGTCATTGGAGCCATTCCTGGTATGAGTGCTGCCAACATATTTCTTACAGAGTTGAGGTTTTCATCTCAGCTCATGACTCTCAGGAAATAAAAGGATATGATGAGATTCATAATAAAATTGTACAAGCTGGCAGTGCCATCCATGAGAAAGTAACACCTTCTCTGAATCTTGGCAGGAGGTTGTGTTTCTTTCCACTGGGTCCTTCCCAGGTAACAAACATTTATTCTCCGTGTTTGCACAGAGCCGGAGATCACACAGCTGCTTTGCTCTGGGGTCTGTCCCAGCTTGTGGCATGCATTTATTTTTCTTACTCATTTTCATCTGACTAACGTGGGACCCATATGACCTCTGGGCACATTTACAGGTTTGAAAATAATGTTGTATCGCAAAAATAACAAACCAAAGTGAGTCTAGAAAAGCAATAAAAAGAAAAGAAGGGCTTCGTAGAACACCATCTGAATCAAGCCTGCGCTCAGCTCCCTGTATGGGCTGGTGGATGCACAGCAGCGCTCTGCCTCCGGAGCTGCAGTGCCAGCTACAGCTCCCCGGGAAGAGCCATAGTAAAATAATTGTATTTTTAAGTAAATTCTCCATGAAAAACTAAATTTCAGAGGGTGTTTTCTCACAGAGTAGAACTGTCCTTGTATCTCTTGCTTGGACCCAAAATACACAGTAGCGTGTCCCATGGAGAGGTGCTGTCCTGGAGGTACAGCTCTGTCCCCGTCACCCTGATTTCCTTGGGACTCCCTGTCTGAATGGGATTGACGGCGTCCGTGTGCTTATCCATCGGTGCCAGGCGAAGTCACCTCCTATGGCACGAGATCAGGTCACGCCTGTGCTCCCCTTCCTTTGGGTTGGAGTTCCCGTCACCTGCAGACGAAGGCAGCTTGCTGGCGTTCATTTGACAGCACGCCTTTGTTGCCAGCGTTGGTAGGAATTTGGGCAGTTTCCTCTGAGGGATTTTTCTTTCTTTATTTTTTTTAATCTGGTGAGTAGAGTTGTTTCTGTCCTCAGCATGCTACGTGAGACAAGTTTGAGTTGGGATTTGGCAAAGTGGGGCTTTAGGGGTCCTTTTTGAAGTAGAGGTCCTTGATTTTAGTTGTGCTTGTAGGCAACCATCGCTAATGTAAGTCAGTGCAAGTTACATAAAAACGGGTCCGTCTCAGATGAAGGAAAAGCAATTAATCACATTTTTCTGCCTCTCCCAATTTCCCAACTTGGCTACACAGGGTTTGCAGTTCCCAGGTTTTCAAGCGAACACCGCGTTGTGGATGCAAGGCACTGCAAGCTGAGAGTGATCTTGGCTCACCTCGGCTTCGTGCTCATTTCATGCAGGAGAGGGTGAGAATTAGCCACAGCCACTGATTTGTTTAATAGGCTGCTTCTATTAGCCAAAGAATAACAAAAATTAAATAATTACAAAAGAGCAAAAGGATGATTAAGACAACTGCACGAGAGTATGTTCCTTTCAAATTAGGACTTGAAAATGATACCCACCACTCCGCGTGTGCACATCACTCAATACAGGTTTGATCAATTTTGGGGGGCACAGAGGGTGATGAATGGATGCACCCAGGTCTGGAACAGCCTGGGAGGCTTGTCATACACCGGGAGTTAGACCAAAGCGAAAAGAGAGGAAGCGTTTCTGACCAAAGGGAAATATTAAAATGTCTGTTTCTGCTGTAAATCTACCTGGAATGATGGGGCTGATTGTTTTGAAGTGCATTCTGTAGCGAAACAATAATGAGAAGAGGGAGAGCACATTACTTATCTGCTCTACCTGGCTGGTGTATAAGTGGCAAACGTCTAATTGAAAAAATGTCCTGATGGGAAAATTTCTAATAAATTTGTTTGCACCCTCATAGCCTGGAGGAGAGGCAAAAAAATCCAATCAGCAGTGGGGAAGTTCCAAAGTTTCCATTGCATTTCGAGTCTTGATTTTCAGGCTCACTGCTCAGACTGGCAATCAGAGGCACAGTAATTTTGAAGGCAGGATTCATTACAGTTATTATGAAGGCATCAAGGGCAAAAGGAAATGTGGAGCGGAGGTAGGGGAATAGTAGAAAGCTGTAAAAAAAACCTACATTCTGACAAACAGAATGTTATAGAGAACGCAGAGTGCTTGTCTGGCCCTGAACCTCCCCAGTGAAAGATACTTTTTGTTTTCTGAATGTAGATTTCCAGGTGGCTTTTGTTTTCTGGAGAAGAGCTGTTTCAAACAGGTCTTAGTCTAGATCTGCAAAATACAGCGCTGGAGGGGGACAGAGGTGAGGTGTGTGTTTGCAAGGATAGGAGGATGGATGGATGTGCATCATCTGTACATTTAAATCTCTCAGAGGGGCAAAGCTTTTACTTAGGAAAGAGCTCTTCTTTTCCTGATGTGGAAGTAAATATTTCTGCAGTGCAAATTCCTGACTGGTTCCAGGGATGGACAGAACTATCATCCCACTGGAATATTTTATCTCTCTTCAGCGCTGCTTGCTGGAAAGCTCTTGGGCAGCTCACCTGAAGCATCTCAGTGTGCAGTCTTGAGATGCAATAGCTTTTAAGCGTCCCGCGGTGCCACGCAGCGTGTCTGACACAAAGCTCTGGCACTGCAGATCAGACCACCGGCAAGGGCCCTACATCCACGCGGTGCGCAGCCTTGGGGTGTCTGCTCAGGCCAGGACCCACCTGATGGTTTTCTGGTGGGGTGGTCCCAAAAAGAGCTTGGGAGGGGGACCTCAGGACCATAATTTTGCCTGTTCCAAAAAGATTGACTCCCCCAAACCATGCTGCTGCCCATGCCAAGTCAGAGACCGGTTCCTCCTGCAGAGCCTGGGTCCCGCTGCCGCAGGGCTGAGCATCTCCACCAAACTCTGTCACCTCTTCTGCAAATTCAACCTTCTCCGCTGGGGTTGGTCGGGTTGGCAGAGGGTATTTAGGCTGTAGAGCTGATTGAGTCTCCGTGCCTGGAAGCACGGCAGCTCCAGCTAGAGCTGTGTTAGCAGGAGCTGGCTATGCCAGCGATCATTTTACAGGTGGAGGGAAATTCGGTTTAGAGTGGATAGCACCCGGCTGGCTTCTGGGAGAGCTGCTTATCCCAGCAAGCCCGTAGGGCTGCCGATGCTCGCTGCATCCCGCGGCTCCTGCCTCGCTGACGGGTTTAACGAAATCCTGCATTTGCGCAGGGATCCCCTTCCGCCCTGCTGCGGCTGCTATCGGTATTAGTTAATGAGTGTCACAATACCCGCTCCAATTTTGCTGCTTTTAATTGGTTTGCTCTGCTATCCCAGAGGATAGTTTGGCAATTAGAGGGTGTCTGACGCTGAGCAGAGCTGTGTTACCCCCACTTGGCTTTACTAACTCTGCTGACTTTAATAGCTAATCCTGTAGCACTCTGAGAAATGGAAGAGTAATTAATAGTCTACACTGAAAATCTTCACCTGGTTTTATTTAGATTTCTCTTTTATTGTTGTTAATACGACCCATTTCTGTTAAGGCATAACTGGTGTCAGCTTCGTATCAGAGAGCGAGAGGACGTGCAAGGGGTGAACAATCTTCAATTTATCATCTGGCTTGTAAGGGCAAGAGGGTTGGCTCTTCCCCTTGTTAAGTATATGGTGTCATTCACAGCTGGTTCCTTCATCCTTGTCTCGGGAGTGTTTTACGGCACAGCCCATTTTATTGCCATAATTAATTTGTGAACTTAGCCTTGAGAACTGCCCCAGCCATACTTCGAGCCGGAGACAATCCTGGAGGGCTTTTTGCCTTCGTATGGAATTGGAGCAAGTGAAAAGCTCCCGTTGTAGCTAATTAATGAGAAGAGTTTTGCAGTTCTCCATGGGAGTTTTATAGCCTAATAAGTGGATTAGCAGCTCGGAACTGGGTGAAGGGGGCAGGCGTGTTTGCAGGAGCCACGGGGGCACAGGCGAATGCACTGTGCTCAGGCTGCCCTGCCTCTCGCCCAGCCATGAAGGCAGAGTCCTGGCAGAGCAGGCAGGGGAAGGGGAGATGGGGGGAAATGCGCCTTCTGGCAGCCAGAGTTTGCAAGCAACAGCAAACTGTCAGGATGGGGAATCAGGCTTTGCGTAGAGACCCCCTCGTGTATGGTCCAGAGTGGCTTTCTGCATTGCTGCTGTAGGTTTGCTTTGGCGGTTATAAAGAGTATGTAGGTGTCTGGAAGAGGATTGAATGGGACCTGCCTGTCTTGGAAATTTCCATCGATGGAAGTTGGCTTTTTAAAGCTGATTGATGGACTCATGGGAATTTTAGCAAGAACTTCATTTAGGTGATCTTTGCTGCTGGATACTTCTGTGGTTTTGCACACGTTTGGCTTATTTGTTTGAATTGCAGTGATTCATTCATTATTTTGCTGAAAAAAAAACCATAAACGTGCTATGGTATCATGTCCCATTGCAATAACTGTGATGTATGTGTGCTCATACATGCTCAAAAGTTTTAAAGGAGCAGCTCAGGATTTTCTTCTGGGAATTTCGGCTCTTTACGTGAAGAGCCAGGAAAATATTTGGGATACACATGACCCTGGTGTGCAGATGGCATTTCACTAACTCTAACTGTCTTTTGTCTTTCCAGTTTGATGGGGAGAACATGTACATGGGAATGAACGACAACGCCCAGGAGTTTCTATCGGCAAATCAGGTGAGCGTCAGTTTGCTTGGGTGGGCAGTGTGGTGAGGTTTTCTAGGGGACTTAGGCTATGCCCAAGCTCAAATTCTAGGAGTTCTCTGTGAATCTGCACTCCTGGGACATCAGGAGGGTCCACGGAGGAGGTCAGAGCTGTCAGCCCGGCTGCTGCCAAGAAGCAGAGGTGGATGCACTCGGTACGGGAGGAGGGATGCGCTTGCATGCTGGTGCTGCTGCGTATCGCCAGAGCCCGGCTTAGCCACGGCTCTCCAACGAGGCTGAAAAGCTTTGCCTCAGCATCCTTCACTCAAAATGAAGATGCAATTGGTGTTTCTGGACGCAATGAGGTTTCCAAGTATTGTGTGTCGTTCAGGTGTCTCCTTCCCTCACGTAGAGTATTTCCTGTAGCTAAATAGATTAACGGTTAGCCAGCTCGGGGAGAAAAAGGAATCAAAAGTTTCCTGTTTTGGAGCTATAAACCCACACGTGGAGGACCAGAATAGAAGTGCTCACGTCTCGCAGGTGCCTGAGCCTTCAGGGCTCTCTCTGGGCTTGGATACACACAAAACAGACATGTCCATTCAGTGGAGCCCTAAACGGATATAAAGTTAAGCCCATGCTTAGGTCCTGCTGGGAGGTGAAGACTTCAGCACGTGCTTACCTGTCCTCCTGACCAGGAGATGAGAGATGGTCCCATCTGCGTCCCGCTGCGGTGGCCCGGCATGACTAGAGCGTGCTGGGGACTTGGTGCATCTTTGAAGTGCCTGATGCTGCACGCTCGGGGCGAAGCATCTCATCACATCTAGCTGCCTTGTGAGGGAGAGTGCAAGTACATTGCAAATATTTTTCAGCATCCCATTTTTGAGCTGTGTTGGGCCGTTCCGTTGTAGGGCCCTGTTGACCGCAGCCACGTGCATTGTGGGCTCTGCAGGGTTACATCATGTGAAGGTGATGCGTTGCAAAATTTAAAAGGCAGGGCCGCAATGATTTCCATCCAGCCCAAGATGCTGTCGGCTTCCTATTGCCCTGGACTTGGTGTGTGTGGCCTGGGGCGAGGTTACGGTGTGCTCCTGCTGCTGGGGTTTGGTACTTGCCGCGACATCGCTATGAATTACAAGGCTAGTGGGTCATCCATGGTGTATCTAACGCAGATAACAGCAGTGATTAAAATATATGCATATTAAACTGAAAACAGGATGAAAAACTGTTGTTTGCCTTCTTAGAGTGCGGCAGTGCATTGGCTCGTTGCTCGGGAGAGTTGTTCCTGCTCTGGCCTTTGGAGACGGCATGCAAAGCCACCGCCGCCGAGGCGTGGGGAGAGGGCTGTTCTCGTGTGAGAAGGCTTTCCAGAGGGTGGGGAAGGAACCGCAAACTTTGTGCTATCTAGTGATTCAGCAGAAACAAATATGTAGTCGATCAACAACGGTGTGTCGTTGATCATTAGAGCCAGGAATTGCCAGAGGTTGAGTAAATGCAGAAAGGAACGGGGTGACCTCACGCTGCCCTGGCCGGGGGTCAGCCCCGTCCCCTGCCCCGTGCTCCCCAGGGCTGTGCGGAGCCTACGAGCAAGCAGTGGATGCTAACAGGGACAGTTGTCTTAGATGCTCTGCCTTGAAAAACTCCCAAGGGACAACTATTTCACAGCCTCATCGGGAAGGGCTGGCAGCGCCAGCTCAGTGGCCAGCCGCATTCCCTGGCCACGATGTGCCTGTGGGATCGGGCTGGGCTGGGGCTGAACCACCGCCAACATGAACCATTTGTGTTTCCTCCTCTACATCAACAGAAATCACCTTGCAGCCCCTGTCGCATCCCGCTTGCCCCACGGGTGGGCAGCTGGAGGGAAATCAGAAGTGATGCTGCGGGGTGGGAATGGTTTGCAGCACGACAATTGAGGAGGAGGAGGGCTGACTTCCGAATAAGAATAGAGGCTATCGTGGTGGAGGAATCATGTCCTGTTTGGACCTGGGAGAAGGATAAACCAAACCAGCTTAGATCCCTGTAACCTGGGAAATAGAATTTTACTCTTCATTTGTTCTCTATTTACTTGTTGACCTTTATTTCCCATTTTGAAATAGCAGTTAAAGATGAAAAGGGAGGAAGTATCTTTCTCTTGGCAGAGAGTGGGCAGGAGGCAGGTACCCCCTGTTACAGGGATGGGTTTGTGCACAGGGGCCATGCTCCTGCTTTATCTCCCGGAGCAACTCTGTTGGGAGTGGGGACTGACATGGAAAATAAATGGGGAAGTTTGTCTCATCTTGTGTCTCCAGTTCCCCTCCTTGTGCTGCTATACTTGGGACAGTCAGAGAGGAGCTGGGAGTGGGACCAAGCGGTGCAAGGGCACGGGGTGGCACCCGGCACTCTGCCAGGCTGGGTGCCCCCATGGGATGCTGCAATGACCCCCCATAACCTCACCCGGGGCAGCAGGAGAGGAGCAGGGAGGGAGCACGAGGATCCCAGTTCATGCCCTGCAAGGACGTTAGTGGTGGTTCACACCCAACGTGAGCTTTGGCCGAGGAGGACGGGGCACAGCCTTCCTCCCTCACCCTCATTAGTTCATCGTCTCCCTTTCCTGCACATCAGCGCTTGTTTACCAGAGAGCACTTTATAGCACCAGTCATGACTTTATTACTAATAACACAACTCTTCTATTTAAATGGGGGTTCCAGATGTTTTTTTATTGTTTGCTAAACCTGCTGTAACCTGAACGAGTACATTAAACAGCAGGAGCGTGGTTTCACAATCTCGCTTGAGAGGCTGCTAAATCACTGGCCCCGAGACGCCTGTGCAGCACACGCAGGATATCGCTCAGCCCTTGGGATCCTTGGGGACAAAGACAAATCATACAGACTAATTACTGAAGCCATCAAATTGTAATAGATGGGCCTAGTGGGTTGGTTTTTTTCCCCCGTTTTTGTCTTAAACTGGTTGCACTGGGCACCATTAGGCATCTGCAGCTCTCAGCAGCAGACACAGCTTCACGTTGAGCCCAGCTCAGGCGCAGGGGCTGGGACATCCAGCATTAACGGTGGTAAATCTTAGCTTCACGTTGCCTGTTTTAGGGCACGCTTGCTTATTTACCCTAGTTTTACGGTACACAGTGAGCTCCCCTGGTACCAGCACGCTTGTGATGGCCTGGAGTGAGACTGTCACGATGAAATCCCCCGGACCTGCACGAGGGCTTCCAGTCCCTCCGTGCTTCGAGATGTGTGGGAAGGGCTGGGAGAGCAAGAAATTCATCTGTGTGTGCGGCCTCATTTCAGCTGGAAAATTTTTAGGGGTCCACAAATGGAGGAAGTTCAATAGTCTTTGTTATAGGAAATTCTGTATTGCCTTGCAATTTTTCTTTCGAAATACCTAGAAGGAGTTAGGTGGAAAGCAGAATTCAGTTTATCACGTCTCCCCCTGCCCTGGTTTAAACCCAGTGGGGTTTAAATGGCTCCTGCCTGTCAGTGCAATGCTTTACACTTTCTGCCCAGAGATCCAGCAACTGCTTAAGCTCTTGAGTCATCCTTTCCCATCACACAGATAAGATTATTCTCATTTTACAACTGGAGCTACAGAGACAGTGCGGTCAGGGCAGCTCCTGTGCTGAGCAGTCCTTGGACAGCATCGCGATCCTGCAGCACCCTGACATCAGCCTTATCTCAGCCCCTTGTATGGCTTTGGATCCTAAGGAGATTCTGCAATATCTCATGGCAAGAGTCTGGTAAAGCCAGCACCGGGGTCCACTTGCCTCTCCTTCATCATTCCCTACTCTGCAGAGCTGCTAACTTGGGGGGGGCGGGGGAGGAACTTCAAAAAAACCCAAACAAAACACAGTCTGAAACATCTGAAAGGCAGCTGATCCGCTCCTTCCCCTCATCTTGCTCGATGGGATTGCTTATGTGCTATCGGCTGCATTTCTTATCATCCCAAAGGGGGTTGGTTTCAGCTGAGAACGAAATGCAGAAATCCAGGAGCCTAAAACGTAATGAGAGCGCTGACAGATCCAGACTCATGCCGGCACAGCCTGCTTGGGGAAAATAATTCCTCTTGTTCCATCAAATAGGAGGGACATTTGACCCCAGAAGTGAGTCAAATGTGAAATGTAATTCAACCCCCAACAGGGGCCAGAGTATAAATGCAACTTGACATCTGATCGAACCATTGCGGACATTTGACCCCCGAGATGAGTGAGGTATCTGTTGTGTTTCATGAAGTCGGCAGAGCATCATTCCTCACCCCTGTCAATTTTCTTTCTTGCTCCCCCCCCACCCCAAGACAAGGAATTACATAATACAAAAATCCCAAGGAATGGACAGTTTACCAACCACATGATCGACTCTGAAAGATGAGTAAAAGTGCAATGGTGCTGTTAAAAGAAATAAAAACGCCCACAAAATCAGTAAGAAAAGGCGTTTATTAAGGTCTTTATGATAGGGAGAGTAACCCCAGGAAAGGCAAAGGTTGGGAAATTCCTCCTGTAGCTGGACAGGAATGAGGTTGGTTTTGTTTGGCGTCGAGACTTTTGCACTTGCAGGAAGAGTCCACAGGTGCTTGATAAACTGAATTAACTACGCCTGGGAATACCCTGCCAGAAGGTATCGTTATCCCACGTTCCCGGTGAATAAACGCAGGAAATACCTTGCCAGGGAGCTGGGGATGATGTGATGCAGGGTGTGGGAACAGCCAGGCCCTGGCACGGGTTTGGGAACAATTGTCCCTCGGCTTGTTGGGAGCAGGGATGTGACTCTGTGCCTGGTCCATGGAGGGACATTATGGAAAGCCTTAGGGGAGCGTTTGCCACATTTCTCCCCTCTCCATGGCACGTCTCTGGCTGCTGGCAGGGCGGTGGGCAGCTTCGAAGGACGAAAGAGCTGATTACTTACCACAGGGCATTTTTGATCCTGCGCTCTGCCTAATCCCGGGAGCTTTCAGTGCACGGCTTATTCCAGCTGAGCAACATGCCTGTTGCTGTACCAACAACTTAATTTGTGTGACTCCTCGTGCAAATGCTGTTACACACCAGTATAGTTTATTCAGGCCAGGGAGATGCATTGGCATAAGCAACTCTTTGCTTGTGTAACTGAGAGCACAGATAGGACCGCACTGCTTTAACTGTGAGTGTTGAAAATCTGATAGTTAAACTGACAGAAAGTTATTTGCACACCATTTCCTCCTCCTAATGCTGTTCTTATATGATGCTCTTGCTGGCACACTCATGCTGCCCATCTGTGTATCAAAAACATCAGGTCTTGGCTGCCAGGAACCACGTCTGTCCTGTTGACATGCATGGGGGCTGCAGGTTTGCACAGCAGCATTGAAAAAGCATAATTTCACCCAGGGCTTTAGTTTGGGCTGTGTGCGTTAGGACGAGACTGGGTAGCTCATGGATGGAGCTGCTCACATTTATACTGCTGAGAAAGTAGATCGGTGGGCATAGACATGTTTGTATGTGGCAGCATGTGCATAAAAGAGAAGGTGGGCTTTTCTCTGGCTGTGTGCAGATCGGCAGGAGCTCAGCTGAGTGCGGGGGTTGTACCGATGCACCAAGGGAAATGGAGTTAAGAGAGATTATATTTGTCATGTGCACACACACAGGTACAGCATCGGTCTTCAAATGTGTTCCTATATAAATGTTAGTGTGGGGTTATACCTGCCTGCCCCTCTCCGCACGCATGAAATCCATCTGCGTATGTATCCGTGTGCTTGCATGTGTATAAATCAACATTTATCTACTGTATCTATTGCCCTTTATCTGTTTATCTCCATACATCTTCAAGCTCGGGTCTGTATTAGCCATAATAGATACAGTAAGTCGCTGATCTGGTGGGTCAAATGGTCAGGGCTTTTTGATCAGCCGTCAGGATACATTACCACCAGGGCCTCCGGTGGGGCTTGAATTACAACTTACATTTGACTCATTTCTGGGGTCAAAACGTCCCTCTTATTTGATCGAATGACAGAAATTGTATAATTTGTATATATCCCTGAGCCATATGTGCTCTGAGTGCCACTCTAATGTGTTTTATAAAGGCACAGCTGTCTTGGTGACTTATTTAAAATGGGATTTTGAAGTAGTGTTCTTGCCATTTAATGTCCTCATTCAGGGTTACACAAGGTTTATCAAATAATAAATAACGTTTAGAACATTCATTTTAGCATAACAATGGGTTTGCTAGTTATAAGGAACTGGACGGTACAATAAAGCTGTGTTTGGTAAATAAGCAATAATGTAGAAAGCAAGTGATAGCATAATTAGAAATTAATGATGGTGCGGGAAGCTACAGTTACCTTCCTCACATTCTGCTAACACTCCAGACTAGACAGAGCTCATCTTGGCAGCCTCTGCTATAAAATATGCCATCAAACCTTGTCATAATACTGGCAGACGCATTGTCCTCCCACCTCTTGGGCCTCCCACCAATCTCGACTGAATTGCAGCAAAATGTCAACAGTTGATAAAATAAACCTGGGTCTGGGGCGGATCCACGCCGTGCGAGTGCGGGGGATCCCCTTCCCCGCTGGGGACCGCGGAGCCAGAACGCCACCACTGCAGTCCTGAAGTGGCCGTGGAGCCCCAGGCAGCGTGAGGGCAGTTCGGTGCTGCTGATGAAGACGCGGGTCATCCTCCCCTCGTCCTTGCTCCTTCCTCCCTAGTAGGAAGCTGTAAAACAGGACCAATATGGATTTTGGTTTTCCCTCCATCAGTGGCTTTGCTAGAGATGCTCTGTCGCCGGCAGTGAAGCGACAGCATGCAATTGCTCGCGCGTAACTTGTTCTCATGTTGGTTGGTCCCTGACCTACCAGGGCGTGTGAATATGGAGGAGTTTCCATCAGTTTGTTTGTCCCTGAAGCTCATAAGGTGCAGCAGGTTGTTCATGGTCACCACAGCCACTGTCTGAGACCTGGGTTTGCTCCAGAAGAAAGGCTGGAAGAAACCAGGAGACCATACACGTGACTGAGCGATACCTTAGGGTGATCCTTCTCTTGAGTCTTGTCATAGTAAAGACTGCACAGCAGAGTGGTGGAGGAAAAGTTAGAGCCCCCCATGAGGTTATTCCTCGTGCAATTTCCACTCAAGTCCCCTAATGAACTTTTGTGTTCCTAAGGAGTCTGATCAGTCTTTGCATATGAAGAAACTTGTGTTTGTTTTAACTTTGAGGAGACATGTCTCGGGGTCTTCATAATCTATTGATTTTGGGTCTTGACTGGCTAGATCTATTGATCACAGGAACAGACGATAGTCAGAGGATGGTCAGCGTTAGAGAAAATCACTGCTATAAGTAGTATATACATATTTAGAAGGCCCCTAGTGAAGAGAAGTGAGAGCTTTATACGGACGCAAAGCTGAAAGAGAGGATTAAACAGAGTTTGGCAGGGCAGCGGAAGCTGAGAGTGCATGCTGCAGCGGGCACCCATGCTAAGGTACAGATTTTGCTCTTTCCCTGCTGTTCTTTGAGTAATACTGTATAATTTCATATGTTGTGCTAGAGAATAAAAAATAGAGGGAAGACATTGATAGATACTAAAAGCCTTTCTCAGCAGACGATTCAGGAAGAATCTCATGTACTATTTTAGAATGAACAATAGAGTGTTGCATGTCATTTATTATAATCAGCAGCTAATGGAAACCCTTCCAGGCAGGGTTTTGGAGGTGAGCACAACTACAGTTGATGATCCAGGCTTGTGAATTTTGCATGAACTCCTATGTGACAGTGAAATTTTTGAAAGGTGCAGTCAGGAAGCGATTTCTATAACTTAGCCATAGCAAGAGAAGCTCCTCTTGCTGGTGGAGGGTCGGCTGTAGTGCTTAAATAAAATAATAATAAAAATATCCCTTGGTGGTACAAGCAGAACGAACATCATCTTGAACCCTTGGTCTCAAAGGACTCCTAAGTTGTTAACAATAGGGTGTTTGAAAAACAGCCGCCAAGCATCACAGAGTGAAAAGCTAATGTAACTGAGCAGTTCCTAGACCAAAATGGATAGTCTGTGTTTCTATTGCATTTACTCTGGGGGAAAAAAAAGAAATAGCATCTTGTACAGTTGAAGATATCTGTCAGGTAACACAGAGCGCCTTGTAGGGACGGAAAACTCTGAAATTGTCATGGTGGTTGAATTTAATGCGTAGACATTTCATCAAGGAACTGAGGTTCCTGAATAGATTTAGGTTTAGGGGCAAAGGCAGGAGGGAGGAGGAGATCCTCGGGTGCCTCGGAGCAGTGGTCGGAAAGCAGAGAAATAGGATGCACTGTGGCTGGCAGCCCGAGGGCTGGGCGCAGCGTCCACCACTCCTCTAAGGTCTTCCAGGTGACCACAGCCAGCTATGCCCTTGGGTCAGTCCGAGCAGTAATCTTTCCTTCTCTTTCCCAGGTCTTTCCCAGGTTTTCTGGGATCTGAATCAGCTCAGAGATTGTTTTTGACCCAATGGTAAAGAGCATCTGTATTAAGCAGCACGCCTGACTGTAGCCCTCAGTCTGCGAGGTGCGTGATCAAAATGTGCATGAGGACCTTCAAACAGAGCTCTGGTTTCTTTTGCAGTGAAGAAGTCCATAAGCAGCGAAACACTTCAAAAAATAGTAATAATAAAAACCCAATCAATACAGGAGAGTGGTCCAGGGCTGGAGGCAGCACAGCTCCAGCCTGCAGTCCAGCTGCCCGGGGCGCTGGGGAGGTGGTGCGTACCCGGGGGCTGGCGGAGAGAGGGCGGCAGCAGGACGATGGGTATCCCACTGAGAAACAGCGTTTGCTGCTGCTGCTGCATCTTGATCCAAGGTTTTACGTACAGAAAATACTGATACCAAGATGAGTTCTGATAGAGGGTTGGACGTGGGTGTTTCTTGGCGCTGAAACGCCATGATGCCCACCAGTGGGGCTGAAGGAAATGTGGACCCGAGAGTCCAGAAATGCTCCCTGTGTGCTGGAGGGTGAAGGAGATGGAGTAACTGGGGCTGCTTCAGAGCACCGTGGGGCACAGCTGAGGTCCAGTCAGACTAAACAACACTGAAGGGGATCTGCTAGTGTGCATGGTGACTCCTGTGGCATGAGGATGCATGGGCTGGCTGTCCAGCAATGCTGATGAGCTCGTAAAGCCAACGGCTCATAAAATAGCAACAAAATATAGAGGAAGGTAGTGTGCAGTATCCTTTAGCCAACAAAGTGTCACTTTATCAAAGATTTCTCGCTGTGCTCAACACTGCTTTAAAGGGACTGCACATGGTGTACGCAGAGCTGCTGCCTTTGATGGTCAGCATGGCCCAGGGCAGGGTGGAGACCTACACGTGGGGGAACCTGGGGCAGCTCTGGAGGGAGCAGGTCACCTTTGAAGCATAGGTATCACGTTAATACGGTGCTAATGTGTGCTTTAAACCCCCTGATGGTGACCCTCTGGTCAGCTACCGCTGCTCCTGGGAGGGTGCTGGGTTGTCCTGGAGTGGTGGCTCTCACTTCAGACAAAGGTAATGCCGGAGCTTTTATGCACAAGCTGTTTCTGCCTTCAGATCCTCCGGCTTCTCGCACTGTGCTAATTCCTCGCCACTTGTCTCCCGAATTACCCGCTGTGACACAGTGTGATTGGGAGCCAGGTCTTTACATGCTAACAATTGATGCTGAGCTCTGATAATGCGATAACATTACTGTCGGTTAGCTGTGATGAGCAAGATTTTCTACTGCGTCCTGTTGGGGGGTTTGGTTTTGGCTCCTGCAGAGGTTGGTTTGCTTCTGTAATGGACCTCTAGGGAGTGGCTTTGGAAAATTGTGTTTATTTGTGGAAATGTAGCACCATGGGCCGCAGGAATATGAAAAAACCCTAGCCTGTTGCTCTTGGGATTTCCTTTCCCAGCTGATTGATTACTTCTCTTCTCATCTGAGCCCCAGCCTGAGCCGGTGTTTGGGTCTGCCATCACAACAGAGTGATTAACTGGGGAGTCACTTCCAGCAGGAAAGCGTTATTTTCCACTTCAGAGTTGGGACGAAGGCCTGTGCAGAAAGGAAGACCCCTCCGTAGCCTTGGCTGGCTGCAGAATGAGCCCTTTGCTCCATGTCGGCTCTGGGGCTGCCCTGGGCACGTGCGGGGTTGGGCTCCACTCCAGCCCCACGATGGCCTGACCCACTCAGCGGAGCATCTCAGGACTCTGCAGGTGCTGGAGGAGGATGAGGGTTATGTATCCCGAGTGCAACTATCCAGCTCCTTATGCTCGGAGTCAGGCGTTCACTCCAGCCTCTACTCGCTTATGCGGTTGGGCAGAGCAGTGGACCCAAACTGGTGTCCACCAGTGCTCTGGCAGCTTGCCTGTGAGCGTGAAATGGTACCCAACCCCTCACTGCTCTAACAAAGTGGTGGGAGCTCATGGGGAGCCAACCCATGAGAATGGGCTGGGTTGGTGCCCGCACGCAACAGGTCGGTTGCGTTAGCTCTTCTGCCTCTGCTCCAGGATTTGTTCAGTAGACCCCTGGGCATCCCCCTTCTTGAAGCCTGAGTGCCTCAGAGTGGGTGCCGCTGGCAGGTACCTGGGCAGGGGAGTGTGGGTGCCAGGGGTAACCCGGGCAGGGGAGCATGTGTTGTGGGTACCCAGGAGGGGAGCATGCACCATGGGTGCCCGGGAGAGGGGAGTGTGCTGATGCAGGTAACCAGGGAGAAGGCGAGCGTGCGATGTGGGTACCACGGGTGGGGAGCGTGCATTGCAGTTACCCAGGGAGGGGAGCATGCATGCCACCAGGCTTGTGTGGTTCTGCTCCTTTGGGGAAGGCTTAGATCTTTCCCGATCGGGTGATGCACCAGGCCAGGCTGGTCAGAGCTACGATGGGAACCAAAAATCAGAGATAGTTAGGGATGCGCTAGTCTTTTGCAGGGAGGTATGCTCTGGTACTGGACCCAGCTGAAGGACCGCTATCGCAGCAGTCTCAGCTCCTGCCAGTGGGGTAAAAGGTGGCAAAGCTGACCCAGAGCTCTGCGTTTGGCCTGTGCACCCATCACCCATATCGCGGTTCTGCCGAGGACCGTGCTGGGTCTCGCTCGTTGGTGACACCGCTTTCATGATCAGCAGCCTCTGAGCAAGCCTGAATTAAATTTATCTCAAACTAGGAAATCCATCAGCAGCCATCAAAAGTGGCTGAACTGATGCTGTATAGCTCAGGTCTATACATCTGTGTACACTGTAAAGGGCAAAATATGACTTGGCTTTTATTACTTTAATTAAAACATGAGTGAAGAGTATGAGATTCATATTAAATTGTATTTTCCTGGCTGCTGTGTGAAGGAGCTAACTGATCTGATTACCATGAAGATTACAAACTATCAAAGTGAAAAAGAGCTTTTTGCAAGTATTTCATATTAAACCTTCAAACATAACACTTTAAGAATAATTATAGTTGTATTACTGGAAAATGATTCATGAATTCTGAATAAATATAAGACCCTTAAAGGGAAATGTTCCAAGACCACAGTTTTCGTTCCAATCTGATGAAATTTAGTATCATTTTGCAGCTGTAGAATAAAATGAAAAAAAATATGTACATAGACTGTATTGAGTATATGTCAGACTAAACTAATGAGATTTTTTTCATCAACTCTAAGCACGCACACAGACAAATGGAATAGCCATTCTCATTTTCTGTAATAGAAAGCACCGAAAGAGAAGGCAGAAAGGATCTTACTACTCACAAGTCTTTATTCTACCCTTGATTGTTAAATAATATATTTTAAGTTCTCATATCTCGACTGCAGAATGTTTGAACTGACATTAATGGGTATATAAGAGAAAAGAGCAAGCTTAAGAAAAAAAAAAGTGAGGAAGGGCTAGGATTGGGAATTTTATTAGTATTCCCAGTGGGCTGTAATAAAGATACTTTTCACACAATACAGTGAATGTTTACAGCAGACAATTTAGTTTCCTTCCAACAATTATGAGAGAAATTGAATCTCAGGAAATGTTAGTTTTCTCTAAAATTAGACATAACAATAAAGATATCCCTGAAAGTTTATTAAGGAGGGGAAGGGGGGGGGAGGGGGCGGGAAAGCCATCAGTCTCTGGAAGACAATTTAGCAAATTTATTTTAAGAATTCCAGATGACTTCTAAACAAAACCAGACACCTCCGTGGCGCTGAGGGCTCGTGCTCCCCACACCGGGCTCAAAGCCGGGGGCTGCTTTTCTCTCGAGGAGCTTTTTTTCCCAGGCTTCAGCAATTCCTAGGGCATTTTGGAAGAAAATACCCAGAAGGTGCTTGTTTCCACCCCAGAGCCGGCTGGAGGAGGATGCCCGTCACTTCTGCAAGCAGATGGGGCACAAGGTAGTAGCAGGTCGTGCTCTTCTGCATGCAGGTCAGGATGTTACAAGCCTGGGAGCCCACGCTGATATCAAAAGGAAGATGTGTGGTCCTCACCTGCCCACCCCTCATCCCAGGGCAGGTTTCCCTGAACTGAACACATGAAAGGGAAACATCATTATTTACATCAAAAGCAGCAAAGCTGGAGGAGCCCCATTTCATAAAATCAGCAGGATGTTTGCTCATCCGAGTGTTAGAAAGTTGAAAGCTGTGTATTTTTGCATGAATATTTGCATGCCTTCTTGCAGGTGTAGTTAACATTGATGCTTGTGCAAATGCGATGTTTCGTCCACCCCCCTGCACAAGCGCAGAGCTCTGCGTGCAGCCGCGTGTGGGTTTGCACGCACAAAGGACTACTTAGCAAAACACCGTGAGCTCAGGCCTGTAAGTTTTTCCCAAGAAAATTGGTCATGAAATGTCAAGAGAGGAGCTGCGGGGAAGGGATGGAAATTATTGGGCACTTGAATGCAGCTCCAGGAATGAATTTATCATGCTCACACAGAGATGCTGGGGATCAAAAAAGGAAAGCCACTCTGAAATGCAGAAAACTCTGAAGCTCTTTGAGCAGCTCGTGCTATGGTGTTTAATTTTTGAAACACTGCGATTTGAACATGCAGTGTAGTTGTTCTACTTGCCCTGGTTTCCAGACTTCTGCATCGAGGATTGCGGCAAAGTCCGTGTTAGAGACACCTACTCTCTTCTGCTTGTGTCTTTTTTCTTTTGTCCATGCAATCCTTGATTGCTGACTTCTGCCTCACTCTGTTCCAGTCTGGAAAGAGATTCTTGTTATATGATGTCAAGAATAGGAGTGGGAGCAGAAACGGTGAAAGCTGATGCAGCTTAGCTTGCAGCCAAGCTTCTCTAGTAGTCTTCCTTGAAAGGATCTGTCCTGTTTCGATCATATTTGGGGCTAGACTGGGATGATGCTTTTTGGTAACGCCAAGTAGGACTCTTGAGGGACCCGGTTTGGTACCAGTATTAGCAATAGAAGCACTCGGCTCTGAGTTGTCACAGGTTTGTGGAAATATCTAGGCTTTGTGTGGGCTTGGATTTGAAAGATGGCAGCTGAAGCCCTTGAGTACACTGGGCAAATGTGAATTTTACCATGGGGTTGATGTTTTGGCTTTGTTACCTGCAGCCCTGTTGTGCTCAGGGCCTCCCTCGCCTCTCCATAAGTATCTGTCTCTCCTTTTGACTCTTCCACTTCTGCCCATTTCCCTTGGAACAATTCAGGTTCTACCTGGCATATTATAAACTAGTAAAAATAATAGAAAAAACTCTCCAGCTGCTTAATGAATGAAGTGTTTCAGTTGGTTTGGCCTCCAGATAGCTGGGGCTGGTTTTCTTTGGATGCAGCTGCTAATGGAGTGCCTCCCGCCTCATGCCTCGCGTGTTGGGTTGGGTCCCTTGTGGTCATGCGATGAAGGTTGTGCTGGTGTTGATGTGAGCCCTCCTGCACCTTCATCTCCTCTGCAAAGCTCTTCCCCGTGTCAACAAATGCTGTCCATTGCCTCTAGAGCTGCCAGTGCCTACAACGGTCCTTTCTCACTGCCAGCGTTGGAGGTGATCGCTGCTACAGGCTCCTGGCTGTGAGCAGCGGATTGGCGTCCCGGCTGTCCTTCTAGATGGAGAGTTATTACTTTAGGGAAACATTGCTATTTTGATTGTTAATTTGGTGGTTTTCCTTTTTGCCTTCCTCCTGAAAGGATGATACCTACAGTACCTATTAATTGTGTCCAGGTTGCTTAATGCTTTAGAAGTTATTCGATGAGTATCTGTGATTTAGGACATAGATGAGTCCCTCACAGCAACGTGTGTGTTCCTGCCTTTTTTTAGATACCATACATAAGCCTGTTTTTATTAAAGAAAAAAAATTGTTAAAATTGTTAAAGATAAAATCTGTTTGTTTCCCAAAATTCACATATTGGAGGCTTAAGGCTGAGATTTTCACACCTACACTGGGGATTTGGATACTTGGCCATACACCATGTTACAGTTCTCACAATTTTGTCATGAGTCTCTTGGTGCTTCGTGCTTTCCCTAACAGCCCGGCACCTTTGTGCTCTTGTGACCTGACAGCTTCTGCTTTGGAGAGTAAAAGAATAAAATTCTTGCACTCATGGTTGTGGAGGAAGGCTTGTAATTGTGGCGCTCAGAAGCTCAGTAAATGCAAAGGAGGTAGAGAGAGATCCCGGGTGATTATCTTGACATCTCATGGACTGGGAGGACGGCACGTTGATGAGTTTTGCGTATTTAGGGTCTGCAAGGAGTGAGACATCCCAATCGCATAGGTAATCTGTCATATCTCCTTTGACCAACCAAAACTAGGTCATGCTTAGCTGCAGACATTGCCTGCCCTGGCTTTGGAGGCAGCGTCCGCCCAAATCCAGTCATTGAGATTGAAATTGGGTAGATGCTCTTGCCGTCTCATCTCAGGGTTTACTTTGGCAAAGCTGACTCAGAGGTATCTGGCTTTGGCACTTCTCCCGCATGCTGGAGCCAGATTCTGGGGCTGAGGGTCTTCGGGATAATGTGGGAGGCTGATTTATTGCGTTGGTGATTTCAGTTAATTTCCTTTTCCCATTTCGGCAACTTCCTGGCAGTCTGAAATGTTTTGCAGTGGATGGACGGGTAAAGGATTTCAAGCTGCTCTTGGGGATAAAGAGGAGAGAGGGGAGGGAAGAAGGTGGCATTTTACAAAGCATTGATATGTTCTTAATTTTAATAAAATAAAAAAAAAAAGGTAAGCAGCACCTTAGCTTCTAAGGTGACAGGCGCTTAAGAAACACTGAATAAATACATAAAACATATTTGCTGAAGGCATTTGTCATTGGAAGTTTAAACATTAAACATGCCTGCTTCGTCTGATACCGTAATAAAGCAGGGATGTTCAAAGAGCCATTAGTGGTGCTCTGACTACAGCTTTACATCTTCACTGTATGTACCAAGGAAGCCGCGTTATATCAGCAATGCCTCAGTGAGTTTTGCCCCCAGAAGGGAAAGTAAGTGAATTCTGGGAGGGATTTCAGTGTGGGCTTGCGCTTTTTGGTAGTGCATTTCCCCTCTCATACTGATCAACGTGGACGTTTTGATATTGTTCCATTGCAAAGTGCTGGGGCAGGTCCACGGGAGGCAGCAGCTCTGCCATTGTCCCGGTATCCCCAGGCTTAATAAAAGCTGGCTCGGGGCCTGATGAGACAAATAAACAGGTTTGTGTATTTAGTTTTTTAAATTACAGGATAAGGAGGAACACAGATACTCAATCCATTAAGAAATAACTAGGTGGGTGATTCACTACCATTTGTGTAAATGGCACTAACTCTGGTCTGCCTGCACAATTTATTAATACTTCACGGGAGGAAGAAAAATTATTTTAATCTCATAATGGATGATGAGCTGTGAAATTGCTTCTGCAGCAGCTGGGCACCCTGGGGGAGGTGCTAGATTGCACCACATTATGCAAGCTCTCCCCACATCTCTGCCTCCCTCGTGCTAATCAGACACGTCAAATCTAGGCGATGGGGAGGGGGGGTGCCACTGCTTCTGTTGGATTTTATTACTTTTTTTTTTTTTTTAATATATGTAGTTTTCTTGTCAATTTGCTTTGGGGACCCAAGTCTGACTTTGGAAGCCTGTGGGCTCAAATCTGAGTGCATTTGTGGTGAGCAATGCTTTGGGCTTCAAAGGTCCTGGCCTGATCCCTGCCGCCACCGGCCACACTGGCCTGGCTCACAACATTAAATAACTAGAAATTTAGCAAACGTACTGGGGCTGACCCAGTTTGTGATTTCATCTGGCTGATACCCTTGCTTTGTAGGCAAGAGTACCAAGAGCTGTTACTGTTGAACAGCAGCTTTGCTCTGCCTTCATACGTTTGGACTGGGAGCATGAGCAGTACTGCCACTCCAAGTGCTGCGAAGTTGTGTTTGTGTACTAAAAGGACAGCCTGGGGTTCAGTACTTCGGTTGCATGTGGGAAGACGGTGCATATGTATAGCGATGAGGGCAAACCAGGTGTAGTGTAGGGCCACTTAGGAAAAAATTGCAGCTCCAGCAAGGGATTTGCAGCGTTTGCTTCTGCAAGCGTGCGGGTAGTGTACTCTCAGTTGTACGTGCGTGTCTCTCGTGCCTGGCAAACACCAGTCCTGGTGGCTGCAGCTGTGCCCTGGTGTGCGAGGACTGCACAGGGCTTCCTTTGAAACTTTGTCTTTGCTGATGAGAGAAAAAACCAAAAAAATCGGGAGCACATCTGGGAGAAAAAAGACTTGATTCAAGATGGGTTGTGTTGCCACTATGGCTTTGCTGGAGGATCTTGCTGCAGACCTCTAGGTAGAGCAGCGTTTGCCACAATACCTGCGGCACAGAGTATGGCTGTGCTGGCCACGTGCAGGGGGCTGGGGCATATCCTTGGAGATGAAACTCTGAAAAAGTTGCTACAAAGCATCCATGCAAAGTGTGGCACAAAGGCTTTCTTTAATCCCTTAACCCCACACCTTCAGTTTTGAGCATGAGGGAAATACTCTCTAAGATGAAAACCGAAAGGGGACAAGTATGGTACAGAGTATAGTTTCCTTCCTGCTCTGGGTCCTTCTGGCTCGACTGAAGCCAGGTTGAATTAATTTCTTAGAGTGCTTTTTACTAATTCTTCCGTGCATTACTGTTTTCAGGCCGCCTTATCTCTTGACCTGCTTACAGTGCATTATACATCATTGTATAATGTACCCTTGGCTCAACACAAAATACCAAACCCGTACAGTCCAACAATGAATTTCTGTAAAGTGCACTGATCTTATTATGCAAGTTCAGTATGCCATGAGACAAAAAAGGCAATTATGTAAAATCTGTACTCCTCAAATAATTCCCAGAAATGCATTATATTCTTGAGTAGAATATTATCATATTCCTTGTATTCGCTTCCAGGTGAGATACTAGGAAAGAAAAGAAAAGATTTGTATTTGTCTGGCCCAGTCGGTCTAATTTTAGATCCCCATTGGCTCCTATCTCCCTGGATGTACAGTCCCTTCAATACATTTTAAAAACAGGCAAAAATCATTATAAACAATTTTAAGGAGGCTGATTGTGAGACAGATGACAGAAGCTACACTTTGCCGACGTGGAGTGGAGCTTGCACATCTCCTAGCTTTCCCTGGAGCACTGCCACGTTTGCTTTGAAAGACTAGGGAAGAAGAGCCACAAAAACAGGCAGTGAAATGAAACAGTTCTCTTGTCAGTGTGGGTAGGTAACTAAAACACAGGTGAAGGTAGGTATTACTACGGGTGATCCAGGAGCAACTACGCATCAAACATGCCTTACAGTCCTGGCCCTGCTTATGAAGATACAACAGAGGGGTTTCAGGCGCTCTGGTTATTGCCGGTGTTTGCATAAGCCAATATTGAATGCTTTTGAAAACGCTGTCAGCAGACTTTGAGCCTTAATATCCCATCTGCTTATTTGGAAGCTGAAGGTCTTTGTTACAGGGACATGGTGTTGCCATACAGGGTTCAGCCTCCAGAGCTGGAGATTGGGGGTCCAGATGTAGCAGCTCTACGTGTGCCGCAATGTGAATACCCCAGCGTGGATCAGGAGAGCATGGGGCAGAGGAAGGTGATGCCTGGACGTGCTCTGTCTCATGAAAATGGCATTTCAGAGAAGTAACAACAGCAAATCTGCAAAGCGGTAGTTTTGGGCATGTTTTGCAAGGAACCTGGAGAACTCCCTGCTGCTAGATGTTGATGTCAAGAGCTTAATAAAGATGCAAGGAGGGGGAAGGACAATAAAACCAGGTGAGGCAGGTGAAAGGGAGGGATGAATTGTTCTGTTCTCTGAGGAGCTTCCATAATTGTTCATTAGAGATTTTTATCCATCCCCCAAAATGCTGGTTAGTATCGGCCAATTTTTAGGTCAGCATGTTGACAAACTGCTGATCTGATTGCTTAAGTGGGTCTTGAGTTCTCGGGAGGACAATATGTGGTCGTGGGTTTCCATTCCTCCCTGCAAGTGGTTTTGAGAGCTTTTCTCTGCGGGATGTACTTGGCGGCATGGGAAGGTGGATCTGGAGGGACAGTTGTCCCAGCAGGTTCAGGTGGAGCTCTCTTTTGGGACATGCTGTGGCTCTGACAGGGTCCTTCCCTGCACTCTCCTACAAGGCAATTGCTGCCTTGCAATGAAAGGCGAAAAGGCTGAGATATCTGAGGTGGATTACATTTTTCTTCCTCTTTATTCCTGGGGGTAACTACTTGCAAAACTCATTTTTGTCTGTGTCACTGGGGAGTTAGAGGTCTGTCTCTCTCTCTCTTCCCTCAGAAGGATAAACACAGCATTACTAATCCTTTATATACCATTGCATGCTGCACTGCAGCTTCCATGCATGTATATGTGCCTTTATGGTAACTGTAACCTTTTCTTGAACCAGAGATTTTCCTGAACAAGAGGCCTTTGGGATCTGTGTGGGCTTTCCTGGATACATTTTTAATAAACACAATAATTTGACTGCAAGCCCATTACCTATCCCCTGTTTGTTCTATGGGATAGTCATTTCCATGCCTGCAAAAAACACTAACTCACAGGGCAATCAAAGGAAGAATGACAACCAGGACAAAATTGGTATGTGTTGTGATAAACCAGTCCATCTTCGGCGTTATGCACTGTAGCTTTATATATTGCCTGTAAATAATGGCCTCAAAAAGATATTAAATCTTTAGAAAAAATCAAGCCTAATTGTAACTATATTTTTGTTTTCCATTTTGGTTTATGTACAGTATATGACTTTTGCAGAGACATTTTTATTCCAGGAAAATGACAGGCCAACAAGAAGCCATAATTGCACTGATTTTTAGAAGTGCCTGCATTACTACAGATCTGATGTACTGCAAGACATGAATCAGAAAAATTCTATTAAAAAATCTCTTGAATGGCTGACACAGGAGTATTATCCACGATGATTAATTTGACTTGGTCATTATGAACACAGACAAGTCTGACAAAATTGCATTTCATTCCCCACTGAATTCATAAAATCACTATACACATAATAAGAAGTTATAGTTCTCTGCTATCCACTATTCTTGACAGGATTCCAGTTCTGGATAAGATACTGATTAAAAAAAAAAAAAAGTGGAGGGAGAGAGGGAGTTGGGAGCGTTTTTAAAAGCCTACAATAGGGCTGATTTCTTTTGCTCTAAGTTGTTCATAGAACTCCATTATTTTTAGCTTTTTTGGGTGAAGTGGTGATGCAGGTCAGCTGCAGCTTGGACAATATAAAAACTGACTGTAAGCTTTTGTTTACGTTGAAGGACATGCAGCAGAATCACGTGCACGTGTTTCACATCATGAATCCCAAGAAGCCCTGTTGGGCTGTACTGAAGGGCACGGGGCAGGGACCGTCACCGCTGTTGCCTCTGTTCAGCCACAGCCACAAGCGAGTCCTTACCCAGATTGAATCTCGGGGACTGTCCATCATACAGATGATTATTAATAACTGGTGCCCCGTTCTTCATTTCCCACCCACATAAGCAAGGTACCAATGGACAGGTTGAGGCCAGAGAGTCCCAAGAATGTTGTTTCTGGCTTCGGTAGCATGTCAAATAACAAAAAACGCCCAGAACTTTTCTGGTGAGTAGCAGAACTGGGTGCATGCCTCCCAAAACTTTATCGTTCTGAGTGAACTGAGATTTTCTGTTCCCTCTGAATATTGCTGGCTGGTTCCCTTCACAGTCCCCATCCTGCTGAGCACCACGGCACCACATCACAGCCGTCCCTTTGCTGCTGTAGCAACTGGCCAAAGAGATCAAAGATGATTAGGGCAAGCAAGAATGTTTAGGACCCTGGTATCTCCTTTCTGTGCACATGTGGTTTTATGAAACTTGTAGAAAAGAGACCTTTTTTGCGCTGTTAAATTTGGTTGAAACGATCTGGCAGGCTCAACTTTCGGAAGACCCATGGCTCTGGGACTGCATGGGATTTGTGTCTGTAGGAAATGGGACAAAGTCAACTCATGTAAAGTTAAAAGGTAAACATCCAGCTCCATTCAAAGGCGAAGCCATCCAGTAGCACTGCGGTTGAGCCTGGAGGCTGGCTTTCTGCTGCGGGTTGTCGTAGCGTGCAGAGTCTGCAACAGAGCAGTGCCTGCACGATAGGAGGAAATGGTGAGAAATGGGGAATGTGGAGGCGGGTGCTTGCTCTTGGGGTGAACCAACATTTATTTGGGATTTAAAGACCCACTGCTACAGGTATGGAAGAGGAGCACAGAGGTATGCAGAGCCCAGCCTTCCCGCAGGTTGCCTGCTGCTCTGCTGTGCTCCCAACCTCCCCGGTGTGGCTGCCTGTTACTGAATATTGTGCAGACCCTTCCAATGCACATTTATGTTCATGCAAGAACTCGTTTTTCCCTTTTCAACCGCATTCCCGTAGTCAAAAACCTGAGCATGTGAAAATTAATGTAGAAGGGGCTGGGAACACTTCAAAGACAATTTGTAGATTGTATGTGACTGACTGTTAATAAATACTTCTTTACAGTATTTATCCAACTCTACCCAAGTAATTCATTGGCCCTGCTATTCACACGCTGGATCTCCGTGTGCGAAGATGAGGCAAATCAATTTCCATTCCTAAGACCCAGAGCTGCTGACGCGGAAAATCAGCGCTACTTCACTTCTTGGCACGGGGCTTTGGGAATCACAGGTGCGAGCGCAGCCCTCCGGCATCCTCCCGCCGAGAAGCGGTGCCGAAGGGGTCCGCAGCCCCCCGGGTCACCCCGCAGCGAGCACCAGGCCATTTCCCTTGCTGGCCCCAGAGCATTTCTCTGGAGTTTGCAGTGTCCAAGTGACTTCCACCTTCTCCTGCCACCTGAACTAACGTTTCTGTCCCTGTGGCTTCAGTGCTTTGCGCCGAGCAGAAAACCTCTGTGGTTCGTGTGCTGGAGAAACATGTCAAAATCCCCTTCTTGCAAATATGATTGTGCCTGTGCCGAGTAACGTGTGTGGCGGGAGAGGAGTTCGGAGGCTTTTAAGGAAACGCAGGGTAGCTTGCCTTTATTCAGCTTCGATTTTCACTTTTTCATTGTGTTTGGACTCTTTTCCTCTTTATGTGGCACAGGATCTTCTCTCAAGCTGGCGCGCCCTGCAGCTTGTGTGAACACTGGCGCATGGTGAATCCTTTTATATGTGTGTAAGAGAAACCGGGAAAGTCTCTGTATGACAAAGCAATGTGCTTACCTGGCTTCTGACCCGATCTGATGCATCATCCAGCTTTGGTACAACCGAGATACCCCACAAACCACCTGGCTGTTTTTCTGCAGCCCCTTCCCCAACCTGCACTAGTAGAGCTTGCGGTGCCGGTGGGAGAGAAGCGTTCTCCCTGGGGACACAGCCCTCGGGCCCCAGGTCCTGCTGCCGTCCCCGTGTCTGGCTGGGCTCGGGTGGGAGTGGGGGCATTGCCATTGCTGCTCGTGGGATGGCGTGGGCACCCCGTAATCTCCATGTCCTCCCTGCTCTTTATGCACAGCGGGAGCTCAAGGTGTAGCCCTTGGTCATACCTCTCAGCCTCACAAATAGCGGTGTTTTCCTCACTTTGCAGACTTGCCAGGCTGGTTTTGGTCTGCTTAGACCCATCGAATCTCTGCAGTGCCTAGAGGGTCACATTCCTACAGCAGTAAGCTCTTGCGTTAGCTGCAGGAAAAACCTGGTTAGGAGATGAGGGATGGTACAGAGTCCATGGTGTTTTGTGTCATCTGGATGATTAGGGTGGGATGGATCACGCCAGCCTACGTATTTCCTTGTACCTTACCAAGAATAAATGTTCTCTCTTAGGCTCATATTTACTGTTGAATGTTATTTGACAGGGCAAATATTTACCTGCAATAATACTGCAAATCTCTATCCTTCTCACTGTGAATAATATCTCTCTGAATCAATGCTTGGCTGCAACTCCTGGATCCTTGCGGATAATCACACAGAACATGACTCAGTGGAGAATTGGGGTCACTGGACATTTGCCATGCTGCCGAGGAGAACGGTTTCCCAGGTCCTTGGTCAAGTCACGTCCTCTATGATTAATACCAACGTGCAGTGGAGGGATGGCGCTGGCCGGCTGTTGAGTGTTTTGTAAAGAAGGACAGCGCTTTCCTCACCTTCCAAGAGGGGAAAGGCAGGAGAAAGCTAAAGGCTTAATTTGTAGACATGCTCACCACTTGTAGCTCCCTCCTGAGTCACCTGCACGGAGAATTCGTAGTGTCTTTTAAAACATGGCTGTGGTTATGGCTTTGGCTGAATCACAGCTGCTCCCTCAAGAGCTGCACTGCATTAAGACGTCTGCACATCACTTAGTCTCGGATCAGCTGGACATATGGAGCCACCTGACCACTGCGCAGGGGTGGGTGGCTGGATCCAAACCGGCCTCCTCTTTGCTGTGGTTGCTGGGAACGCTCCCCTGGGCTCGGGCCCACGGTTAGGCAGGGTAGTTTTGTTACTGGGTGGTTGGTGGGAGCTTGCCAGGGCTTGGCTTTATTGGCAGTTCAAGAGGAGGTACAGCATAGGAGTAAAAGATGAAGCAGCACCAACATTGAGTGTGGTTTTGAGTCCGATGGCAGAGGGCGTGCAGGGTCGCCGTGCCCATCAGGCCATCTCACAGTGCAGAGGTGAGGGACACCCAGGGCACGTTGATAACCCACGGATGCGCTCCGTGTTTGCAGCAGAGATGAGGCGCTTGCCATCTGACAGACCAGTCCGCAAAGCCGCCTCCTGCCTGAGAGCCTTCTCCTGCGCTGGGCTCTGCGTGCTGCAAGGCAGAGAAATGTCTGGGCTCAGTATACGTGAGCTAGAAGAAGTGGAAATCTGGCCCAATGCTTTGAATAGATCAAAGCTGTCTTTGATCTATCTTTGACGCCTGGGAACAGGCGTCTCCATTCCCATCCCTGCACACCCTGTCAGTCTCAGGTGTGCTGGTGATCGGGTGCAAACACATCCAGGGGTGTTGTAAAAAAGCTGAGTGATGTGGCCTGGCTTTCTCAAAGCAGGCAAGAAGGCTTCGTGGCTGAAGCTCTCACTACCTGCCCTGCGGCCTGGTCCCAGGGCAGCCCCCTGAGCCACCACACGTCCAGCCCACACGGCTGCAAGGCAGCTCTGGCTCCAGCACTGCTTGCCTGACCTTCCCCCAGCGTTGCCTGGTGCAGCCTGCTGATAAGAGCAGAAGAAAAGTGGGATTGTTTCGCTCCCGCCCTGGAGCAGCAGCAGAAGCGTGTTCCTTTGTTGCGGGCATTTGCGCTGTGTTACAGCAACGGTAGATACTTGCCGTGAAAACGCTTGGCGCTTTTGCCAGCTTGCTCATCGCTGGATGCTGACAGTCCAGGGTGAGAGCTCCTCGCTTCTCTCCTTGACCCACAGTAACTTTCAGATGCAGCTTAAGGGCATGTAGAGAAGATGTCCACAACTGGATGAGCTTGTAATTTCGGTGCTTATCCACCCATATAAAAGAAGATCCAGTTTTACTGTTAAAACTCAGGCTTCCCATGCCTGGGACACTGGAGACAGACAGGGACCAGCTCATTCCCCTGTAAAGCTCTTGTTCTCCACCCGTTCTCTTGATTCAGCTTCATGTCCATATGGGACACCCTTTAACTGCAACTCCTGCTTCTTCTGCACCCACAAACATGCACTGCAGAACCACCTGGGCCCCGGTCGGCACAGCTTTGCTCAGAGTCTGCATGGTGCTGTTGCTTGAGCATGCACGCAAGAGGCAGGGACTCGTGTCCTCCCTCTTCATCCTCAAATAGCTCTGCTTCCCCTGGTTGGCCAGGGCCATCCTGCAGGGCTCTGCTGCGTCACCCTCTGTTCTCCATCATCCTGCCCCCAGGGACTTGCTCCTGCCAGCTCCTTAACCCTTTTCCAGCCCCACCGCTTCCCTGTCCTCCCTCTCAGCCTTCTCCTGCTGCGCAAGCTGTTGTGTCCTTCCCCACTAGCCTCATGTGGGTCACCTGCAGATCCTGGGGGGTTTGGGTGCCTCCTATCCACCTCTGTCTCTGTCTCCCTCTCCTGAAAAGTATCAGGGAGTACGGGAAGCCTGGGAGATCTTGGCAGATCGTCCCCATGGCGGGGAGCAGCATTGGCAGGAGGCCACGCTGGGGGGTCTCCAAGACCCACTGGTGCTTTGGGAGCACAGGTTGTGCCTTCTGTGCCACTGCAGCTCTGGCAATGGGACCTTGCTGTGCAAGTCCCCCCGTGCTCTTGCAAGGGGTTCAGCAATTCTGACTTTCCTCTCAAATGAATGCAAATAGCGTGTCCCTAGCCCTGTGCTTGTGAGCTAGGAGGGAGCAGCCGGTGATGTGGTTGGGTACCTGTTCTGACTCCTCTTGGTCCTGGGTGTCACCTTGCTGGGAACCAGAGCCTTTCTCGCCATTACAGACCCCTCCATGTTTTCCCGTGCCAAAGGCACGGATCTAGGGAGCCATGGCCCAGCAAGGCATGATGAATGGGTGGCGGGGAAGCTGTGTGGCATGAGCACAGCAAGATATATGCATCTCTTCATGTCCCCACATCACCTCCCCTCCACCCCTCTGTCCTCTGACCCTGAATCTGCAGGTGGACAGAGGCGGTGCAGGGTTCCCTCTTCAAACTTGGATTTCAAGAAGGAAAAATTGTTTTTAAATATGATTTTGCTGCCGTTGGATGTTGGTTGTACCTGCTGCAATGCCATCCTGTGGCACTGCTGTGCAATCATAGGGCATAGCCCCGGTGCTGTGCTCAGGGCAGTTTGGTCCATGCCTGGTTCCTGGCCCTGCAGCACAGCCCCTATAGCTGGGGCAGAGATGCAGGGGGGTCTGAGGGCAAGGAGGGAGGCAGAGGAGAGGCCCTGTCCCCTCTCTGAGAGTGCTTGGCTCACTCCTGTTGCTCCATCCCGCTGCAGGCAGAAGCAGGGCTTTGCCACTGCAGGCAGCACCCATCTGCCCTGCAGTGTGGGCCGAGAGAGGGTTTGCAAGAAGAGGCTTGTTGTTTCAGCTGATTTCAGTGTTTTAATTTGAAGGGGAATAATGTGTAATCACAACAACTGTCATCTGTTTGACAGTGGAAAATCCTAGATCTTCCGTGCTTTTTTGTGTACTGTAATGGGCAGCCTTTTAGCAGAGCGAGCTTCTCTGCGCTCGCGTTTGGAGTCCTGGTGGGATGAATGGGTTCAGACCAGCTCACTAATCTAATTTGTAATGTATCCTTATAACGTATAATTGGCTGTTTAATTTAATTCAAATTAACATAAGAATAGAAAATACAATCTGCAGCGTAGCCCATATGGTGGTAGAAAGGAGTGCTGGGTGTTACTGGCAGAGGGTTTGAGGCGACGGCTTTTGTGCACGCGGCGTGAGACCACCCTTCGTGAGGATGGAGACGTCACCTCGGACGTGCCAATAGGCACCGTGTGTGACAATAAATCACCCCCCTTTCCCACCCTTCCGAGTGTCTATCGGTCTCATCTCCCTTCCTTATCTTTCTAGCAATCTATTTAAAATATATATAGAATAAACGTGGCTTGCTTTGGAAAATTGTTC
Source organism: Gymnogyps californianus (assembly GCF_018139145.2). NCBI lineage: Eukaryota > Metazoa > Chordata > Aves > Accipitriformes > Cathartidae > Gymnogyps > Gymnogyps californianus. The sequence continues at coordinate 2,935,168 of NC_059487.1, read as the reverse complement.
GTAGCGATAGGGTGTAAAAGCTGGCAGGCGCCGAGTCTGATTATGTTGATTGGATATTGTCTAATCTGATTTTGATTGTGTACAGCTTTGATTGTAATTTTGATATGTCTGCACAATACTGTAGCTATTCGGAAAGCTTTGTGTTTTAAACAGGTCTTTTTTTTTTTTTTTTTCCCCCTGGGTGGAATAGAACAGAGGCAGAAACGTGCAGGGGGGTGAGCAGGGCGACAGGGCTTTCGCGCTGCTTACAAAACCGCCTCAAAGCCCTTCGGTGAGCTGCTCTGCAGCAACACAAGGAACTCGTAGTTTTGAAGAGAGCTTTAGGAAACTTTGAGTGGGTTTTACATAATTTAGTTAAGTACAGCAAAGCTACTTGCTTATATACCTACTACCAAAATAAACCAGTTGGAGGAACAAGTTTGCTGTGCAATGATTTATTTAAATCCCTTTCTGTAAAGCATGGAGCGAAATCCTCTTAAATAACTGGGAAAGAATCGGTGTACCTCGAAGAGCGTAGCCCAAACGGAAACCTAACTACTAGACATATTAAATGGGATCTATCTGTCTGCCGTTGCGTACATCCTCTCAGCCCCCTGCCTTCCCTGTATAATACCACTGCTAGACAGAAGCTGGCTGGAAAAATAGCTGGGCTTGAATTTCCCCCGAACAATAACTGTTGGTACAGAGCTATCTCAGCCCGGGCTCCGTCTTGTATTTCTTGCATGCTCGTATTTCCCTACAGCCAGTGGGAATCTCAGGCGAACATGAAGGGTCGGGTGGGATGTGCAGTACCTGCTCTTTTCTCTGTCTTTTTTTGCAACAGGATGAGGGGAGAAGGTGGAGGTTCAGCTTAGCAGAGGATGAGCCGCTTCCAGCCCCGGTTTTGGGGTGAGGCAGGAGTGACCCCCTGCTCTGACACCCCGTAGGGACACATCTCTCCCAGGCAGTGCCGGAGCGCTCCCACTGGGAGCCCTTCCACCTATCCACAGATGCCTCCTTGCTCCCCCCCGCCTCTTCCACTGACTTCTGTATTCCGGTTAAATATGGGGTTTATTTTATTTTATTAAGGGTTTTCTCCCTGCAGTCTGGGGTGATGAAGAGCATGAATCCGAGTGTGAGCTCTGGGGCAATGGATTAATAAAGCCTACAGTGCTTAACTGGTTTTGCACACATCTGGGGTTTTGCTCTTAAATCAAGTATTAAGTCAAAATCCAACCATGAAACTAGGTGATCTGGGAAATTTAGCTTAAAATCCATGTGTATAATACTATGGCTAATCAGAATTTCATATGCTATAATAATATGTGAAACAGTAGATGTTTAGAATAAGTCTCCTCTGCCAGAGACTCATTCTATTCTGTGGTGATAATTAATAATTTTGGATAGATTCATACTCACATTATGAAGCAAATGTGGTTTTGTCTGAAGTGAAAACGATTGCACAGGTGCAATAACATATTCTTTCTCCATATAAATTGGAACGCTTAGAAATAAACAAGCCACCAGAAAACAGGGGAAGCACAAGGAGTACCAGCATCTCTGCGTGTTCATGGTCACCTCGAGGGAGCATTGGTAGGGAGGTGAGGGAACGCTTGTCCAAATGAAATTTGGATGAGGCTATAAGGAAGGACAAATCTCCATGTGTGGTGGAGTCATGCAGGCTTTCTTTAAAGGATTTTTTAAAAAGTGATGGCTCTGTGTTTCCAAATCTTCCTCCCTGGTTGTAGCTTCTGTGCTAGAGTTTGTGAGGAATCAACGGGAATTTTGTTCCCAAGTACTAGTTGTTTCTGCGGAGCTAATTCTCATAAAAACTCTTGAAAATACAAACTGTAGATACTGTAAGAGCTGAGCTGGGTGCCCGGAGAGGGACTTTGACTTAAAAATGCAGCAGCTGGTTGGGAAACGGCCGTGCTCTTTCATGGCTGTGGGCTCTGCGAGCATAGCTCGCCTCGCTGCGATCTGGGCCTGGAGGTTTCTGCTGGGGTTTTGGCGAGCTAAAGATGTGCTAGAGGGATGCAGCATCGTGGGAGAGGGGAGCAGTGGGGATGCCCCAGGTGGATCTGAGGTGTGCGAGGACCCGTGGTGTCCCTGACGGACGGTGCAGCGCTGCCACACTCGCTGCCTGGCTCCTACCTAGTTACAACCTGCTGGTGTCCGGGACTAGAGATGTCTTTTTTATTAAAACAAAACTTTTTTGACTGGAATGTGCTTTTATATTTCTTACACAAATAATTGCTTTTCTTTGCTGAAGCAACAAGGCAGTGACACGTTGCAAAATGTCTTTTTCATGTTTTAGACGTATAACGGTCAGAATGAGAATAACGAAGACTATGAGATCCCTCCCATAACGCCTCCTAATCTCCCCGACCCTTCCCTCCTGCACTTGGTGGACCACGAAACTGGATATCACTCCCTGTGCCACAGCCTCCCTCCGAACAGTCTGATACCAGCGTACCCCTACCAGAACATGGACCTGCCAGCCATCATGGTCTCCAACATGTTGAGTCAGGATGGACATCTTCTCTCCAGCCAGCTGCCCACGGTCAGTGACTTTCCCCTTTTACTGTCTTTCATTAAAGCTGCTCTGTATTTCGAGTTATGAGTCAATTGGACGTAGAAGGATGTTAACGACAAGACGTTTGCACTGGGGGTTGGGAAGAGCTGGTGACACAGCCCAGCCTCGCTGCGCTGCTGCCCACCAAGGTCGGGGTGCGGTGGCAGACGCTGCGGTCACCTGCGTGGCCGTGCTCGTGGTGGCAATTTTATGTTTCCAGTTTAGTGTCTTCCTGAGCCTTATTAACCACTCAAGGGCAAAGGGGAAGGTTGTTTTCCTCCGTGTATGTAACATCCTCGCTGAACTGAGCAAAGTGCATGTCCTCCATCCCCCATGTGAAGGTGACCAGCCAAAGGCCCTCGTTCATAGCCCCTACGCCCTGCGTCCTTTGTCCTGCTGGGAAAAGCCCCCAGTGCATCACCCCTGTGTCCTGCTGCCGGGGTGGCCCCAGTGGCATCAGCAGGAGGAGCATGGATGCTCCATGGAGGGAAAGCTGTCCTACTGATTGCAAGGGGAACAAGATCCCTCCTTGCACTTGCAAACTCAGATTGCCTCTTGGCTCACGCCGTGGCAAGAAGATACCTTGCGAAGTTTCAAATGACTCTTCTGTAGGAATAAAAAAGGCAGGGATAATGAAGTAAAGTGCAGCTCTGGGAAGAAACTTCAGGGCTAATTAGACCTTATGACTCTTCTGTATCAGCAGCACCGAGGAAAGGTTGTGACTTGATTTTGACAGTGGTATTGAATTAATACTGTTGCTGTTTAATAATATTTTCCTCTTTAGCAGATTTAGCCCTATGGTTAGTTTTCTACATTGTTTCTCTCTAAGTTCATTGATTTGCATGGGTGCCGTTGGACAGCATCAATATCAAACAGAGTTAATTTTACTTAAATAGCATGCCTGCGAGTCTGCCACTGCGCTAGCTGGAGAACATTTGGTGTTGATTGCTTGAATAGATAACGGTCTGAGAGGTAGCGGTATTTAAATATTTAAATGGGATATTATCTCTTAGTCTAGGAAAATCCCAAGGCTTTCTGAAGTCTTGATGCGTCTCCAAGTTTCATTGTTAGTGTGTTCAAGAAAAATATCATGTTCTGCCCATCAATATTGAACACAGGCATATTTCTATGGAATTAAATATTACTTAGGCCTCTGTATTAGCTTTTAGGTTCTTAGGTGATTAAAACATTCATTTCTGAGACAAAAGGAGTCAATTTCAGATGAAATATTTTCCCCTGGTTTAATTTAAAGTACAGCCCCTTTGCCTGACCCCTATTTTCATAACACGATAATTTTATCCTGTGTTGATTGTCTCATTTTTGAGAGGTGATATTGCACTTATAAATCACTTTCTAAAATATCTAAAGAAACAAGAATAGTGGGATTTATTAAGCAGCTTCTGTACGTCTGAAATAATTTATTTTGGAGTAGTCCTTGGGAAATGTTCTCTTTCTTACTTTATGGTACTGTTTTACAAATGCAGCATCGTGACAATAAATCAGGACTGAGCCAGAGAAGATAAGAAGGGGGCTTAGTGGGCTGTAAACATAGAATAGAGAGATTAAGATTTGTTTGCCCCTTACCACGAAAATAAAAAATCCAGTGAACCCTGAATTTTCCAGCCAATAGTGAATTGAAACTGTTTAATTTTGAGCGGAAACCCTTGGAGCTGTAATACATCTTCAGAGGTCCCAGCAGCAAAGGAAGTAGATCAGGGAGCGAACTGTCTTGCAATTTTAGGTCAAAATTAAATCCTGCCTTACCCTCCCGTCAAAGCCTTTTTTCCATGCCGTCAGACTTCTCCCACTGAAAGGTAACACCTTCTAGCTCCTTTTTTTTTGGATGCCCGAATCAAGTCTCCCCTTACTCCAGCACCAGCCCACGGCGGCAGCGTTCGTCCCATAGCATACGTACAACTCCTGTTAGCGGTAATGGGAGCAGCGCATGCACATGAGAACGCAACAAAAGCCCAGAGACGGAGCAGATTTTTTAACTCATATTGTTAATACCTCCTGCCCACGTGCCCGTCGAGCCGTAGCCCACTCGGCGGTGGCCCCGTGAAGCCAGCCGTGCTTCAGGCATCGCCGTGTGACGGTGCAGGGCGCACGACGTGCTACAACCCTGCCCGAAAGTCAAACCACCTTCGGGTGGGTGTTTGCAGCAGGAAGCCTCCAGACCAAGAAAGGGGCTTGTTTGCTAACACTTCCCAAAAGAGAGGGTTTATTGGCGCACGGGTAGTGATGGGAAGCCAGTCTGGGAGCGAGCCTTGCCTGAGCGCTGCGGAGGAGGCGTGCGGAGGTTTTGTCTTTGTTCCAGGACCGACGTTGCTCATGCAAATGCTGGAGCCGGGAGCCTCTCTCCTTGCTGCTGCTCTTAGCTGTAGTTCGTACTGGTTTTTGCATACGCAGCTGTTTCCTGCCTTGGCTGCCATGTCTTTTGGTTTGAATACAGTGACAAATGACAAGCAATTAAAGGTAAAATGTTTAGACATTGGTCAGACTTTTCCTCTAAAGAAGTAGCTTGAGGCTTGGGATTTTTTTAAGGCATCCTCATGAAAAGATCTCGAGCTGCTGAAAAGGCATGAGCTAGGACTCACTGAGCGCAATGGGGATTGGTATTTTCCTCTACAGCTCAGAAGCGAATAAGGAAAATACAGGTGCGGGTTGCTGTCCCCTTTGGTGTGTCTCTTCTCCTGGGATGTCCCAACATTATCCTTAGATTGAATTAAGCCTCCCAGTGCCTCTGCAAGGGAGGACGCTGCTGCTCCCACTATGCAGATGAATACCAAGTCAGAGCGAGTTTAAATCAGCGCAGAAATTCCCGTGGCAGGATGAAAGCTGGAGAGTGAAGGTGGATTTGCTGCATGCCAGACCCCGCTCCTGGCTCCAGCCCACCCATGGGGTGTCAGGAGCTGGAGCCCCTCGTCTGAGCAAAGCAGCTGTATCCTGATGGGGAAAAACCGAAGCCACTGTCACCTCCTTTTCCCTTCAGCATTGTCATCCAGAGCACCCTCCACACCACCGGCCTCTGCACGCTTTGCTCTGCCCCATGGACCAGGTCTACATTTACCTAATGTGGTTCTTCACTGCTGTTTCTGTCACTTTATTTCCTTATTTATTTTTTTTTTCCGTCAGTTTTTAGAAGTTAAGGGAGTTTTCAAACAGTGAAGGTGGGGTGCAGGGAGCTGGAGAGGAGAGAAGCAGGGATGGATGGACAAGAGTAGGCAAAGAGATGGCAGAAGACGTGACGTTAGGAGGACTGATGGAGCGGGGTGCAGGGAGGCTGGGGAGAAGGCAGGGCTGGCTCGTCTGGGGAAGGCATGTTATTTTTTGGGTTGGTGACAAGAAGCAAACAGAAAATTCTTAATACAGCAGATTATTTTTTTTCTACTGTCCTCTCTTGCTATGGGAAAAGAGGAAGGAAAGAGGAGGGAAAGAGGAGGAATGACAGGAGGGAAAGAAAATAGGAGAGATGTGATTGTCATTGAGAAATGGGAATATTTAGGAAAAAATAATCAAAGAGGAAACAAGATGTTTTCCTTGGAAAGAGAATGACTTTGCCCACTGTGAACATCCCAGCAGTGTTACAGTGTGGACCAGCAGCTGCTGAGCCCTCTGGGGATCCGCAGGGAGACCTGCCGGGCTGGGGCCACACCGGGGCTGGGACCTGGGGACCGCAGGGACATGAGGGAAAGCAGGGGAGGGGGCAGAGAAACGCCGTGAATCAGCGGCGATCGCCGGCGAGGTGGGGTGCCCGCTGGGTTAAGGAGCTGCTGTGAATAAATGAGATTTCAGAAGGGATTTGGCAGAACATATTTGACAGAAACAAAGGGCGATCAAGGTCAGAGCCCAAGAATCTCCAACACAGCGCAAACATATTTCCATAAATATTAGATAGCGGCTGAGCGGGCTGGAGGTATCTCTGCTTATCGGGTGGGACAGTGCCTGGTACCTGGGTGCTGTGCCAGGGTGGAGGGAGCCGGGAGCCCCTGGCTGGGGGGACAGCACTGCCCAGAGCCCGCCACCACCGCTCGGAAACCCCAAAACTTTGTGCTCCTCTAAGCCTGGTCAAAGGACATTGCCATGCTGGGGCATGCCGAAAAATGAGCCTGTTTTCCCATGGCGCGTGTTGTGGGGCTGCAGCTGCCCTGCTCCTTTCCTGCTCTGCCGTGGCTGGGCGAAATTAGGGCAGAGCCGTGTATTTTTGCATGGGGGAAGCATCGTTTTGGACATGTGGCAGCTTTTATGAGCAAACGTTGGCTTTGTAGCAGGTATCTAGAGTTTGATTGGAGGGACTGGCAACTGTCCCTGTGTCTGCATCTGCCTAGGGCTTCGTAAGATGAGAGATCTTTGTGACTATTTTAAAGGCACTGACATTTCCTTGAGCCCAGTGGGATAACTTTTTTCTGCTCATAGCAAGCTGGTGCAAGCGAAAAAAGGCTGCAGCCATAGCCTGGAAGTCCTCCGTTTCAGTTTGTTGAGTGGAAACAGATTATTTGAAAAAGATTAAAACTCTTCAGTGGTGAAAAGCACATTCATGGTGTAAAAATGTCAAATTTCCAGTTACCTGTGGAACCTGTAGAGGGGAGAGTAACAGGTAAATGGGGGTGAATTGTAGTAGCAAGGACGAGTGCAACCCTGAAACTTCTGAAGAGTTAGTCAGTTGACTTTGTAACCCGAATAGCTGTTTCCCAATGCTGTGGGGCTTTGCTGTGGAACAGAGAGGAAAACAGTAAAACAACTCAGCAGTAACCCGCCTGCCTGCCTCCCACGTGAGAAATGGCAAGGAGAAGTAGCCCCTTCCCAGAGCTGGGGTGTGCATGCCCGGGCTGTGGGGATGGCGTAGGGCTCCAAGGAGAAGCATCCTCTCTGGTGCCCATCAGAAGACCTCGAGCGAGGTCGTCCTGCAGGCAGGTTGCAAGACCAGCCCCCTGGCCAGCTGTCTTGGCTCTGCAGGTCTCTCCCCAGCTCCCATCCTTCCTAAGACCGCTGCTCCCCGTCAAACACAGCAGTGTTTCTTATTTCCAGCCTGAGCTGGGAGCAGTGGGAATCGCAGCAGTTTTCTCTGGATAGCCCTGGGTACAGCCCTAGGGAAGCGGTCAAGGTACTCAGCGGTAGGCAACACAGTTGGACGTGGCTGCACAGGGCCGGCGAGCGTTGAAAGTTTTCCAATAGAGGATATAAGAAAGAAACCAATTAGATGTTGACACAAAAGCCAAGTAAGATGTGCCAGGCTTTTATCTAAGTCATTGGAAATGCGTGATCCCAGTAGGCAATACAACTTCTGTGTTGTTGGTAAATACTTCCAATACACAAGTATTTCAATAATTTTGAATGACTGCCTGTTAAAATAAGTTATTTAAAATAACCTATATCCCAATGCAATGTGCATGCAGCAGTGCCCTTTAGAGCAAGTTCCTGCTCATCAGAAGAGCCTTAATAAATAAACAAAGAAGCAAGAGCGGCGGTCGGGCAATGCTCAGCCAGCTCCACCAAACCGCAGGCTGCGGTGTGTCACCAGTAGCAAAAACTTAGCAGAGTCCCCCGTGTTTCAGTGCTGAGTAAGTTTGCACTGGCAATTTTGTGTTGTGTGCTTTAGGTTTTGACTAATTTGGCTTTCTGCTTATTAATGGTTCAGTATTTAAAAACTAAACTCCTGAACATGAGCCCTTGGTGGAAAATAGTAATAATACAACCATACATGAAGGGTTCTATGTATTAAACAGAGCCCTGTTTGCAATTCCCTGCTAGTGTTTTTCTCAGAGGCAATAAATGAAAGAAATATGTCTTTTTAAATTTTATAAAACTCAGAAAAATGGTTTTAAACAGCTTTTCTTCACCTCCTATAATTATTTATTTTCAAACAGTCCTTCAGGGTAATGTTCCGTTTTCTTATTTCACACTCCTTTTTCTCATAAATGAACCATCACTTCAATAAATCATTATGAAAACAGAGACTAACACAAACCCTGAAAGGTTGAAAGATTTATGTAACACATTTATGTTTTCCATTTTCTCATTCTGGTACTCCACTGCTAAAGCTAAGCTAATAAAAGCTGCTATTAATATTTCTTGTTGCCTAGCAACCGCAGAGAGGGAGTAATAGCTTTAGCTAGAAAAATAGATGACCGATAAGGAAAAATTCAATTCTTTTATTATCTCAAGGGAAAATGGGCTTTTACTGGAACATTATGATGTACGAGTGTGAAGTTGAATACAAAGGATATTTTTTCAGTTGTTTTTCTATTTTTAATGAACGTTATTTTACCTTCACAAACTCGTTTAAGGCATTTGCCCCACCTACTTGCGAGCTTAATTTAGCAACACCCACACATGCTTCTGGCTTTAAGTATCTGTTGGCATTTTCATTTGAAAGCCCTCTTCCCTCCGCGCCTCCCCCCGAGCTTTATCGCTCGGTCATAAAATTTCACTCCAGGTCGGAACCTGGGAGACAAGATTCCCAATCAAAGAGTAAATTGTTCTTGTATGTATTTAAAAACATGCTTTCTCAGAGGAAGGGGCACGTATGGATAGTTACTTTCTGAAGTTTTAGCTGTCGTGGCTGAGCTCTCTGTGTTCGGAGAGAGCAGGAATGCTGCTGCCCGTGCTCTCAGAGCAACTGCAGACGCTGGAGATGCAGGTGCAGAGCTGGTGCCTGCCGGCAGAATTGCGGGTCCCTATGGGAATACGGGTCCTCTTCTTCTGTGGGAGAGGTCCTCCCTGAGCTTCCCAGTCATCCGGAACACCGGTACAAGCTCCCGGCAGAGCAGCAGCCCCTCTTTTCACATAGCTGATGCAGATGCTTCTGAGTGGTCCCTGCCAAGTGCTGCTGGGAGAGAACGGGGGTGACGGGAGTCACGCTCGGGTCCCAACTCTGCGAGTGCTCAGACAGCAGCAGAGCTTACGAGGGCTGGGCTGTGCATGAGAAGAGGGAACCTGAGGGACCAAGCTCCTACCAGTATGGCTGTGTGGTTGGTCCTTGGGTTCAGCCATGGGTATCCCATTTCTGAGATATGAGAAAGTAAGGTGTCATGATACACTTTTCACACAACTGAACTGTTGTGATAGCTGAGAAGCAAAGCAGATGTGGGTTTTGCTCAGTCATGCAAGATTTACTTCCCGAACAAGGGAAAGGAAGAAGGCAAGGTGTCACCTTGGCCTGCCAGGCCCGGGAGAGGGTGACCTTCACCTGCCAGGGTGGGATCTTGCATGGGGACCTGCCTTTTTTCCTGAAAACCTCTCAGAGCCGCCTCCCTGCAGGAGAACTGCTCCTCAGCAGCTCAGCTGGGCACGAAGGGAGGCTGCCGGGCCTCTGGTGACCCCCAGCGAGGTGACAGCCCAGCCTTCACCCAGAGTAGCTTCTCCGGAGGCAGATGCAGTCCCAGCTCCCCTTTCACGCTGGTCCATCCCCTGTGGCTCGGGTCAGCCCTCAACAGAGCAACAGCACTTAACAAATTAATTTACTTTGCAATAAGCCAAGTTGCTTTTTCCAGTAGTTTAAAATCCTATTTTTGTCTCATGCTGTGAAGTGTCCTTACTTGAGCATGCCTCCTGCCTGCGTCTCGCCGGCGCTGTGCATGGAGAAGGGCCAGGGAGGAGGGGAGGAGATGGGGAGCCGGCGCTGCTGCTGCGAGAGCGTGTTGCACTCGTAGGGAAATGGCCAAGGGGTTTTTGAGAAGCGATTTTCCAGAAGGCAGGTAGGTACCCAGCCTGGGGAGGAGGACACTGCTCCTGTTCATGTCTTTGCGTATCTCCTCCTTGGTGCTTTATGAAGTGGGTTTTCCCTCTGCAGACAGTCTCCTCCTAACAGCCCGGATCCTCTGAGAAAAGAGGCTTGATTGCAGCCTCCAAATTTTATGGATGGCTGAAGGATCTGGCTGATGGTCAGCACCTCTCAGGCCCAGTTTCCCTTTGGCATATCTGTATGGAGGTGGGCTCTGAGAGCTGCGATACGCACAAAGTGCTTGGTGTTTCCTGGGAGGTAGCAAAGGTCTGCCTGAGCTTTGCAGGCTGCCGCCAGCCGTGCCAGATTCTTGCCTGGAGGGGGATCCTGCCTCGATGGGACAAATTCCACCTGGCACCTCTCAAAGGATGAGTCGCGTGGGATTACTGCATCCTCTAGGAGCTCTCACCCTTAGGACATTTTCTGTGATATCCCCCTATGAATTACTTTTGCTCTATATTATTGCATCTATTATTATTATTATTACTACAGTTACATGCTGTTACAACTGTAATGTCATGTATATTATACATACCTGGGCCAGAGCCACAGGTGCTTGACACGGTGCAAAACCTACAGGGAGGAGATACTCCTACCTTGGAGAACTTACTACCTACAGAGGCAAGACAGAACAATAATATACAGGTGCAAAGTAGTAGCCAGAGGTGCACAGGAGACCTGCTGCCTGTAAAACACAGTGCTCTCGCACCCACATGCCCTGTTCATCACATCCCTGATCTAGATTTCTTTTTCCCTGTCCATCCTTCTTCGTGCTGCAGCCACTGCTACACGCTCATGTCCACCCTTTTCTTTCTGTCCCATAAGAAGGGGATGTAGGAAAGCATTAAAATGTGCTCTTGCCTACAGCACCACATCGTACCGCACCGGAATGGTCTTGCACAGTGGGAGCCAATGTATGTGTGTAAGTCTGGCTGTAGAATTGTCTCTCTTGTCTGTGTCTCTTTTGGTTTTGTGCTGCAAACTGCGTCCTTCTCTCTCCCTACTCATCGCTTGGCCAGAAAGACAGCAGGTCCCATCCCAAGGTGGTGTAACTGCTGCTTTCAATGAAGCAGCATCTCTGTGCCACATGGTGATCCGGTTGCGTTGCACCTTTTAACTATTCCATAGAAATTCATCCTCCTAATCTTTCCTTTCCTCTCCTTGAGTTGGTCACTATCTTTCTGATAAGCCAGTGCCTCCGGGGCAGTCCCACTAGTTAAAGAGTCGCCTTAGCAGCCATAAAATAACCGTGCCATAACGGTGGGGAGGGTGCACGCATTATCCCCAGAACATATGTCAAGTGAGACGGTCCCTCTTATTTGCACTGTGCTGTGCGTTGCCTGCCATTACGCGTTTGCCAAACAATTTGGTTTGCTTTTATAGCAATTTAAAGTATTACCAATTGCATTTAAGTTTGCATTTAAGCAAACTTCTTTGGAGCAATAATCGGCGCTATAAGTACACGGTTTGTGTAACACCAATGAGGAGGCTCGTTGTGAACAGCATGTATGTATTAGTAGTGTAATTAAAATATCAATTACGCCGTGTTGACAGTTTGCCAAATAACTGGCTTTTGCGCACAGTAAACTTAATCACTCCAAAGTCTACTCACAAGACCTGATGCAATCTTGATGCCAAACTAGTACAACATAAAAACAGCATTTGCTAAAGCACAGCTTCGATATTACTTTGCGTAATGGTGCTGCGCTCCATAGCTGGTATCATGTTCTGAAAATTATCTTTTAATGTACAATTTGTATTGCTGAGGAATGTCACTTACTTTGCAGAACGTCTCGCCAGCATAAAACCCAAGATTTATTCCTGTCATTTTTTGTCTCCTATGCCATGTTGATAATAAGAAGTCTACTTTATGTGTGTAATGCTTATGTCAGTTTTTAAATTTGGGGTTTCATAAAAGACAGTAGTATAAATAAAACACCATATAAATTAAAAATATAGTGGAAAATAAAATCTGTGAATTACAGTAGCACATAAGATGCATACGGCATGAAGGAGGTTTTCAGAACAATATCAAATAACTGGAGTAAATATGTTCAAGGTATGGGATGGATCTTTTTTAAGACCTGATTCTGATCTTAAAATGTGTTTGTCTCTAGTATACAGACATGCAGATGGATGCCTGTTACTTAGCTGAGTTTTAACGCTTTAGATTTAGGTTGTGTACTTCTGCAGGATGACATTTTTTCCCCTTCTTAGCGAACAATCCCACTTCAACAATTTTTCTGGGTGAGGTTAAAAATGCATTTTGCCCACATCAAAAAAATCCTGCAAATGAGAACATGCTTTGAAAAATGAACTAGAGATTTGGAAGAGAGTTTCTTTGGAGTCTGGGATGAGGCTTTGGGGAAGGAGTGCCCCAGCATGGCCAATTCCCCGTCTCCTCGTGGAGGATTTGTCACCTTGGCCGGGGGACGGTGCCTGTATGGGCTTTCCCCAGCTGCTTGGGCTCTGGCGTACTTGTGGGACCATCTCTGCCACCTTCTTCTTGCCACCTTCAATTTGTAAAAATGTAGGAAATTATGTCAAAAGTTAGCGTTAGAAAAGATAAAAAGATTGAACAGTCAGACAGATAACAGTCAGAAAGTGTTAGAATTACCCTTGCCCATGCAAACTTACTTGGGCCATTGCAAAACGTCTTGCCTTTAATGGCAGCATGAGATGAACCATGTCAGATCGTCTTTGCTGAAAGGTTGGTCTTCTTTGGCACAATAGTTTTCGGTGGTGTTTGGACCTCAGAGACCCCCAACCCCTTTGGGAACGTAAGTAAAGTTAACACTAATAGGTTTCCAGGGCGCCTCTGCTAACCAAGACCTGTGCTTCACCGGCAGCCTGGCCTATATGTATGTATCAGCACTGCAAAAAGTTCCCATGAGAGCTGCAGTATCTTACTTCTTCCTTCGCCTCTTACTGAATGTGCTCAACCCTCTTGCAGCTGATCAACCAGAACCTGCTTCCATCCTCCCCAAAATGCTGTCTTTGTGCCTTATTTTGTGCATGTGAGTCAATGGTGCAGGTTATCTGAGGACTTATTTTTGTTTGGGTCACACACGGGAGAATAGAGTAATTTCCAGGCAGCAATAATCCGCAAGGCACGTGTCTCTGCGCCTTCTCCTGCATCCCGTTCCCGCTCGCTGCCTGTCGCTTCTGTCGGCGTGGGGGTGCAAAACAAAGCTGAGCTTTCATTGCCACCTCTCTGGACTGACAGTAACAGTCTAATGCAGGAAAGGTGGTTTTGCCAAAAAGACCGAGCTCCCTCCATCCCACTGGGTGCTTGCACCGTATATTCGCCTGGTTTGCTGTCCTTTCTGTCCCGTGCTATGCTCCCCTCTCTGCAATGTGTGCTCATTTCTGTGGGAATAACGAGGAGATGTGGTGGCTGTGGGTCTGTGCCATGCGGAAGAGCCTCCAAAAGGCAAGTGAAGGTTTTTAATTTGCATCATAACCTCTGCCACACCGTCAAGTCTTTGTGCTCCCGTATATGTTTACACCCCACATCATAATGCAACATAAAGTCGTCTTTGAGGTGCGTCAGGCAGCTGTAAATAGAATAATTTTTGCCAGTTTTAACCAGCAGCACCTCTGAGGCAGGAAAAACTGTGTGCTGTCAATTATCCCACCAAACTAGCATGTCTGGCAACTCTTTGCCATCCATCTTGCACATTTTGATCAATGTTGCAGCCCATCTTTAATTGCCCTTATCCCTTAGATCAATCATATTTATCTCTTAGCTGTCATTTGCCTCCTCTTTGCATGTTACCAGGTTGCATTAACCTGCTCCAGCAATTACTCATCGCCCTGGATTTCACTTGCTGACAAGGAGGGTCCGTGCAACTTTGAGGCTTGTTTCCAATCAACACACATGCTCCGTTACATGCCTTGCTTTCAGTTGCCTTTCCAGAAGTTTCATAGCCAAATGGCCCGGCGGTGGCTGGTTTCGGAGGCAGAGTCGGTGCCGTCCCCGCAGTTCGGCTGCTGCCAGCACACGCCCGGGGCCGGAGAGCACAAAAAGGATGGAAATTTCCACGGCTTTTGTTTCAGCTGTAGAAGTTATGATGACTATTCACTGCTGTAGGTGTGTGCACATTGAGTAAGTCTTTCTTTATTATTTAAATGGGAGCCGTTTTTAGAGGCAAATAACAGAAAGTGCTTACAATAAAAATAATAGGCTATAACAGGCTTTGTTATGCAATGAGGAGATCAAAGAGCTACATCAGCCACTCGGCTGATCACTCGGAGTGAAGGGAGAAATGGTTTCTAACTGGTAGGTAAGATTTCGTCAGCTGGTAAATATAAATGGTAATCCTAGCCTTTTCAGAGGAGTTTTCTCCTGCCTGTGGACTCAGTGGGGTTTGCTGTTAGTGTGAATGATGGTGGAGAGCAAGGGAGAACACAAACATGAATCTTGAGTCAGATTTCCCTTTCTTCAACAAACACCCCAGATCTCTACCTGCATTTTACCGGTGGGGTGGGTGTGAATCTGGGTAGGTCCAGCTGCCAAATTCAGACCCCCCCAAGAAGACCAAAAGTGTTGAACCTGTGAAGCACACCCTGAAGAACACAGCTCCCGGCAGTCCTCCCTTCTGCCTTCGTGGTACAGGCTGAAACACTTTACATCCCCATAGCCCAGAAAAATCAAAGTTACCATTTAAATGAAGAATGCTACTTGAGTCCTGCCTCTGTGAAGAGGTGTGTGATGCAATGTCAAGAGAAATTGTAATGATTGCTACAGATGCAGCTTGTCACAGAAGGAGAAAAATGTTTCTGCATCTGATGCATGGCAGCGAGCCAGTTGGTAATGTTATATGTCCAAGTGTTTCACTTTGGCTCTGCTGGCTGGAAAGCATTCCTTAATGCTCTGCGTGGCTGTTATATTTGTCTCCCAGCTCTGCAGAATCCCATTAGGAACCTTCCGTTTACACCATGGAAATTGTTTGGTCTCTCCGAATGGCCGCACAAGGGAGGGAGAAGTGTATTGCTGCAATTCTTCAACATCTGTAGAAATTACCAGCGTTATACTTCTCACTTATCTCTCTTGCGGTGGGCATTTCTCATTATGGATCGAGATGTCCTGTAACCTGCAGTAGGCAGCTGTTAGACACCACGGTGCTGTCAGAGGGAGCAGGATCTGCTCCCCTCCAGCCACCGGCAGCGCAGCACCCAGGGCAAGCACCCGGCAGAGAGGCACTGATGTTATTTTGTCTGAAGCCTGCTGCTTTTGTGTTGGTTATTGCTTTGGAGTTGGGAGTCCAAAGGCAGAGACGTAGTGGCCAACATGGGCAGCCCCATAATGGGCATCGTGCCCTTGCCGCTCGGGGCTGCGTTGGACGCGGTTCCCCGCGCTGACCGATAGCCCTCCCGTCTGGTTTCTGCGGAAATTGGTAGCAGGGCAAGTGGAGATCATGGGGTGACTGGCAAGCTGGGAAGAACGTGCCTTCTCCTTGTGGTGACAGAGGCAGAGGTGGATGAATTTGGGGTGATTTGAGGTGTTTCAGCAAGACAAGGGAATAGCGAAGAGCGAGGTCAATCAGGGAGTGGCTGTCCTGACCCAGGACATCTTCTGTTGAGGAGTAGCACTTGTTGCACATCTCTTCTATTCTTTATTATGTTGTTTGAAAAAGCAGTGATTAAAGACCCATGCACATCACGATTTGTGGGGGTCTCTCAAGGTTTTGTTGTTGCCTTGGATGCTGTGTTGTTTATGCTTTTTAATTAACGATGCTGGATATAGGCAGTGAGGAATAAAATCTGAGGGTGACACAAAAATTGGACATATTTGGGACAGGAGAAAGGGAATTCAGAGAGATTTAAACATAGGAAGGAAAGGGACTGCAAGATGGCTAAGGCAGCTTGTTCAGTGTTGATAAATGTTGAATTAATGCATGTTGAGGAGAAAAATATTCACTACTCATACAGTTTGCAACGCTCTGAATTAACTGCCAGAAAGCACACAGGCTGCTCCCCCAAAAAACCCTGTGCAGGGCCAAGGCGTTAGAGGACAGGAGAAATTCATGGGGGGGTTTGGAGAGTTGTGTACTGCGTACTGTGTACTGTGCTGGTCAGCCCATCTCAAGCAAGAAGGAGAAGGAAAAAAAAGAGGCTCAAAGAATAGAAACTGACATTATCATGGGCCTGAAAAGCTCCTCTACGATGCCAGATGCTAAGTTTAAGAAGGAGGCGAATAAAATAATTGAAATTATAACAGCGTATAAAACAAACGAGCGAGAATAGCTAGATCAGGAATGTCCCTTAACAGGGAAACTTCATGAGAATTGAGATTTGGAAGTTCAGAGCAATAAAAGGGACTACTTTTTTCCAGACAGGCCAAGATAAACTCTGGGACTCACTGAGAGTGAGGGTGAAAATGAAAACACCAAAAAGATATTTTTAAAATGCTTACGGATATACCAAAAACACGGGGAGTTGCTGTAGTAGATGCTAAAATGCATGTTGGTGGAGAGGAGGAGGTAGTTGTTACATGTCATAAATCCAAAGCTGATTTCTAACCGGAATTAATCCGAAGTGGGGGAGCAGCAGGTCCCATCTCACCCCTATCATGTCTCATTCAGGGGGAGGTGCGGTGGAATCGGGCCATGTCTGCTTTGGGCTCCTGGTAACACTTTACACCTACTGATTTTGCTGTAGACCATTGTTAAAAAACAGTGACTGAATCAGTACTGATTCTGCTGTCCTTGCTACGTAGCAACGCGAGCCAGATCTGTGTAGTTTCCCTCTGCATCCAAAGCCTGGATCCTGTTTACCCTGACAGGGTAGGGATGGAGATTTGGGCACATTCCTGAATTAAACCTTGTAGCATTAATAACTTCTTATTACTTGAAACATTTTTAATGTATCTCTTCAACGTCGTTTTCTCTAATGCAAAGAGAAGGTCTGTCCCATTGCTCTTTTCCAGTTCATACTGATACCAACCCGTTGGGATAGACCAGCCTTTGCAGGCCACCTCTTTGAAGGTGCATTTTTCACGTGCGCCTGGTTTGCATGTGCAGAAATGGTCTCTGGAAGAGCCGAGCTCCAGTTGTTAACGCAGCGCAGGTTTCGTGTTCTTAGTGCAAAACATCCGTCTGCTATTGCCAATCCACCTGCTTTATTGCAGGTTTCTGCCCAGTGCTGGGGACAATCCTGCACACAGCTCCAAGTTTCTCGCTAGTTGGGCTTTTTCATGGCATGTTTCCAGTTCTGTATCGGTTTTCTGTGTCTGTCCTAGAGACTTTCTGATTATTTCAGCCTGTGTTTTTTAGCAACAGTCTACAGACAGCTGGCCATCTGGTTAGCATTAATCTGAAGGAGGAGGCAGCATGCTTACCTGCAGTAAAATCACTTTCCTTTCAAGACGAGTCCTGTTAACTTTCATGTTCATGTTGAGCTGAGAACATCCACTTCTGGCAAGAGGGGAAAAGAGGGGAAAATGGGATAGCTAGGACACATTCCGTTCCCAGCTGTCCCCCGCAAAACCCAAAGCTGGTATCAGCAAATGAAGTTGAGTTTTTGCTTTGATTTCTATGTCTTGGCAGGCATGATGAGGTAGAAAGTACCTGCCTTCTCACCCAGCATGGCAAGGCAGGCCACTGCTCAGCCTCCCCAGCCAGCTGGTTTTGGTTTGGTTGGTAGTATCAGCTAAGTTCTCTCTTTTGAGAAATCTATTCCTTTTTAACCTTATGTTTCGTAATAGGATTTGTGGGTACCACAGCCTAGCTCCCCTTGCAGCTCTCCCAGAAGAACATACATTTGGGTTCCTTTTTCCTGTAACAGAGCTGAGGGTACAATCAGGCCTCTCTGAGGGACGTAGGAGGTCTGGAGGTCCATAAGAAATGTCCAGAAATGAACCACACCGTGGAGCTCAGAGACGGTCTGGGCATTGAGCAGATATTTGCTGGAGACAGAATTGTCTTCATGGCCCTAGAAGTGACTACAGGGCTCTCACTGGGGTGTCTGAGATGCCAGGCAGCTATAACTGAAGAAGCAGTTTAACTTCAATGCATCCACGCTGCAGATTGAAGGACAGAAAGATCTGTACTTATGGGTCCTCCTATTGCCTCCATCCCATCAGCTCGCTGAGAGGACCAAGCACTTCTTGCTCTGCTTTGTCCTCCTGGGGGGGGGGTCATTGCTTCTTCAGCGGGTGCCTGTTGCTGGCAGAACTTCAGCCCCGCCATGGTGGCCAGTAGATGCTCTACAGCATCTACAGAGCGTCTAAGCAAGAGCTGCCCTAAGAATTAAATCCAAACAGTAGAGGCCAAGACAGAAAGAAAAAGGTTTTTTAATCCTTCCACAAAAGCAAAGACTGAACTGGTGGAGTCCTGGTTGTGCTAGGGACCCGTACAAACTGTGTCAGGGAATTTGCAAGGCAGATTAGAGACGCTTGTGCCACCCGGGGTACAGTTGATTTTGAACGTCCTTCTTTTATAATTCAGCATCTGTGGCTCTGCCATGCTGTTTTACAAGGCAGAAATCCAGTTCCTGAAGGGATGGAAGCCAAAGTTCAGCACCGAGTATTATGCCCTGATGAGGGTATTGTATTAATGCCAAGTGGAAGAGCAATACCACCGCTGATTTATGGGATGTGTGCATGTGTGGCTAAGCAGCATGGGTCTGTAAACATTTCCTTTGCTAACCCAGTGGATATTCATTTTGCAGTAAAGATCTGTAACATTAAGCTGGTTGTGGAAGGGACTCGCATGTGGAATAGTACAAGGTCCAGCAAGTGGGACTTTTAAAAGTACTTTTTCTCTGGCTTCTCACAGTTGCAGAGCATTGATGAAATGTGACCTGATAGAGCTTCCCAGATGTGAATTTCCAAAGAATTTGAGGGGAAAAAGCCTGAATCTGCTAGGATCACACAGAGCTGCATTTCCAAGCTCCTTCCACGAGCAAGGAATGGTTTGCACGTGCGTGTCTGTGCACACTGCTGTTGTGCGCTAACTTCAGGTCTGCACAGGCAAACTTTTGTCTGTGGCAGTCCTGCCTTTTGATTTTATGCTTCGGGTCTTACGCCTCAAAAATCCAGGACTAAATTGAGGCCCCTTTGAAAATTTGGATTTCCTGATCCATAATGGTTGATTGGAGCTGGAATTCTCCTGAGTGACAGTTTGCTTCATTCCCTTTTGCTTTGCTTTCTCACTGAAGTAGAAAAGTCATATACAGTACAATGAATTTAGTGCAGTCAGCAACAATTCAGCCATGCTGATTTATCTGAGCCATTCACTGAGAAGTACTGCACTTCTCTGGAAGTGCTAGTGCCCATGAATTTCATGTTGATTTTTACTGTTGCCCGTGAATGGTCAAAGGTTTTAGTTGTTACAACCAGATTTTTTGCTCTTGTGTCCTCTGGGTGATGCTGAACTCTGTTATCCAGCTGTCCTTGGAGGATGCATGCGTGGAAGTGGAGCTGGCTCTCCAGCTGGAGGTTGCTGTGAGGAGTTGGGAGTGGGGTTCTTGCAATAATTTTAAATCACGTTCCATTGTATTTACATTTTTGCAGTGTTTGTGTTGTGTGGGAAGTTGGCCATATGATTACAATAAATAGGTGTGAGGAAGCAGCCAGTAACATTTTTAACACCCAATCAATCACTTGGCACACTCTGATGCCATGTACACCATGAATAATAATAACTGGACTTCAGTTATAGCTTACATTGAAAGTTCGCTGGGGAAAAATTAGACGAATAACTACAATTATGGCTGCAGCAAGATGACTCCTTTGTAGTACATAATCTACAGTAATTTAAAAAACATGGATCATTAAAATCAATACATATTGCAACCAGATCTTATGAGCTTGATTCTCCCTTACACAAAGACATGTCAGTCTTGTCAAGAGCTGAGAGCCAAAGTTAAGGAAAACAGCATTAGCTCAAGGAAGGCTGGGCTTACTGTTTCCTCCAGGAAACCTTTTCCTAGTTCACTCCTTCCCTGTGTTTATCACCGAACACAAATGCAAGTATTTAACATGAGCAGAGTGGACTTCTCAGCCACTTTGAATTCAGCACGAAATCAGCGTAGCCAACAGTGCCGCTAAGTAGACAAGACTTGAGCATGCATCTGGTTTATGGGATTGTAAGGCTTGGCTCCATGAGCCCTTTCCTTTGGGGTCAGTGCTGTTTTGGGCGGAGTGGGAAGCTGGTCCTGCAGGATGGTGCTTTGATCAGCGAAGAAACGTTATGTGATATCAGGAGTCCAAGACACCTGATACAGGGCACCATGGAGCAGCAAGTATTTTTAAGGCTGGCAGAGTTGGTTTTATTGAGAAAGGACGTTGCCTTTGAGCTGACTGCTCTGAGCCTGCATACTGCAACATCTAAATAGCCCACCGTGGGGAAAACTGAGGGCACCCGGTTATAGTACAAATAGACATCTGGGTGACTTCTTCAAAGCCAAAAAGACTAAGAACATGGAGATAGAGGAAAGAAGGAGAAATCCTCTGCCCTGATGGACATTTGGCCAGAGGCACCGAGTACAGACAGTGCCTTTCTTGCTGGAGGGTCTGACAAGGGAGTTATGAAAAGTCGTTAAGAGATAGTAGCTTACAGAATCCCTAAAAAAAAAAATCTGTTTATGAAAAAACAGGTTTTCCAACCAAAGCCGAGAATAAGATTGCCAAGTGCAGGGCAGTGTCAGTGTTGAGTCAGGAGTATAAAAAATACTAAGCATTGAGGCTGGCCATTTTGTTAAAAACATTGCAAAGGTGGAAAATGCCTACATTAATAAGCCAGCTTTGTGGAGTGATACCCAGGGTGGGAGTCACTCACCAAGCCTGAATTAGTCACCCAGGTTTCTTTGACAGTGAAGAGGCTCTTCTGGAGTGTGATTCATTGGCTCTGTCTGAAGTACCTACCCTGGGATGAAGCGAATGTCTCTGTAGGGATTCGAGGAGGACTAGCCACCCAGCTCAGATGCATTAGTCCACATTTTAGGTGCCTGTGTTTGCACAGATATTAATTTTTCCAGCTATTCAGTGGAAAGGAACAGTTGCGTGTTGAAAGTGAGGGTTAATAAAAAAATTGACATTCTGTCTTTGCAACACACTGAAGAGACATGAGTAGACATGAACATGACAAAGAGCAGCCAAAGTTAGGAGTGAGATCCTGTTGCAGGCAACAAATCTTGGTCCTCAGTGGACAGGCACTGATGGTGCGGGATGAGCAGTGGCTGAGATGCAGGAGGGAAGGGGCTGGAGGGATAGGGGGTAGCTGCAGTTTGCAGCCTCTTCACCCGATACACGAGGAAGGAACATGGCAGCATTCCTGCTGGTATCGCAGGAAGGGATATTCCTTGGTGCATCATCCCCCTGCAAACGCTGACTGCAGAGGCAAAGCAGCAGGACAAGACGCCGCAGTTGTGCATCAAGGGAGATTTCTTGTCTTCAGCTTGTGTTTCTGAAGGGTTGAGGCAGCCAAGTGCCTAGTCTGTACCACAGTGCTGCAGCCCAGCCCTGGATGGGTTAGCCACATAGAACTGTACGTTCACGGGGTGAGGGTAACCTGTGGTGACATACAAGCAGGAGTTATGAATATACACAGCGTATATCCTGCCCTCTGGGACAGTCAGTGTAATCAAGGAACTTAGAAGAGTGGCAGAACATCCTAGCAGATGGCATCACCGATGTGAGTAGGTCCATTCACGTGCAGCCGTGGAGGAGAAAAGGTGTGTCTTGAACTTTGCATCAATCCCATGCAGCTGAGGGAGAGTTTTGAAAGGAAACATTGGCACTTGCCCACAAAACCTGGTGTTTGCTAAAATGGCAAGAACCAAATTCTTCCATAGATCAAGAGTTTCCTTCCCACTTTCTCCTACATCTACAATCTGCCAAGTTTCACTCTCTCAATGGACCGTCCATCCTGCCTCTGGGGTGGAGGCAGCCCTGGGAGCCATCAGTCTCACAGAGTCCACGAGGCGGGGAGGTCCTGCAGGAGCACAAGGGGACACCAGTAGTGATCCATCCCATTTAGGCTGCTGGATACCAGGATCTACCCACTGCGGTTCCTCAGGGCTTCGGGGAGAAGACGCTTCAAGCTGAACAGAGTGAAGTTAAGTGGCAGTTTCCAGTTTACGTGAATGCCAGTTGCAGGGCTGGGTGAATTATGGCAGAGTTTGTAGGAGCTCAGCCAACTCCCCCCTTCTCAGAAAAGCAGAACGGGCCCTGGATCTGGGAGCATAAAGGAAAGTGTGTCTGAATCATGCATTGACATCACCGGGAGCGCTGCAGCTCTCCGACTCACGTCAGAGCTGAATTGATATGGTTACAGGAGACTGTGTGGCTTTTAGTATTCTGGGAGAGCTGCTACAGTGGCAGAGAAAATTATTCATGGATCAAAAAAAGAAAGGCATTAGCAGTACAAAGTGTCATGATTGTCTCTGTTCTACTGCAAGGTTGAAACGAGATGCCAGCTGTGGTACATGAGAAATAGCTTGAAGAAACACCAACAAAAATGCACTGATTATTCTTGAAAGACCCTTGCAATTCAAGCCAAGGTATCACTTACTAATTTATGGGGAAATAAAACGGGTGCACAACCCTCCGCTGACTCACAGGCGGTTGATCTGGAACAAGAGGCATCGCAACAGAAGAGCGTAACAGTCATATGCTTTATGTCACTGGAAATAAAGGTTGAGGTGAACAGAGGAACTGCCAACGACAAAGCCATAATTAAGAGATGCCAAAGCAGCTTTTTGTCCTGGGGGGGGGGGGGGGAAGGAATACAAAGTTCACAGAGGAGATGGCGGTTCCTGCCATACGCAGAGGGGAATAGAGGAGGGAATAATCTTCCCCATGAGGAATCAAATTCAGATACCAACAAGCAAATGCCACACTGAATATTGACTCCTGTGGTGGAAGCATATCGTTAAAAAGGGGGCAGATACAAAATTACCTTAATGCCTAAAATCTTTTACCAGCATCTGTTCAATGTTAAGTTTGGCGAGGCGAGTATTCCAGTGAAGCCACGAGTGGTTAGCAATAGTCCGCTGTATCCACTAGTAGAAGAAAGTAAAAATGTATATAAAATACTTGTAGGTGTCTGCTGGAGGTACTATGAATGCCTTTCGGGGTTATGAAAATCTGAATAGATTGCTATAGGAGAAGCACATATGGAAGTTACTTTCCTTGAAACTGGATCTAAAATCATTCAAATGACCTCGAGCCAACTAAAACATGTCGACACAGTAATAACTTCATAATAATGTTGTTTCATTAAACTTCTGCATTTTTGAAGTTGTTCACTCAGCTGATACATTTGTAATTAGCATTTAAACACTTTGTGAATATTCATTAGCTTTGCCACCCCTTCTCGCTGAGGAAAATCGCTCTTGGTACCCAGGAGGGGCCAAGGGGTCAAGGCGCTTGCCGGGGGCATCTCGGGAGTGAGCTGCGAGCTGATGGGGGACCCTCAGCCCAGCTCTCCCTGCGGCGTTATCCTCACCTCGGGACACGAGAGCCTCGGAGCGGCTCGTGGTCACATCAGCAATCAGCAAAATCTCCTGCTGGGATAAACGGCTTGGCCTTTGCTCTTTTCGTTCATCCACTTGCTAATAAGATTACCCCATACAACAGAGGGACAGCGATATTATCCCCTAAGTAAGCAGGCAGGCTTTGTCGTGTACGTGAGAATGTCCTGGCCGGGTGTTTGCTCCAAAAAAAACCCCTTATTTTTCTGGAGATAAAGCAATGGCTGCAAAAGCTGTTATTTCTCACCCAGCAACTCCGATCTGTGCGGGTGAAAGTCAGCGTACACGAGGGTGCATTTGAGTACTAGGGATTTCCCTGAGTCTTATCGCATTGCTGGGAATACTTCACAGCCCTGCGTGATGCTGAATCTCTGCTACCGAGTCTCTGATACCTTCGGTCTCACGTCACCAACCCGGTTTGCAAGGATGGCAGTTGGGGGGGGGAAATATTTTAATTTCTAAACTAAACCGATGTTATGTGGTGCTGCTGAAAAGCTGCAGATGCAAAGTCCCACGATGTCATTTTTACAGTCTCTTGTCAGAGCGGGACCTTGCTTTTAAATGAAAAAGTTCAGTCTTAAAATAGAAAACCATGCTGAATTATACAGCCGCTTGATAATTATTTTTTAGTGCTGCTGCTAAAAATGCCCCATTAAAAGACTATAAGTCACTGCAGAGTGCTGTCAGGCTACCACACACGGGGATTTTATTTCCAGCTGCATTTCATTTCCTTATTTTGGCGGGCCAAAGTCTTGAGACCAGAGAGTAAATATTTGCATCTATCTCTATTTATCTCTATATTTCTATCTTCTGCGTGGTGGGAGCAGAGCACGGCACGGGTGGCAGACTGGGATGCCAGCTCAGCGGTAGTCCCTGGCGGCTGCAGGGTGCCAGGTGGAGCATCACTCAGGGGCACCCACGGGTGTCACCCCGGAATTTGGCCGGGGCAGTTTGGAAAGCTGCGGTGCCAAAGCCGCAACGTGGATAAATGTGCCAGGCTTTGAAAGCATGCCAGTCCGCGTGTTCAGAGGCAAACAGGAGGGAAGGGATATCCACCCGATATTAATTATGACTTTTGAAGCTTTGCCTAATTACATTGTCTCTCTTAAGACAACGACACAAATATTTATGAGTGGGACTTTTTATTCTCATTGTAATCAGTGACATAAATAGGTAACACCTTTATAAAGAGTTAATAAAAATGTGTCAACACAAGCTCGAGCACAAACTATCGAGCAGTGTGCAGTAAAACATTCCAGTGTTTATTGTATTAATTGAATATTCATGAGATGCCAATTTAAATTACAGTTCACAACTGTTGCTGTGTCTAATGAATAATTTAAACAAGTGTGGCCAAAGAGATTTCAACGCTGCATTAGCAAACTGCAAGGGATTAAGCAACAGAGAATTTATAATTAGCTTTGTATATCCTATAATAAATTCATTGGAAAGATGGTTTTAATTATCCCACATGTTAATTCAGAATTCAGTGCATTAATTTTCGATTGAAAAGTAACCCTTTCTTCCCAGATAATATATTTGTCTCTTCTTCATCTTCTGCGTCTCAGGAACAGGAAATTGCAAGTGTGGAATGGCCCGATCTTTGCAAATCTTGCCCATCATGACGCAGCATTTGTATCTGCCCGTCTCAGGTCTGGAGTAATTGCTTTTTTGCATTTCCAGCTGGGGAAGCTGAGACAAGTGAGATCAAATCCCTTCCTATGAGTCAGGATCCCAGAATCCTGCTGTAGCTTCTCCCAAGGCTATCTGCTAAGGCACGTCCTCTTTGATACACTTATGGCTACTTGGGAAATACTGTCTATTCCTGGAAAACAAGTCTGCAAAAGTGATAAAAGTTTTTGGCAGTCATCTCTTAGAAGCAGCTTTAAGTTTTTGTTTAAAAACTGAGGATGCACGTAAGTAAGAGCCTAAACCCCAAAGTTCGAGCTGAGATTGCTGCCTTTTTTTAGAGCAGAACAGGAATAATTTTTTCTCTATTTGGCATGGTTATGAAGTGCTTTTTCCGAGGGACATGGGCGCCTTTGCTTATAGCGACGGGGGCTGCACAGTCCTCACTGCTCGCCCCTCTCCAGGGCGAGGAGGGTGGCAGCCCTGTGCCACGGCGGGGACAGGGGCCGGGGGCTGCGCTGCCGGCGTGGCTTTACCCTCTGCGGCTGCTGGTGGTAAAAAGGGGATAGCAATGGCCTCAACAGCAGGGAGAGCTGAGGTCCTCATGGGTTGTGAGCCCCCCGTGGAGACGCTAAGCCCTTGAGAGGGGTGAATACTGTTTGTGCTTTCCCCTCCACGTGCTTCCCCTAACCTATCACCTTTGCCGTGCAGTTCGGCTGTAAAGCCCGTTCGTACGTATAGAGACAGCCGTAGCTCTTGAAGAACCTGAACGCTTGTGCTTAAACTCGCTGGACAGAAAAAAACTGGGAGGTATTCCAGGGAATGCAAATCCTTACACCTACGTGAAGCCACCCATGCTCAAAGCTTGGCTGGGAAACTCTGAAAGTGTCTTTCGGTGCACGTCAGGGAGGAAAGCGCTTCTTTTCCAGGTGGTTTTGTTTAATTCCAGGTCAGCAGGTTAATGAGATCTCTGGGATATGCAATTTGATCTGGAATGTAAACATTCACTTGGCATGTGTCCTTGATGTCTGATCAGATGGAAATGCAAATGCGGCGCCGAGTGTGGCACGCCATCCAAAATGTTTTGGTGACACAATGTGTAAGACAAAATAGTGATCACTTTTTTAAAGAGTCTAATTGAAATGTTTTCCGTTGCCTTTGAGTCCTGCCATATCTATCAAATCAACAGCTCGACACCGAGGGTAATGTGCCTGATACTGAGGTGGGAGCTCCTTCGGCTCCCTCGGGAGCACTGAAAACCCAGGGCTGTCCCGGGAGCTGCCGGCGCGGCAGAGGCAGCGTTCAGACTTCCCCTAAGACCTTAATTGCTGGTTTAGTGCCTCTGTCTTTTGGGTGACTGGAGTTATTTAAGTTGATAAATGGATAGCATCGCTGTAATGCAGTATGTTGTCGTTGACACTTATTGATTGAACCTCAAGACTCAATTGATCAAGCTCCCCTGTGCCAGCATGTAATCCCAGTGGAAAAAATCAAACCTTTAATGGGGTTACGCGTTACTCTTTGTTTTCCACTTGGGGTTATATGTTTTGGGAGGGAAGGAAGTGGTTTTGATGGCCTGAATCCCCGCTGTTACCTGGATTAAATAAAGACTGGCAGTAGGAACACTTGTTATTGTGGCAATCCAGTCGTGGGCAGACCCAAGCCTCATTTAGTATGGCATATTTCACCTCAAGGAACTGAGTGTCTTGATGTTAGAAGGAAATAAATGAATCTCTGAGGTGTCTGTTATCCATCATGAGGAAGCCCAAGAGGACAGAGATGCTGCTGGACTGAATATTCTTTCACCTGTCCTCTTTAATATACTACAGCTAATCTAATGAACTGTATTGCACAACGCAGGCAGTGCAGCAGCTCAGGTTAATGTTGCTGCTGGAACCTAGGTAAGCACTTCGTAAAGTTATATGGCTGTAATTCTGCATTTATGTAGGTTTTTGCATGTCTGTAATTTGTGTTGGAATAGCATCTGCAATTATATTAGCTAGTTAAGAAATGAGAAGGGTTTCTCATTGTCAGGAGTCAGAACAGAAGTTACAGCATCTGGCTCTTGTGGCAGGAGTCGGTGCTCGAGTTTATCTTCTCTGTTCCCTCCTGCAATTAGTTTTGTACATACAGAGTCATTTGGGCTTTTCACACCTATTTTAAAAGTGTTCAGCATTTGCTATAATTAAGGACGAGAAGATAATAGACTGTGCCTTCTGTTAACAGTTTACGTGATGCAGCAAGGTCATCGCATACCTTGCAGCTCTCAGAGGTTCCCTTCTGCAGAGCAGGTAAATGCCGTGATCATCATTTTGCTGGCGGGGAACTGGTGTGCGGGAGATTTGGTTCCCTGTCTCAGATTGCTCTGGTAGAGCTGGGTTTTGAAACTCAAATAGTTTCCCAACGAATATTCGGCCACAGAACCATCCTTCTTCCCTGGATGCTTGTGTTCCTGGTAATAGGAGACTCTTATGAAACACTTATTACAACCTAACACAATAATCCCAGCAATATCTGGCCACAGAGGCATACTGAGGTGGGGGGCAAAAAGGGGGCAGCTCGTTGCAGATGTGTAAGAGGAGTGATGTGGTTTGTGTGCAGATGTGGTATCAACACTGGGGAACCCAACTCTTTCTAATAATGCAGGCAATTCTTACAGTACTTGAAAAGTGGGCTGTTAAACTTTGCAATCAAAAAAAAAAGCTTTTAAAATTCATTCACAGAGTTTAATCCCACAGGGACGATTTTGCTATGTAGTCTTCCCATTTTCCTGTTGTGTTCTAAAATTACTTCTTTTTTCCTTCTTCTTCTTCTTCTTTTTTAATGCTCCATGCAATAAAACTTGGAGGTCTGTCATTACTTTTGAGTCTATTGCTTTATGTGAATGCAATATCTAAAATGTCTGAGAAGAGCCAGGAGAGACATAAAGCAAAGTGAACCGGACTGTGCAGAAAGGCTTCAATAAGCTGCCAGAGCTCACAGGGAGGGACCAGTAAATACGCTGGGAGATGATGGGGCCAGTGTGGCTGCAGGTCCAGCCCGTGGGTGGGAGGGTGGTTGGAGGAGTGTGGTGTACAGCGGTAGGTGAGCTGGTTGTGGGAAGTCCCGTAGGAGTTCGAGGCGTTCTTGCCAACGTTAATTTTTATCCCCCGACTACCCTGAGAAGCAAACACCAGGATTTACACAGTCCCCACATTGTCCAGCATCTTCTCCATCAAAAGTGAAGCTTCTTGCCCCTCTGTCAGGCTGGGGACGGGCTCAGTTCCACGTGCTCCATGGCTATCACCAAGCAATGCAGAACCTATGTGGCTGGGGGGTCCCCCAGGGTGCTCTCCCTTGTGAGCAGGATGGGGAAGGGCTCGGTGTGATCCTGCCTTGGCAAAGACACACGACAGAGCACGCTTCAGCTCCGTCCTTCTTGTTGTCCCTTTGGGCAGGCAGGATAACAAAAATGAAATTATCGGCCTCCAAGCCACCAGCAGCTTTTTGTTGTATCCACCAAGAGCCCTCAGCTATCCTGAGCCCCATCAGGGCCTGCAAAGCAGCAGAGCTTGCCAGGGACAGCAGCTTCTGTACGGCCTCGGCTGGGCCGGGTGTGATGCAGGAGCTCTCGTCCTTCCTGCAAATCAGGCAGACCTGAGTTTGCATCCTTCCAGCCTCCCCCAGTGCCTCCCACCGGGGTACTGGCTTCTGACGGTAGAAGGGCTTTCTCCATTACTCATTCTTCTCCTTTTTTTTTCCATTTTGCTCATCTTTTCATTTTTGGTTTTTGGCATTGTCCTTTGTTGCATAGGGAATGGAAGTGGATGTCAAATCCATTGCACTTTCTGAGAAATTGAATTCTTGCTTTCTGGCCGGCCCTCCTGCCTTGCTGGGAGTGCTGGGAGTGCCAAAATGTTTGTGCGAGCAGAGCCCGTGGAGGAGGACTTCTGTCCATCCCACCAGTTCAAAATCTTGTAAAAAGGAGGCTGAGCTGTAACTCAAGATGTTAAAAATATCATAATGTCAAGGACCTGGTAAACCCACCAGGAAAAGCAAATTCCCCCAAGGAGTCTCTGTAGAGCTGGAGACGTGAAGTGAGAAAATTTCTGTCTCTAGTATTTTCCTGCTTTCCCTTTTTTTTATCCCTAAGGTTATTTGCGTGAAACCAGATCTCTGCTTCTCAGGAATCTGTTTGCGTGTCTCAAATCCTGTCTTTGACCTGTGGGACGGCTTTGCTGGGCAGGTGATGGTCCCCTGGAGTGCACAGCTTAGGAGCTTGTCCACGTTCAGAGGGGACCTCAGAAGTGTGGCCAGGGACCACCTGTAGCACCACGTAACGTGGTCTCTCATCCCAGCCCTGGGAAGCACGCAGCAAGACCCACTATAGAGACACTTATTTTCGCAGAAGGTTTTAACACTGGCTTCTGAATCCATCTCCCCACTGGTATCTTTGGGATTAAAAAGTGAAAGCCAAAAATTAAAGAAAATCTGATGTATAAACAGGTCTGATGCTGAAGAGATTTTTCCCCTTGCTTCCCATGGGGATAGCTTTGCCTCACCATTAGACCCACGTAATGCAACAAAAATACACCCCGAGACAGTTTGTCTGCTCCTCCATCCGTCTTGAGCGCAGAGACAGAGATCTGGAGTAGGAAATCGTTCTGGGTGGGCTTCAGGGTCGGTGCATACCCTTCCCTGTTCCCAGGGGGAGCGTCTCGGCCCCCTCGGTCCCTACACCTGCACGCCTGCAGGTATTTCTCGTCTACCCCCTTTGCTTCTTTCGTAGCTGGTTCTCACTGGCTTTCCTCCTCTTGCTAACACACACGAAGGGGATGTGACAATTTTATTAAGTTTTATACCCCCCATGGGTTGGCAGGGGACTCAGGGTCTGGTGCTATTTAATTACCTCCCACTGTCCGTTACAGGGGAATTCTGGCCCCAGCTTTTGGGACGTGATGGTGTTATGCCTGGATGAGCAGCAGTTGCCGTCATCTACAAATGGTTTTTACAAAATCGCTAAATAATGTATTCAGAAAACATGCTGGAAATTAATGGAATAGATTATTTGCAAACATGTTCACTGAATTATCAGGCTTGTTCTTTATCCGTAAAATAATGTACTTAAAAAAGAATGAAGTTTATTGAATACGTTATTTACAGACTGTTCTCCAGCTGAGGGCTGCAGGAGCACCGATGGAGTGCACAGACAGCCCGGGTGCTTCCCAGTGGCCGGGGGCAGCCGCTCCTCCTCCAGACAGATGCACGGTCCAGGACTTTGCTTGCATTTTGCTGGACCATTTTGCTCATCCCTGACCTCGGGAGAGTGAGTTTGGAGAGGGACGCGTGCTGGCCCTCCCCTGCTCCCCATGGGAATAGTCACAACGGTTGCTTTGCTTTGTGCATCACCTTCTTCTAAGACTCAATGCTGCTCCCGGTGAAAAGGGAAAATACCTGTAAAAAAGTCAGTGGAGGGGAATTAAGCCGTTCTGTGTAGCATTGTCACATTGTGGTGCCCGGCTCTGGCAAGCAGCGAGGGATCATTTGGGGATGGATGGTTTAGACCTGCTGCCTGGCGGGTCCCCACGGCAGCCCATCGCCCTGCAGTGAAGGGAGTGGGACGGGTGGGAACCCACCTTGGAGGAACCGTGTCTTATGGGAGGGGAGAAGTCTGAGCTCCTCGTGCCCGGGAGCAGTCCTGCCACCAGTCTTGGTTGCCTTCTGCAGTTCTCCTGCAGTATCCATCCCATCAAGTTAAGCACCTCCAGTGCAAGCAGCAGTCAAGTCAAAGGGACACGGTGTGACACTGGTGTACAGGGACGGCGTCACCTGTCCACTGGTGATGAGGCAGCTCAGGAGCGTGAAGGAAGCCCAGGTCAGCCCTGGGGTCTCCGTAATGCAGGCGAGGCAGGGCTGCAGGGCTGCAGGAGGTCAGCTATAGGAAACGTCCCATGTGCAGTCCCGGTCCCTATCTCAACTGTGTTGTTTCTCCATCATCACACAGCTGGTGGGATTCGGGACTCAGGAGGGGCCAAGACCTTACAATACTTTGGTCTTCTCCTTAAGAAGCAAGATCCCAGCAAGGGGTGCAGGTCTGCAGCGGTGCTGAGATGGAGGACAGGTCTGGAGGTCCAGCTAGCTTGGGTTTGTCTTTTGACATCTCGAGGTGCTTTAAAACCATAACCCTTTGCAATCTCTATGATGACTCCACTAGCCCAAGAGAGAGGGAAGCACACACTGAAGCAGGACTCCTACCTGGTTGGCACTCCCTGGGGGTGCGAGTTCCTGGATTTGGGACCCTCGTGGACATCTCTGCTGTACAAGTCCACAATAATGCTCTTAGTGGCAGATGGCCATGGTGGGGGGTTGTATCATAGGAAAACAACAAGATTCAGTTCATGCCGTACCGAGTTGGTCTGTTCCTTTTGGCCATGCCCTTCCAGCACCGGGAGCGATGACAATATTAATGAGAGATATTTCCCGTTCGCCAAGCACAGTCTCTATCCTGTTTTACACTGCCGTTCTCACCCAGAAGTTGCAGTGCTTTATCTTCATGATGAAGTGTTAATTGTGTTTGGAGGATTCTTTCCCCCGTAATAGCAGGATATCGTAACACAAGATCACAGCCTGTCAAAGTGCTGAATTCAGCTTGTCAGGCAGGTGCTTTCCAAAACCAGCCCTCAGCCCTGCCTTCCCCTGCCCGCCAGGCGCCCGGCGGCTGCAAGCTGCAGGGAACTTCTCTTTGGGGGAAAAAACATGCAGAGGTGGTCGAGGCTGGAAAAGACAGGGAGCAATTTATGTCCTAACAGAAGCAGATAAAAAAAAAAACCCCGTGGGTGAGGAGACAGAGATAAACACAACTGAACTGGGAGAAGCCCTGGGAGCCTTGTCTGGGGTCAGCTGTATGGCTTTACGGTGAAGCTTCATGTTCAAAAACATTGCATTTGAAACTGCAAATATTAATTAGAAAGGTCGGGATTTCACATTATGTAGTATTTAAAGCAGACTGTAAAACTTTCTTTTCTCATATATGTCTGCTCAAATCCTCTTTAAGTCATCAGGCTGAGCTAGCTTGTCTGTACATGGCTTGAAATAACTGACTGAGGAGCTCTCGGTACTGCTAATGCTGGTATTTAGTAATTCTTGGAATATTGGGGAAGCTCTGGAGGACTAGAAAAGAGCTAATGTGCAAATATTTAAAAAGGGAAACAGAACAGCCCTGGTAATTACAGACCTGTCAGTCTGTCATCAATCCTCAGCAAAATAATGGAGTGGCAGATCCAGGCCTCAATTAATAAAGAATTAAGGGAAGGTAATATAATTAATGCCAATCAACATAGGCTGATGGAAAACAAATCTTGTCAAACTAACTTGATATCTTTTTTGATGAGATTACAGGTTTGGATGATGAAGGTAACAGTGTTAACATAATATACTTAGACATCTGCAAGACATTTGACTTGGAAAGTATACTGAGAAAGTTGAACAATACAAAATCAATGTTACGCAAGTTTGGTGGATCAGCTTGTCAGTCTGTCTTCCCAGAGTTTGTCATATTTTTGCCAAAGAAAGCATTAAATAATTGCCAGTGAAGTCTGTAGATGATGCAGTGAGTAGGCAAGCGGCAGAAGATAGAGATGCAGAGCTTTTAGCGTGGCCTGGTAAACTGATCACCAATAATGAATATGCGTTTAGAGAACCAATGTTGTCCCACCTGCAGGAGCAAAAAAAATCTTTCAAGATGAGGACTCTTCTCCTTAGGGACGGTGGCTCTGGAAAAGGGATGTGAGATGCGGGGAACACCTATGCTTCAGGGTGGATACTGACTGATGGAGAAGTCCAAAAGGCATCCATAGCAATGAGCAGGGTGGGAAGCTTGGTGAGAGTGCACAGGACCATTCTGCGTCTTTGGCCGAAGCGGGAGGGGTTTGATTATGATCTGCAAATGCTTTGGTGAAGGACAGCCTGGTGAGAGCCCCCCGCTCTGGCAAGCGATGGGATGCGGAGCTCGGGGGCTGGCAGCACAGGCTGGCCATGCAGGCTGCACGTAGGGCTCGCTCCGGGGATCACCCACGGGGCGATTTAGCAGGTGAATCCATCCTCAAGGGCAGCTTTTGAACCACAGCTGGCAAGGAGGGGTTTGGGCTGTGGGCAGCGCCTGCCCTCCTCCGCTGCCTCCTTGCAGCCGCCCCTTCTCTGTCCCGCTCTGTCCTCTCCACCTGCGGTTCCCGTGTCATGCCCGGCGGCTCACAGCGATGCTTTAGATCCCCTGTGTCACAGCCACCGGGACAAAAGTAAGAAGGCTCATGAAACCGAGGGCCTGGGAAAGCTGTGCCTTCAAAAGTGCCCTAGGGCATGTCTGTGTCTCAGAAATACTCTTTTTAAATCGCGAATGTGGATTCTTTCTCTTTGCTGCCTGGCTCTGCATTCAGAGATGCTCCTTCGGATCATGTTTGCAAACTTGAGTCTGTAAAACCCTTTTTTCACTGTGTTTGATGAAGAAAAACTGCAATTTCAATGTAGTTCCAAAAAATTTCTCTGTGCCCAAACCCCCAAAGCCGGCACCACCAGTTCCCATGGGCGCCTGTGCTGCTGCTGCCGGGCCAGCAAAGCCACCCCATGGCAGCCTGATGGGGGTTACAGATCCCCAGGAGCTGGCAGGGGGTGCTTGGTCCCTCTTGGGGACCAGGAGCATCCAGGAGGGAGGCTTGTCCTGGGGAGTGACAATGATGGCTGGGAACCCCACTGCATATAGAAAGCCTCTGCCATATGATAAATGCCCCCCGCCCCTACAAAAATAAATTGCTTCCTTTTTAAATCGTTTCCTACTGCTCCCCTCGTATTCGTAATAGGATGATCAGTGGAACCAAAGATGTGGCTGTTACTTTAAAGGATAAATTAGTTTGACTCTTAACTCAATAATTAAAACTGTTATGGCTATGAGCCTGCAGGGATAATGTACTATTATTATAGTCATTTGTTTCAATTAAATGCTTACTGATTTTACAATAGCAGCTGGGCACCTGTGTGAGATAGCTATTACTCTGAACAAGACATCTCAAATTCCAGCAGAAATTTGTCACTGCACTAAAGCATTTTACATAGACCATGAAAGTTTATTAGGAGCAGTTACAAATCGGGAAGAGGAGGGGTGGTAATTGGGGATATATTTTCTTATCAGCTTCTCTCTCTCCTGCTCTCTCTCTTTTTTAAGTAAATCATCTTTAAGCATTTCAGCTATGGTGATGCGTTTACATTTAAACTTCAATACAAAAAAAGCCTGCTGGGAAAACTTTGCTTCAAAGCTGTTCAGCAGATAATTTCTCTCCCTGGTTGATTGTGATTGTAATGGCTTGTTCTCAGGAACAAACCTAAGGAGAGGTAAGCTGTGCCGCCAGTGAGCCTCGTGGCCACCCCTGGAATAGCTACTCCCCTCACCCGGGGAGGAAGACCCCGGCCAGGGAAGGCTCCAGCAGCTCTGCTCAGCCCAGCCGTGTGAACTCGCCCCCGGGAAGGGTGGCAGTCGTAGGGTCATAGAACGGTTTGGGTTGGAAGGCACCTTTAAAGGTCATCTGGTCCAACCCCCCTGCAATGAGCAGGGACGTCTTCCACTAGATCAGGTTGCTCAGAGCCCCGTCCGATCTGACCTTGAATGTTTCCAGGGATGGGGCATCTACCACCTCTCTGGGCAACCTGTGCCAGTGTTTCACCATCCTCATCGTAAAAAATTTCTTCCTTATATCTAGTCTAAATCTACCCTCTTTTAGTTTAAAACTATTACCCCTTGTCCTATCGCTACAGGCCCTACTAAAAAGTCTGTCCCCATCTTTCTTATAAGCCCCCTTTAAGTATTGAAAGGCCGCAATAAGGTCTCCCCGGAGCCTTCTCTTTTCCAGGCTGAACAACCCCAACTCTCTCAGCCTTTCCTCATAGGAGAGGTGTTCCATCCCTCTGATCATGTTTGTGGCCTCCTCTGGACCTGCTCCAACAGGTCCATGTCTTTCCTGTGCTGGGGACCCCAGAGCTGGACGCAGTACTGCAGGTGGGGTCTCACCAG
The DNA here is from genome assembly GCF_018139145.2 of Gymnogyps californianus. Lineage (NCBI taxonomy): Eukaryota > Metazoa > Chordata > Aves > Accipitriformes > Cathartidae > Gymnogyps > Gymnogyps californianus. The sequence continues at coordinate 2,899,747 of NC_059487.1, read as the reverse complement.
AGCGGAGTAGAGGGGCAGAATCCCCTCCCTCGACCTGCTGGCCACGCTGCTGTGGGTGCAGCCCAGGATGCGGTTGGCTTTCTGGGCTGCGAGCGGCCGTTGCTGGCTCATGTCCAGCTTTTCATCCCCCAGTACCCCCAAGTCCTTCACCGCAGGGAAGCCTGGCGGGAAGCCTGGTGGTCCCCATGTGCTGGTCTCCCCGGTGCGTGGGGCAGTGCCCCTGGGCTGGGGCTGCGCTGTCTGCCTGCTCCCGCCGGTCTTGGCCATTGTCTTTTGCACGTCCTGCTTTACACGGCTCTGCTTTTGCTCAGGGGGCTGCGGTGCAGCGGGGGTCAGCCAACGCCGTACGGCAAAGCTCCAGCCAAATCTTTTCCTTTCCTGCTGGGTAACATCTGCAAGTGCTTCGGCACAGATCCCACCCGGGATTGCAGCCCAGCCGACAGTCGGTGGGGCTGGAGCAGCTTGGAGCATCGCTGCTCCACATATGCAGCAAGGGCAAAACACGCCATGGGGGAATAACACAGAACCTCTGAATTTGTACTTCTGCCACCAAAACATGGTGATATCTTCAAGGTGTGGCCGAGGCCAAGGAAAGCAGGAGGAGGAGGAGAAAAATCCCATGCAAAGCAAAGGCAGAAGGTGGTTACAGGGGTAGGACCTGCCTCAAGGCTTCAGCCTCAAGGCTTCAGCTGGGGATTAGGATTTTGCAGGAGAGGACATTCAACGACAGCAACCGTCCCTGCCTGAGCCGGGGACCTGAGCCCCAGGTTTACTGGCTAGTGCTGTAGCCTTTATTGCTGGAAAGAGCTGCCTTTTACATATGAATTTTGAGGGGCAGTTAAGTTGAAGCTCGGCTTGACACATTTCAAAACATGATCTTTGCTAGCAGAGCACCCAGGTCCCCAGCCAGGCTCTTCCTTGCAGCGTTTTGTCACTGGTGCTGGATTACCCTTCTCCCCAGAAACAAGGAGCGCAGAGCATGTGCCGTTTGTCAGCCTATTTTTCTCTCCTTCTTAGGATTAGCTGGAGCGTTTATAGGCCTGATACGCATATTCATTAAAAAAATTGAAATATTGTGGAAAAAAATAAGCTGTCTTTGAGTTAGCACAGCCTTTGGGAATCTGCTAAGTAAGATGCACTTAATTACTTTAGCTATGACTACATCACATTTCACTCATGTTTCCTCTGAGATGCAAAATATCTTTTCAGCAGAGACTGCAAACACGTCCCAAGCCTTTTGCAGCACCCCGCGGCGAGCTTGTTGCGCTGAATGCCCGGGATGGAGACAGGATCTGACCTGGCCCTCAAAGCCGCTCCTGCTGGTGACGGAGCTAATCATGTTTACAGGGTGGTTATTTAATTACGCGTGTGCTTCCATCAGGCTCTGCGGGGATGCTGAGTGCTTTGTGGAAGGGAAGGGCGCGGGTGCAGCCACAGTGAGCCCGTGGCTGGGGTTGCATCCTGCAGGACTGGTGTGCCGTGGGAGAAGAGGTTGTTTGCTTTCACAGGGGGAATGTTGCATTCATTACCTTCTTTCACTTTGGTTTGCCATCATCGCAATTTCATTCATCATTTACTTGCCTGATTAGGCCATTTGCTGCAGGGGAGCATCTCTGAATCCTGCTCCTGGGTCTCTCTTTCCTTGGGTCTTTCTTAGGGGGGATATCATCTACTTTGGGTGCACGACTAAGGCCCCTGAAATAGCTCAGTGTCTGCAGGGTCTCGCAGCAGAAAGCAGGACTAACCCTTTCCCCAGCTTGAGCGAAGGCCATCATCACCCTAAAGCCCATGGAAGAGGCGCTGGGGCTGCACACAAGCCGCTCGCCTTCATTTTCACCCCAAACATTTTACATCTGGAGAACACAAATGGCTTTTCCACCACTCGCCCTCTCCGGACCTGAGGACATCGGGAGCCATGGGCAGGGGCTATTGGGATGTGGCAGCCTGGCCTGTTGCTTCCAAAACTGCATTTTTTTTTTAAAAAAGGGGAGTGGAGAGAAATTTAGTGAGTGGCAAATGGTGGGGCCGGATCCCGCCCCTCCAGACGGCGGTCAGCAGGGTTGCGTGCGAGGGGCAGAGTTGTACATGTCCTTCTGCAAAACCTCTTGGCCGGGGTGAGAAGAGATGGAGATGCGGGAGAGTGAGAGAGAGGGTCAGAACCAGCAATATTCAGCAAAAGTATTAAGTAAAACCACCAGTTTTTAATGATGTAAATAAACAGGCAGCTGCTTGGGAGGAGGCCTCTGGGCTAAGGTATCCTTGGGGAGGGGGATGTCCCAGGAAAAATGCAATGTCTCCGCTTTTTAAGAGAGGGCTGTGGTTGGGTTGCTGTCAGCAGGAGGCTTCTGCCTAGATTCTCTGAGCCAGGGCTCAGGTTTCTGTTTGTTCCTACAAATTTTCATAAGCATTTGCAGCACATGTCCCATATCCATAATTGCACTCCTGGACTTGTTCTGCTCTGATGCATAAATAACATGCACTGTAAAGAAAAAGTGTATGATTACATATTTAATGGATAAACGGAGCCGTTGTGGTCTATTGGCCACATAATAAAAGTTTCAAAAAAATTGTCTTAATACGGTATTTACCCAAGAGACTGCCATGGCTGCAAATGAACGAGCTATTTTAAATTTTAAAATTTTTTAAGCCACATTTCATAGCCTTCCCTGTTTCTAAAACACCCGTCTTCTAAACTTTTTCTTCATTTAAATTTAAAATAAGGACAATAAATTATTCTTCTCCTTAGCAGCTGGCAGATCTTCTCCAACATGAAAGGTCTGGATTAAACTGACAAAATCCAAGACAAATGTACATTTTTCACTGGAATTTGGGAAGGAGCTTGCCGCTCATGCGGCAGATGGGTGCTGACCTGTCTCCCCACCTTGCAGGCTCCCCATCGCTGCCTGTCTCACCCCTGGCCATTCAATTGCAAATGCAAAAATTGCCTCTCTGATGCCTCCTGTGCTGCCCAAGCCCATTGCCCGTCCCCATCTTTCCTGGCTGCAGCGTGCACGTCCTCGATGTCTTTTTGGCCAGGATTTCCCACGCAGCAGCACGTGGCAAGGAGAGGCCAGACCTCTGCAGTAAGGCAGGTTTTAAGGGCACATAAAACTTGCCATAGTTCAAGCAGCAGCGAGTTTCCTCGGCCCCGTGGCGGAGCAAAGCCAACCCTGCTGCCTCTGTACGCTGGTGTTTCCTTGCAACCACCAAAGCCGAGGACAGCAATTCAGCGTGGCCCCTAAGTCAGCCTCGATGAGACTCCTCGTGCCGTTGAAATGCAAGACATTATTTTCTTCCTGCGAGTTAAATCCCTGCACTTCGTAATTAATACAGAAAAAGGGCAGATCCAGGAAAATCTGTTCCCCTGACACAGACTCTTCTACTGATGGAGAATCCGAAAGAGAGCAGAACATGCTGTCGGGCGTTGTGTAAAGCTCTTGATTCCTGACCTGCAGCCGTAAATCTGGTTTTGCATTTGGATTTATTTCCTCTGAAGCCTACCGAGCCCTTGCAGGTCTTCCCTGGGTTTCTTTCTGTATGTGCTGCTAATGGAGTTGGCAAGACTCCCCTGGTAATAAGAGATTGCACCTCAGCGGGCTTATCGGAAATGAAGATTGTTAATAAATAAAGCCTGGGTCTTTAAACTCATGTTAACATTAATCAGATTAATATAAAAGGGAAAGAGTCTGGAAAACGTTTCAGGCAGGGTTTGCTCTCCCTCCCACCGGCTTCCTCCACGGCTGGACGAGGCTGTGCGGCAGCCTGGCTCTGCCCGCAGGGGCTGCGGTGGGGCTGAGCCCTGCTGCTGGGGGGTGGCCGGGCAGGGATGGATCCTGGGGTGAACATGGGGTTTTCAGGGAAAATGGTACAAACTGGAAATGGGATCTTGGCTCAGCAGACAGCAGGGCAACCCCAAAACCTTCCGTGCACCTACAGCATGGCCGGGTTTGTCCCCATCTCATCTCATCTTCCCTCCTTGGCCAGGACGGGGGTTGTTGCTGCTCCCGCCTGACCCAAACACCTGAACTTTGGTTTTTGCCATGACACGGGGGAGATATACGCTCCACAAGATATTTTTACTTTGTCTAACGTAGCATTCCACATTTCTTGTTAGTCATATATATATGTTTCATTTTGCTTTCAAATCTTTCAAGAGTGTTGGGCTCAGCAGCCTCAGGAGGCAGCGCTTGAGCCGGTGGCCTGTGCCGTGTCCGTGCGTCCCTGCAGCCGTGTGTGATTAGTCGCCTTTCAGTCCCATCAGATGTCCCCTCACTCTCGCAGTATGAGAACAGAAAAATAGGTGTTAGGAAACTCTTCATTTTTGGGGGTAGCTCTATCACGTAGCCTCCTCCCTCACCTCTTACCTACACGCATGCACACACATACATCGCTTCTGGTTCCTTCCCTCGCTGGGAAATCTTAACAGGCAGCCTGTAATTTTCTTTGCCCTTGTCTGGACTTTTTTTTTTTCCTGCTACATTCATTTCGAGTGGTATTGGAACTGATTGCACTATTTAAAATTGGAAGAGTCGTCTCCGGGAAGAGTTGTAATGAGGTGGTGGCCAGCAGCAGAGCTTGCCCCCACGTGTTGGGGTCCGTTTTGGGGCATATTGTGGTGCTCGGGGCTTCTGGAGCTTGGGGACATAAAAACCTGTGGCTTGATGGTAGTGTCACAGCTTTGGGCAGACCGATGTGGTAGGAGCAGGGACCTGGGGCTTCCACTGGCTGCTTTTGTGCGTACTACTTCTAGGTTTAACCCCAGTAGCTCTAGCGACCCGACAGCCGTACAGAGGATGCAGGAGGGTTGGTTGTGGTGCCTTCACAAACTCAGACAAGCAGATATTTTTTCACCTATGCAGTTACTAAATGTCAACACCAAGTATTGCTCAGAAAGAGCGTGTTTGGGATCCACGGCCTCTAATGCTGCATCGCTGATGTCCCAGGGCTGGACTGTCAACCACAGGCTCCAAATACCCTGGCACAACACGTAGTGGTGCTCAGCGATGGCCTCGTGTGTGCAGCAACAAAGCTTGGCCCCAGAAATGCCCAGGACATTGCAACGCCCTCCCTTCTCCCAGTGATTTGGCCAAAAATTGCTCATGTCTGAACTTTTCTTTCAGACCCCGGTAGGTGCCAGATACCACTGGTCCCTGAGGCAGGCAGGGGCACCTCCCGGACACCCAGACCTATGTACAAAGAGAATTTAGCACCTCTCTGTAGTCCTCATGGGCAGGGTGATGGCAGGAGCAGAGCCCTGGGTGCACGGTACTCAGTTCTTGTTCTTGGCTTGTTTGGAAGGGGGCACAAGGAAGACTTTACCAGCTGTGTAGAATAATTTTAAATCAGTCAAGAAGAGTTCGCCTTAGAGTGATTTGACAGTATAATAAATAAATACATTTTTTAATTACAAAGTGATATTCTCCTAACTCAGATCCAGGAGATGGTCCACTCGGATGCCACATCCTATGAGTCCAACCGTCAAGTGCCCCTGATCAATCGCCCCGGGATGTTAGCCGGCCCCATGAGCGCTCTCAGCCAGTCACAGCTGATTTCTCAGATGGGGATGCGGAGCAGTGTTACCCACGGTTCCCCATCGCCCCCGGGAAGTAAGTCTGCTACACCATCTCCCTCCAGTTCTACTCAGGAAGAGGAGACAGAGTCACATTATAAGGTACGTGCAGTCACGCCTGTTTTAACAGACAGTGAGAAAATGGCAGGGGATGTTTTTCAGTGAGGGCTAAATTGCGCTAAATAAGAGCATAGACTTTTGGTCTTTTTTTTAAAATATGTATATATAGGGGGAGACTTTCCGAAAGATGGGGAGATTGTTTCCACCCTAGGGTGAGGTACAGCAAGGCAGGCTAGCCCACGTGCTCGCGTTGTGCATGCAGGAAGTTTGGCAATGAGAGTTGGGCTTTTCTCTCCACAATTTACCAGGTCCATCAAGCTGCAGAGCTTCCTCCGATGAGGGTTTTGATGAGCAAAGCAGGTTCAGGGCTAAAGTTCTGCAAATGCTTGGGTGCAAAATTAGATTTCTGGTGGCAGGTAGAGGAGACTAAAACAGGGAAGGAAAATAACGCAGGGTGGGATTTAACTGAGCTCACCGGACATGGCTTGCTAAGGAAAAAATCCAGAAATTAAAAGAGGAAGAGTCTTCTGCCTTTTAGTTCGCCCAGACAGTGTTTTGGTAGTCAGCAATGTCTTAGTGGCACAGAGTCTGCCTCTACAGCCAACACTGCTGCTGAGCATGGCATCAAGGAACCCAAGGATTTCCTAGGGTTTTGGGGACATCGTGGTTGTTGCCTGTCTTTCTCAAAATGCACCAGCAAAGCAAACAACACATGCTGTGGGTGTTCCATGAGTCTTCCATCTGTTATTTACTGAGGGCAAATTGCAGCAATCGCAGGGTTGCTGCCTCAACACCGCATGGGTCTCCGTGCCTGCAGGTCAATCACTGGGCTCTCTGGGGGACTTTGATTAAAGCCTTTCATGGAGAACCTTCTCCTGGAAGGTGCTGATCCAAGGATGACACCAGCAGCACTGGTATTGTACCCTTGTCCTGCAAACATAGACGATTGTGACAGGATTGGAATGTATAACCAGAGCAGCAAACAGTGCAGAGACTGGAAAACCAGGAAAACGCTAGGACTGAGCAGAAACCTTTCCCTTTCCGTGGAAATCCAGGCAAATGTATTCCCATCAGTCCTGTAGTTTTTCATCCGTTGGCAGCTTTCACTTCAGACCGGGACATTTCAAAGCAGAGCGCACACGTGGATGCGAAAAAAGCTTCAGTGGAATAAAACTGTAAAAAGAAGGGATACACATGGTTGAAAATAGGTGGAGTTTCTCAAACTCTGCGATCCCACGTTCGGGGGACGCTGTGGGACGGGTTGTGCCGCTGGACCCCACAGTCTGCCATCTTCCAGAGCCCATGTCACACAGCTCCAGGTAATTACCTGGGAGCTGAAATCTTTCATGTCAGCTGAAAATGAGTTTCAGCTTCTTTACACACCAGGTTCTCTCTCTCTGCCTCTTTCAGCATCACCCAGCTTTCCTCCCAGCCGGCCAGGGCCACAGGAGTCGCTGGGGAGGACACGGCTTTGGGGTTGGATCTTCTGTTCTCGTTGAGCCAGTGATGCCTGTGGGCGTGGGAAGAATTTAGAAATGTCCAAATTATGACAACTTGCGGAGATTTGAATTTTTCCTAATCCTAAAGGCATGCCCCCTCATTTTTCTGCCCTGTAAACTATCCAGCAAGCCAGGTGGAACAGGAGTGATGCATCTGATGGAGGAAGGAGACCGTAAGTGTAAAGAAAGCAGCAGAACAGCATTGCGGCCTGCAGGTTTCTGTTTGCTTTCTCTGTCTACACAGCTGCTGTATTCAGCCATGGGTGATTATTCCTATGGCCATTAAGGGCCTTTCTGCAACACGTCATCAAAGCAACATCTAGCAAGCAGAAATTAATCTTGTGACCCAGAAGGTCACACGTTAAAGAAATGGGTCTGATGCCAGCGGGTAGTTCAGGTCCAGCAGGTCCCCTGAGCCTGCAGAGGAAAACCTTATGATTTTAGGAGGTCTCCTGGCCTCACTGATGCATTTACCTTCATTGCTTTGAGGGGGTGTACACATGCATGGGAGGGAGAGGTCGTTACAGCCCAGATTCCAGTTGGATTAGCAATCTCTCTCCATAGTTATTAAAATCATGGTGTCCATGAGGTTCCTGCTCTTCACGGGTTCAACATCTAAGAAGGCACCAAGCCACCAGTTTATGGGATCACATCTGTCACCAGTGAATTGCCCCAGTCCACATCTGGTGTTAAACATACCTTCTGCTGCCTCTCCAGAGCAGGTCCATGCAGGGTGGCCATGCACTTCATCCCACTGCACAAGCCTTCACCGTCGCTTTGACGGTGGCTCACGCCTTGGGGGATGCAGTTGCTCTGGGGCAGCGAGGCGCTGGCTCGCCAGGGCTTGCCTTTAGCCATGAACAGGGCTTAGGTTGTTCAAGCATCTTCTGCAGTCCAGGGCTGGGCTGTTGTCTCATCCCGTGCTGCGTCACACCTCGTAAACCCCAGGAAAACCAGGCAAAGTCCTGATCGGCTCTGCTCCCTCCTGGGAACTGACGGCTCCAGGCAGCCTTGCGGGCAGAGTCTGTTTTCCATAAATACCATTTGTTCTTTGGTGCTGCCTAAGCAGGACCGACTCTAAAACCGTCGTCATGGCTGTGGTTGCATTGCGCCTGTTCCCGGCTCCTTCGCTTGGTCAACAGCTGTGAGGAGAGCAGCCCCCCCCCCCCCAGCACTTAAGTGAATCAAACAGGATTACAGTTAGTTAAAATACCATCTCACTTGCTAATGGGCTGAAGCCCTGTCATGCATTTTTTTTCTCCTAATAAGCTGGCCTTTCACCTCCAGGCCTCCCGTTCAAGCCCAATTGGGCAATTTTAAATTAAATGCAATTTTTTTTGGTCTCTCTGCTCATTCACTAATGGTCACTGTCTGTTTGACAAATGTCACTGCACTGATACTGAACTTAATGACCAGTCAAGAGCTGCTGAGCGGAGAACAGGAGCGCTGCTGCCCTTTCCTCGCCGAGCCTGGCCTGTGCCAGCTGAAGTGAAGCCTCTTAAATCCCGGCGCTTCCAAGCACGCAATCAAATCAGCAAATCCATCAGGAGAAAAGGCCTTTTGCTCCCAGCGCTCACCGGGAGGCACAGTTTTCGCAACGGCTTGGTGTTTAGACCTCTGTCAATTGATTTTTTTTTTTAATTTTTTTTAGACCTCTAAGTGACAGACTGGGCAACTTTCTAAGTAATGTAATTAGCCCGTGCACTGGGTAGAGCAGGGACTGCCCAAGTCAGGTAGTGCCTGAGCACTTGGTGCTTGAGCGCAGTGGGTCTGCAGGCAGAGGTGCTGGCACCCTGTTTGCCCTCGAGGAGGCAGAGATCCGGACTGCAGCAGCCAACTGGCAGCGAACGGTTTTATTCTCTGCCGTGTTTAACTTCTGGTGTATTTAGTTTTTCCTCCACTATAAAATACGGATAATGGTGCTTCCCTGTAGTGCGAGCTTTCAGTGACCACAGTCAATGCATTGAGAGCTTTGATGTATGTCCAAGTGCTTTCCAGGGGTCTTTTCCTTTGCACACCACCACACAGAGGCTTCTGCAGTCCCGTATATTCAACATGCTGCCCAGGGCATCCCGGCAGAGGCTCAACCGTAGGATCTTCTTTCTGTGCTACCTTCGCTGGAAGCATCCCTGTTTCCAGCCTTGCTGTTTTACTTCCCACGGTGGCCGTGTCTCATGCTGAGCAGCCACAAAGTCCAACGACTGGTGCCTGTGTCCTGCTCCTCTTGGTTCAACCACCCACAGGGCACCGAGCGTGGATACAGCCAGACCTAGTCATCTGGCTGCACCCAGACCGGTTGTAAAGACTGAGCAGTGCATGCAAAGTGTTTAATACGTAAGATTAAAATAGTTTAATTCCTGGATATTTTTCCCGGATAGGGGTACATACCTGTTAGCAGGGTGAAACGAATTTCGGATGGCCCCAGCGCGATGGCTAACGCGATGCTGGTGCTGCTTGGTCAGTGCTCGCGACCCTCCTGCCTCGGGAGTAGGGAGGCTGAGCCGCCAGCACACGCATGGGCAAGGAAAGTCAGAAGCAGCTTGCAAAGGGGGATTATTGGGCTGGGAATCAGAAACCATGTGGAAGCCGAGTTTGGAAAAATTCATGGACTGCTAAAGGGATCTGGCTGGGAAGCAAGGCAGGGAGAGGTCCCAGAAGAGGATCAAGGAGTGAGTGAGCTTGTGATGCCGGGGAGGAGGAGGGGGAAGGGGGGTGACCGAGGATGAGTGTCTGCAAAGCCCCAGCTTTGGAGCAGGGACCACTGGAGCAGCAAGGGGCGAACCCAAGCTGTGAACTGGGCTGTGAGGAGGCACCCAAGCCAGGCTCAGGCACCCACCAGCAGTTTGTGTAATGGTTCTAGAGGCTCCTGGGGACCAAAGAGACCCCCAGGGCTGCTGCCCTCCCCACCACGCTGGGAGCCCTCCTCTGCCCATGCCCTCTCTCATCCCCTTTGCTAACAAGCTGTAGCAGTGACTCGTATCGGACTACTCCCAGCTGACCGCTAAGGTTCATCTCTTGGTTTTGCAGGTTACTGGAGAGAAAAGACCATCAACAGACCTGGGCAAAAAGCCCAAAAGCCAAAAGAAGAAGAAAAAGAAGGATCCCAATGAGCCCCAGAAGCCCGTGTCAGCCTACGCCCTGTTTTTCAGAGACACGCAAGCAGCCATCAAAGGGCAAAACCCCAATGCTACTTTCGGAGACGTATCGAAAATTGTTGCGTCGATGTGGGACAGTTTGGGAGAAGAACAAAAACAAGTGAGTTACTGGTATCTTTTTTTTTTTTCTTTCAACTGTTGAAATGTGTTTTTCCATGGTACAGAGCATCAGAGTCTCCCCCAGCACATTAGGAGCATGGCCAGGGGCTTAAACAGGCTGAAGTGTATGCACAGAAACGGAGGCTATTTTCAGAAGTGATGCTGAAGTGCCCACTGCCACTCGAAGCGATGCTTGAGCGGTTTGCGTGCCGCGCTCCCAGCCCCGAGCTGGTGCGGCGGTGACGTGACCTGGCCCTTGGACACCTCCTTGGGGTGCCCTGCACACAGGGCTTTGCCACCCGCACGCCCCGAGGACGGAGGGTCTGACCCATGTCGCAGGACGGGCAGGGATGGGGCTGCAGAAGGATGCGCTAAGTTTGCTTTGCCTCTGTCCCTTTTTTAGAAAAATCTCTGATGTTACATGGGGAAGAATAAATTTTTATGACAACTAATTATTCTTGATAAGATCACACTTTGCAAAAACATCAGTGGTCTTTCCCTGACATGGGGTTTTTACACCCTTAGATGGGAGATGGGTTTGTATTTGCTTATTTACTTACAAGGAGTGATGGCAAACCGGCTAAAAACTATTAACTCTCTACATTGCTGGCCTCAAATCTAACATTAAGGCTTTAAAAGCTTAGGAAGGAGATGTCTGAAGTGGCCTCACAGAGGAAACCTTCCTGCCCCAAAGCTGTCAACCACTTTCAGTCTGCTTCACATGGGGACTTCTGGGTCCTGCTTTAACTGTTTTGCGGATGCTGAGTCAGTTACAAAAGCCTGTAATTGCTTGTTGCCTATTGAGAAGACCCCAGGGAACACTTTCCATAGCAAGTATGTCTTTTTATCAGGCAGAGTGAGATCTGACACCGTGTGTGATGCGTCTCTGAACCCAAACATGCTCAGACTGACAGTCCCCCATGAGCGGTGAGCCCTTCTCCTAGAGCCTGGCTGCCAGCGTCAGGCTGGCTCCGTCTCTCGCTGGGTGTCCACAGCCGGCATTGGAAGCAGCTACATTTGGGGAGGGAGCAGCAGGGAGGAAAAAAGTCATTTAAATGGAAGTCACGCTAGGATATAGCCTTGCTTTCCACCCCACACCAAGTCAGGAATAAGAGCAAGGCATCTTCTGGGGTGAAAGCCCTTTTTTGCTGATCCATCTGGAGTCTCCATACTGTGCAAAGTGTTGCTTTGATATTTTCATGATCCTCCCTTTTCTCCTCTTTGGATGGATCGCTGGGGGATCATGCAGGAATTCCTTGTGCTGAAGAAGGGAGGAAGATCCCCTCCTTGTGCAGCAGGTTGACCCCAGCCCTGCTGCCTGGGAAGCTGCAGGGCAGGGGCTGGGTTTGGGCCATTGGTGCAAGGTGTGGGAGGTTCAGGAGCGTGGAAAAGCTTTTATGTCACCTCTTTCTCCTGCTTTCATCCCTCCCAACATCTCGATCTGCCTCTCCCTTACTCCATCTGGTTACAAATATCTCTGTAGATTGGGCACTGAGCTCGGCTGCAAATGTGGTTTCTATAATGGAAGTGCCGGTGCGACCCTGACTCAGCGCAGTGCAAATGCTCAGCTCTTAATTAACAGCAGGGATTAAACCAGTCCGTTTATCTTCCCTGCTAACTCTCCCTTCTTCTCTTCTATGAGATAGTAGCAGCCCTGCCGTCTCTTTACACACGCTTTCTAAGTGGCTCCATTTCTCCCTCTGTAATTGATTTAATTAAGTCATTTGTTCCTTATCTGAATGCTTAAATATTAACTTCCTGGCTTTGTCTCCAGCTGTATACTTTTCTCCCAGGACAGCTACCTCCCTGCCCGGGACTCCGGCTGGAGGGACGCTATTTCTCTTTGGCTCTGGGACCGTATTACTGGTTTGTGCGATGTGGCACGTTCACTCTTGAAGTGTTTGGCTGGAAGTGAGTTTATTTAGTCCCTGTTTGCTTTCCTCTGCCAGCATCCCCAGTCAAGTTTGTTTAGATTCATAAGGCAATGCAATGGAAAGGAAAAAAGGAAAAGAAACAAAAAAAAAGCATTAAGAAAATGCCTTCAATATGTGAAAACAAGTGCCTCAGCTGTCCTGCAGATCCCTTCTCCCGAGGACTGCAGGACATGATGCACGCCTTCACGATGAAGGCAAGCAGCCCATGCCAAGCGCTCTCTTGGCACGTCTTGGGAGGGAATGGTGACCGAGCAGGACAGCTACGCATCACTGGCCAAAATCCTTCTGGGACCTGGCAGTCCAGACTGCCACGTGGCTGCACCGGACTGTGGTTCAGCTCATCGCCAGGCAGCAGCATCGTGCTCTGGGGAGGGGTGGAAAGGTGGAAAAGGGAAGTATTTCACCTGGTGCGCTGCTCCTAGCTCAATTGACAACAGTGGTTTTGAACGTCTTCGTATCCTCACTGCAGAAAGCAGTGCAGAAGACGACCCGGGGAAAAGCCAACACGGCGATGGCAAAGTACGCCAGCAGGAGCCAAATCTGGACGTTCTTATGACCAAAATTTTTATGACCGAGGTTTTAGTTAAAGAAATATTCCCCTCTTCCTGGCATAAGAAAAGAGGGTGGATTTGAGGCTGTAGGGTCTGATTTGGGGCTGGGCTGTGGTCCCAGACTTGGATCTCTCGCAGCCCCCGAGATGTTCACGGTGGGGCTGGGGCATCATGTCTCCAGAGGGCCGATGTGCAGACCCCAGCCCCACCATGCAGTTGTTAAGCAGTCATTTACATCACTGTAGTTTCTGCTTCAGATGAGGTTTACAAACCTTATTTTCCACCTTCCAGTGGGCACAGTGTTTCCCCAGCCCTGGGTGTGTTTTGGTTCCTGCCTTGTGGGAGAACAGCAGGCAGAACAGGCAGGGAGTAACTGGGGGGGGGTTCAAAGCAAGCTGGCTGATAAACCCAACCTCAGCCAGGGCATTTTGGACTTGTGATCCCCCACCACGTGTCAGCAGCTGCCGGTATGTGCCCCGCTGTGCCTGCAGACGTGTCCATCCATCCCTCCTAGCTCCGTCGTGCACAGAGGAGTTACATAGAGCGTGGGGTGGCCACTGTGCCAGTGCCAAAGGGATGAGGAAAGCCCGGTGCTGGTGACTTGTAGCCATGCTGCCGGTGCAACACAGCCAGTGCCTCGGGCTAGGAAGGGTGGTCCTGTGCCAGCCCCCAGGCAGGCAGAGCCTCAGCCCCACTCCAGCGTCGCTCACCCCACAGATGCTATGTGGGGCATTTCTGCGGGCAGAAACAAGATGCCACCTCTTTGCCAGGTAGCTCAGGCCGGCACGCGGAGGGTTAATCCTCTGCCATTTGTGCTGCTAATGATTATATGCACTGTAATATCAAAGCTGTAGCTATTTATTTGCCATTGAGCAGGTGCTGCTGCTCCCACAAAGCAAATTTGCTTTCTCCTCCTGATGAAACAAGCAAAATAAAGGTTGCTCACGTCCCATTTCAAATATGGTTTTTTCCCTGTGCACTAGCTGAAAGACAAACACCGAGCGGGAACCAGAATGCATATTACGCAAGAAACCATATAATCTAGGAGCATCTTTGATTTGGCTGCTGCTGTCACAGACATGTATTTCACAGAGGCGCTTCCCCCCGCCCCCCCCTTCCTTTTGTTCTTACTGGTTTATCATTTGTGCCTTTGTCATTTTGTTCCTTCTTCTTCTTCTCTTCTCAGCCTCTTCACAATGAATCTTCATTTTCCCTCTGACACACTTGTATCTAAATTTCCTTATTTCCTGCCTTTTTTTATTTATATCTGTTGCCTGGTGATTTGATCATGCTGTGGAATACAGGATTAGCAATCTCCGTGTCCTTGGGTACTGCTCAAGGACACCTGTTCAGCAAAGCGCCGTTTTCTTCCCCATTTTAACCCCTTCCAGTGTGGCTGTGCGTGTGTAACAGTAATAAATAACAATACCTTTAAATATCTCCAGCGCTGCTTTAGCAGGACGTTGTAATCTTCATTCTTCAACAGCTGGCGTGCCCCTTTCTAAGAAGCTTACATGGGAATCTGAAGAATGTGACTCGGGGGGGGTGAAAAATATTAATACATACTCTTTGAACTTTGCAAATAGTTCAGCAGCTGTTCCTGTAGAGATAGCTTAGACTTTGGTGGAGAGTGAAATGCTAATTCAGCCATTATCATCAAATGGGGTACCTGTCGTAGTAATCCGCCTGCAGCACCAGGTCCCTGCTCGAGGCTTGCAGAATCCCATGCCTCAGTGTTATTTTTTTTCATTAGCAGATATAGACCAGCGTTCACAGCGTTATCCAGCGAGGTTTAAAAGGGTTGCCTGATTTGACAGAAATTAGAAGAATTAGAGCACTAGATTGGAGCAAACTCTGCTAATTCCCTAGGAAGGATTTTTCCCCGGCACGGACGTAGTGCTCACAGCCTGGTCCCAGCTCGTGCCACCCGGCAGGGCTGCAGCCCCCTCCCCTCCTTCCACGGGGCCACCAACCCTGCCGTGGGCCATCTCTGCTCAAGAGCGGGTGACACCCAGCCCTGGGTGGCTGTCCTCCGTCAGGGCGATTTCATTTGGGTGATAAGCCTGGAAACTCTCCGGAGCATATTGAGAAGTCACCGGTGGGATTTGCTCTTCTCTGCCACGTTCTCTTATTCCCTCTCCGAGCACCTTCCCGTTGCCTACTGTATTTTGGGGGAAAAGGACGTTGGTTTGGAGCCTGGTGATGATGGAGCACGGGGGACACTGCCAAGCTGACAGTTGCAGACGTCTCTGGAACCTGCTTCTCCTCGTTTGGAAATCCAGCAACAAATTCAAAGCATTGGGTCAGTGTTTCCCTAGACCCTGGAAACTCAGAGCAGAGGCATCAAGAAGTTCCTGAGCAATCTGCTGAGTGAACCTCAGGCTAAACCAGGGCTTTCCATCCTAAGCGAGCAGAAGCAAAGTCGGGCAAAATCAGCATTTCCAGTTGAGTTTATGAGTCTGGGGACTCATTGGGGACACAAAGGTACCAGAGATGAGTTCTTGCTCACGCTAGCCCTGCTTCACCAGGACCAGTTCAGTAATGCTAAGTGACTCCGTGGCCAAATGCATGTGTGATTTTCCCATACAAATGCACAGCCTGGAGAATAACACAGCGTTCACACTCCAGGGATAAATTACCCAGCAGAAAAATTACTCGCTCAGCAGAACATAATAGATCACCCATCTAATCAGATCCATCTGCTCATTGAACCCGATACATCACCTGGTGACAGGACACTGCATATATCTGTGGTGGGACAGAGGCGTTTCGGGCCAGCAGTGAAGCTGTATCATGGCAGAGCCATCACAGGGGAGAGATCCCATGGGAACCGCATGCAGCACGTGCTGCCTGGCAGCGTGGCCATCAAACTGCCCACTTCCAGCATTGTACAGAGCTGTCAGCGGCGGAGCCACCACTGGTTGCAGTTTCCTGCTGCTGCCCCAAAGCCCTGGCAGTGAGGGGCTGGAAGGGTCCAACCAGTTGTCCTGGCCTGGAAGGAGGTTTCAGCATCTTCTGAGTGTCAAGGAAAGCCATATACTAGACAAGGATGAAAGCACCGATCCTAAACAAGGTTTCAAGAGAGGTCTGGTGGAGACCAGGAAGATAGGGAAGATGTGAAGGATCAGAACTGCTCTTAAAAGCAGCTCCGAGAGTGTGACTTCTCTTCTTGGAGAGCAAGATCAGAAGTGTGGAAGATGAATGTTGTGTGCTTTTCATTGGAGGTTAGGGGTTGGGTTTGTCACCCTCCTCCTCTGTTTCATTTGGAGTCTTCTGTGGGTTGTCCTGGGAACACACTTGTGCCCTCACATGGAGCGAGAGATGACTTACACTCGGGTGGCACCATGACGTCAAGGCAGAGGAAAGCAGGAATCTTTCAGGATGCTTTAATCAATGGTAATTGCTACTTGATTATGGGTTTATCCGTTCATTCTCCAAAGGACTGTTTCACAACAGTATCTCCACCAGAGTAATGGAGGAGCTCTCCTGAAACCGTGCAAATAGTTCCCATAGCCAGAGCCTTTTATGTAGGTGTCCTTAGGGATGTCAGATGCTCAACAGCTCCTGTGCCATAGCTGGGAGAGCGTGGGGCAATTGGAGCACTGCTTAACCAGCAACCTCATGATGGGCATCATTGACAGGTGCCTCCCATGTCCAAGCTTGTTGACCTCAGGATTTAGCAATCCAGACTGTAGTATTAGTCTGAAGGAGATGTGCTGAGATTTACACAGGAAACATAGCTTGGGTTAGTTGGTTTTAATGGGAGGAGGGACAGAATAAGTCTTCCCCAAGAAGGGAGCAGAAAAGATACAGAGGAGGGTGTGAGGAGGTGAGGAAGAGCTGGGAAGGAGTAAGGATGACGTGGCCGTGTTTGCTATATGCATTTCCGATGGCTGTGTGGAGGCCATATGCAAAGAGAAGGGTGGTGTGGCAGACACCGCCATGCAGGGAGGAAGTACTTTCGAGTCATCTTATGAATAAGCCATAAGTTACGATGATACCAAGAGATATCTTGCAGGAAAGTGTATAATAGTTACAAGAAAAACCCTCCAGATTTACAAGCAGAATAAAATCCAAATTTATACATTGGGGGGAAAAAAAACCAGTCATGGAATCATAGAAAGGAGGGCAAGGAGCGACTTAAGAGGTCAGCCAGACCATACTGCTGCCTGAAGTCAGGATCATCTCTACTTAAGCCATTCTTGATGGATGTGTGCCTAATATGTTCTTTAAACCCTCAGTGGTGGAGATTACACATCTCCCCAGGCAGTCTCTTCCCATGCTTAATTATCCTTACTGTTAGGAACGCTTTCCTCTTGCGTAGCCAACATTTCCCTTGTTACAATTTAAGCCTATTGCCTCTTTTCCTATCTGCAGTAGATGCAGAGGATCGTCGTTCAGTGCCTCCTTTGCTGCATTGCATTTGGAGGCTGTGGCTCCTCTTGGTCTTCTCTCCTAGCTAAATAAACTGAGTCCTTCAGCTCTCCTCCTGGAGACCTTTTGCTGCACTTTTCATCTCTTCTCTCCTGATGGTCTCTCTCTTTTTTGAAGCAAAATGCCCCAGACTCCATCTAGGATTACAGCAGAGACCTTTTCACTTGGGATCAGTGGACCCCTTGATTTTTTGGGGAGAGTTTGAGTTCTTTTCGTCATTCCCCGGGCTTGGGAAGCAGCATTTCAGCGAAAGCAGGCGGGCTGGGATGCAGAGGTTACCGATAACAGCTCCGGCTGTCATTCAGTGTCTGCACGACACGGAGCCGTTCGTGGGCGTCAGCGGGGTTTGGAATAATTGTCTTCTCTAATTAACTGGTTATCAAACAAGAACATTTCATTATGGTACAATTACTAGCTGCTTTGCTGAGACACAGAGGTGTCAGGATTACGATCCCAACATATGCTTCTTACAGCTCTGATTTTTTGTTTTCATAATCACTAACCATTTTTGCTCCCCCCCCCAACCCACCCACTCACTTAATGACTAATGAATCCTCCTGCTAACAAGTAAGGAAAATAAATCAGCGGGCACGGCAGGTTAGAAAGAAAAACATGCAAAACATTTTGAGGATCCTTAAATCTGATAAATTACTTTGAAATTAAAATCCCTGGGAGAAAATGGGATTTAATTAGAAAGTAACATGGTTTTGTCAATGTTTAAATTAAAATTGTAAAGGTTATAAGTACTGCACTAGAGCTGCCTTTACACAGAGGATTCATGAGAAGTTTTGTTCGGATCCGCTCTTCCCACGTCAGCGCGGCATTTCCCCAGCGGCAGGCTGCGGTTTCGCTGCTCAGTGTCCTCGACGGAGCACTGTGTGGGTGCAGAAAGCCCCCCGCGTGCAGGGCAGGACTGCAGAAGTCCCGGCAGGAGACCCTTAGGGATGGTTTTTTTACGATGAGGGTGTTGAGACACTGGAACAGGTTGCCCAGAGAAGCTGTGGATGCCCCATCGTTGGAAGTGTTCAAGGTCAGGTTGGACGGGGCGTTGAGCAACCTGATCTAGTGGAAGATGTCCCTGCCCATGGCAGGGGTTGGACTGGATGGTCTTTGAAGGTCCCTTCTGACCCAAACCACTCTGTGAGCCTACGGTCACAAACCAGATAATCCACCAGCAACCTTCCAGAGCTGGAGAGAGCATCAGAGGAGCATCAGAGGAAACATTACCTGGGCTCACCCTCTTACCCTTCTCTGTAGCCCTGCTGATGGCCAGGGCTGGAGCAGGGGCTGGCCCGAGCAGCACGAAGGCTTCTCCTCAGAGCAATCCCCCTTCTCCCTTCAAGAGGACACACTACTCAGCTGCCCCTTCCCAATCTTGCTGCGTCAGACAGCACCCGGCAGCTCTTTCCAAATACGAGTGAGGCACAGCGCCCGCTCGCTGTCTAAAAAAGACAAGGACAGATGAAGAGTGGAAAAAAAAAAAAGGGTGTAGCAGAAAAAGCAAGTGGTGGGGATGAAGATAGGCACAGAATTTATTGGTTATTCATTTATTTGCATTTAGGTTAAGGAAGTTTCATTTACCTGCCCTCTCCCTGTCCATAAATTGCAGGTTTTTCTCCAGACAAGTCTTCCTAATAATTGAATTTGTCTCTGCATAGCTGTGAATACTTGATTTTCCACTGTCCCAGATTTAAAAAAAAAAAAAGCGAAAACGCTCTTGGTATTTTGCTGTTACAGAGGGAAAAAAATAAACCAACCTGTGCTTTCAATACATCAGCACCCAGCTATGGCCGCTGTTATACTGGCCTGAGACACAGGAATTCATATTTCATTGCCGTGCAGCGTCAGGTACCGCATTTCAGAGCCTCTGTTAGCAGCAGAGCTGGTGGACACCCCGCATCTCTGTTTTACAGTAAATGCTGTGGCGGTAGCAGCGGTGTCGCTGCGATGGGCTACGGACGTAAGTGAGGTGAGGATTGTAGAGAAAGGTAATAGCTTTTATTAGGGGAACTGATCCAGTTTGAAGAAATAGTTGCTTTTCACAGGCAAACTCTTCTTCAGGCTGACATTTCGAAAAGTAATTTTGTTCTGAATGGAGCAAATATAATACTTCCTGAATACCATAAAGCCAAAGACAAACTTAGGAAAACGCTCCATTTCAGAAAATTACCATCTGAGTCCTCCAGTGTGTCAAGTCAAAACGTTTCATTACGAGAGTCTCTGTGATTTAGCAATGAAAATAAGGTTTTCAATCCGTTTTTAATAGAATTTATCTGTACGGATTTTAAACTGAAATTCAAGTAACTGGATAGTTTAACTGCTGGAAGGTTATTTTTCCCTTCGGAGGTCAGCGTTAGGAGGGAGTCTGGGGTGCTGCCATGGCCGTGGAAATTTGCAGGGGAAAGGAGCTAAAGATCCTCACTAGGCTTCAGCGTCTTGATCGTTGAAAGCTGTCGTTGTTTTTAAAGCAGAATTAAATGTATGCAAATCTGTTCTAATTGAAATTAACTTTCGGTGCGCCGCTTGAGGAGGGCTTTGAGTTTCCAGCGGAGGAGAGGGCAGATGGGTATTTTTCTTGGGAGTTTCTGCCTTTTTGCTGAAATTTTTGTCCCGTTTTAAAATATTCTTCCTGCTTGCTCAGTTTAATCTGTTTAACCCCATGGGGACTCACGCTGCTTGAGACAGGCTGGATTACGCCATTATTTTTACAGACGTGGAGGACCAAACTCTGGGCAGAAGGGGGACCAGCACTGTGAAACGATCATGAAGCATGTCTCGTTACAGGAGAGAGATGGAAGAATAAACAATAATTCACTCTTCCAAAGCTTTATTATTTTTTTTCTTAGGGTAGCAAACTCTCCTGATACTTGCTGTTTCCCTGCAAGCCCCAGCTCCCCAAGTTGTAAGATTAGGCAAAAATCTCAGCTTTTATATGATGAGAAAGCACTTCCCAGCTGTCAGGACTGCAGAGACGAGTTGGAGTTTTGAGCTCTAAAGGCTTAATAACGGGAAAGCCAAGAAAACAAACGAGTAGTTTAGGATTTCTGAATGTCTCGCCATTTTTTAAGCTAGTCCTATCATCTGGGGATTTTGGCTCTTGTCTTGCTCTTCCAAGAGCCTCAATCGCACTCTCCCCCGGTTCCTGTCGGGAAGTGATTTCATTGAGTTCACCGTATAAAATCAGGCTATGTCTCTTAAAGCAGACGTGCATAAATGTCTACCTAGGCACGCAGCCACTCTGGCCTGCGATGCCTCCAAAAATCCCAGCGTGGTCCAATCCAGGGGCTTTATTTGCTTGATTTGGGGTAAATTCCTCTCCAGCAGAAGTTAGTTTTTCATGCACGCGTGCATGCAGGAATGGCCTCAGCGGAGGGGGGTCCCATTGAGCAGGCAGGGTGCAGCCAAGCGCAGCAGCACCCTATTCTACTTTATTAATTATTATCCATTGCTTGGTCCTTTCAGGCATACAAGAGGAAAACAGAAGCCGCGAAGAAGGAGTACCTGAAAGCCCTGGCAGCGTACCGGGCCAGCCTCGTCTCCAAGGTACAGCCCGTGCTCACACAGTCGCTGGACGTGGTAATGCTGAATTAGTTGCTACTCACAGGACTTTCCAGGGAGGAGCAAATTTATAAGAAATACAGCGTAATCATGCTATCAGAACTGATACCGGTGTTAGCCACCTTCCTGAGGAGCTAAAAGAAATGCTGTGCGGCACGGTTAGGGCGGGCGCCAGGCTGCCTTCTGCCTTTAGCACCCTGAAACGAGACCCCGCTTTGGGTTGTCTTCGTCAGCAGGTGTCACAGCAGGGGAGGGCTGTCCCTGCTCGGGGACAAAGGGGTCCCTGTTCCCTGTCCCCACCGCCAGCGGCTGTTCCTCGCCTGGCTCTCGGGGTGTGAGTGCAGCAAACAAGGGAGCGCCGGCAAGGGCGGGAGGACGAGGCTCACCGTGGGTAACACCGGGGACTGGGCTGGGGGAAGGTGACACCCCAGCCCTGGGCTCACTGGCCAGCGCTGGGCAGCTGCCAGGTGCCAGCGTCCTGCCTGCACCCTGGTCCGGGCGCTTGGGCTGTGCCGGCTGCTCGGGACCCTGGGTCCTGCTTCTCCCATGCACGCTCAGCCGAGAGCAGGGGTTTTAGGGAGTAAGACCCCTAACTGTGGGTTGATGAGCATGTGAGCACATATGTGCTTAATGCACTGCTGTCAGGCAAAACCCAGAGAGCCCATTTCGGTGCCTAATAGTGAACTTTTAGGGGATTTCAGCTTCATACGGGAACTCCCGGTGCTGCAAGGCTACACCTGGGGCAGCGATGATGGGCCAAGTGCCTGCCCATCCCAGTCCTCCAAACGTGGACGCCCATCCCAGGGGACCTCGCACCTTGCCCTCCTCCATGCCTTCAGCGAGGGGACACGGGCATTTGCTGCCTGTGAATTTGGGGTGGCTCCTGCAGAGCTCGTAGGCTTGCTGGCTCAGGGGGATGTGCTGCCCTTGGGTTGTGAGTGTGTGTATCAGGTTGTTTTCCCTTCAAAGCTTCTCCTGGGTACTATACCACACCCTCAGTACTTCATCATCACATTCAGCTGCCATGGGAAATAATGCGATGTCCCAAATCAACCATCATCTGCAGGATCCATGTGATTGTGGTGGTGGACTGGAAAGGCTCAAAGCCTCTGTACAGACCTGAGCACCGTTAGCTGTCTTAACTTGTAAACAGAACAGCAGCAAGGACAGAAAAAGGGAATGGAAAGGACTGTTTGGGGGTTTAAAAGCTCTTCTTGATCCCTCTGGAAACCTCTGAGGGTCTTGCCTTGAATGTGCCTAGCAGCAGTGTGGGGCAGGTAGCACGGAAGGCATGGAGTCACCGCACTCTGTGGTTTCATTTTTTTCCAGTTTCTCCAATGACCAGTTTTTTGCAGAAGAGCAACTTTGTTCTGAGTAAAACAGCACAGTGTGATCCTGGCTGCAGGGTGAGAAAGGATCTGGAGTATCATTACAGAGCCCATTACAGGACAAAAACCTCATTGTCCGAGCCAGAAAATGTCCCGTTGTTCTTCTCTTTTTCCTGCAGAAATGAGGCCACCATTGTCCTGTGCATTATAGACCCCACCAGGGCTGCAGGAATGCACAAGATTAGGAGAACAGAGTTTTTACAGTCCCATTCGTTCTCTATTGGAAGCAAAAATGATTTTGTCACCCACCTATGCGGACCTAAGGAGTGAGCTGCAGGCAGGCGGTTTGCCTCTGTGCCAGTTAATGCCCCTCCGGTGCTCCAGGCTCTGCCGAAGGCACGGTTGAGTTACTGGACTTTAATTTCCCAGATGTGGATACAGCACTCAGCCTGCGGTCACCCAGCGAGCCGCAGGGCTGGAAGTACTTGTGCTGCCTGGTGGGAGAGGAGCAGGAGCCGCGGGGAGTCCGGGTAGCTCGATTGGACGGACGGACAGATGTCTTGGAACACGTAATGATGTTTCCTCCCTTCCTTCCTCATCACCCTCCGTTCTGTTTTCCCACAGAGCTCTGCCGACCAGGGGGAGACGAAAAGTGCCCAGAGCAACCCACCTTCCAAAATGATCCCCCCCAAGCAGCCCATGTACCCGATGCCGCCGCAGGCTTCCTCGCCCTACCCCGGCCTGGGCTCGTTCCTGTCCCCATCGGACCTGCAGAACTACCGTGGCCACCCCCACCCCGGCCTCTCCCGGACCCTCACCTCCAAACCCATGCTGCCCAGCATCAGTGCCTCCCCGCCGCCCTCCTTCCAGATCAGCCCCCCCCTCCACCAGCAGCTCTCCTTGCACCACCCGCAGAGCTCCCTCCTCAGCCAGCCCCTCAGCATGCAGCAGGTCCCCCAGCAGCCCCTCCTGTCCCCCCCCATGGCACTACAGGTACAGCCCCCCATGAACGCCTCGCCTCCCGGGCAGCAGGTAGGTGCTCAGAGGGAGAGAGGGTTTGCAGCGTGAACCTCACCGTTTCCCCTCTTCCCGTTGGGTCTCTTGGTTTCTGGATGGTTTGGGGATGTTGGGTGTCGATGTTGTCCCCAAAGGAGTCTTCTCCTGGCTCCGTCAGCTTGCAGATCTCGTAGTTTGGGGGTGACGTTTGCAGGAGTGTTGAGCTGGGAGCACGAGCACCCCCACAAACGGGGCGGATTTGTGCGACCGGAGCAATGAAGGCTCTTTCAGTGGGGGAAGCTGCAGGAATTGGGGGTGCCCCTGGTAATAGCTCCTTGTGCGCATGGTCCCCCAGCCTTGTCGGGGGGCGGTTTGCTGGTGGTCATCTGAAACAGTGGGTTGGATAGTCAGTGAGAAACCCCTCTCGTGATACTGCTGAGAGAAGGGGGACTGGAAGGGCATGAGATAATAGCAGGGATCCAGGGGGGTTGCCAGGAGGAGGAGAAAAAGGATAGAGGGAATGTCACAAACAAAATATAAAATCATATTTTTCCAAAAACTGCCTGGCAATAGGAGAAGATCACTTTGGTGGCAGAGAGCCGAGAGCATGCAGTGTGTGCTTGCATGTATGCTTATACTAAGAGCATAGCAGCAAAGCAAATCCTATAGGCCAGTGCTATGAATGTGTAAAACCTGCTGAAGCAAACCATCCTCAGCCATGCCCGGATCAGCGCGGCAGCTCGGGGAGCCAGCCCGCGGGGTCAAAGTCTCTCTTTAAACCTGCTATTAAAAAAATGCATCTGGAGGGAAAATTGGCTATAGCAAAAAACATGTCGTATACCTTTTAGAGAACTTGCCAGTATACGAAGGAGGAGACGAGTGGTTTCCAGAGTTTCTCCATCTGGAATATGAACTGGACAAACTATTCACAGTGGAGGACATATGCTCTGAATTCACAGCTGCTACCAGTTACTTCATGATACTTTTAACTGCAATATTCACCCAGCTGGCTGAATAATTCGTGTTTCACATGTTTACTAGCTATATATCACAAAATTCGTACAGTACTTTAGCAATGAACAAAGCTTTCTTTCCCATAATGTGACCTATTCAGTTTGGGACTAACTTTGAGAAAACTGGAGTTGTTAATTTAGGAACAGATATTGCAGTGGAAGAAAACCAAAGGAGAGCAGGGATGTGGAAGCACAGTTATACCTGGCCATAATAAAAAGACAGCACATGTGGGAAGGTCAGATCCTTAATCAGATTTTAATTTCCAACCTGCTCAGGGTATTCCAAGTAACTTCTCCAGCACGGTGATTGGGCTTTAGCTCTACATAAGCAAAAGTGGCTTCTGTAATTCAATGATAGCCTGTGTCCAGAAATGAGCATAAAAGGAGATCCTCATCATCACTTTAATTGGGGTGGTTGTTGTTGCTGAGGGCAGCATTTTGTCAAGCTTCATTCCACATAAGTTTGTGAATAAAAAATAAAAAGTAAAAAAAAAATACCCCACACTGCCCTAATTTGGATATTTTGGAGAAAATCTTGTTCTTGGTCAGGTAACTACCATGACTCTTGTTTATATACATTGCCTAATGTTACCTAATTAAGCCAACCCCAGAAAATCGGGAAAGCTAATCAGCTTTCAGATAAAACAGTCCCGCAGCGTCCTTGTTAAATTGCTAGCGGTGACAGCTGATGGAGAGAGCATTGCTTGTGTGGATGTTCCTTACCTTGTTACTGTACATGCTGATGGGCTAACGCCTTACCGCAAAGGGGGCTGCACCTGAAGTGGAAAAGCGGTTTTGATTGCCAGACTGCTGAGGCAAAGGCTTTCACGGCTGCGTGTCTTCCGCAGCCATTCGCCACCCCCCTGAGGAGGGAGGTCCTGAAAAACAAGAAGGGGGGAGAGGGATGTAAGACAGATGTTGCTGCATGGACACCTGCTCGCAACAACTCGCATTCTGCAAGGTCCCACTGCGGTGGTTTCAGGTCCTGGGCTTGGACCCGCTGCTGTCCCTGGGGCTCCCCCCGCACGCTGCACTGCCGCGTTTTTGGAGCGATGCATGTAAATGTGTTTATGCAATATTATTAGATCTGCTGTTTCTCCTGCTGCGTGTACTCCTGTAACCCTTCCTTTCCTTTCCACCCTGCAGGACTTCTCACATATTTCGTCTGAGTTTCAAAACAGTGTTGGACCCCGTTCGCCTGGTGCATCAAACCCTCCAGGAAGCACTGAGTGGGACAACGACTACCCCAGCAGAGAGTGTGGGATTAACCACTGCAGGCCAGTAGACAAAATAGCACATTGCTGATGCACTTTCTATTATCTGAACTGTGACAGTGTACAACAGCTGAGAATCTGCCCTAAAATGTACAGCAAGCTGGTAGGCTAATTATGGTCAATGAAGTTCAGGGCTTCCTCTTCTCTATAGGCTCACTAAAGTGATGCTATGGAAGCGGGTAGCTTAAAAATCACAGATAAATTCTTCATTGGGCTTGAAGAGGTTTCCTTTTTTTGTGTTTCCATCCCATTAGCAATGGAGGAGCTGGACACATTTCCTTCTAGAGCAGGCCAGGGAAGCCCAGGCTCCCAAGCCGAGTCCCTGGAGGTTTGAAGGTGGGCATGTCCATAAGCAACGTCCTTCTGTTGCTAAAGGGATTGCTCTTATCACTGAGGCCACAACCTCCCGTAGCTGTCTCTAGCAATGGGTCCCTTATCGGTCCTGGGGTTTCACCACGATAGTGTACAAAGGCTCATCCTCCCAAGAGCCACGCGATGCTCCAGTCCCCTGCACCTTGCAGGAAAAGGCCACGGACATCCGCACAGATCTTCCCCCTTATGCCCTACAAGCTCTGGCATGAACGTGCCAGCACGAAGATCCCTTCAGTGCTGCTTGAATTCCCCAATAAAAAAAAACATCAGGATAGCCTCAAAGCTGGGGAACAGGGAGGGTGTGAGAGCCGTTTCCAACCGCTGCCTAATCCACTGCTCTTGGCTCAGCAATAATAGTTTGGAGACTGCTATTGTGCTCTGTAAAACAGGCACGTGGTTTGCTGGGAGAGCAGGTAGGGAAGGAAGCTTGGTAGCTTCTGAGTATTGTTTGATTTGCTTGAAGTACTGGAACATAGTGCTTTCACTGGAGATAATAGCAAGCTCTCAGCCTTTTCAGAGCACAGCTCCCGTCTGTGCCAGCAGTGCACTTACAATTGCTGGGCTGGGCACAGACTGTACAGACATTTATTTCTTTCAGGGAAATAAATAATTTGCTGAGCCATTAGAATATCGCTGCTGTCTGCCTGCCTGAGGGGGCTCGGCTACGGGGATTGGTCTGGGCTCTGCCAGCGACCTTTGCGTGGTCCTTCCTGAAGTCTCTGCAGACAACTCGAAAGAAGGAACCTGTTTGGGACTTGATGATAAAAGTCACTTTAGGTGCTGTGGGCAAAATGCTGAAGATGTTTGGAGGGTTACGGTACACGGATCCCAATTTCCAGAGGTGCTGAGCAGAGGCAGCTCCCACAGAAATTAGCCCCCCTAGAAATAAGCATCGCTACTAGGGGATCAGCTGGGAAAACACTTAATTCCCTCTGCAAATCCCACTGCCGGGGCCCCATGCAGAAGACTCAGGGCACTCTAGAAATGGGTGAAACGCTCCTGTAGTAGTCAGGATTGAGTTTTGTGTTGCTAAAACAAGCTCTGTGACATCTGGCTGGAGTGCCGTGTTGTAAGCAGAGGGCCCATGCAATTCATGATCAAAGCTCATGCATTTCATGCCTTTGTCACAGCAGAAATATCGAATTTCATGGGTTTATCGGAGCTTCCTGGAAAAAAAAAAAAACACATTCTAAAACCAGACAGATTATGCAGAGACTTCCAGATAATTACTAGAGTAGACTATAGCAATGAACTCGGATGGATATAGATCAGTACTGCAGAGAGTGCTTAGTGCACCGAAAAATGTCGTAGTCTCTGTTAAGGAAGGAGCCCATCTCCTGTGACTAGGGGCACGCGAGCTGCTGGCAGCCCAGCTCCCAAAGCTGGCTTGTTCTCATTTTATTGTAAAGCCTGGTGCGTCAGCAGTGCCATCACCTCCTGCTCCTGCTAGCCCCTGGTATTTGCTGCCTAAGTGCCTGCTCTGCATTGCTGGTAGCATCCACACACACTTGTAGGAGTGCAGCCCCGATGTGTCTCAAGGTTACACTCATGTCGAGAAAAGAGCTGACCATTTTCCTGTTTGTACTGCTTTCTCCAATGTACTTTGCACTAATTTGCAAGCGACGTTCAAAGTTACCCTTGGGCTCCTCCACGGCGCCTTGCCATGAGCTGGGCGTGAGGATGCAGGGTGAGCTGTGTGCCTGAACGGCCCCGGCAATCAGCAGGACTTAGGCAAAGCAGTGATAAAGGGAAGGCAGATCTTGTTGGGTTTGATTCATCAGTGCAGTTTTAGGTATAATCGGGAAGTCTCTGGATCATGTAATTGCCCATTTCAACCTCAAAACTGCATTCAGCTTAATTGCAATTAAAGCAGCACTCTGAGGAGCAAAATCAGCAACTGGCTGGAAAGAAAAAGGATTATTTTCTATTGTGATGTGGCTCAGCTGTAAAGTCCCGGATTCCTGAAAGAGAGGATCATAGCAACCTCCCCCGCACACAGGCAGTCCTGTCTTGCTCTCCGGGTTAGGATTTTTATTTCATGTCTGACCTTGATATTTCTTTAGCTTCCAACATGTGTTGGCACTGGGTTAGCTGGGGTAAAACCTCCCAGTCCTACATTTTCTTTTGTGTTGGTCGTCCAGACAACTTCTGAAAAACTAACAAGGTTGTCTTTCTCTCTGTCCTTCCCCATCTGATAAGGGAACTGCTGTAGGTTTTTTCCTTTCCCCAGCGTATCAGTGCTAGTTAAAATGCCGTTTAATTACACTTCTTCCCTTATGCCCCTCAAATTCTAAGATCCTGTGAGCAGACACTCCTTAATTCATAAATCAGCCATGTTAGAGAGAGAGTTTTAAATGTTTCTTAGCTCATGCTCTCCCCATTCTTAATGATTTTGTGCTTACTGCCTTCCATCCAATTTTCCTAGCTCTTTCTGGGCTTAAGCCCAAGCTGTCCTAGATTGCTAGCAAAGACACGGGTAGCATTTCTCAGTTCCTGCTTTGTACATGACTATCACTTCCCACAAGCAACTGCAGCATGCAATTTTATTGCTTTTTGCCATCGTATCACAAACTACGTACATAGTCCCCTGCCTCCCTCACCTGACAGCCTTATTCTCGCACTTGCGCTTTCCCAGGCACCCACTGAATACCTGTGTTTTGCAGTGACTTTCTCCAAGGGAACTAGCTCACCTGTATCAAGGGTGCAGCTTGGTTTACAATCACTTGCAAATCTAAATTCCTCGAGGCACCTCACTTGTTTTTTCTGCCCTGTCTTCTGATTACAAGTCTTTCCATACCAAAGCTGTCTTCAGGGTTTTGTATACATTTGTCTCCTAGTGTTTAGGTATTCTGGTGATAACACTGAACTGGATTTGTCTTTCTATGTCCTTCCTCTCATTTGCAAGGCACAGATTAGGTTCTTTTTGGGTACCATCATTTAGCAACTTCTCTCCTCTCTTCCCACTCTCTTTTGGGCTAAAAGACAAGATGCTCTCAGTTATAACCTTGTCCAGGTGCACAGAACCCTGTACAGCCACTTCATCCGGACACTTATAACCTTGCTAATTCCTGCTAACAATGAAGTGATCCTCTCCAAATGGGGAAATTTTCCAACTCAGAAACTAAATGAGCAAACACTGAAAAAGGCAAGGATAAACCATCACAAATGCACTTAGTTTGGATTCAATTATTTATGGTAATACTTTGTAATGAACTGAGAAATGTTCTGTAGCATATTTTGTAAAATTAATGAAGTTTTAGTACTGGAATACCTCACTGCTGCACAGTGGCATTAAATCTTTGCTGAGTGCAGTAGGGAAGACTCTGCATTTTAAATGCAGATTATAAAATGTGGAGATTAACGAAGTGCGGACTCTTCTGCACTCTATCAGAAGACAGCTCCATCAACAGCAGCATTACCTTGCTGTCTGCTATTTCCCTATTATTCCACTTATAAGCACACCCACACTGGAATCTCCCAAAGCTTTGTAATGTTCTTTACCACCTTTTAAGGCCAAGATGTCTTTATGGAGCCAGTGATGTTTCCATCAGGTCTGTGTAGAAAATTGGGTCTGATAAAACCCACTAAAATGCCTGGATTTCAGAGCAAAACCCACATAGGACGTCAGCCAGGGGAGAGGGACTTCAGCCACTCCTCCCTCTACTATGTCCTGAAAAAAAGAACATCTGGGCTCCCTCGTAGGACACTGCTGATGGCAAGTTGAAAGTGCCAGCCAGCACCCACGGAGGGTTGAAGCACCGGGTTCTACAGGCAGGGAGGGGAGCGGTGATACCTATCTGCACACCTTGGTGTAGAGCCGTCCCTACGCAGGGTGTCTCGGTGGTGTAAGCTGGCTTCCCTGTCCAGGACACACCTGCATCTCTTGAAATCAAAGTCATTGCTTCAATAATGTGATCAATTCAAGATCTGGTGGGCCAGGGATATGCGGAGCACACAGCCTGGCTGCTGTCCCACCAGCCCTCCTCCGTAGCCTCCTGCAAGTAAGGTAGCACCGCAGTCTTCCTTGGGTTCCTTGTACCTCCTGCTGCCTTCGTCAGACCCACAGGAAAGACCGGCTAATCCTGCTGTCTCAAAGATTTTTTTTCTCCTCACTTCCTGATTATTAATTTTTCTAGTTGTACTTACTTTGGGAGGGGAGGAGAGAGGCATCGTGTGGTGTCTCCTGCTCCCATGCTCTTCAGCCATGAAACTTCTGTAAATCCTCCTGGACACCTGCAAGCATCTTCAGGCATAAGCCCCTCAATCATATTTTTGAGACCCCCTACTCCCTCTGTAGTGTCAGAATGACACATTTTATCCAAAAAGCAAGTGTACATTTTCTAAATCTCCACGGCTCAGCCTAAGTACAGTGTGTGGTGAAGAAAGGAGCCGGTGGCCAAGGGGCTGATTCCAGGCACAGTGCTCCACAGCACAATGGTGGAGCTGGTACCAGCATCATGCTGGCGTGCTCTGCAGGGAAGTCCAGAGCTGGGCCTCCCCTGCAGCCCCAGCAAGAGCAAAAATTAAGCCACAGGAAGGAGTTTGTGTCTTAGCCCTTTTTGTTGAAGTTCAGGAAGAACTAAAATTGCACCAGGCTCTTACTCTTAAGTGCCTTCTGCTTGGTTCATCTCTGCACACCCGTCCCTCGGTGCAGACCGCTTTATGTTTTGCATTATGGAGCGCCATAAAAACCACGGCACGGCTGAAAACGGGTGTGCGACTGGGTGTGCAAATGCTAATTTCGGCTCCCCCAGGCGACTTCCCGGCTGTTTCCCTGCCCGTCTCACCTTCTGCCTCTCGTTTCTCTTACAGCATGCTGCCAAGGGACAAGGCACTCTACCTCACCTAAAACTCACCATCTCTTTTCGAGGAGGCTCAGACGAAGGACACTTGAGAGGGTCTATCTTACAGACTACCCGGAGAGGCACCGAGCAAGTCGTACGGACGAGAGAGCTACCACTGCACCTCGTCGCTGGCTTCGTTTCCAGGCTCTAAGAGCAGTTTTCTTTTATGATTTTTGAACTCTAAAGTCTACTTTCCATGGAAGCCCAAAACCTCATAAATCATGAAGAACAAAAAAAAAAAAAAAAAAAAAAAAAAATTTAAAATAAACAAACACAAAACCAACAAAAAAAATAAACTAAGGACACCATTTTTCTGCTTGCCATCAGCTTAGCTACAGACTATTTTCCTAGTGAACTGCTTTTAGACGCAGCATAGGCCCAGGTCTGGTGTCCTACAGCATTAGGCCAGCTCAGTAGGAGGATGCACTCTTTTGACTTGCTAACAGCACTAAACTTTGTGCAAGAAAATGTGAAGTTTGTGTGAATATTGTACATGCAAAGGCCTTGGATGTCTGGCGAAAAAAAAATACAAAAAATAAATAAAAACTATTGCTAGGTAGGTGCGGGGAGAGAGCAGAAGGCAAAATACGAGAGGCAAAATGTGAAAAAGATCATGAAAATATAATTTGTTGGATAGTTGTAAGTAGTTTACTAAGTGTTTTAGAGCTGTGCTAAAGACATCTTTAAGATTTTTTTGTGAAAAAAATTAGTAGTTTACTTTATAGTAAAAGCATTTTATATTAATTGTAGCACATTTTTTAGTTATACATAGAAGGGAGATGTGTATAAAAAAACAACAAAAAAAGCCTGCCAAACTTGTTTCTATTATTTGTACAGCAAGAAATGGACAATTTATATCCATGTTGTATGGCATTATTATATTTTTTCTGCCATATGTCCATCTATTTAAAAATTGCTGACAATGATTTTTGTCTATTTATGAAAAATTAGAGAGCATAATTACAGTTTCTCATAAGGTGCATTTTGGGGTTTTTTTTTTATTTTTTATTTTGTTTGACGGTGCTGCTTTCGCAGCACCTGGCACATTCGATTCACAATGCTTATCTTACCTTTCTTTATAATAAAACATACGAAAAGTAGAACTGAACCAGTCTCTCCTTATTCTGGGGGCACACCCTGGAAATGTCCCGGACGGCGAGGTCCCTGCCTTGTCCTTGTCCTCCTCAGCTTTCCCATCCCTCGCTCCTCTCCCGTCACATTCTCACTTGCTTTCTCTTTCTCCCCCCTTGCTCTGGGCCAATACTACTTAATTAAATATATCTGCAACCCCCCCCAGCAATGAGAGCTATCACTGAGCGATGGGTGGGAGTTGTCGTGCTGTGTCCTCTGGTTGACGCCTGCTGTGGCATCGTCCCACACACACTGCTGGCACATCAAACAAGACCCACCCCAAAATCCCACCCAGAAGCTGCCTGCTCTGGATGGGGCAAGGAGGAAGACCACCTGAGATGGAGGGGTGGTTTGGGGCATGGTGGGTTTGGACCAAGCAGTCCCCAGCAGACCACCCTGGATGCTGGGAGAGGTGGAGATAACGGCACCATGGCAAGGGACGGCAAGTCCCTGGAGCTGCAGGACCCCACAGAGGCTTGCGGAAATCCAGGCAGGTCACAAGCTCCTCCTGCCATCAGCCTGACATAAAATCTATGTTCTCCTCCACTTCTGAGGCCATCACAGTGTTATTGCAAGGCGATTGAGTGGCAGTCCTCTCTGCTGAGAACATTTGCTTTCTCGGCATGAGAGAGAGAGACGTGAACTCAAGATGTAACTCTGTGAATCAACTTTCAATAGAGCAGTTACACTTTTAACCCCAAGCTTCCTGCTCTCTGCAAGTATAAACAGAAAAAGTGCCTGTTCCTTGTCCCGTTGACTATGGTGACTCTCTATTTTATTCTGGTATAAGCACAGCAAAATCTCACCAACACAGCATAAGAGCTGTGGAGATGGGCAAACAAGGAGAGCTGCTGGATAAAGCTATAAATGTGGGACTCTTCCTCGCTGGTGGCCAGCATAAGGCTGTGAAGCTCCCCTTTTATCTCTGTAATCTTGAGCCATTTGAAAATAAAATGAGGAGCATAATAAAACTTCCTGAGGAGCAGCACGAGCAATAACATCTCAGCCCAGCTTGACTAGCTAGTGGTGAGCAGATAATTGCAATATCAGAGCCAGGAGATTTCTTCCAAATATGCAATTATTATAATGGGGGGGGGAAACAGGACATTAAAATGAAAACCTACCTTGAGTTATCACAGCAAGGATATAGGACTTATTCCAGGGAGAATTTCTGAAATGTTAAATTTTTTTGTGTGTAGCAGGTAAGTGGCCTTGAGACTCTGAAATCACAGGGAAGCTGTTTCCAGCCCTGGGAGGAGATCTGGAAGAGGTCCTCACTGGAAGCATCACATTACACCAGGTCCCTCTGCTTTGCCTTTTCTGAAGGAAGGTGGCCGTCCACGATGCCCAGCAACCCCGTGGACCTGCGCCCCAGCAGGCAGCCCCCGGCTGCATTGTCTTTGTGTCGCTGTGACAGTGGTTTTGAAGCCATTCAAAAGCCTCCACCGAGAAGGTATCCTTGGTAGCAAGGTGACCTTGCCAATTTAGGATTGACTGTGCAAAGCCATACCCATGCTTTTAATGACTTTCTGGCCAGCCTGCCGATGTTACTGTGGGCTGCCTCTGCTTGTCTGCGGGCAGGCGATGGCAAAGGGCTGGTGGCTGCCGTGGGACAGCCGTGCAGGGCACAGCGACCCATCCCCAGCGACGGTGATGCAGGAGCTGCCTCGGGGCTGCAGGGCAGTTGGCTATTGCAGAGCCTGGGGCATTAATGAGAAATCGTGAGACATTCCAGGCCACTTTAATCCCTACTAATCTCTAAATTTGCATGATGACAGCTGTGTTTAAATGGTATTCCAGCTGTTAGCTATTTGTTGTGGACCTGGAATTGCTCCAGGGAAGCAACTGGGAGCCGAGCCTCCTATCCACCATCACAGCTGGCTCACGAAATGCATCCAATCTCCATTAACGGGTTCAGCCCCAGCCCCGTGGGCAGGCGAGGGCGAGCACCTGGGGGCAATGGGCCGGGCAGCGATGGCATGGCCAAGTGAGCCTCTCTTTTGTCTGAACCCTTGCTCTATTATTAACATTAGTAGAAAATGCAGTAGCTGGGTCTCAAGAAGCCGTCCAATCGCCTCTTGCACCTCAGGGCAGGGTCAGCTTTTCCTATACCCGCCCTGTGTGCCTAACCTCCCTTTAAAAACCTTTAAATTCCAGGCAGATAACCTAAATCTCTCTCCCTACAAAGCAAATCCCTTGCTTTTGAACATAGGGAAGAATTTATTGCTTTCCTTGTTGTGGTAATTTTTTCCATATTTGAAGAAGGATATTGGCTCCCCCCTACCACCTCTTCTCCCGCCTGAGCAGTTGCAATTGCGGAGGTCGTGCTCCCGGGCAGGACAAGCTGCAACGCTTCCACTTTTAGTCAATGAGCACCAGCTAGATCCTCGAAAGGCTCCAAAACCGCTTCGGGGCAGGGGGCTTGCAGGGCAGAGGAGCTCTGCACGCCGCGGGGGAGGCAGGACCCAGGCAGGTGTTCCCAGGCATCCGGCTAGTGATGGAGAGGGAAGTTAAGAGGCATGGGCAGGGAGAGACCTGGCTAATTGACTTTGGTTTATGAAGACATAATTAGCAGTGCTGTAGGATGTAACAGGGAGTTTAACAAATCTCATCAGCGGGATCTCGGCAGTGTTAACCCTTCAAGCGCAGGGACTTGGCTCTCTGGGCTAGCCGACGCAGCCCTGGTCAGGATGGGGTGGGGTGCCACCAGACAGCAATGCCCAGCTCGCACAGAAACGGGGATCCCACCAGCATCCCACCACCCCACCAGCACGCAGCCTCCCGCACGCCCGGGGTGTCCCGTGGGTTGGTGGTGTGCAGAAAGGGCCTGGTCTTTGCCTGTGGTTTCGCCTTAGGCAACACCCTGAGCTGCACCCGCAGCGCAGGGCCATGGCCACAAATGCCCCGGCAGCACTGGGAGGACAGTTTGTCTTTGTTACGTCTGTGTTATTATTATTAAGATGATGGAATGGAAAGGAAAGCAGTCCTGACAAGCAATATTGAAAACTTTACGCAAGAAGGATCAAAGGAAAGGACTTCATTTGACAAATCCCAGGACCCTGACAACAGCGGCACGTGCTAGGAGCAGAAGTCTTGTGCCAGCCCCAGTGAGGTCCTGGTCCGCCACCAAAGGCAGCTTTGGACCCCGGCAAGTGTCCTCGTTCCCC
Source organism: Gymnogyps californianus (assembly GCF_018139145.2). NCBI lineage: Eukaryota > Metazoa > Chordata > Aves > Accipitriformes > Cathartidae > Gymnogyps > Gymnogyps californianus. The sequence continues at coordinate 2,864,763 of NC_059487.1, read as the reverse complement.
AAAGGTCCCATCAGGGTTAGGGCTGCCATGCGGTGCCAGTGGTGAGAGCAGCAGTCCTCGCGGTGCTCCTGCTGCAAGCAGAGTGGTCAGACCTAGAGCAAGTCCATGGTGAAGGAAACGTGCAACAGCGCTGGGACCCAGCTCCTGGGACAGCCCCTACGTACAGCGCTGGGACCCTCGAGCTCAGGCTCAGCAGTGCCGTGCAACTAGGCAAAGAGGTTGTATGTCGGACCCAGCGTTGGCTGGGCAGCACCTCCAGCTCATCACCCCAGGCACATCTGTTCTTCACAAAGGTGGTGGCCACCATCAAACACTTCCACCCCTGTCATGACCCAGCCCATTGGCATGGGCGTGGGGTGGATGGGGTCCTTGCTGCAATGTGCAAATGGCCAAGGTAGTTGGGATATGAGCCTCATCAGCAGGACCTGCTACACTTTGCCTGCCCTCTGCCCAACGCTGTCACCAGGTGATGGAAAGGCTCTACCCCTCAAGCAAACATGACATGATGCATCTTTGCCATCTTTCTGAGGACAGAAGGGCCCAAAAGAGAGACTGTGTCTTGCGGTGATGAACCACAGTCAGTCTGCTTCCATTTCATATGCTCCACCCTGCAGTGGAAGGTTTGTGTGGCCCAGTCCAAAATATTCAGCATCACCTTAGCAGCTAATCACACAGTGCAGAGTGCAGGCAAAGTGCTTACTCCAATACACAAGGAGTGCAAAATTATTGGTTTGAACAATGATATTTGAAGAAGAGAGATGAAAGGAATAACAATTCTTCTGGATGAAATACTGTGCTGTCCAGAAGGGTGATTTAGAGTTCGATTTGAGATCAGATGTTTTATCACTGTATCCTCAACTCTTCTTGACTTTCAACTGCTATTTGATAAATCAGCATAATACCTGGCACAGTAATTGCTGTAGATTTTATTCCTAGTGGGGTTACTTTATTACACTGCAAGCACATTAGAGAGCTTTCTGTTGCCCTGCCATTATTATTTGTGGGGACAGAAGGTCAAACAATGCAGAACTTACTAGGTGGGTGTTTTTGCAGGTGATACTGGTGAGCTTGTTTGCAGGTATTTGTGCAGCTGAATGACTTGTTGCTCAGCAGTGCACAGCCTCTCTGTCCCAGCACCTCCATGGCTCCTGCCAACACACTGCTTTGCTTTTCTGCGTGTGTTTATGCTCCCATCATGGCTCCAAAGCAGCAAAAGGCTGGGAACCCCCAGGGAGCCTCCACCCCAGGATTTTGTTTAATTTCCCTAGGTAGTGCATTACCTATTGCTCCTTATTGGCCTGAGCGGGATGATCAGATTTCCTAGAGCAAAAAGAGATGCTGTGGGGCTGTGTGCTCTTCTGCCTCCTCCCAACCAGGACCCTGTGGGAGGTGGACAGACACTGCTCGCTATCCCATACCCCCTTGGCGCAGAAAGTCTTGGGTCTCAAAGTCCCCAACCCCTCTCCTTGCCAAGGTCCTCAGGGTCTTCATGCCTCTGCCAGAGCAGACCTCCCCCCGCTTGCCTCCTGCCCTGACTCCCTCACCATATCCAACTCGGAGCCCCCATTCCGCAGCTCCTGGCCCAGAGGTTCCCCCCAGCCTGCTCCACCGTCCAGCCACCAGCACCACACCTCTGCCACCATGGCTCTGCAGTGGTTGTGGCCACGATGGACGGGGACACCTAGACCAGCTTTAGGATGGTGATAAATGAGAAGGTAGTGCAAGGAAAGGCCAAGCCCTGGCCCATTTGTGTCATGGCCTGATGGTGTGTGGGGTGTGAGAGCATCTGTGTTGCACTCTGACCCATCCGTCACTCCAGCACCGACTGCAAACTCATGGAGAAAGATCACAGGGGACGAATACGTCCCTTGGTGGGATCCTGAACATCCCCCCAGTCATTTGGCATGTCCCCATCCCTCATCTCCCGGGAGCCTCACCCAGAGACAGGAGCAAGGACCAGGAGATGCTGCAGGACTGTCCCTCCCCATGGCCTCGCTTTTAAGGTCAGCCAGGTCGGGCACCTGCAGCTGCCTTAAGTCACTGACGGCACTCAGCCATGGTGGTAGAATGCAATTCCTCAGCCTATAATCACATTAAAATTTTATTATGAATGAAGCCTCTTGCACTGCAAGCCTGTGAGAAAGAGTAAAACACTTCTACTGCTCCTCAATATGTAATTAATGTACATTTCATTGCTTTCCAGATGAATTTTTGGTCACGGGAGATAGTTATGGCTATAAAACAACAGTTACTTTTGATGGGATAAAGACTATAGGTCAGTGTCTTCTGCAAAGCCAAGAGAGGCCACGTGTGCGTGCCTTGTGCCGCCCGTCTCCCGTGGGGCTGGTGCTTGCGAAGGGAAGGGAGACAGAGAGTGCAGCCGCCTGGGTCTGGCACGGAGATCCGCAGGCAAGGCAGCAATACCCCACTAAGACAAATCCTGAGGTTTGAAGCAGTTGACAGGATTAGCCCAGAGGAAATGAGGAGAATAAGCCCACCTGTTAGAGGCACTGCTGGTCTGGTGACAATTTAACAGTAGAAAAATAGCCAGAGTACAGAGCCTGAGATGCATCTATCCTAGAGGGTCTGCCGGAGTTTAATGTGTCCTCGTCCTCTTCTTACACCCATCCGCCCCGCGGCTGAGCATCCCTGCCCTGCGGCACCCGCGCCGCTGGGACACCATTCAGCCGGGCAGCTGCTCCGCTACTGGGGTCATCCTGCTCCCCAACCCTTCCTGTGGCTCCTGACAAAGGGGGAAACAAAAAATGCCACCTATTAGCCACAAATAGCAGAAAATCCATAAGGCCTGTTGGTCTCTGAGAAGCATCTAGGCAGAAATGGCAATTCCCCTCTAGATTCCCTCCTGATCACGCACGGGCTGGTCGCGTCTCACAGTAGTCACGTCTCGGGGATACGGCTCCCTCCATCCCTGATTCAAACCTGCACTTCAGTCCCATGGGGAACCCCAGGACCACTGGTTGCACCCTACATCTGATGGGAGCAAGAGCGAGCAAGGAGGGCTGGCTGGAGAGAGCCACGTGGGCTTTCAGACCCATCTCTACTGCAGTCAGCTTCATGCAATACTCCATGCAGCATCGGCAGCAGGAATCCGGTAGCTGGATGTCAAAAGTCAGACTGCCTCTCTCCATCCTGCTGGGGCACACATGTAACATGCAATCATTTCTGTTTCCTGATTAGGAGCTTGTAACTCTCACAATGAAGAGGATGGCTGGAAGAAGTCCCAGGGATTTGGGATTTCTCCAGGAGACAGAACGGCTTGGGGGAAGTTAGCAGAGAAACAGGATAAAGGCATTTCAGAACATATTGAACCTTTTTTCTTTTTCTGGAACACACAGACATTCACTAAATACCATCTCCGGAAGCACTACACTGCAAGTAGATTTATTGGCTTGGAGCATGGTTTATACTAAATTTTTTCTCTAGCAATTTACACAAAATATTTCTGTAGTTATGCGGGGAGTTTTTATAATTAGAGCCTTATTTGAGAGCTTTAATTGTGGCTGGTCTTTTGGCAGAGGGCTTGAGTAGTTCTACCCTTTAGAGGGCTCGTGCTGTCTCTCACTCACCTGAATGACTGGGGGATACAGAGGAAAAAAAGGCCACAAACATTCCCCCAGTTTCCCTGCCAACACTCTGGAAATGGCACATGAAGAGGCTCTTTCAGCTTCTAAAATTATCAAAGGAAAAAGGTGGGACAGGACAGACTTGAAGGCCTTTTCCACCCTCAAAACACATCTCCTGGGAGTTTCTCATATCACCTTGGTCACCGAGTGAGAGTTGTAAAGGACCACAGATTTGCTGCCCTCTCTAGGGAGAGCCAGCCTGTAAAGGGAGGCTGAATTAATAAGGCCTGGAGCAAGTCACACTAACAGCCCTGACGATGAGCAAAATGAGTTTCAGCCCACGAACGGTCCCATTCGGTGCTGTCACCCAGGTGGGCAAGTCCCAGCTGCCCCCCTGGAGCTTCAGCAGCGCTCGCAGGGGAGCTGGCTGCTTCCCGGGGCTGTCCCCTTCCCTGGCAACAAAGTGATGGCTCAAATCAGGTAGAAAAAAACGCCACCCGCGAAAACTCCCAAAATTTTGGGGGGTGTTTCTGCCAAAACATCATGGGCACTCAGGGCCTTTCTCAGTAGCTGGTAATTCCACTGGAAACAATCCCAGATCAAAGCCTACATCAGGTTTGGGGCTCCAAATATCAAGAGAAGAAATAGCTAAATATCTTATTTTGAATAATTGAAAAGCAATCTAAAGTCACATTGCAAAACAAATGCACGGTTCTCATTTTACAGATTAGAAAATTTTGATTTCTTAAACCCTCCCAGCAATTCAAGACTCTCCATCAAGAGTTTCATATTTCTAGGTTGTGGTTTTTTTCTTTGACCCCTTCATAACACTGAATGCATTAAAGCAAGAAATGCCCAAGAATTGATTTCTTTTCTTTTCTCTGTACTGAAATGCCTCAACACTTCACTTTTTCCTTTTCAAGTTGCCATTTTTACACAGTTGCAGGCATTATTTAAAGCTATAGAGTTGAAAAGACTCAAAACCTGGAGAGAATAAGTCTCGTCTTCCCTATAAACATTTGCCATCCATCCCTTTGTGTTCTCATTTTTGGCACAGAGGAAGAAAAAGAGAGAAACAAGAGAGAGAGAAGGGAGGAACTGGAGACATGAATAATTCCTTCTTTCTCAAAACTCAAAATGAAAAGAAAATGTGAATACAGAATGAGACATAAACTTTAATTTTTTTTCTTTCATCTAGAAATTTCCCATGAAAAGATAATAATGCACCTCCACTGCATCCTTCTCTGCAGTTCCTCTGACACGCCAAGCCTTCCCCTCGCAGCCCAGGCAGGAAGGCAGGCGACTGCAGAGCCTCCCGGGGGAGCGACTGAAAACCCTTTGGGGTGTCTCTCGGTCTGGATTTGCAGAGACATCAGCACCCTGGAGATACGGGCTCTGCAGGATGCTCCAGGTAGGGCAGCCACGCAAATAATCAGGCCAGCTCCTTAAGAGTGGAGTGAGCCCAAAATGGGTCATTTCTTCCATGTTTGGATATTCTCCTTGGGGAAACTGTTGCTTCATTAGAGTGAACTGTGTAATACTGCCTTTTGTAGGTGGAAATACCCATATTCTGCCTGACTCAGACCAGAAAGATGACTTTCTGTAGGACATAACATGGCAGAGCCTCAACCCACCTGCAAGTTCAGCACCTACACCCCTCACCAGGTTCAGTAACAGCAGCCAGCCCGCTGATGTTCCTGCATGGTTAGCGTAGATAAAAGCAGGTGAGGGTCTTAGCTGGTATAAAGTGTAACTGCAGCACTGGTTTCGGCACACCCTGCGATGAGCCATGCAGGAGCCATCACCAGATGCTGTCCAGACTCCATAAGCCTGTCCATCCTTGGCTGATGCTCACACTTACTCCATAGTTAGCCCCACTGATTGCTTGGGCTGCTCCCCAAAACCCAAAACTTCATACCTAAGGGTATAACGACCCAGCCTGAGCACTACAGGCCTGATTCAAAATGCACTGCAAGGAGCAGATGATCCCTCAGTGCTTTTGGTGGGTTTTAGATCAAGCCAGCTTTAAGCTGTAGCACAGTAACTTTTGAGCACCCTGGTTTTTAAACCACCAATCTTTGCACCAAGCCAAACCACCACACAAGTGCAGAGAGCCCCCAACATTGGTGGGCACAGACCACAAAGTTCAGGTTTATTCACATGCTCAGGCAGTAGGTCAACCCACGGTCAACCCACCAAAATGCACTGATGTTTACAGCAGCGTCTGCCACCGCAGGGCTTGGTTTCACGGCTGTGTTCTGGGTCCTTGCACCGAGCACTGCTCAGCATCGGCTCATCCCAGCACACAAGGCAGGCCATGGGCATCGGATGCCGTATGGCCTCGATACTGAGAAAGATGGAGCGCACATAGCTGAGCTCCTGAAACTCCCCTGTGCATTTCTGCACAACATTTTAAGAAAATCAGTTCATCTGGGGAACAGAAAGAGTTTGTCTTTGCAAACTGGCAGCTAGGCTGGCAGCTCCGCTCAATTCTGTGTCCCCAGGACCTACCGTGAAGGGGTTTGGCATGGCGATGGTACTGTTAGGTACCATCAAGTAACACTAGGTACCATAGGTACCATCAGGGTTAAAAAGGGCTTAGAGACCTTCATGGACAACAGCCCCATAAGTGGAGACTGAGACGAATGGAGGCATTCCCACGTCCATGCTCAGTGCTGCAGCTGCAGGTGCTGGTGGAGTGAATGGGGAATGGACTGCAGGATACGGCCAGGCCCATGTGCTCTCCCAAAATAACATCACCCAGCACTGCTTCTGGAGACACAGACTATCTCTATCATGTCTCCATCAGACACAGACCCTGTACAACGTGGGATATCAGCTGCAGAGAAGTACAGCGGTACTCTGAGCTCCCTTGAAGCCCTGCCTTGTCTTATCAGGACCTAAGTATTTGCCCTAGGATAACCTCCAAGTATATCAAGAACAAAATCCCATTAAATGCTGCCTGTCTGGGAACTGGCTTGACCTTCCCATGTGCCTCCATCTCAGAGGTGCAAGGGAACTGTTTGGCTGTGACAAGCCAACCTGAGCAAAGGTTTTCCTCGAAGCCGGATGATACGGTGCGTGCCTGAATTGCTGGTGCTCAGCTGGCAGTTCCTGGAAAGTCACAGGAGCCTTCTGCTTGTGCAGCTTTTCACTATTCTTCCTAATTATAATGTTTTAGGCGTGAAATATGCTCTGGGGTTTCAAGCAGCAGTGAGTATAATCTACTGCCAACATGACTTTGAAAGCACACAGGGCTCAGTGGGGCAGGGCTGGGGGACATGCAGGGCAGGGCTGTCACCCCACCTCGCAGGCAGCTTTGGGGCACACAGCCCGCACGGCCACCGTATGTTTTATCCCCGCATCTCTTCGTTGCTCATGGTGGGGGAGAGGTAGCATTTCAAAGCCCCGTTACTGGATGTGTAGAGACCTCAGTGCACCTGGTATCACAACAGCACGGTTCGTTCTGTATGTCTCAAGTGTCCTCCTCCTCAAAGCAAAATTTCTCTCCGTGGTACTCTTGACCCTCTCTACCTTGTGTGTAAGGAGCACTTACAGATGCCTTGCAAACTCCTCAGGGTTTTCATAAACCTCAAAAAAATTAGCTAAATGCACCTCCCAGGCTTCAACCGTATGTGACGGTCTGCAACCATGTTTTGCACAGAAATGGTTCAGCAGTGCTGCTTGTGCTCTGCTCTCCCAGCCCCCAAAACACGAGTTATTGTGGCCCAGCCAGCCACCAGGCAGTTATGCTCACCTTTGTGCTGGATTTACACCTGGGTGAAAACAAAACTTGGTCTTCTCCTGCAGCAGTCCCGGTCCTGTGGCGATCCCTGTCCTGCAGTGGCCCTTATCCTGCAGTGATCCCACGTCCCTGTCCTGCTGCAGGAAGGCATCGCCACGCTGTGCAGGGCAAGGTGCACCCTGCACCCAGGGCCATGCTCAGCACCCAGCCCAGCTGGTGCTGGAGCACTCAAGCATGCCCACCTCTCCTGCTTTTCATTCCCTTTCCTTTCCCCCCTTGCAAGCCTGGCATTTTATAAATCCAACCCCAAAGCCACGCTGGCATGAGGCTGCCGGGTGCTGCAGCAGAGGACCGGCTCAGCTGGCCACCCCGGAGCTGCTGGGCATGGACACAGTCACCCGGGGACTCATTTTTGAGACATCTCAAGAGGTGGCAAGATGAGCAGGCCCCATCTTTCTTTATTCCTTTATTCCTTTCTCTGGGAGCAGACTGCACTCAGTAGTCAGGCTCCCAAACCTGCCAGACAACGGGTGCAATGCAGGACAAGGATCGCTCTGCCCCAGACCCACACCCGAGCCAGGGGGACCTTGGCTGGCTCGGGGAGGCATTCCTGATTTTTCCCTGGATATTCCCACCAGCACCAAAGCATTGGGTTGTGCCTGCCTGGACGTGTCTCCCCTGCCTGCTGTGTGGGTGCCGGCAGCCTTGGCATTCTCCTCCAGCATCGCGGCTGTGCTGCCGCTCTTGCTCACTTTAGCACCCTTAGTCCAAAATCCCCAAGGCAGAGCAGGACCTGGGCGCTACATGGAGCACCCTCCTCCCAGACTCGCCGCTCCGGCGTGGGGGATCCAGCCGCTCTCCCCCAGCAAACACAGAGCTGGGATGGAGGTGGCCCAACAAAAGCTGCGGGGAGGAGAAGAGCCACTCAAAAAATTGAAAAAAGCTCTTTGCTAAAATAACTGCTGGTGAGAACCCAGCGAGGAGCTCCCAGAAGCAGAAGAGCCACATGCCACAAGCCTTGGGCTGCTGGGTCCGGCCGCTGGGGCTGCAGGAGAGGCGGCGAGGGACGCGATGACCAAAAAAGGCTGGAGAAGATCAGGGGCTCGACCGAGCACCGCCGTTTCGGGGTGAGCACCCCAGACCCAGTTATGCAAGCAGCAGGACAGAGGTTTCCGGTGATATTTGCAGGGGGAAGTGGAGCCCCTGAGGTGCAGAGGTCCACCTCCCCCCGCAGACCTTTCCACTCGCCGTTTGACGGCGTTTGCTTCTCAGTTTATTATCTTGCGGTTTGAAACAATACAGGAAGGATGTAGGTGTTTGCAAGAAGAAAGAGAAAGAGGAGGGGGAAGGGAGGAGGGCTCACCAGTCGCTGCCAGGCTCCTCGGCGGGTGTCACTTGCTGGAAACTGCTCGCCCACGCGCATTATTAGAGGTGATGAAATTAATTTGGGGGAGAACAGAGCAGAAAAGGGTCAAGTTCCCACCAGAGCTGGACTGGGAGGGGCAAAGATGCTCTCATGAGTACCCTCACCCATGGTTGATGGGTATCCTCCATGGCAGCCCAGGCTGGTTCCTCTTAAAAATCAAAAGGAAGCTGCTGATGGGGATGAACTAGGAATGCAGCAGAGACAGGATGAAATTAAGGAATTAGACTAGCCGGGAGCAGGATGAGGTGTAGGCAGCCCCCCAGGACTGTAGGAGGCCCAGCAGCGTGCAGAGAGCTTGGGCAAGGCGCTGCCAGGAGCCCACGTGCTGTGGGTCAGCCCCCATGGATTTGCCATGAAACACTTGATGGCCAAAGGGATGGAGCTTGCTAGTGCAGCCTACGTAGGTCCCAGTGAATTATGTCTGCCACGTGCTGAGCACTCAAGAAGGAGTGGAAGCAGAGTGAGGAACAGAGGTGAGCGCTGCGTCTCACCTGGTAACGGGGAACATTGCAGGAACAGCAGCGAATGGCTCTGAATCAGGAGCACTCTGGTCAAACCCCGTATTTCCACTATGTGGTAGCGTTCTGACATTCCTCCTAAAGCAGAATAAAAACAAATATTTGTGTAAAATTCCCCATATTGTATACAGCATTCTCCCTTCACAAGAAACCCCACCAGAGCAGCATTATTTTGAAAAATTCACTTTGGAAAAACATTGAATTTCTTTTTGGAAAGGTATCCTCATCTTCAAAAGTATTTTATAGCATTGGTATTATGTTACTGTCGCATCTGAAGTTAGGCTTATAGCAAGACAGCAACAAATGATCAAAGTAGTATCTTTGGTTTTTTCCAAGAGAAACCCCTCCGTGCTGCATAGACCACTGTGGCTGATCTCCAAAGTGCCGGGCACGCCATGCAGGCGACCATCCATCTCCCCCATGCCCAGCCTTGCCTCGGAAGCCTGGGACCCGATGCAGTTCCGCCCGTAGGGTTTTGTCCCAGATCCACAGCAGGACCGTGGGGGGGGGAGAACGGCAGTGCCTCGGTCCAACCGCACAGCCCTTGAAACCGCACGGCAGCTCGGCTCTGCTTCAGGGTCCCGGGGCTCTGACGCCCCGGCGCTCGGCGTGACCCCCATCCCTGCAGGAGGAACCCCAGAGCGGGAAGGGAGCTGGCAGCTCTCCAGGGTGGGATTTGAAAGGTGTATCGCTGCTTCGGTGACAGGAAAGCTGTTCTCTTCAGTGGCATTATCTCATCTATTTTGCAAATACAAATGTGATAGAAATCTGCAAAATAAGGAATATGCATTAACTTCTGAAAAGTTTTGACTACATATCATTATCTGTAATTTCACTGCTTTGATTTGCATATTCATAAAAGAAACATACAGCACGGATGTGTCAAAGGCTTTCAGATGAACACGAACAAAACCGGCAGACTTGCAAGCTCAGTTCTGAAGTAATTGCCAAGACGCCTTCACTTTCCCTGATGTTAATGTAATATTTTGTCCCTGAGCTTGCAAAGCACTTCCTAGGTCCTGCTCTGGTTTACTCAGCTCCGAAGGCGTGAGCAAGCACTTTGGCTGGGCAATGCGCCTTTACGTGCAGGAAAAGCAACCCCGTTGGATAATACACGTGGTCCGCAAGCACTAGCAAGACAGCTTGGTGGGTTTCCAGCCTGGCTGCTGTTACTTGGGCTATCCCAGCTCCAGCAGCACTGAGCATCCACCAACAAGTGAGGTGACACGATAAGTGATGCCGGGTGGGTGGGCTGCACCCTGACGAGCTTTAGGTGCTCAGCTTGCACATGCCACCTCTGTTCGTGGGCACTTTTGGAGGTGTTGTGCAGCCCTTATTTTTCAGCCGTGCAACACAAACAGGCAAACCTGAGGCTGCCGTCCCTGCAGGCAGCTGGGGAGGTGGCAGCGCCTGCAGCGCAGCTGATAGCAAGGTGATAAAAAGTGCGAGTCACTTGGCTTTTAACTTATTTCCATGCTTTTAAGCTGTTGAGTAGGTGAAGCAACTGCAACAGCCGCTGCGCCGAGCCACTCTTAGTGCTGTTAGTCTCAGTATCACAGTGATGTTATTCCAGTACTTCTGGGGCGCTTGTGATTCATATCTGAGTCTTTCCATCTTCATAATACACCTGTACCAAACTCTTTCCTTCCTTTTCCTTACCCCCTCCCTTTACAGAGGAAGAGCTCATCAGAGATGGGGTCCCATGCTTTTGCCCACGCCCCTGGAGAGAAGCAGCACCCTACTGTGTTTGGGGGTCCCTGGGCTCTGCGGGTACCAGGATCCCCCCCCAACCGCTTGCACCCAGCTCCAGCAGCATCCGCCGGTGCAGAGCTTGTCAAGATGCTTGGAGAAATGCCAGTTGCTGTTGAAGGAAAGCAGGTATGGCAGCAGGAAAAGGCGAAAATGTTATTTTTCAATTTCTCTCTGACATTTTTCAGGCAGGGAGCAGCGGGGGTTTTTTAACAACAGAGAGCAAAGCAGAGCTGACAGGCTCAACAGGTCTTCAATGTTGTTTCGGGTGGAGAGTGTGAATTTTTGGTTACAAAAATAAAATGTTCTGGTTTTGAAAGCTTAACCCTTCCCCCCCTCAACTACCAGAAAGTTAACCACTTTTTGGCAAAATTTTACAGAAACATTTGGCATTTGATTGAAGGCACTCTCTTGCTGAAAAGGCGCCTGCGCTGTTCGCTGGCTGTTGGACATGGTGTGCCGAGACAGAAAGGATCTTGCCCACGTCATTCCCACGTGCTCATGGCCATGTCTTGTGCTCCTCTCAGACGTAAGCCAAGGGGCAATCTGAGTTTCTGGGGGGATTTTGAGACCACCACTGAATGTAGCCAAGCTCAGGCTTCTCCGTGCATGGCCAGCACCGACCCCGGCCACCGTCTCACTCCATGGACAGGACATCCATGGACCAGCACCACCATGCCACCTCTCCAGCCACACTCACCAGAGCAACCTTCTGCTGCGGGTACATCAGCAATTTTGCTTAATTGCTACAAGCATTTTTTTTCTGTTACCATGCTGGTTTTTTTATAGGACATAAATAAATTTGCCTCTTTAGAGAGGCAATAAGCAAACTCAATAAGCAAAGACTCATTATCAGGTGAATACATCATGGCCATAAACAATGCCGTGGGCTTGCTGCATTGCCGTACTGGGCTGGGAGCAGATGTGGGAAGGAGATTGTGCATGGGGAGAGTTTACGATGGGATGGCCGGTTCTCCTCAGAAATGGCCTCAAAATATCCCACAGGCACCTGAGACTGGGGATAAGTGAACAAGAGAGAGAAGGGGAGATGGGTCAGCCCCAGGCTATCAGGATGAGGAGTAATCAACCCTGCTTTTCTTACCCCACAGAGCAAGAGGAATGGTTTGACTGGAAGGATTTCATAATCCTTTCTCTCCCAGAAACAACCTGCAGGAGTTCATGCCCAGTTTCAGACCCCAGCCCAAGTGAGTTTTTTGATGGTCATTATGGTGCCCAGCTGCACAGAGGACAGGAGTTACATTTTGTAAGACATCTTCTGAGATTTTGAACTGGACCAAAAGAGCAAACAGAAAATCCCTAAAAGGGGAAATTCCAAACAGACGTGTTTGTGGTGGACCAAAGGGTTTTACTATGAGATTGACTTCTTAACTATTAGCAACAGAGAATTTACAAAACCTCTTTTTTAAGGCCACTCAAAATGAGAAAAAGAGATATTTATTTCTGCAGCTGCTGACTGGAGATACGCCAGTATTGCCAGTTATTCCCTTTTGAAGGGAAACAGTGGGAGATCTCCCTGTTTTCCATCCGTGCTCCTGCCAGCTCATCCCCTCCAACCCTGGGCCATGCCGCAGTGCAGCCATTGGGACACAGGGCAGCCCCCCCAGCCAAAAGCTCCCTGTAACCTGTCACCCTGTCCCCTCCTGCCGCACAGAGCAGATGATGTCCTCAAAAGAGTGAGGCAGCAAGGAACATGCTCTCCGTGAGACATGGTTTGCCATTTTCTTTTCCAGCCTTTACAGTCCTTCCCCTCCTTGGTTGCTGGATGGGGACAGAGACAAGGGAAACTCTTTTGACTGTCCAAGGAAAGCTTCAACTGGTACGTGCAAATGCTGATGATGCACAAGTAGGTGCTGGTTTAACTGGGATGGAGTATAGTAGGGTGAGAGGAATCAGCCCATCTCTTGGAGCAGTGTCTGGTGCCCTGATTGTTCCCATTTCAACCCAGTGTAGCCAAATTCCCCCTTCCTACCAGTTAGATCAGAGCCAAAACCTGTGAGTAAGATGTTTTCTCAGAGCCTTTTCATGGAAGGGTGAGACTGAGTGGGAACAAGCGTTAGTGCTTGAGCATTGGCCTTGGGTTTGGAGCTGAATCATTCTGGCACCAAAGAATCTCCTGTCCTAAAGGCATCCCAGGTATGGAGGGCAGGTCCAGAGCAGCCTCTGGCATCACGTCAGTGAAGCCCATCTGCCACCCCTGTCACTACTGCAGCCTCCCTGGCAAGGGGACAGGTTCACGTCGCAGCTGGGGAAAGCAGTCAGCAGCCCAGGGAGCAGCCTGCACCCCTAATCTGCAGCACCTGAAGGAAAAAAGGTCACCCCTAAGCTCTGCAGCCAGCAGGGCTGGAGGGAACGGAGGCTGCAAAGCACAGCCCTGCGAGGGAGGAGGGCTGAGCTGGACCTGCCACACTCCTGCTGCAAAGGCTGAGGCTAAACCCATCCCTAAACACAGGGCTGCCGGTTCCTCTGTGTTACAGGGCTTGGCGTTTTCTTCTTTCATGCAGCTGCAAAGCCCCTCCTCTGGCTAGTGTCCAGTTACTTACATGAAGGCAAAAAATAAGCTTGCCTTTTGGTTTTAAAGGGAAGCCTGAAAATGGAAACGCTGCATGCTCAGAAAGCAAAACTGAGTACCCACAACTCAAGGTGTATGATTTCAAAAACAGATTTTCCCAGTCATCCACCCAGTGGGTGCCACGAATGACAATTTTTGAACATTTAGCATCAAATCCAGGTTATCAAGCTCTACCTGCAACTCTCTGTCCCCTGGGGCTGGAGGGTAGCCCAGGTCACCAGAGCAGTGGGAAACCTGACCCAGGCACGTGCCCGATGCAGTGGGGCTGCCCTCGCCGCCTCACAGAGGCAGCACCTGCACCCTCGCAATGCTCCGGCACATTGGCCGGAGGCTGGACACACGGACTTTTTGCAGCCAGGGTGTTAGGTGAGAGATGTGTTAATAAGCAGAAGCAGGGACGCGCTGTGTTTCTCAGAAAGCTCACCTGGGACTTTCCCTTTTCTCACAGCAAGAAGCAGCCTGGGAAGGTCTGGGGCAGTCCCTGGGCTTTGCAGCAATGTGGTGGGGTGCATCCAGGGTCCCTGGGGCGGCAGGGCTGGAGCAGGCAGGACAGGCCACAGGGTGCAGGTCTCCAGCTAAAATCCCTGCGTGCAGCCAAGTGCCTCCTTCCCGGGGGAAGCAGCCATTCCCATGGGGGACTTGCCAGGTGCCTCCTGCTGGGAACAGCTCAACTTTGGCCCATGTCCCCTCCCAAAGTGCACCCACTCCTGCTCCCTTCCACACCCAGTCCTCAGGGTCCCTCCAGCTCCTATTTCCTACCTTCTCTCCTGTTTGCGGTCCCTCCTCCTCCTCCCTGAAACGCGCTGACGGACATGGCGAGGCCAGGTATGCACCCAGTGTTCACCCACCTCATTGCTGCCTTGTGAGGACACTGGGAAAAGAACATTTACAACCACTCTCCTTGGAGGAGACCCCTGGCTTGAGGCTTCCTCAAGCACCCAGCCACAGCTGGTGTTTGCAGCCATGGCTGTGCAGCTCTGCCCTGTGAACACTGGGCGATCAGCAGTGTCCAGGGAAGCATCCAGATCTGCGAGTCTCCCTTCCCACAGGCAAAGCCAGGTCAGCACCAACACTCCTCTCCATCTGTTATCCCCTTCCCAGTTGTCCTGTTGGACCTCTTTCCGACTCACTGGGACAGGCTGCTCAGATCATCTTTCTCAATACCAGCTGGTTTTGTCCCCGCTTTCCCATATTCATTCCTCCCTGATCCACCTTGATCTTTTCACCTCCTTTGGCCCTTCCCCTAAACATCCCATAAGTCCTGGACAACCCCCAGGTTCTCTTATTCAGTCCCAAACTCCCACCCCAACACACTCTATAAGAAGCACCCTTCATCCCCTCATTTCTTGGCATGGGTCCCTGGTGAGCAGATCCTCCATGGGATCCCACAAGGACAGTGGCTTCCTTGCCACCCCTAGGAGCCCGAGAGGACAAGGCTGGCCAGGTGCCACATCCAGCATTGCTCCTCTGAGTCTGGCCACTGCATCTATTTTAGCCATTAGCCTGTTTTCCTTACAAATAATCACACCTCATATTTTGGGCCAAAATTGGAAAGAAAATAAAACAGATCTTTAGTTAAAATGAATCACTTCCTTCAAATGAAAGGATGGTGTTTTCATTTAACTTTCCAGCAGCAGAGAAAAAAGCACATTCGAGATTTTTTGAAACCAAGGAAGTTCATATTAAAAAAGCAAACTGACCAGAACTATCTCATTCTTTTTGGAGTTACTTTTGCAGTTTCACATTAAAAGCTCCACAGCGCTGACAAGGAGTCACAAATATTTTCTAACCACCAAATTCCTATCCTGGAGCACTGTGCCCGGATCTACTTTGATGTGACATTGCAGTGACAAGCATGACAGTCGTGGAGCTGCTCCATGGGTGCGACCTGCCCTTAACCCAGTGTGTGACCACCAGCACCAGGGACTGGAAAGTGGCATCAGCTGAGCACCAGCCTCCTCCCCATGGGCCCATCCTCAAGGACTATCACGGCATAGGTAAGTACTTTGTGTGTATCTACATCCACCCCTGCAAGCCATGGGCTTGGACAGCCAGTGCTCCTCACTCCTGCCTGAAACCAGTATTAATGTGTGCACTCTTCAACTATTTCTGCTGGTCTTTGTGTTCTCTGAAGCTGCTTGACCCAGACATATCTCCAATATTCCTGGCCAGGGCTGCAGTTCCTGCAGCAGAAGGAACTGGTCCAGCTGGCAGTGGGAACAATCAAAATTGCCATTTTAAAAATAATTTTCAATTTATTCCCTTCTCTGTGCAACTCAGATGGGAGTTAAATTGATTTTTTTACACTGCCTTCATTTAATGTACACAGCTCTTTCACTCTCTCTGCATCACTGGAAGAAGCCTATGAAAATCAGTTAAATAAACACATCTGTGCTCAAAGCCCTGGAAATGCAGAGTGGGCATCTCACTGGGGAAACCAGAGTGGTTTGCAGAGTCCAGAAACAGAGCTCCCATCTATGCAGGGGCTTAAGAATATCACGCCTAGAGGAAGCCATGTAGATCAGGGCCTCAATCTGAGTCATGAACTGGGTACAAGCCAAGGACATTGTAGCAACGTGCAGAGTCTGGTCTTCTGCTTCAGCTGGTGCTTGGTGCCCAGAGCCCGATGTGCAGGAAGCATGGTGCCAGCACAGCCACCCAGTATCAGCATGGCTAAGAGTGTCACAGAGCATCCTGCATAGTCTTTCCTACCCTACCTTTCAGCCACTGGAGGCTGTCTCACAACTGCCATTGCCCTTGCCATCAGCATCACCCCGTGGTCCTTCTGCTGAGCTCTTCTGGAGATGGACAGGGAGCGTTAGGTGACAGACCCAACACCAGCACTGCGTAGTGCCAATGTAGTTCCATTAGTCCCTGCAGAAACAAGGGGATCAGAAACAGGTGCTACTGGGCAGGTATGTGGACTTGGAAGAGGCTGGGATTTCCCTAGAATGTCTCTTTTGGTGACAGATTTCACCCCAGAAGACTCAAATTGCATGGAAAGCATTGTTGGGAGTGTGCTGCTGAGCAAGTCTGAAAGTCCCACAGCCCAGGCTGTGGGAAGGTTGCAGCAAGCACACGGTGTACCTTCAGCATCTCACTGACATGCTCTGAGAGGTCCCCAAAGACATGTCCTTCCCCTCCCTGGTACCACCAATTCTTGCAGGAACAGGAGTCCTGGCTTTGCATCCAGGCTCTGCTGGTGTGACACACCACCATCCCCAAGAGAAGTCTTCCCAGCCCCAGTGGCCTGTCCTCCCCACCGTGTCCCCTCCCTAGTCTATGGCATAAGCTAGATCTGAAACTGGAGTCAAACCAAAACTCATTTCTTCCTACAGGAACTCTGGTCCCATGTCTGATTCAGCATGTTGCTGCACAATTTCAAGCCCTGCCCTGAAACATGGACATTCCTTCCCTCCTTGGCAGGAGTGCTCAGACACTCCCGGACTCTCACTTGGGTTAGGTGCTTCAGGCTGCATCTCTACAGCACATGCTGCCTTCCCCCCATGCTGTGGTGTGGTGGGAAATGAGACCTTGCACACGCTCCCAGGCTTCCTGCTCCTCACTTTACTGGGCAACCTCCCCTCAGAGTGGGAACTGTGTCACTGTTGTCCCAGTATAGCTGCAAAGGGCACCCGGGGCCAGACTTGCTCCAGCTCCTACCCTGCATGAGACCTGCTCTCTGCCCACCAAATAGCTCCAATGCTATCTTGCAGCATGAATAGAAGATGCTCTCTTTGATCCACAAGGAAAGTGAAAGTTTGTCTTTGACATCATGCTAAAGCCATCTTAGATGAATTACCAGCTCCAATGGAAGGTGCACCACAAGCCAGAGGCAGAAAATGTCATGGCTGATTGTAATAGGTCCTAGGAAAAACAGTCCTGGAGTAGCCAGGTGGGGTGGGAGCTTTTGGGTGCCTGCACTGTTCCTGGCTCACCAGCTGGCCCCATGTAGGTAGTCAGGGTCCAGAGGAGAGACTGGTGCTGGCACCTTTACCTTGCCTTACCTGCACCAAAGACTTCAGCCCTTGCCTCCGCATCCATGCGTCACCACCAAGTGACCCAGTCTGGCTGCACCCGTGCTGGTAGCGCTGCCCTTGACCGCCCCGGGTGGTCAGCAGAAGCACGTGTCCAACAAGGAGCCTCCTCAGGATAGGAATAGGCAATGTGGAAACTTACTCTTGAGCCCTCCATGCAAAGCCTCAAGTCCCCATGTCACTGTGAGGGAGAAGCAAGAGCAGGGCTGCTCCTCAAGGGACAGGGAGAAAGGTGAGCAGAGCAGACCCTGAGACAGCAACCAGGTCCAACCAAGAGCCCAGCTCAGAAGGCAGTATCATGGTGATGAAGCAGGTCCGAGGTCAATCCCGGGAGTCAGCCCTCAGGTCAGGTTTAGGACCAGGCTCAGCAACTACCAGACCAGCACCCCTCCAACATAGCTTATAACTGAAGGCCAGCTGCTGAGCTTAGAGCTCCTGGGCCCAGGGATGTGGGTGGAGGCTCCAAGTGAGACTGGTTAGGGCCATTAAGGCTTATTAGCGTCCTCAGAGCCCTGACAATCATCTTTGAAAAGGATAATGTATGGAACTGCTCCAGTTGCCCAGCATCCTCAGAGCCCTGACAATCATCTTTGAAAAGGATAATATATGGAACTGCTCCAATTGCCCTGGGGAACCAAAGGTTTCAACCAAAGGTTTATGGACTTTTCTGCTTAGAGAAACATGATGACACTCTCCCAGGCGGGTGCCAAACTCACGCCCACCGTGCAAAGCAGACAGAACTGGGGGGCAGTAGCTCTGTGCCCCAGGAGCAGACATCTCCTGTGGGTGGAGGGGAGGAAGGAAGGAGAAAGATGACCTGGGTGGCTACGGTGACAACATGACTTGAAAGAAGGCACATCAGCTCCGGCGCCAGGGATGGGGCTGCCCAGGGGCCGTGCAAACCCTGGGGGATCTGGGGGTGGAGGAGTACCTCCCTGAGGCGGAACCCCCCCCTGGATTTGCCCGCCTGGACCTCCAGGAGTCATGCACGCAGCAGCGGATGTTTTGAAGGGAGTCTGGAAGAACACAAAACTTCTTCTTTGGGGCCTGTTTTCTGTACTGACCATAACTGTTTGTTAGATGAGGAACACGCTCCCAGAGGTATGTACCTAATGGATCTCAAGGAGCCGCCATCTCTTTGCTGATGGTTTATAAAGAAGCTCAACTATTCGATCATTGGAAAAACATGAACGGAGACTTAATAAAAGCATATTTCCAATATACAAAAAATTAATGGATTTGTATGGTATCCTGCCTACAAGATGCATTAATTTAGATAGACAGCACTCAAAGCTTTAAGAGCCGGTACTGCAGAAGGTGGACAGAACGAAAACAAAGGAGAGTAAACAGAGGAGAGATTTCTAAGTGCCCATGACATTTGTTCAAATACTTTATTTCAATCTGCTTAAAAGGGAAACATAAAGCTGAGGTTGCTCCTAGGAAAGGGAATGAAATTGAAAACCAAGTAATGCACTGAGAGCAATTGAAAGGGAGCTGAGAGGCAGCCATCTGCTGCCGACAGGGCACGAGCAGCCCCACCGAGGACGGGCTTTTGCTCTTCTGATGATATTTTTGTTTCCAAATACCATCTCACATTGTCTTGTCTGTGGAAGAGAAGCCACTCCAAAAAACCAGTGCCTGAACTGGGAGAGTGTCATCTGCACAGACTAAGTAATTTCACATTTATTTTGCCAAATGCTTGGGGTGGGAGTCCAGACCGGACAGAGGAACCTGCCCTGCAGGAGAGCATCCAGCATTTAAAGCTCATGTTCAATTTGGTTTAGAAACACCAAGAACCGTTGCAGGAAAAAAAGCGCAAAAACCAAAATATCATCTCAGAAAAGGTGTGAAATTCCACTTCAACACTAAAAATTCCTCTCTCCAAATCTCCAGCCTCTTTCACGCGAGTCGGGAGGGAGGAGCGGTGTGCGATGTCCTGTCCGGGTGTACTTTCCCGGGCAAAACCATCTGGTGCCGCTCTAAAGCAAGACTTGACGAAAGCTGCTCCCATTTCCATCACAACCCCACCATGCCCCACAGAAAGGCAGATGCTGGGCTGTCCTGGTGCCTCCACGCATCAAACAGCAACACCAAGGGGGATATTTAGGTGGAAAAGTGGATTTTGGGCAAAGTGATACTTATGGCTTGGTTTCCAAGGAAAGCTGTGATATTTTTTGTTTGAAAAATAGAAAACCAGGAAGCTGAAGAAGAAGGAAGGCTGTTTATGACCACCTTCACTACAGTAGACTGTTACATAAAAAATGTATTTGTTCAGGAATGTAATTTACTTTTAGTAACAGAAGAAAAAGGTGAGGCTATTGATTTATCACTATTTTATATTTGTTTTCTTCTTTTTTACATTCATTAGCTCACAGGGTTTCTTTTATCTGTGAGCTATCTCTGATAGTATTCAATACATTTAGCATTTCTATAAATATGTAAATATAAGATCTGTATGTGTAAACACACACGCATAAATAAAATGGTAATGATGTGTATATCTATATTTGTGTATCTATAAAAGCTAAATTATCTCCAATTTATCCAACGTCCTTTATATCTCCTATATGCATTATGTTCCTAAGTACATACAGTCTTCATATTTGTATGAAAATGGCACCTATGAGGAATACAGATAAAAGACTAAAAAGTGTTTCTGGTGGATATGTAACTCCTGATTCCTTAATTTCTTTTTATTTGTTCCCCAGAGCAAGCAGTGGAAGACACATAAATAAATCTGCACACATTTATTTAACCTCCTTGTTTAGCTGGTTTTTGTGTGGTTTGTATCAGAGATACCTGAGCTGATACCGAGAGGAGCGAGCGATTCTCCCAGGAGCTCCTCTGCTGCTGGTACTTTGGTCCTGATCGAAAGCAAAGTTTGGAATTACGAGGAGGGAAAATAAGGTTGCACCAAACAAGGTAAAAGCTAAGAGAAAACATCCCAGGGAGACCTTGAGCTGAGTTTTCCTTGAACACCGGGGGTGCCTGGGGTTGCACATAATCTCCCACTGGCCCCAACCCAACTGCAGCATCCTGGGGACCTTCCCCTTCTCCCCATGCACACAGCTAATCCTATTTAACGCTGAACCTTCCCTGGCTGTTAGAAAAGAAAATCGGATGAGAAAATTCTCCATCCTTGTTAAAAACCCTGAGATTGCCCAGCAGTACCCCAAGATCCAGACTGTGGCCCAAAGGGTGATGCCTTTGAGTCACCACGATCTCTGCTGCCACCTCCACCCTCTGCCCATCTCCTGGGAAGTTTTTGCTGGGGGAAGGAGGAAAGGTCCTCCCGCAAAGGCTGGCCCATGGTTTTGTAAGCACCAGCAAACGGGCCTCAGAGGGCCAAACAGAGCTCAAAGGGCCGACTGCTGCTGGTGGAAACGGGCACAAGACCCAGGAAAATCAAAGGGATTGAGGCACGATGATGCATGAGCAGCATGAGCCCCAAAATTGCTGCTCATTCTGACTTGTTTCAGGATAAAGCAGTGCTCCAGCCAGGCTAAAGCTCTGGGGGCATCCGCTCTCCCAGCTCTGACGGAGCAGGAGCATCCTTGGGGAAGGGGCTTGCTCCGGCTATATGGGCAGAGAGCGTTGACTTCGAAGGCAGCTCTGTGTGTATGTGTATGTGTATGTACGCGGGGGTGTATCTGCGCGTACAACTGTGAGCCCATCTCCCAAGTAAATGCCCTTTGTCGGCCATCAGCTGCTGTTTACCTCACGGCCGGGCTGTCCCCAGGCTGCAGCGGGGACCATGAGGAGGGAGGTGTCACCATCTTCCATTTCTCCTCAGTTAGTTTGCAAGATACGAAACTTCGACTCCTTTGCAAGAGAATTTCCGAGGAGGAGGAGGAGGGCGAGGAGGAGGAGGAGGAGGAGGAGGAGGAGGCGGGGGAGGGGGAGGAGGAGGAGGAGGAGGAGGAGGAGAGATCCCCGGGGGCGGCGGCGGGAAGCTGCCGCACGGCACGAGCTCCCCCTGCAGCGCCCCGGGAACAGCGGCCGCGCTGCGCAGCCAGGCCTGCAGCCCGCCAGCCCCTGGCAAGGAATCAAGTGAAGCCCAAATTGTCCGCTTTTAGCCAAGAAATCACCCCCCGCAACCGGCGTTGCACCGGGCCGCTACGTGGGTAAGCCCCCGGTGTGGCAGGCAACGCTTGGAGGGACTCGGAGCCCTCTCCTCCCTGTTTTCCACATGTCCCGATTAAGTCCGGATTTAAGCCAGCCCTGCCGGCTCCAACACTCAGCAGCACCCGAGGGACACCCACAGCCAGGCCTGCCGGCTCTGCTGGGGGGGGTCCCTGCAGCAGGGGGGTTGCAGGGGAACTGACAGCCCCTGCATCCTCCCGCTGCTGCCAGCCCCCAGCATCCAGCTCCCACCTTTCTGCTCCGAGCAAGTTTCAGGAATCTTTTACAAACTGAATCTATTTTGCACCCTGTGCCTATAGGTCTAATGGCAGGAAAAAAGCCACCGATATTTTGGGACTCCTGAAAAAGCCATTTCCTAAATGCCAGTGCCCTGGGATCATGTCGGTTAGAGAGCCGCACTCCGTCCTGTTGCTGGTGGCTTTGGATGCAATTTTGGATTTGCTCTCTAATGGAGCAGTGAGGTATTTATAGCTCTGATGGGTTGTGCTGGGCATTAACGCTGTCCTCGAGCCAAGAACCTTGATTCCTGCTTTTAGGCTAAAATAACATGGAGATCAGTGCCACCCCATAAGGGAAAAGGGGAGGCCGAGGATGCTGAAATGCACGGTCGGTGGGACTCAGAGCAAATCCCCATCTGGCTGCAGGATACGGAGGTGGGGACTCGAGCCCAAGTTTATGGGGTTATAGGGCTCGGATTCACCATTTCCCTGGCCCCAGTGTTTCGGTGAGAACATGAGCAAAGCCTGGCAAAGCCCCACCAGCACAGGGGATGCTGTGCTTGCCACTGGCCGGAGCGGCATTGCCAGGGGCTCTGCAGGCAATTTGCGCTGCTCTTGCTTCCCTCCAAGACATGAAGGTTATGGGAATTACCATCCACTCATCTCTCACTCCCCTGAGCTAAGATAATGTCCTTGGGACGAGGACATGCTGTGGGATAGTGGAAATAAGAGGTAGTGCCCAAGTCCTGCATTTATCTATGGGTCTCAAGAGCCCCTGCTTCCTCCAAGATGTCTGTAGAGATGACTTCTCCCTACCGCAAGGACGCCTGCGTAGGGTTTTCTCTGGGCAGCAGATTACATGAGCCCCGGGTCTATGCTCCTATTAAAGCCCCTGGAGAGGGAGCTCTGCCGGGGACACAGAGCGCCGGCAGCATCCAGGGATGCCATCTCCCTTCCCTCAGCGCCCAGGAGGATCCAGAAATATTTCCAAGTGTTTTGTCAGGAGAGATTTCCTGGGACAAGCGCTACCAGTCTGCCCTGGGCGGGTGCGAGCATGGAAGAGGACTTCATGGTTTGCCACAGTCAGCGTGCAGAAGGAGGAGGGAGAAATAACAGTTAAAGCAAGCTCAGCTTTTGCTGGCATCCCAGCAGCCAGAGAGGTTACAGCAGGGATGATGCAGCCTAATGACCCTTCCAACACACGGGGGATTTGCACGTCTTTCCCAGGCAGAAGGTGAGATTATCTCCATCAGCAATTGCTAACGATGCTGCAGAAACCTTAAGGGCCAGGGGGACCAGTGGGAAACACAAAGTGTTAGTGGTTTCTGCCAGTGGGGATATGGTTGTGGATGTAACCATAGCAGGGAGATGATGGCCAGGGAGGAGGGGGGCAGTGAGCTGGGAGTCCCCATGGGTCCTCCTCCTCCAGAGCCCTGGCTGCCCAGCTTCATTGGTGACTCATAAAAAATGTGTATTTTGACTTCATCCCTTCCTGGGCTTATCTGAGCAGCAACCTTACCTGTGGCAGGAGTGATGCCGGGCCAAAACGCCAGCTTTGGCAGCGCAGGGCTGGAGAGAGATGCTGGAAAAGAGAGAGAAGAGACCCGATTAGTGCGTCGAAGATGGGGAGGACCAAAAGCAGGAGCATCCCTAGCCAGCTGCCATCACCCACCCAGGCACAGCACATGCCGAGCCCCCCGGGCCCCCACCTTCGCCCGCACTGGAGGGAGCTCACTTGCAGAGAGGCCGTTTCCCTCCAGGTTCGCAGCAAGCAGCACAAGCCATGAGCTCCCTGCGGCTCCTGCCGGGCTGCGGAGAGGGGGACAGCAGCAGGTGGGACAAGGGAATTAGCCCCCGAGCTCCCGTGCCACCCAGTACTCCCAGGGCAGGGCCACTCCTCTTTGCCCCTATATTTTTGGGTCAATTTTTTTCCCTTTTTCTCTCCATTCCTGAGCCAGCTTCCTCGCTCCGTGCTGCAGGCAGCACCTGCAGGAAGGGTCCAGGCTGGGGTGGCCCAAGGGGGTGTTTTTACCCCACAGCTCGGTGCTGCCAGCAGGCAGGACCCAAAGATGCACCAGATTAAACATCCCGAAACCCAGAGAGAGCCATGAAATAGCCCCAAACCACTGAGCAGTCCCCAGCACTCCCAGGCTCCTGTGGCTGCCAGGGCATCCCTCCTTCCCCTTTACTGCAGGATCTGCTCCTCCACGGATGGTCCTGCAGCCGCCAGGACACAAGCCAGGAGATGTCCCTTGCTTGGGAGTGCCAGGCCCACGGGCATGGGGGACACCGAGGGCCAGCCGGGTGCTCCGCACCCAGAGCAGCACAGTTTCTGCAGGGGATCCCAGGGCTGCATCCCACCCCGGGTAGGATGCAGAGCGGTGCCTGCTGCGGTGCGGATGGCTGGACTTTTGCGCTGAGCTGCTCACTCCCTGCTTCTTCCCAGGCATCCTGTGGGGGAAAATACTGCTTTTTTTTTCCTCTCCCTTTTGTCAAAGTGTTCTGCAAACCTCAACACATCCTTTTTTTACCATTGGTGAAATGCTGACTTGCCAGCACCAGTTTTTAGCCTCTTTACAAAATTCAAACCCAGGAAAAGGTCAGCCAATATGCTGCTTTTCCACAATATTCTCTTTGCCATAAACTCAAAGGTCTCTACAACTACTTGAAAGGAGGTTGTAGCGAGGTGGGTGTCGATCTCTTCTCCCAAGGAACAAGCGATAGGACAAGAGGAAATGCCCTCAAGTTGCACCAGGGGAGGTTTAGACTGGATATTAAGAAAAATCCCTTCACCGAAAGGGTTGTCAAGCACTGGAACAGGCTGCCCAGGGAAGTGGTTGAGTCACCATCCCTGGAAGTATTTAAAAGACGTGTAGATGTGGGGCTTAGGGACATGGTTTAGTGGTGGACTTGGCAGTGCTAGGTTAATGGTTGGACTGAATGATCTTAAAGGCCTTTTCCAACCTAAATGGTTCTATGATTCTACGATTCCCAAAAAGCCGCTGCAGCTCCGCAGCTCACAGCTGGTTGGCACGTGTCCCCTGCAATCAGGAGCACATGACGGGCCGCCATGCCACGAGGATGCTCGGTGCCTACCGATGCCGGGGCTTTGGCTGCTGCCACCAGACCTCAACGCCGCTCCCCTGGGGCTCCCCTGCACCCCACGCCACCCTGCACCAGCACAGCCCCATAATTTCCAGCCTTTGCCACCAGATTTGCATCGCTCCACGTATACACGTTGGGGTGGACCTCCTCCACGGTGGTCTCTGAGACATGTGCACAGGAGCGCGGAGGAGAGGGAGGCAGCCAAGTCCTGGATACGGCCATGGGATGCTTCCCCATCCTCCTGCCAGGTCTGCATCCCCCCCTCCCTACCTGCGGCACGCTGCAGAACTGCCGGGATCACTTTCCGGACTCCTCTGGCTCATTCTTCACTCTCCTGCCCAATATTTCATCATCCACCTCAGCGAAATGTATATTTCCCTTTTAAGAGCTCTCCTAGAATAATATATTTTTTTATTATCGTGACAGTGAGGGCTCCTGTTGCCATGGATACGTGCCCTTTGCTAGAGCAGGAGCTTTCTGGGTGTTGGAAATTCTGCTATTTTTCCTGATCTACAGGGTTTGATTTTTTTTTTTTAATTTGGTATTTATTCCCATTATCATCATTTGAAACAACAGGTCATTTATATTGCATATGGATATGTCACCAGTACAGTATAGCCTTCAGAAACAACCTTCTGCTTTTAGAAGGTATTTTGGGGGGGGAAAAACCTACCGTGCAGCATTGATAATATACAGTATAACAGAAACATGGAAACTCTGAAAAGGTCTCATCTGTATCTCGCCACATTATACATTAAATCCCATTTCTGGCTTCAGGACTGCTGAATGAGTGTTATAAAACCAAGTCCAATTTAATGTGGTTTTCATACTCTTGCTGTAGAACAAAACTATATCTTCTGGTTGTCAATTCAGCCATCCTCTGGTCCTGAGCCTCTTGAAACCTAATCTATTTGAGAACACACAGAGAGAAATTAAATGGATCTATTAAAGGGGGGGGGGGGGGGAAGAGAGAGATGGATCAATCAATTCAGCTTTTTACTCCAGCATTCCCTTACAGGCGAGTGCTGTAGCATTTACATTTACAAAGGTATCACACATACACAAAGACATTACAGGAACTTTTCCAAAACACTTCATCCCTCGGGGTAATTAGTGGTGCAGGATTGCACTCTGCTTCTGCTGCTCACAGCTGTCAATGAGCTCTGGGAGGGAGCAGGAATATGCCCATTTTACAGAAAGGGAAACTGAGGCACGGAGCCGACCTGTACCTGGTCCCAAAGCAGATGAGCGGCAGAGCTGGGGTGAAAATATCCGGCTTTCCCTCGCTTTCTGCCAAATCTTTCCTCAGTGTTTTCAGTGACAGCATCCGTACCGGCTGCCTCCTTGTTGTCTGGTGAGGAGGACGATCGAGATGTCACCTGTGGGCTTGTTTCCTTCTGTCTCACCAGGACCAGAGATGCTGCGTGAGACCCATTTGCTTCCCTCTCCTTGTACTCTCAGCTTTTATTTTTTTTTTTTAACTAAAAATAGTAGAAATTAGTCAGACTAACATCACATAGAAACTCCCAAAAGAGCAAATACTACAGAAAAGGTCCGAGATTTGCCTACAATAAGGCAAAAGGTTTGCTACCGAAGTTTTAAAAGGAAACAGCTGAAGTGAGACACCGAGTGGATTTAACAGCTTATACAAACTTGCATTGAGCAGACACGGATACTTACTGGGTTCAAAGATGATAGCTGGGTGGGAGATGGTTTACATGGTTTCCCCAAGCCCCGGTGAAGCCCTTCGCCCTGCCCGAGGCGCAGCCAGCAGCCGTGCAAGGGACCCCCATGTGCCCAGGCTGGGCAGCTCCTCGTGCATCGCCGCCCGGGTCTCTGCAGCATCCGCAGCCCCCCAGGTTCAGCAAAGAGATAAGGAGAAGATGAAAACGCAACTGTGCATCCCTGTGTTTCACTCCGGAGGGCTCAGCAGGCTGCTGGAGGAGCCTCTGCCGCGGTGACCAGGACCCAGGCCCTCCCTGGGTGATGCCAGCAGGGAGGGAAAGGCTGCTCAGAGTCCCTTTGCCTGCGACTGGAGCACACGGGAGGGCCCTGGGAAGGGACATGGAGCTCCCGGAGATCGTGTGATGGCAGGGAAGCATCTACTGGGAAAGGGAAATAGGGCCCAGCCCCATGGAGAAATGAGGATGTCCTCGCCTGGTGACGGAAAACCAGTTAAAAGGTGTTTGTATCCCCACCCAAGCCTAGCAGAGATGCCAGCGCTGCCAGAAATAGAGGCACGGAGAGGCAAAGGGGTGCCCCAGCAACGCCCAAAGAGATGGAGGAAAAGCTCCAGCTGAACCGGGGGTCCCACCTGGGCACGGCCTCTCCCTGCCCGCACCGCCCAGCTCCTGCTCCCCCCCAGACAAGCAGATTTCCACCCGAGGACGTGGCTGAAAACCTCCGCCATCGGCTGCCCCGCGGCGTTTCGGGGGAGAGTCTCCTTGCGAATGTCACGCGTTAAAACGTATCCCGCCGCAATTTGATTTACCTCTAATACAGAGGGGAGAAAAGGGTTATCCATGACTCATTTCTCGTGCGAGCCGTGCAATTTCGCATCACGCTCTGTTGCCATGGAGATGTCACACGCGCGGGCTGGAAGGGGACCGAGCACCCCAGCAGGCAGGCACAGCACCGGGGACGCGAGGAGGAAACAAACATTTTCCATAAAGAATGAAAGGAGAAGGAACATGGGGGCAAGCAGCAGCCCAGCGGGCACAAGGCAAAATATTAATTACCGGGGTGCAGAGCTGAGGTCCCTGCAGGCTGGGGACACGTCCCCGCTGGGTGCTGGACACGGCTTCCAGTAGCACCCGTGGAACGGGACCGGGTGTTTGGGTACCCCACGCCAGCATCCCAGCACTGGGGCCAGCTGCAGTTAGTGAAGCCCCTGCAGTTTTCTAGGGACATGCACATTTGAGAGCTGACCACATTGGATAAAAGTGAGAAATAAGCCTTTTTTAAAAAAAAAAATATTGCTTTTTCTGTGTTTCTTTGATTTCTTTATGAAACTGGCAGGCTGCTGCACTGAGGGTGCACGCCGCCACCGATGCAGCTGCTGATGGCATGAGCATGTTCATGCGAGCGGTCGTGCCCAAGCCCCCGCCGGTGCCGCGGCACGCTCGTGCTTCACAGCACCTGAACATCTTCATCTCCTCCGTCCCACCGCTGCACCCTGCCTGACCTTTCCTCGCACCACCAACAAGCAACACCCGAGCAGAGCCGAAGACCGCGGGAACATCGCGCAGACAGCGCTCTCGTTCCTCTGAGCGAAGGATTTCCGTGTCCGGCTACTTTGGGAAATGCTGTTTGATGCAAAGCAGTTGCAGACACAAATGTTGATCCTGGTTCTCATGCAAAATCCTAATGGGATATCCCCGCGCAGGAGAACAACGTCGGTACTTCAGAAAAGCAGCACATGGAGCAACGCTGGGAAAATATGGCAATAACAAGTGTTTTGGACAGCTCATGTTCTGTTTTCCATAATTTAAACAAATATATTAATTTTTTCAAACGTTGTATTAGCAAAGGAAGAGAAGAGTCATGATTCAGCCAGGTGGGGCAGAGTATTTGGGACTGTTTAAGCCTATTTATGGGACGAGGACGTCCCCGGGCAGGGTGGAGGGTGAGCTGCGTTGCCCCACTTTACAGCCCGTCTGCTTTTGCTGCTGTTTGGAGGAGGCAGGAGGAGCACTGAGGGTCATGAGCAGCAGCGTGGGAAACCTTGTCCAGACATTTTTTTAATGGCTTTAACTTAATGAAGTGCCTCAAGTGGGAAGTTACCACACAGGAGAAGACACAGCCACCGCTGTGTGAGGATGATCCAGGGGAGCCGCAGTGGGATGGGTGCAGGACCTGGGGCTCCCAGGGGTGTTTTGGCTCTCAGCACGCCCTGATGTCCCACCAGCCTTATATCCTCACCAGGCAAACACCGCTGAATGCTCAGGGCTTGGTTCCCCCCGAGACAGGGCTGGAAAAGCCCATCCCTGCCCAGGGACGTGCACGGGGACGGCACAGCCAAGCAGCCGCCACGGGGCACGTGTAGGGCTGCAGAGGCACAGCAAGGGATGCACCAAGGGATGCACCGAGTGCTCACTTTTCAGGCAAGGATACAGCCGAGGCCGAATGAGAGAAAACATCCTCATTACTGCCTTGGATCCTTAACATTTAATTTAGCTTCCCAGCTCCCGCTGGGCTCCCGCCTGGGTAAGATCACTCCTGTTTACATTCATCAAATGCCAAATACAGTTTCCTTGCACCCCGAACGGGAGATGTCTGTGGGACCGCCGGCACCGGCGTGCCGCACTAACTCCAGATGAATATTGACTTTTTAATGACAAGCGCTCTAGTACAAATACCAACCGATGCAACGCGGGCCCAGGCAGACAGCTGAAGGGGGCCAGCATGCCTATTATTCAGCAAATGAATTATTTGATTCCCCTTCCCTGCAGCATGCTGTCTGCTAGGAAATTTTCATTTGGTCTCTCTAACTCGAGAACCAATTGTAAATGTCAGCGCTAAACGCTCAGATTTAAGTGTTAGGTTGTCTTGTTTGATTACGGCACTAAAAGGTCAGAGCCAACTAATGGAAAGTACAAGCGGTATCGGGAGGGAAACAGTGTTCTGCCGTGGGTGAGCAAACACCTGGGGACAACCTAATCACTCTTCCCGCAGCATCTCTCTCTTCCCTCTCCGGCTCCTTCATTCGGGGCTGTTTTCCAGGTCTTACAACCTGGAAAAGCCATTTCTGGGGAAAATTCCCGCTTGTGACGTTGCTGCCGGGGATGCTGACAGCACCGGGTTTCCCCACAGAGGAAACGGAAAGCTCACCTCGCCATGTCCTGGCTGGATTTGCTCCCACAGGGCAAGGGATGGCACGAGAGCCGGGCTGCTGCCAACCCCACTGCCATCACCCACTTCTCTCCATGCATGGCTCAGGCGGGCATCAAAGTGTTTTGGGTGCCAATGTCTCTGCGCCTCCATTTCCATCCCCATTTTGGCTCCCCTCTGGCAACCAGCATCCCAAGAGCTCCACGTAGAGAGCAAAACATGACTTTTTTCCTCCTCCTTTCCCATTTGCCATCCATTTCCCGACACTCGCAGCACCTTTAAAATCCCCTTTCCCTGAGCTGTTTCAGTCACGGTGGCCAAATAAAACTACAGTTACCTCAAAGTGACTCAGCTGAGGAAATCTGCTTTTTATCTGAGCCCATTACCATCATTCCAGTTCTATAAGCCGAGTTCATTATATTTATTTTAAAGCCGCTTTCAAAAATATTAGTCCTTCTGCCATAAAAGTGCCTGGCAGAATAAAACCCTGATGAGCTGTTATTCCTCCCCGGGGAATAGCGTGGTGTGGTCCCAAGCAGGAGCGCTCATCACTCCCTACAGACGCCATCCTGAACCGGGAACCGGTTCCCCACTGCCAACCCCGAAACCTTCCCTGGGCAGAGAAATTCAGTGCCAATTCCACATGTCAGAATGTTTCTGGACGTTTACATCAATGAGAATTGGGAATTTCAGGAAAACTAGGAGTTTTAGGAAATAATTGCAATGTTTTTCCCCAAGACTTCGGGGTCTCTGACGAGCACTAGCCTCAATCCTTTGGCACCAGCCTGGAAAATAACCACCGTCCCCGGGATGCTCACACCACCTCTGTGGACACTTTCCCAGGAATCAAAGATGCTGCTGGACTTAGGGAGAGATCTCCAGCTGCCACGGGCTCCTCTTGGGGAGGCAGTTTCTCTCCTCTCTTTCTGGGTGGTTTATGTTACAAGGTCCCCCATCACTCAGAGAAATAAGAGGCAGTTGTCTTATTCACAGGCCCCTTTGCAAGAGTATCATTGGGGAGAGGGTCCCATTAAGCAGAGGACGGTGCCAGAAGGGTGAAGAGGCTGAGAAACCACCATAAAATACATGAGGGGAAAAAAATCCTCACCCCATCGCCAATATCAAATGCAAAGAAATCAAAGAAAAGAAATATCCATCTCCAGACTGAGCCGTTTCTTTCACAGCCCAGGAGCGGGACGGTCTGCCTGAGCTGCACTGGTAAAGTCAAGGCAGTTTGTGGTCTACAAGATTAATGGGAAATCTGCTCTGGATTGGGAGTGATGCCCTCTTTTATTGAAATGAACCCCAAAGAGTAATGGCTGTAGGGCAGGAAGAGGAAGGTAAATTGCAGTAATAATGTGTTTCCTTGTGCAGACATGCTTTTGATCATAGAAAAATACACCATCTGTTTCTAAATTACTTGTTGTATTGATTTAACAGTTAGTAACGTGGGGTTTTTTTCTTTTTTTCTCTTTTGCAAATCCATTTTGCAAGGTCTCCTGGAAATCTGACAGTTATGT
Organism: Gymnogyps californianus; assembly: GCF_018139145.2. Classification (NCBI taxonomy): domain Eukaryota; kingdom Metazoa; phylum Chordata; class Aves; order Accipitriformes; family Cathartidae; genus Gymnogyps; species Gymnogyps californianus. The sequence continues at coordinate 2,833,298 of NC_059487.1, read as the reverse complement.
GCAATAAAAAGTACGGGCTTGTTCATCATAAAAGATTACTGCTGCCAGTCATGGGGCTCTGCGCGGGGAGGAACGGGCCGTACCAAGGAGCATGGGCTCCCCGAGCCCCCCCTCTCCAGCACCCTGTCCCGCCAAGAGCTGAGCAGCTGAGTCCTTATGCGCCCCACAAGAACTATTTCTTTACAGCAAATAAGCTGTTCCTGTGCTTTCTCCTTGCTCAAACCACATGCACCTCGCTGCCCTTGTTGCTTTGCATTTTTATTGCTTTCCTTTCATTTTTTGCAGCTTACGCCCCGCTTCAACCCCCCTACACCCCAAAGGCTGCAACAGCATCAGAGTCCCTGCACCTGGGAGCGGTTCTGCACATGGCAAACCACATCCCCCCCCAAACGCCTCCCCCAAGACGCACACCTTTGCAGGGGCAGCAAGGGCAGCGCAGCCTCCTCCCAGCCCCAGGAACTGCGCCCACCCTTGTGTGCCAGGGACCGGCTCATCTTCGTTAGGCAAATCATTAATTTCCCACTGGTGCGTTGAGATTTGCTCTAACCAGAGCAGAAGCCCTGCAGCTCTCAGCCTCCTTGCCTGCAAGTGCCACCTCTGCTTAACAAGCACCCAAGGAGCCGCGCTTTATACACAGACGATCCAGGGAAACAGGGATTCCCTCTCTCAAACAAGGCTCCGAAGGGAACACCCGCTGCAGCCCGGCCAGCGATGCTGCCGACACACCCCACCGCTCTGATCAGTGCCGCGCCGGGGACGACTCCGTACAGCGCAACAGGATGCATGACTTTTACTTATCATTAAAAATTATATTATTTTGCTGCTAATTAGTTGCTGTTATTCAGCCTGCAGCCTGAGCGTTGGCCTTCTCCCCGGCTCACGGCTTTCCTGGGAGACTCCGGGCTCCCCCACGTACAGGGCCAGGACAAAAGGAGAAGGCTAGCCCAGAATTTGTCACTGTGCAGCGATGCAAACACAGCCCTTTCCCGTCCCGGTGTCCCTGTGCGGGTGCGGACGCTGTGCCGAGAGCTCTGCTCCTGCCACTGACCCGGCGCGCTGGGCTAGCACATCTCACAGCCCAGTAGAAACACGTTGGCAAATCATCCCTCTCATTAAACCACGCCAACGGCTGCCGGCTCCGGCGCAGCATGTTCCCCGAGGAGACGGGGGGACCATTGGGTGACTGAAAGCTCTCGCCAAGCTCCCGGAGACCCCTCAAGGACCAGCGTCCGCACACAGCCTTGGTGCTTCGCGTTGGGCATCTGTGAGGACAGGCTGCATCACCGGAGCACGGAGAGCCGTCAGCTCTGGGAGGTTTTCTCAAGGAACTTGGCCATTTCTGGGCATCCTCTGTAGCTCGCCTGCAGCAGCCACCACCGCAGCACGGTCCCTCGCTTTTCGGGAGAGAAAAGGGTTTTCAGTGCTGAGCCCCACACTAACAGGGATGTACCCGAGGTAACAGTGGTCGAGGTTAATCCGGGAAGCACTCGGTAAATACCGGCTGTGCTGCACGCGTGCCGGCAGCCCGCAGACACCATAACCACACCGCGAGGGCTGCATTCGCTGCCTGACTTTTCCAGCAAGGGAGGCACGTGAAGGGAACAACATTCAAAGCCTCTGCTGCCGCTCAGCCAGGCAGCTACTTTTACTGGAAAAAGAAAAATATAAAAAGCAAAACACAACTTTTTTGAGTTAGGAAACGACGCCCGCCCTCCGCTGAGCACCCTGAAGCATGACGCGCAGGGTATTCAAACCCACCTGGTATCGCCAAACCTGGCATAGGCGTCAGCGTGCCCCTCTCTGCCACGTCCAGCGCAGCATTGGGTGCCTTAAAAGACTTTTTGTCCCCATCTGAATGCCCCCCACGCAGGGTCCCCAGCACCCCCAGACCAACACCACCAGCTCAGAGCAACATCCCACAGCCTCCAAGCAAAACCTTTCCTTCCCCTGGTAGAAAACACCCTGAGGCACAGCCCAGGTATCACCCACAAACAGATTTTCTACTTCTCCAAGTGAAACCAGGAGACAGATCTTGGCTCCCGCTGGTTGTGATCTGCAGTGTTTATTTGACCCCCCAAAAAAAGGCGTTTTCATGCAGAATCTTTTGGTTCATAAAAGAAGTTATTTCCCAGCAGCCACCTGACAACCCTCCCCCCTAAACCGAGAAATAAAGCGACCCAGGAGTTAGCAAAATAAAATGAACCGTCCAACTCCCACAAAGAAAAGTGGTTCAATATGGAAAAATTTGGCAAATAAAGCTGATCTGCAGTTCCCATCTCTCAAGCACTACGGAGCTGGCTTCGGTCTCCAGCCCTCAGGTTCTGTCCGGGGGACAGACACACGTCCTTGTGCTGCAGGACCTGGGGACTCTCCGGGGAGTCCAAGCCAGGCGGGCGAGAGCTGCCACGTCAGCATTTTTAACTGGGCGATATAAATATAAAACATCGATACAAATGGGTTCTTTGTACAGAAAATATCATCTCACAAGGCACTGGGGTGATGACCGCACGGCCGCTCGCGGCGGGCTCCGACCGGGCTTCTCCAGCCGCTGCCGGGCATCAGGGTGGAGGAAGGAGGGGAAGAAGGGACCGGAGAAGTCCCGGTGCTGCCATCCAAGAAGGATTTCACCCCACCGCTGCCCCCAAACGCCCCGGGAGTGGTTTTTCCCATCCAGACGGTGCTTTTCCTTGGCGGGGGTGGCGTGACCCCGCGGGGGCTCCGGTCTCCTTGGGATGGCTTGGGGCTGGGTTTGGCCTGGAGGGAGGTGCATAGATCGGCCGGGGGCTGAGGCTGCTCTGCCCGGCCCTCCGCTCCCAGTTCATGCCAGCAGTCCCAGCCGGGTCACCTTGGCTGAGAGGAAGGAGTGGATGATGAAGACGATGGTTTTGGGGCAGGAGTGAAGGTCCAATTGCTGCAAGAAAGGAACGGAGGGATGTTTGCAATGGGGAGGGCTGTTCCTGAAGCAGCCAGCTTTCTGCTTGCGGCGGGGAGGGCAGGGACCACCCAGAGCCCCCCAAACCCCACCACAGCCTTACCGGGGCTCTGGGAAGGGCTGTGCACCGTGGGGGTTGCGTGCAGCCGGGGTGGGTGGATGGGCCACACCTCACCCCCACATGCCAGGCAGGATGGGTGCTGTGCACAGGGTGGGTGCTCTGCTCCCCCTCTCACCCCCGGGGCCAGTGGGAGCGTGGGTGGGGGGCAGTGAGGGTAAAGCCAACTCACAATCTCTCCCTCCGGGCCACCAAAGTCCAGGTAGAGCATCTTGGTGCCATCATCAGAGGACATCTGCAGCTTCTCGAAGGGCTGCTGGAGCAGGATGGTCTTGCTGAGCCCGGGCTCGGTGGTGGAGATGGTGAAGCCCTTGTCGATGTGGATGGACAGGGTGCAATCCTGCCCCCTCCATGTGCAGGCTGGGGACGGGGACAGGGGTGAGACGGCGGCCGCCCACCCCGCCGCCCGGGCCCCCCCGGCCCCCCGCTGACCTGCCGAGACCTCCTGGACCAGCTCGGCGGCGCCGTGGGTGCCGTCCACCAGCAGCCGGGTCCACAGCGCCAGGTCGCGGGGGCTCTCCAGGCTGAAGAGGTGGGTCTGCACGCCCAGCCGGGTGCCGGTGCGCAGCGCGAACGACAGCTCCGCTTCGTACAGCGCCGAGCCCTTGGCCGGCCCCGAGTGCACCAGCCTGCGGCACCGCCGCGCCTCAGCACCGCACCGCGACCCGCCACTCGCCTCAGCACCCTACCGCTCCGCACCTCAGCACCGCACCGCGACCCGCTCCACACCGCGACCCGCCACTCGCCTCAGCACCCCACCGCTCCCCGCACCTCAGCACCGCACCGCGACCCGCTCCACACCGCGACCCGCCACTCGCCTCAGCACCCTACCGCTCCGCACCTCAGCACCGCACCGCGACCCGCTCCGCACCGCCACCCGCCACTCGCCTCAGCACCCCACCGCTCCCGCACCTCAGCACCGCTCCGCACCTCAGCACCGCCCCGCGCCCCGCTCCGCGGTGGTGGCTTGCGCGGCGGGGCCGGCAGGGGGCGCTGCAGCCCCGCGGATGCGGCGCCCCCCCCCGCCCCGCCCCGCGCAGCCGGCACCTCCCGCGGCCAGAGCCTCCCGAGATGCCCCCCACGCCTTGAACCCCCCCCGGCCCGGACACACTGCCCCTATCCCCGGGGCTCTGCCACCACCCCTGGACACCGCCACCATCCCCAGCGCTCTGCCATCGTCCCAGGGGCTCTGCCCTCACCCCCAGCCCCTGCCACCACCCCGGCGCTTCACCACCACCCCTGGGGCTCTGCCCTGACACCCAGCCCCTGCCATCACCCTGGGGCTCCGCCACCACCCCTGGGGCTCTGCCCTGACACCCAGCCCCTGCCATCACCCTGGGGCTCTGCCACCACCCCTGGGGCTCTGCCCTGACACCCAGCCCCTGCCATCACCCTGGGGCTCCACCACCACCCCTGGGGCTCTGCCCTGACACCCAGCCCCTGCCATCACCCTGGGGCTCTGCCACCACCCCTGGGGCTCTGCCCTGACACCCAGCCCCTGCCATCACCCTGGGGCTCCGCCACCACCCCTGGGGCTCTGCCCTGACACCCAGCCCCTGCCATCACCCTGGGGCTCTGCCACCACCCCTGGGGCTCTGCCCTGACCCCCAGCCCCTGCCACCACCCTGGGGCTCTGCCCCAACCCCAGCCCCTGCCATCACCCCGGGGCTTCACCACCACCCCTGGGGCTCTGCCCTGACACCCAGCCCCTGCCACCACCCTGGGGCTCTGCCACCACCCTGGGGCTCCACCACCACCCCTGGGGCTCTGCCCCGACCCCCAGCCCCTGCCACCACCCCCAGTCACTGCAACCGCCCTGGGGCTCTGCCATCACGCCTGGGGCTCCACCCTGACCCCCAGCCCCTGCCATCACCCTTGGACACTGCCACCTCCCTGGGGCTCTGCCCTGACCCCCAGCCCCTGCCACTGCCCCCGGACACTGCCACTGCTCCCACCCCATTCCCCATGCAGGGCAGGAGGGCGCTGGGCCGGTGGCCCCTACCTGGTGGCAATGAGAGGGTAGCTGTGCGCGGGCTTGCCCAGGGCGTCACGGCTCTGCGGCAGGCTGCCGTACAGCAGCAGCTCCTTCTCGGTGAGGACGGCCAAGAGGTTCCTGGTGCCGGCGCTGGGGAGCTGCAAGCGGATTGGGTCAGGGCCAGCGGCAGCGCGGTGGCATGGGCTGGCGGGGGGTGCGGGGGTACCTGCTCGGTCAGCCAGCCCACATGCTTGACGTCCCGTCCAGCCACCGTGCCGGCACCCGCCAGCTGGGCTCGCAGCTCCTCCTTCACCCGCGGCAGCAGCGCACCCGCGTTGGCCTGGATGGCGCTGAGCCACGACTGCGCCGTGGCCTCGTCCTTCGCCCGCAGGAAGAGGGCAACGCGCCCGTCCGCCGAGCACACCTCCAGGTACCTGCAGGGACACGGCCCCGCTGGGTCCCCACCGGCCCTCGGCATCCCGGGGCACCGCGGTGGCATCGCCACCCCTGGCACCGTGCCCTGACCTGTGCTCTGGGTCGGTGGGGAGGCACTTGCGGGACACGTAGCACATCTTCAGAGGCACGGTCCTGCCCTCCCGGAGCTCCCGAGGGGGTAGGAGGGGGGATGACCGCTTCTGCAGGGTGGCGGGCGAGGGGTCCCAGCTGACCGTTGCCCCCGCGGAGGAGTTCTTGAAGTAGGGTGAGATCTCCTTCATGTATTTCACTGGAAGAGAGGCAGCAGCTGGTTGAGGGCATGCTATGGGCCAGGGTGGCCTCATCCTGCCCGCCGGGACTGACTTCAGCATGCAACAATCCAACACCACACACCATCCTCCTGCTGCGCCCAATGTCACCCGCCCGCCGCACCACACCGAAGCCCGATCCTGTTCTGCCGACTGAGCGAGCTTTGCACCATCCCTCCTGCCCAGACAGCCTGTTATGACAGATGGAGCCCCAAGTCATCGACTGAATGAACTCAACAGACATTTGACAGAGACGGCCCATAGACCGCGGGAATGATATCTGTGTGTATATATTAAAAGACAGGAAAAGTGGTGGTGATTAATTGGAAATGTATCAGAAAGTGTGGCATCTGGGCATAACGTAAATGGTATAGAATAAGGGGTGGATATTGTCCTGGTTTCAGCTGGGACAGAGTTAACTCTCTTCTTAGTAGATCACCCATCTGCACCACTGAAACCCCTTGCACCCTCCCTGCATCGGAGCCAGTGCCACCTCCGTTACCTCCCTAGAGCTGCTACCCATGGGTGCTGCGGGTCCTCTGCCCTGCACCCCTGTGAGTGCGGGGAGGGGATGGCACTGGTGGGCGAGGTCATACCAGAGGGTGACAGGACACACAGGATCCTCCCAGTGCCTCTGCCCCACCATCCCAGCCCGAGGAGCCCCTCTAGAAGGGATAAAAATGGCCTTTTCCCCCTTTTTTCTTTGCTTTAACCCAGATCAGTTCACAGATCCAAGTCTGATCGGGTCCTCGGGGCGGCATGAAGGCAGGGGGCGGGGAATGGGCAGGAGTCCCAGGCCAAAATTACACAGTCCAAACTGTGCTGGTACAGCCGGTCCCGCCGCCAACTGGGAGCAACAGCTCTCAAATACCATGGCTTGGCCCCAGGAAAAGCCTCGAACTGCGTGCTCGCAGCTCGCATAGCCCTGCCCCGTGAGTTATAAACCAGGGACAAGAAATCAGCTTTCAGTCCCCAGCGAGTCTGGCTCCAGAGCCAGAGCCCTCAGAGACACGCTGGGACGGCAGTCGGCTCCCGAGGTTTAGGGGAAGGGGGAGATGAAAGTCACCGTGAACTGATGGGGCCCCGTAGCTACATCCTGAAAATTAGGTCAGCAGCACCGGCCAAAAAGCTTTGGCTGAGCAGAGGGGAATGCCGGTCATGGTCCTGCGCTGGGGGGAGCGTGGGACCAGCTGGTGGCTCCAGGGAAGGGCTTCCCTTTGGTGGCCCTTGGGGAAAACACCATGGGACAGACACGTGCCTCCTGCCACGTCCCCAGCCGTCACCGCTGGTTTCGCTCCAGGTCCAAGTCAGCAGTGTGGGTGGCAGGAGGGGGGACACGAGCTTGGCTTCGCAGCCGACTCTTGTAGGTGGCTGGTTGGTGGACCAGCTCCGTCGCTGCAGCAAAGCCAGAGCAGCCTGATTTTGTGCCAGAAAAAAGCTCTTTTCCCACCAGGAGAGAGTCTGCACGCAGAGCCTACCACCTCCATCCTTCACCCACCCACCACCACCCATCTTCCCCTTCATTCCTATCCCGGTGAGCTCCCCAAAACCTCTAAATCGTGAAATCCCAGCACGAGCTGCGGTGGGGCACGGCGAGGAGGCAGAGCCCTGCGGCGTGCCCCGCTCTGCCCGGCCCCAGCGGGACGCAGCTATAAGTGGCTGCGATGCTGCTGCAGCACGTTGGGTCGGGTTACCCCGCGGTGGCCCCGGGGCCAAGGAGGTGGCGTGGGGCCACCAGCCTCGTGCCCTGCGCCTCCCGTTATAAATAGCCACTGCGTTCCCGCAGGCATTCGAGCCGCGTTGGATTTTACCCCAAGTCATTAATCTTGGCAGCGGGGACCTGCCATTATCCCGGTGCCTGGGAACTAATTGGAGTTCAGAAAGATATCATTCAGCCGCTGAAACCTGAGCAGCATCCCCACGCCAGCCCGTGGCTCCCTGGGCACGCGGAGGACGTCACCGGCATTAGCTGTGTGATGGTGGGGTCGTGTCCCAACGGAGCCATGGAGGAGAGGAGCAGTGCCCAGCCCAGGACGGGGCATGGAGAATTAGGCAATGGCCAGCGTGTGTGTCTCTGGCACATGGCTTTAAGGAGGATTTAAGGCTGGTCACAAAGCACCGATGGGTTCCCACAGTACGGGGGGGTCCCAAGCCAGCACGGGGAGCTGGGATGTGTTGGAGGCTGCGGTGCTCCCCAGGGGGCTGCGCACCGGGGCTGGGCCACCATCCCATGGGAACTGCTGTCTCCTCTGGTGACCCCAGCACGGGCTTTACAGCGGGTTGACTAACGCTTCTGCCAGTCCCTTCACTGCAGCGGAATCGCCTGGTATTGAATGGATTCATTAATTACCTCCATCTCGTTAAAGCAAACAACTCAGACCATATCATGCATCATTTCTGCTACTGGTAACTGTAATTGTTGAATTTATTTCGTTTTTCTAATTAACATCTTGCAGTGCTGGGGCTCCCAGGCTGGCTGCCCTCTCCTTGTTAGCCAGCACCCTCCAAAAATCACTCGGCAGAAACACTGCCTCACTGCTGCTGACTTAAAGCCACCTTCAGCAGGCAAACAGCCCTCTTGGTGGCTGCTGGGCTCATCCACGTGGCCCCCGAAGCCACACGGACTCTCTGCTGCCCCGGGGAGACAGCCTGTCCCACCGATCCTCTCCAGGATGGAGGAGAGGGGACAAATAGGACCTTTAACTGCTCAGGGCTTTGCACTGAGTAACACTTTATTTTAGGTTTTGGGGGAACAGCAAAAGTCTCTGGGGAGGCCACGTGTGAGCAGCTGCTTGTGGCCACCCATGCCTGGACGGTCCCTCTGCAGAAGGGTTACGGCACAGGGGCTCCCAAGCCCGCAGCATCGCCAGAGCATCGCACGTGCCCCGAACCCTGCAGCGAGCTGCGTCGGGGACATCTTTAACCAAAGGCCCTAGGTCTGCCCTGCTCTTCTCTCCGTGTTGCAGTTGTTTTTTTTCTCCTCAGCACTCCAGAAAGGGGCAAAACCATCAAAATTCCTTGGTTTTACTTCCTGGGTAACAGATCCTCCCCCTCCACCGGCCCATCCCCCCTAAGGATGGAGAACAAGCCCGAACCAAACACTCCTGCGCCCTCGATCCCGAGTCATCCCGACCTGCCCCACATACACGCCCATGGCTCAGCACCACTCAAAGCCAAGCTCCTGACCCCGGAGAGCTTCACCAAGGAGCCACAAACCTTCCTCCAGCCAGGAAAACAGCCCCAGCCACACAGACACCCAGCAGCAGGCTCAAGAGCACCCACCCGCTGCTTGGGCCACCAGCCCAGTGCCAGCACGCTCTGCTTCAGCCCAGAGATCACAGCATGGATTCAACGCAGAGAGGTTTAAGACTGCATTGCCGGTCAGGGGTAGGACGGATCCCGCCGCTTCCCCCGCCAAGAGCTTTCCAGCAGCATCTACAAAGCACAGTGAGTCAAAAAGGTCTGACTGTACTGGCGGCCATCACATCAGGAAGGCTTCCAGAGAGGTCCTGGAGATCCAGCACTGGCCCTAAGGAGATGCTAAGCCCATCTCCAGCTGGTCCCTCTCTGCCTCAGGACTAACAATGCAAAATTAACACGTTAAATCGGCGCGGTCAGCAAACACACATCCTTTTCAGGCAAGAGACACCCTGAAACGACCTGTAAACTTCAAGCTGGTGCTGTGATGTGCTTCCAAAATGCTCAATGCAGGGGCTGCAACAGACGCCCCGTCCAGTATCCCACCCAGGGACCGTCCCCTGCCCCCGGCTCCGAGCACAAACAAGGCAGCAGCTGCTGGTCCCAGCTGCCTCGACTCAAGTCCTTCTACCCCAGGAAGGAAGACGCCATGGGATGCTGCAGGGTGGAGGTGCCACCGCTGTCCCTCCTGCCCCAGGACCCTGTCCCAGCACTCAGTGCCACATGCCATGCCCCATCTCTTTGCTAAATATTCCTGTGCTGCATGGCCAGCGGTGACCCATGGGCTGAGTGATCCCAGGGAGATCATGGGACAACTCTCCGTGTTCCCACGGGAGGAGAAACGTCCCCAGAAAACTCCTCAGGGAAAGCAAAGCTTCAGGACAGCGAGGTGTGGAGGAGGTAGGAGGATGTGGGCCCTCACTGTCTCTGCGTCATCCCCAGGACAGGTCCAAAGCCTCCGTTTCTGCTTGGGTTTGTTACCCCGTCTAAACCACAAGAGCACACATGGCGTTGCCGAGGGCAAAGCCCGCCTGCTCAGACCCCGAGGACCATCACATCTGCCAGAAGACACTCACTTCAGTGTCCCACAAAAGGCTGGAGGCCACGTCAGGACTTTCTCTCCTGAAGCCCTTCTGAGCCCCGAAACACCACAGCGACAGGGAACCACACAAACCCTGGCTGCCACCACCCACCTCCACTCGAAACCTCCTTCCACTCTGCACTGTGTGTGAGTTACCCCAGGGTCACCTAAATTTTGTGGGTATTTCACATTTCACACCATGCACATCTCCACCCCCTGCGACTGCCTGGGCTCCCCACGGTCAGGGCAATCAGCCCACCGGAGCCAGGCATCCCCAGCGCCGTGCTCTCCTGGCACCCCTTAGCTTTTCTGAATTTCAAGCTTCCAAGCTATTACTTGGCCGAGCGAGTCCTGGAGAGCTGCGACAGCCCCAGGAGCTCCCCTGCGGCCAACAAGCCCCGGGCTGCCACGGAGGTGAGATGGCTGCCCCAGCTCCTCCTCCCCACTGCTCCCAGTTCTCTCCCCGTGCAAATACGGTACAGGGGCCTCGTAGGAAAACCACTCCTGGCACCAAAGCCCTTCCCAGGGCAGCTGGAACGATGTTTATCAGCCTTTCCCCTGCCATGGAGGGTCTCTGGATACCAAGCAATGCAAAAAAAAAATGAAGGGAAAAATAAGGTAAGGGAAAGCAACTCTCCCCAAAATAACAATGTAATATAAATACAGTCAAACAACTCCTGCAAATATCAAGAGAGTAGTTTGGCACATCCAAAAAAAAACCTTGGCAGGACACACCAAGAGGTATCTGCGTGTCCTCATGCCCGGCCAGCAATGACACCCAGGAGCCAGGAGCCAAGCTGAGCAGCCCGGGGTGAGATCTGGCACGTGGAGCCACTGCTGATATTCAAATTAAAATGCATCATCTCCCAGCTCTGCCACTTTGGAGAGTCTCACCCCAGCTCCCTGCCTTGTGAGGAGGTGCAAGCTCTCCCAGTTTCGTTACCTGCTGCGGTGCCACTTGCAAACTACCCTAAAAACTCCTAAAACCAGGAACGAACGCAGCCAGGAGGAGCAAGGCAGCAAACAGATACCCGCTGTGCCAAATTACTCGGTTTTGGTACTTACAGCAACCGTAAGGGAAGTCGGAGTCACAGCTGGCAGCACGTGGGGACCAGAAAGCACCTAAGTGACGTTAAGGTGCTTTTCTCCAAGCTTTGGAGTGAGCCCAAGCAGGAGAAGGGAGCAGGGAAGCCCCCCCTTTAATAGCTTTCAGGCACCTTAAGGCCACCCTCTGCCCTCAAGCCCTGTCACCCCTCCCTGGGGCAGGGCACTTGGCCAGCCAGCTCCTGGAGAGCCATCGGGGTGACAGGTACAAGGCAGGGGACACCCCGTCCCAAGGCAAGGCCATCACCTCTGCAGGGCAGTGCCAGCCTGATGGGGACCACGCTGCAGTGCCAGCCCCGCCATCCTCCACGGGCAGGGCTGTACCGCGCCGGCAAACCCAAAACGGGGAGGAGATGGAGATGCACCATGTTTATACCTGACGTCCACGATCGGACGAGCAGCAGAGACCCCTGCCCTGCTCCGGCTGCTGCCTGCAGCACCTCTGAGCAACACCGCACTGCGGGAGCCCAACGGCATCAGCTACAAACTAATCACAAAGCCTCCCGAGTGTCGTGGTGGGAGCCAGCCCAGCCCCGCTCTCCTCCCAAGGGTACCCGCTGGGAGTTTTAATTAATTACGAAGCCCAGCAGGTCATACCTGAGCTCAGCGAGCTACAGCAAAGGCCCTGCCTGCAGCTGCCTCCTGGGAGGGCAACCTGGCAGCGCCCGGCTCCCCAGGGGGATGGAGGAGGAGGAGGAGGAGGAGGTCCAGGGAGAGAAGTTGTTCTCCACAGAAAGGGCAGCTCATCTCCACCTCCCGCAGGACCTCTAGCAGAAAGGAAACCCACGCCAAAGTAAAAGATGAAAAGCAAATAACAGAGAGAGGGTGGTCCAAGAACAGCAGCTACGAGGAAGAATTTCGCAGACTCCCAGAGAAAGAGGCTCTTGTATTTCTCTTTGGTCAAAAAAAAAAAAACCCCAACCCTATCTGCTCCCAGCAGCTGTGCAGAGCAGCACATTCCTCCGGCTGAACCATGGTCCTGCGGCTCCCAGGAGAGGAGGAACCCACAGCAGAAAGGGCTGAGCGAAGCTAAAAATGAAAATCTGGAGCAAAGACAATGTGGGGAAGGCGCAGGAAAGCAAGAGCCGTGGCGGTCACTGGCAGCAGAAGACACAGAGCACTTCTTTGTCCAGGCAGAGCCCAAAGCGCTGCCCCCAAATAAAACCTCCCTTTGGGATCTGCAGCCCTACAACTGCACTGGGAAGGGTCTCTGGTGCCAAGACCCTCTCGGTCAGCCAGGGCGACCCGGGGGGCTGGATGGCAGTGAGGGGAGGGGAAGGAAGGGTCCTGTCCTGAGGGACAAATCCTGGGTGCTCACCCCTGCCCGGCTGAACTGGCAGAGGGTGGGCAAGCACGGACAGACGTGATGTGAAGGGTAATGGGAGAAGAATGGGGTCTCTCCCTCAGGGCTCCCACAGTCCCAACCCACCAGCCCTCACCCACTCCCCAAGCGGGGTTCGGGGGGCTCCTGCAGTGTGCCAGCCCCCGCAGGGCTGGGAGACACCAGGGACCGGCCACCCGGTACCAAGGGGGAGCCCATTCCCAGGGGACCAGCTCCAGTCTCCCCTGGGATGGTGAAGGCTGCATCCCTGGGAAGTTTGTAGCCTCAGCTGCCAGATCTGGGGGGGCTGCAGTTGGGGTTCAGCTCCTGGGGATCCCCTGGGGAGGCAGCTCCTGTGGCTACGCTCCTGAGCTGGCCCTGCCTGCACCCAGCAGCCTGCTCCTCCTGCCTGCCCAAAATCCACCCCAGCAAACCGAAAGGTGCTCAGCCAGGAGCGGGGTGCCAGCGTACCCCGTCCCCACTGGCGTACGCCTGCAGAGCCGCACCAGCCAAGGACGTGGGTTTAAATGAAAATCACGGAAAAAGCAGAAAAAGTTTTCCACTGCCCCAGGAACTGCAGACCTCAGGGTGATGCTGTACAACAGAAGAGTCGCAAACCCCATAAACCCGCCCCACGCCTCCCATCGCTGCCTGCCTGCGGTCCCGCAGCGGGGAGATGGAGCCGCTGGGCATCGAGCGGTGACACACACATCTCTCCCTCTGTGGAGGGAGATAGGGAGATCCCAGCAGCTACCTCCAGCTCTCCAGATGACCAGATAAACCAGTCTGCACATGTCATTTTCCATTTGAAAGAGTATACAAATGCGTGTGCAGATGATGTGCCATCCCAGTGCTCCCAGTACATCGCCAGGAAAAACACAGTTCAGCCCCCTAGAAACAGGAGGACCCTTGTCCCCCCTCGCACCCTCGTCTCCTACCTTCCAAGACCACCTCCTTGCCCGTCTTCTTCAACGCCTGCACCGCCTCATCGTGTGTTGCCTCAGAAAGGTCGGTCCCGTTGACGGAGAGGATGGCGTCCCCCACGTACAGCGCCTCGGTCTGATCCGCTGCCAGCCCCTTAAATATCTTGGAGATCAAGATGGGCATTTTATTCTCTCGGCCACCTTGAAACAGAAGAGAAACGAAGCGGTTGTGGCTGTTGGAGCACACGGAGGAGCGGGTGGGGAGGGGGATGCTCGGGTACCAGCCAGCCCCAGCGAGGCTGAGCCCTTCTCCCAGCACTCGGCCACGCTGTGCCGGCACAGCCTGCTGCCCCATTTCCTCGGATGCCCGTGGCACGCCTGTAACAACCACAGTAGTCAAAATACCATGAGGCTTTACAGCAGACAAAGATGACTGCTCCAAAACCACACCGAAAGGTTGCAGATTTCCTCACAGAGCGAACACGTAACCTGGCCATCTCCCCATCAATTTTGGCAGAAAAGGATGTCTTCATTTGCATTATTAATCGTGTGTGCTGAGCAACTATCCCTGCTCCAAGGACTTCACGATCTAAACAGATAAGACAGCTGAATGTTTTTGGAGAGGCAAAAGAGCCAGGGAGAAGTGAATCAATCTGGCTGTTTGCTCCTCTCCGCACAGTAGCCCTATTTACCTGCTGCTCCCATTCTCCAGTCTAAAAGGATGCTATTCAAACCTCCCAGCAGCTTGAGGAGATCAATTTGCACGTTAACTTTTGAACCCGCAGGGAGATCCGAACAGCGTTGCTGCCTCCGTGCCAGGGAGAAGGGGTGCAGCAGCTACTGCCAAGCCCCAGCCCGGGTAGGAGCAGCCGGGGATCGGCAGCCCCTGACGTGCCCTACGCCCCAGGACGGCCTGTCCCGAGGAGCCTCCAAGAGATGATTTCTCATCCTGGAGGGAGATGTTGTCACCGCCCGCCCCGGGGCTGCTCCCAGCCAGTGCCACAGGCATTTCCTCGCTCAGACGCCTGCCAAGCCCTTTGGAGGGCTCCGGTTATCAGCTGTCAGAGGCCCCCGCGGGGGCTGCTCCAAGCTGCCGAGCCCGTTCCTTACAGCAGCGGCTCCTCGCCCAGGCTGCCTGCACCCAGAGCCCCTGCCAGGGCCAGGAGCCTCCGTCAGCTCGGCTCTTGCCCTGCTCCCCGCTGTCCTGCCAGCCAGGGGAAGGCCAGCCCAGCAGCTACGGCGCCTGCCCCCTCGCCACGTCCCAAGGCAGGACACCTCACCCACACCCCGGTTTGCGGTAAAGCATCCCCGGGTGAAACATGGCTGGCACGCTTTTTAACTCAAAAGCATCAGCATCCCTGGTGAGGAGGAGCGATGGCCTGCCCCAGCAGCAGCGGTGGCACCGGCAGGGCTGCCCCACCGCCTGTAACAGCTTCTAGCTCCCATTTTAGATGACAACGACTTGGTTTCCACGTACGTCACCGCAAAAATAAAGTTTTAACTGAACCAAGTGATGTTCCTCCTTTTCTGGGAGTGCCACAGAGCTAGCAATAACTTGGCGGCCAAGGGGTTATTACGAAGGGGGCTTTATGCTTCCCAAAAAGAAGGGCTGGCAGGCTCGGGCACCCCGCAGACACAGCCAGCGGCACCGTTTCGACCCAGTCCCGGCACCCGGACATCCACATCGCAAAACCTCCCCACTTCCAGAGGGAGCCGGAGGCTGCGGCCGCGTCCCCTCCGAGCTGGGAGGAGAAGCCACGTCAGGAGGCGAGAGCCGCCCTGCCGCTGCCCCTGGGGCTGCCGAGCATGCTGCCTGCCCTGCCCGCACACGGAGTTATGAACCCTCTCACCCACACACCGTGACAGCCCTTTGCCTGCCCGTTTGCTGCCTGTTTCATCCTCCCTTCACAGAGTTTCCAACACGCTCAGAGCCGTGTCACAAGCAAAGGCAGGCAGAAACGCCATCCTTGCCCCAAGAAGTTTCCAGCCTGAAGTTCAGGCGAGCCACTGAGCAGCGGGGCAGCTCGGGAGGGAAAACGGGGATTATAACACGGAGGCTTCTTGCTGCTCAGCTCTTCAGGAGCGGACACCTCCAAGCCTGAGCGCATTGGTTTAACACCCCAGCTCTCTGTGCCTGGAGATCTCCAAGGGCTTTACAATCGCTTCCTTCGTTTTGCTGACAGTTTAAAAGGGGCATTTCTCAGCACAGCGGCACGGAGGGGACAAGGACACGCCGGCAGAGCCCTCCCTTTGGCTGCAAAAGGGCAGCTTTTGTGTAACCCGGTACCCTGTGCGTCCCACCTGCCTCATGAGACAGCCCCCTACCCCTACATGCAAAGGGGTAGCGGGAGCCCCCTCCAGCTCCCAAACGCCGGGGACCCCCACTCCGGCCGGGGCACGGCGGGCAGGGGCTGGCCGGTCACTGCCGCACCCCAAAGCGCCGCTCTTTCCGTGGGCTGGGGACGTTCCGGGTCCCGTTGTTGCCACGCGTGCCCTTCCTCGTCCTGCACAAGGGCTGGGTTAGGGCAGTGCCACGGCGTGGGAAGACCCCGACCCCAGCCCCTGCCCCAGCTCCGCTCCCCCCTGCGGGGTTTTCTTCCCAGCGTGGGAACGAGCTGCTGGAAAGGCGGCAGCAACAGGTCCCGGTGCCCGGTGCCTCCCCCCCCTCCCCGGGACACCCTCCCCACACCGGCCCGGCCCTCACCTTTGATGCTGATGCCGAGCCCCCCCACGTCCTGCTTGACGACGCGCACCGTGCGCCTGATGTTGGCGAGAGCCTCGGGCACGGCGGAGCCCGGTTCGCCGCCGTTCAGCTGCGCCGCCGGTGCCTCGCCGGGGCCGGCAGCGGGGCCGGGGCCGTCGGCCGGGCTCACCCCCAGCACGTCCTCGCCCAGGGTGAGGAGGACGCGGAGCCACTGCCCGCCGGGGCCGCGCAGCTCCAGCAGCCCGGTGCGCGGGGCGCGCCTGCCCGCCGCCATCTTCCGCGCCTGCCGCGCCGCCCTCGCCGCTCCCACCCCCCCGCTCCGCGCCGCTCCGCGCCCCGCGCACCGCCCCGCGCACCGCCCCGCCGGGACGGCGGCGGCCGGGTGCGCCCCGCTCCGGCCCGGGATGCGGCACGGGGCGGGGCCCGGCTCCCCGCTGCTCCCCGCTCCGGCCTGGGATGGGGCACCGGGAGGACCCGGTGCTCCCCGGTGCTCCCAGTTCCGGCCCGGGATGGGGCACCGGGAGGGACACGGCTCCCCGGTGCTCCCCGCTCCGGCCTGGGATGGGGCACCGGGAGGACCCGGTGCTCCCCGGTGCTCCCAGTTCTGGCCCGGGATGGGGCACCGGGAGGGACACGGCTCCCCGGTGTTCCCCACTCCAGCCTGGGATGGGGCACCGGGAGGACCCGGTGCTCCCGGTGCTCCCCGCTCCGGCCTGGGATGGGGCACCGGGAGGACCCGGTGCTCCCGGTGCTCCCAGTTCTGGCCCGGGATGGGGCACCGGGAGGGACACGGCTCCCCAGTGCTCCCCGCTCCGGCCTGGGATGGGCACCGGGAGGACCTGGTGCTCCCCGGTGCTCCCAGTTCTGGCCCGGGATGGGGCACCGGGAGGGACACGGCTCCCCGGTGCTCCCCACTCCGGCCTGGGATGGGGCACTGGGAGGGACCCGGGACCCCAGTGCTCCGTTGCTGGTCCCGGGTCTAGGCCTGGATGTGCTGGGGGTCCCCGAGCCAGGCTGTGTCACGGGAGGAGCAGCAGGAGCTGGACAAGGGGCAGCTGGCTCGGCCCTTCCTGTGTCCCCCAAAAGCCACAGCCCCCCGACAGTCACAGCCCCCCCGCCTGCAGCCCGCGCCCGCGATGGGGTGCCCAGCGGCAGCAGCATCTGGCTGCGGAGCAAGAGCACCGGGCTGAAGGCCTGGGGCTGGATCTGCAGGGCCGGGCAGGATGCTCGGGGAGCCCAGGGAGCACCCCGCTCCTGTGTCCCTGCCCAGCCAGACCCTGCGGGGCACCTCGGGGTGGGCGCTGTGTTACAGGCGTTTCTGTGCAATGCACCAGCTTCCCAAAACACTTCTGGCTCCTTTATAGGGGTCAGTGGTGGCACAGGGGCAGGCAGGCGGTGGCTCAGGAGGCCCCAGCGGGCAGGGCAGGGCAGGGACTGCCTGCATCCAGCCCTGGACCAAGCTGTTTCTCGGTAGCCGGTTTCTTTGCAGTGACCCCAGGGCAGGCACCTCCTAGCAGCCCCAGCGGGTGTCAAGCAGCAGCGAGGCAGAGGGAGCTGGTCTTTGCAGACATTCAGAAGAGTCTGTGTTGCTTTTCCCTTGCTTGCCCTAGATCTTGAAAACAGGAACAATATTTTGTTTCCTTTGGCAGACCTGCATTTTTTTCTGCAGCCAAGGCAGCAATTAGGAGTAGAAAATACCTCCAGGAGTAGCAAATACCTCTTGGCACATCCCCTGCGTCCCTTGCACTCCTAGCGCTTCAGGCAGCTCCAGGGGCCTCCGGGATGGGGCTACCGAGGTCCCAGACCCTCTGCAAAACACAAGGATTTATAAGAATTCACTAACATTTACCGGAGGCTGGGAAGGGGACAGAGCGAGGGGCTCTGGCCGCACAGGGCAGGGGGGCTGCAGCGTGCACTGCTCAGCACAGCCCTTCCCCGGCTGGGGGCCACAGCCAGCCCTGAGCATCGGCCACGCACAGAGGGGAAAAATGCTCCCCGGGCTCCCTCCCACGCAGCAGCAGCTGTGGAATTTCTTGAGGTTGCAGCAGAGGAAACCCTGAAGGTTATTTCTTTACAAAACAGACGGTTCACATATTCCTGATTTTCTTTTTGCTAAGAAGTCCGGGGTTTGGCTTGACTCGTCGTCTTTGTGGTACGGTGCTGCTCACTGTAGCAAGCACTTCTACACCTCCCCGTCACCCAGCCAAAGGTATTTCCCTATGATCCCGTCCCCTGCACACCCCACGCGGCCGTCCAGGCCCTGCTCCGGCTGCCCGTGCCGCTCGGTCCGTCTACAGCAGAGAGGAATTTTGTCCTTTGGTCCTCGAGTGGAGACAGGGCTCATTTTCCCTGTGCCACCCGCTCTGGCAGCACTCACTTTATTTGCCAGCCAGGCAGCTGCAATCAGCAGTTTGTCCGGGTTTTTTTCCTTCCCAGTGCTGCTTTTGATATTTCCAGCCTTTAAGGCCACGTTCCCATCTGAAGCGGCGGCGGGAACACTAAATACTGCTTTTAGTGCAGCAGAACGGCACCGTTTGGGTTGTTTTCTTTCATTTCTCAGCTCTGTGCCCGGCAGCACAGATGCTGAGAAGCATGGCCTGGATGCACAGAAGCCATCCAGATGGTGGCAATGCCAGGCAGAGGGAGAAGCCCTGCCTTTCCCTGTCCCGCTGCTGGGACGGAGAAAACACCACGGTCCCCGGAGCCAGGGCACGGCACGCAGACTTCACCTCCCTCGGAGAAACAGCCTTACCCCGCCAGCACGGCGAGGCTGACGTGCAGGCACGGTAGAAAGCTCGTCCCACGGCCACCGCTTCTGTACGGCTGCGGGACTGCCTGCTCTCCCCTTCTTCAGCAATTAATATTCCTTTGGCAATTGCCTCAATTACTTACGTGGGATGGAGACCCAAGGCAAGTATTGCAGGTGTTGGTTTCTTCTAATGCAAATCGGGAGTCCAAAGTGCCCTTATGACCCTGGTCCCAAATTGGGAGGCTCAGCTTGAGTAGGGGGTACGTCGGGAGGGGAGTGATAGGGCTCGGCAGACCGGCGCAGCACTGGGGAGCTTGGCTCTAGGCTTTAATCAAAGACAAAAATCATTTGCTGGCTCCTCTGCACAGCCGGGTCAGGCGAGAGCTGTGGCCTGGGGAGGGTGGGCACTCCAGGACGTTCTTGGGGGTCCTGGTGCCCCCCAAGCAGAGGTGCTGCTGCTTTTGGGACTTTCCCACGGCTTGGCTCCCCCAGCCAGGCTCTCAAGCCTGCTTTTGCTCAGGCTCCTTCATTTCTTAGGAGCCCCTTCATGTCCCAGGGCACACGGTGAGCACTGGGAGCTCAGCACGTGGGGTGGTCCTGGCTCGATTTGACCCTCTGCAAGATACTGCGAGCATAATTCCCGTGCCATGGTGCTGCAGGATGGACTGCGGGATGGGAGGGAGGAGGACAAAGGCTCTGGCCGGGGCTGGCACGCGGGAGTGAGTCGCAGCTTCCAGGCATGCCAGCGGCGTTCGTCAGGGCTCCTGCTGAAGGGAAGCAGGCGGGGGGGAAGCTGCTTGAAAAATTGCTATTCACAGAAATAGAAACTTCCCGCAGAAACACGCGTGCGTTGGTGACAAAAGCCCAGCTGGGAATTTCTCCCTGGCAGCAGGAGCGGTGGGAGGGGAAGGGGCTGGGGAGCACGGGAGGCTGCGGTGCAGGCCGGGGGTGCTGCCAGGGCCCTGACCCCAGCCCTGGGGGAAATCACTACTTTTTAGCTGGAAAGAGCATCGCTTGTCTCCAGCCGTCCTCCGAACGGTCCCCAGGAGGAGGACCTGGTGGTGCGGGCAGCGATGGGCTCTGTGTCCCCCACGCCAAGCCGTTCCCTGCAGCGGCGCTTTCTCAGCGACCTGTTCGGATGCTGCTTCCCCAGCTGATTGCCATCGCAGGGCTGAGCCCGTCCTGGCATTTTCTCTGCGTAATCTCTCCAGCCCCCTGAACTTCGTCGTTAAGCAGCTATTATTAGACTCATTTCTTGGCATAGCTAGGAGCTGTGTCAGAGCCCACCAGTCTATTTATAGAGTGCCGTGAGATGTTTTGTTACTTGTGTTAATTAAATTAATCCCTTTTGAAGCAAAATAAAAGACCTTAAGAGCTCGCGTTCAGTCCCTGGGACAACGTTGCCGAACCGCGGGGATGCAGGTAGGATCTCAGGCTGCCAGCGGTGCTCGGGATGCTCCGACAGTCCTTAGCCCTCAGCACCAGGGAAGTGCTGCTCTGCTCAGTGTCCCCTGGGAATTCACGGAGGGGGCATGGCACCAACCCTGCCCCGCAGGACTGAGCCCCGTGAAAACCCTGCAAGGGATGGAAGGGAAATAAAATAGCTTTTATTATATAGATAGATATTCATATAGATAGACTTAATAGAGATATTAATAGATTTAGATATGCAATATGTATTTAACTGATGGATTCATCTTTTGTTATGCAAGAAACGCAGCGAAATGGCATTGTCTGACTTTAAAATCACTGGAATCTCCGAGTTAAAGGAACTTGAGAGCACTTTCTGTTTGCTTTGGGACATAATTAGTCCCTACAAAGTTTCTTCCATCTCACTCTTCCCTTACTGGATCCTTGTAAGATAGCCACAATCAGCTGGGTTCTCATGGTGTGAAAACACTTTTGCTACCACATGGCAGATCTTATGTTATCAGGGCAGAATCATTTCTATTGAAGAACAAGAGACTGGATGGGAAAAAGCAGCACCCGGAGCTAAAACAGCTTTGGGAAAGGCGAAAGTTGTCACACATTAAAGCCCAATATTCACTGCCTGCTGCAGCTTCTGGCTCTCAGATGCTCTAAGAGCAAGCGGCATCAGTGGCAGGGACTTCAATCAGCCCCTAGGGTAATTTAATGGACATAAATTAATCATAAAAGTCAGCACAGGAACTGCAGATTGTAAAATCCACCGTCATGTTTGCAGTTTCGATTGGGCTGATTCACCCCGCTGGCCTCTTCTGTAGGGAACGGGGCAAACACCCTGTGTTTTGGTTAATTTGCAGCTTGCAAATGAAAATGCTGTTTCCTCCCTGCTGGGCACCGGGGAAGAGGCATCTCTTGGACTGCAGAGTTGGTGGGATACACCTCTGGAGATACCACCCATGATTCTGTATGTCCCCTGGCACCGTGGCTGCAGTATCTGTGGCACCAGAGCCAGAGCTCATGGGGAAACTGAGGCACGGAGTGAGGGTGGGCAAGTTCTAGCTCAAACCAGGCCTGCAAGGAGCGCTGGGTGCATCGCTGCCGTGTTTCCTGGCTGCACAGGCAATGCATGGGGGCTCGGAGATGTTGTCTGCTGGCCAACACTGGTGACGTGGCCTCTCCTGTGGGCATGGGCAGCATCTTCCCTCCGGGCAGCACGTGCCCAGGCAATGCTGCCTGCTGGGGCATTTGACCTCCAAGTGCTTTATTTAGCAATATCAAACCCTTCCCTGCTCCCCAGCTGCTCCAGTCTGGCTTTAGTTGCATCCCATGTGTTTGCTAGGGAGGTTGCTAAAATCCTGGGGCAGGCTGCGAGTTCAGGGGGGGCGATGGACAGACGGACAAACACACTTGCAAGCAAAACCCTCCTCCCTGGCAAACGCAGTCCCACGCATGGAGAGGGCTTCTGGATGCAGCCCTGCAGACAGGGACCCCCGCGCACCCCTCCCGGTGCCTCTGTGCCCGTGCAAACGCCGATGCGCCCCAGGAAAGCCGCGGGCTGAAAGCCCCGTCCCCTCCTGGCTCCTCTATCGCAGTGGGATGCCCGTGGGAAATGCCAGTTCCTCCGGCACAGGGACCTGGCAGCGTCCCGGCACTCGCAGCTTCCCTGGGCTTTTTTTAACTCAACAAATAATAGAGCTTCGATAAATGTCACTTCTTTCCGCTGCTGTTGTTTCTTTCTGATGGCCCATCAACATGACAACACTGAGACTGACTGGAGCAGGAGACCTCGATGGATGTTATTTCGTTCCCTGGCTCAGGGGATGCTGCAGGAAGAGGCTCCTGTCCCAAGCACAACGCAGAGGTGCAGGAGGGATGGGAAGAGCCTTGTGTCCCGGGAAAAGGCTGTTTTATGAGCCCTGAGGGATGTTTTCCCACTTCTAGCTGGAAAGCCACCTTCAGCATCAGGTTTTTGAGTTCAGCGCATCCTTCTACCGGGGATTCACCTTCCCTGCAAGGGCCACGTCCCTGCGGGGCACTGCTGGCCTTGCGGATGCTGCAGGCGGATGACGGACCCATCCTCCCAGGGACCGTTCCTCCTTCCCACGAGTGGGCTGAGGAACAGCTGTGGGCCGTGTTTCAGTATCGCTCCGTGGAAAAAGGCAGCTGCAGGATTTCAAGCTGACAGCAGATGCCAGCAAAGAGCCGCTCTGCAGCCAGCCGGGGCCTGTCATGGGCAGAGGGGTGGCCGGAGTCCCCCAACCCTGGGCGCTGGGGCACCTTCTGCCCAAACCCACCCATCTGGCTGGGTGCTGCCTGCTGGAGGGCAAACCCCTCCTGGGACCCGGAGGAGTGCAGGCAGTGCTTTGCAGCCAGCTGAGAACCCCCCCACTCAGCTCACAAATTGTAGCATCTGCCCTGACCCCCCTTCCAGCCCGGGGGAGCGAGTGGGGCCACGGCTGCTGCAAAACTGTTGGCACTGATGAGAGAAATGAGGGACGTTGCTCCCTCTGGCTCATCTCGCCAGGCACAGCTTTGTGCCCCAGAGCCCAAGGCCAGCACCCACAGGGGACAGGGGACACGCTTCCCCTGGGCCGGCCGCTGCCTGCTCAGCCTGTTCGTTATCACAGGCTCACAGAGTGGTTTGGGTTGGAAGGGACCTTCAAAGACCATCCAGTCCAACCCCTGCCATGGGCAGGGACATCTTCCACTAGATCAGGTTGCTCAAAGCCCCATCCAGCCTGACCTTGATGTCCCCATCCACAGCTTCTCTGGGCAACCTGGTTCCATGTCTCACCAAGGTCATCGTGAAAAAATTCCTTCCTTATCTGGGCTAAGGGGGCACTGGAGAGGGAGTCTCACCTCTTCTCACTGCCCAGTTAGTCTGGGCTCTGGGTTAGCCCCAGCCTGGATTTTTTCGGGGTGGTGTCCAGCAGGGTCCCCCGGCATGCCCTGGCTTTCTGCTCAGCACCATGGCCCCAAAACCCACCCTCCCCTTCCTTACCGAATTCCTTTCAAAAAGACTGGGGAGGCACCTCACGCTCCCTCCCCGCTTGGCAGGCGTCCACAACACTCCTGCTCCGCAACAAGAGCTATTTTTACCCCCTTGCTGCACACACGCTCCCCCGGCTCAGCCTCCTGCCCTCCCCGTGCCCAGCACCATCCCCACTTCCCGGCTGGGACCCCGCTGCAGCTGGGGCCAGGCTCTGCTTGCAACCCCCAAACACCCCGCAACCGGGGGGGGTTGCAGGAGGGGCCCCTTCCCTTCGTTTGCAGGCATCATTTTTGCGGGGCCCATCCATCACCCTGTGCAAAGCTCTTTTTTCAGCCTGACAAGTAGCTGGCGCTTGTTTTATAGGAGGACCTATACATATATACATGGGCCCTGCTATTTCCCCCTTCCCAATGGTCTTTACAGGTCCCTGGCCCAGGTCCCTCAAGTGAGCTCAGGGCTCCCCAGGGGACTGGCGCCGGGAGCTTTGCCAGGTCTTTTTGATGGTCAGGGAAGGGTGTTGGACCTGGAAAAGCCTCAGCTCCTTGGGTTCGGGAGCCAGGCAGGGTCTGTGAGCACTCCTCATCCTTACCTGGGCTGCTGGACCCCGTGTGCCTCGAGGGGACCCGCCACAGCCCCGAGCCTGGGCTGCTGCTGGCTGCAGGACACACACTGCCCATCTCAGTGCCGCTTTTAAGGGCTCCCTAAACCAAGCATCAGGGCAGCAGCTTGAACCCATACAGCTTGGGGAAGGCTGAGCAGGGAGATCCATCTGCATTCCAGGGTGGATGCTCCAGGCATAAGCCCTGAAGGGCTTTGTGCAGGGGCTGGAGGGGCTGTGGCAAGGGGATGGGGGGCATCACCACTGCTGCGGGCTCCCCATCCCACCTATGGCATCTCCAGAGAGCCCTGCCAGCACAAGAGAGGACCCAGGGACAGCAGTAGTGGCCCCCCAGGAAAGGACACCCTGAACATCACCCAGTGCCCTGGGCTAGCCCCCACTCACCTCTGATACAGCCCTTTGCTCCTTTCCAAACAGAGGTTTTAATTTACCCTCTCGCTGGCGAAATCCTATCCCAAGCAATTCCCCAGCCGTTCCTCCGAATCACAGTAATTACCTCATTACTTTGATATTAATAGAATTCATACGGCCTGGAGAAGATAATTGAAATTAGCCCCATGCCACTGGCGAGGGGGTGCAGAGGGGGCAGCGGGGGCCTGAGCCGGGTGAGGGGTGCAGATCTGTGCCGAGGGGTGAGCTCTGACCCCCGGCCAGATCCTGGCACCCACTGTGCACCACCCACAGTGGGTCCTGGGGCCAGCAGTGCCCATGGGGCTGCAGCTCTGCCAGTCCCAGCTCCAGGGATGAATTATTGCCTGGAGTTTGCCCGATGGTACCAGAAGTGAGTAGGCAGGATGGACGCCCATCCTGGTCCCTGTCAGGCTTCTGCAAGTCAGACCAGGAGGATGCTCGGCTGGACCCTGCCCCTGCTCTCAAGCCTCTAACCCTCTCGTTGTCCCCTGCCTTGTCCCCTGCTCTGGTCTGGGGCATCCGGGGTTCCCACCATGGGGCTGTTCCCATTCTTTTTCGGGAAAAAAAGAAAAGAGGAAAAAAAAAGATTCATTATCTGGAAGAGCAACAAAGGCAGCGCGGTGCTGAATAGCTCTCGCAGGCGATGCCGTGGCCCCGCAGCCGGCCGCTGCCCGGCGGGGCCGTGATGGAGCCATCCTGCCTCCCCTCCGGCCCCAGGCGCGGGCGGCTCCCGCCCCACCTGCTCCCCGTCAGATGGGAGGTGACCCCCGACAAAGGCCGGGGCCGCGTCTGCCACCCTTGGGCTTTGCCCCGACACGTGTCTCCTTAACCTCTTCCTTGGGACCAGCTGCTACCAGGGGACCCTCCTTTGTGGCCCCGGCGAGCAGCAGACGAGTCTCCCCATCTGGCCGGCGAGGCCTCGTCTGTTGGAGACCCCCTGCCCCAGCTGATAACGGCATTAACCTCCCCCGCTGCGCCCTGCCCCGCTCCCACCCCTCCCCGTCAACGGTCACGGAGAGCCCCGGGTCCCCCACGGGGCCGTCGGGCTGGGGACAGCCTGCATCCCGGGCTTATCGCACCGCTCACCCACCACCAGCCTGCACCTCCCAGGCATGGGCATCCCTGCCTGCACCTCTAACACTGCCTGCCTGCAGGCTAACCCACGCACAGAGCGGGGCTGGAAATCTCCTCTCTTCTCCCCTCCTAACATCATGGTGAAAATACTGCATGTAAATGTTGCATATAAATGTTGCATGTAAATGCTATGTGTCAATGCTGCATGTCACTGCTGCATGGTGTAAGCGCTACGTGCAAATGCTGCACGACACACATGCAGCACATATAAACGCTGCTTATTGATGCTGCATACAGAAATGCAGAGTCACGGAGCCCCAGGGGCCGGGGGAGCGGGGGCAGCCGAGGGGAGTGCCAGGGCTTGCAGCAGCCCCGCTGTGCCCAGCCGGGATGTCAGGCAGGCAGACCTGGTTGGCTCACCCCTTGGGAGGGCGCAGGAGATGGGTGTCAGGAGCGATGCCTGGACAGGGACCAGGCAGGACAAGGCAGGAGGGGAATTTGCCTCCAGGGGCTTGAAAAGTTCCCGCACTCCTGTGGCTGCAGGTAGGGTGAGTCCGGCCTTGGCTCCCACAGTGCTGGGGCTCAGGACCAGGACCCCCAGCACAGGAGCTCCATCCCAACCCCACTGCCACCAAGCCACGTGCTCTTGCCCCTTGCTTGGTCCAGCACCAAGCTCCCCAGGGAGCTGGGGGGATGCTGGGCACCCCGGGGTGCCCCACAGGCAGGGGACCAGCAGCAATGGGATGCAAGGAGCAGCAGTGTGGAGGGTCAGGCCCTGGAGCCCATTGGGAAAAGGAGCCGGGGCGGACGCTGGCATCCCCTGGCTGGCGGAGGCCCCGCAGGCTCCTCTGCCCGGTCAGCGGTGTCCCCAGGCCAGGGACAAGAAGAGGCGAGACTCCGCCACCGCCTCCTCCCTCGCCAGACATCCATCCCCGAGGAGGCCTTATCTGCCGCTAATGCTTCGCAGCAGCCTCCCCAAAGCTTGCGGGCTTGGCAAGATGCTCCGAGACTGCATTTGCTCCAAATGGATTGTATCAGGGAGAGAACAAAGCACTGGAGAGTTTTCAAAGAAAAGTTGCAATCGCAGCCCGCAGGAGAGGCAGCCAGTCCCCTCTGGCGGCACCTTGCTGGGGACACAGCGGGGAGCGGGCTCGGCCCCAAAACCCTCTGGGCAGCGGGCCGGTGCCCCTCGGCTCTCCTCTCCCAGCCCCAGCTCTGCTGTCCCACGGTGGTGGCCGGGCAGTAGCCGTTCAACGAGTGCTGGCCAGAAGACAACAGCTCCATTTTCACCAAAAAATGTCCTGCTGCAAAATCTGGCCTCGCTCCAGCTGCAAATGAAAAAAGAAGGTTAGGGTTTTTTTTTTTTTCCTGCTCCAAAGTTTCTTGGAAAGCTGGTGCGGGCCAGGCTCTGGAGCAAACGCTGACCTCGGCATCATGCCATGGGGCTGAGGGTGTTGGATGGGTGCTTGCCCGCTTCGCTCCCATCCCTGGTGCAGGCAGTTCCAGGCAGCAGCCCCCGGGGCAAAGCAGCTGGCAGAGCAGACTTTTTTTCCTCCAATACCCTCAAGGACTTGGGGAAAAAAGGGGAAATATTCTCTCCTCTGTCCATCTTAGCATAAATTGCAATCGCAATGTCAGGAGGGGTGCTAACACGGAGGCTTCCCCTGCTCAGCCTGTGCTCCGAGCCCTGGGAGCGTCGGCAGAGATGGCTGCAGGCGATGCCAGGACTCACCCAGAGCACAATGGCCACATGTTGCATGAAGCGAGGTGTGCACCGTGCTCATGGTGAGATGTCCCCGAGGAAGCGATGGCACGCAGGGAACTGTGCTTGTCAGGAAGGACTGGAGGAGAAGAAGGAATTGTGTAGGCAGAGGAAGGAATAAGACCAGAAAGTCACGTTGGCTTGGCTTCCCCTCCAATATGCAGAGAAGATGGTGTCAGCAGTGAGTCAGCTCCGGGAGGTATGTGAAATCATAATTGAAGAATGCTGAGAAAACAGCAAAATCCCACAAAAAAAAATTGTGGGGGAAAAAAAAAAACAACAACCCTCAAGCAAAAGCAACAGCGATGGTGCAGATCCCAGAGCCTTGGCGCTGGGCAGAGACATGAAAGAGGACGGGTTTAGCAACTGGACGCTCTTCAGGGTGCAATGGGATAACTGCAAAATTGCATCAGGGCCGGGGAAAAAGGAAAACAAACCCAAGAGCAGTGGCCTTCTGCTGCGGGACAGTCAAAGGGCACCACATGGCCCTGCAGCATCTGGCCCTGCAGCGGTGGGCTGGAAGGACCCACGTGAGATCCTGGAGAGTCTCCCAGTGCATTCCCAACCCACGAGAAATGTCGTGGCCGCGAGGGCTTCTTTGAACAAGTGTCATCGAGAGTCTGGGGAAACAATAGAGCTGCACAACGCCAGGCTCTGCAAAATGCCTGACTCACGGCACTATCACATCTTGAACGACAAACTCGTTTGCGCCAGATTAGCAAGAGGGAGAGGCAGAGGGGCTGCTCCATGGAGGCTCAGACCTCCCCGTGGCCACAGCAAGAGAGATGCAGAGCAAGCGAGCAGCCTCCTGCAGAAGGTGTGGGGTGGTTCACTGAGAGCCAGAGGGGGAAAGACACGGGAAAATCAACCAAAATGTCACAAATTCAGAAACGCAAACAAAAAGGTGTAACCAGCAGGCAAAGGGAGGTCTCTGTGCCCTGCGGGGAGAGGCTGTGAGCGGAAGAGCTTTTCTGGGGGCTGCGGGCAGGACGGGGGGACAGTGCTGGATGGTGGTGGGATGGGGAGAGGAGAGGGGCCCTGCCCATCGCTGCTGGGGACTGCACCCAACCCCGGCCCTCCAGCCCTCCTGGAAAGCCCCGGACACCCAGCCGCGGAGGGGAGCAGGGACTCAAAGGACGGGGCTTTGCACAGTCCTGGTGCGAATGCGGCAAAAAGCAGGGAAAATACCAGTGCTCGACTCAGAGCTGCAGCAAAGTGGCAGGAGAGCGAGCTTCAGCTGGGTGTCCATGCCAAACAGGGCCGGGGCCCCTTCTTCATCTGTACCCTGGAGAGGGCCAGAGGAGTAGGGGAAAGCCAGATGAAAATTCAGCAGTGACATAAGCCCAGCCCACGCGGCTCACAGATATGAGGGAGGGCTTCAGGCTGCTGCCCCAACATCACAGCACCGCCACGATGAGCTACGTCGGGTGAGATCAGGTCACACACGGCACTCAAGCCGGGCAGGAACTCATCCGTGGCGACACAAGCCACCCTCGCCCACGAGGAGAGCACCCATGCCCTGCTGCATCCCCACGGGTGTGTGAGCTGGGCACCAAACCATGGCTGCAGAGTCCCAGGTGGGGACCAGGGCTCGGTGCTGGGAGCCAAACAAGTGTGAAACAGCAACAAAAGATGATCTTTTGTTATCATAAATAAATCAAACAATCCACCCAGTTCAATGTCGCCTTCAAAGTGTGTCCACTGGATAAGACAAAAATGATGGCAGTAAGGAATAACTGTGTGAAAGGGGCTCCCAGCCCATGCCGAGGAGCAAGTGTAGGTAGGAGCACCATGAACTGCACTTTTCACGTGTGTAGGCACCTGCAGCGGTGAATATTGCTCACTAGCAAACAGCAATCATTGAAGAGATGCTACTTGAGATGGCTGAGACATTCCCAGCGCTTGCCTCCGGAGGTGGACATTGGCCACGGCTCTGGGATAAGCAAAGCCCCTGGCAGAGCTGGGCTAGGCTGTAGCTTGGTGCTGGATCCTCGCTGGGCTCCCCAAGGCTGCGACCTGCCTCCAAAGAGCTAAAAGCAATGTGGGAAGTGCCCGTAGGGACTGCGGGACAGGCAGGCAGGGAAGGTCCTCCTCCGGTGGCTGGAGCCCCGGTGTCACCATCTGTGTGGCTGCACATTCCCCCCCCCAAACTGTCCTGGCCCTGCGGAGCTCTTTGCCCTTGACAGGGAGGATGAACAAAGAGGTTTTACATAATCCCATGCGATATGCATAATGCACAGCCCCTGAAACGTGCTGCTCTCACCCGCCATGTCACACAGAGCTCCTGGATGTTCCTCTCTCTTCTCAGCCTGCTTCCTATTTCTCTGGCCATGTATTGCAGCCGGGAGCGAAACCACGTGCCGAACAGCTCTGCCAGCCCTCCAGGCACGGGTACCTGCAGCCCAGCACTTTTGGGGATGCTGCCGGAGGCACTCGTAGCCTGACAGGCAGCTTTTGCTCTGGGACGTAAACACACACGGTCGACGGGGGAGAGATCAAACATGAAAGCGTGTTGAGACATTTTCATGGGGACAGTTTGAGGGTGCCACCCTGCTGGTGGCTCATCCTGAAAGGTCCCCTTCTCCGCTCCCCCCATCACCTCTATCCCACCCTTGGGGAAGGAAAATCCTGCTGGAGCTCAGGTGCTGAGCTTTAGCCAGGGCTGAGCATTTCAGAACCACAAAATCCAGCCCCCTCAAGCCGAGAAAAGAAACCGTCCCTTGTTCATTGCTGGTTTTGCTTTAAAATACAAAAGCAAAGCAAAAAATAAACCCCACCGGTCCCTGCAGCTGGCTGCTGTGAATGCAGAAGATGCAATGCCTGGTCACTACAACCTGATGCGTTTACAGGGCTGGAAGTGGCCGCATCCAGCGCCTGCACCCGTGCTAGACACAACCCTTGGCCTTACTGCTAGCTGCGACGACACAGCGACAGACACCCAACACAGCCAGCTGCAACGGTGCCACGTGGAAGTGGCCCGGCACAAAAGTGACTCTTTCCCCATAAATCACCCCAAAGTGAGGGTCCACCTGATGGCAGCAGCACAGACCTGGTCGGGCAGCACTTGGGGATGCACCCGGGTGCCCGCTCGCCACAGGACAGGCACAGGCAGAGCCGGCAGCATCTGCAACCGTCTCCAATAATACCACCCGGAGGCTCCAAAATGTTGGGGAAAAAATAAATATAGCTCAAAGGAGACTAAGAGATCGAAGGGAAATGGCCATTAGCAACCCTCCATCTGCAGTAAAAAAGCCAGCCATGTCCGGCACTCCGGATCTAATGGGTTTTTAATATTCTCGTGGCACGCACTGTGGTATATATGGTAAGAGACACTTGGAGGTCTTGCATGAGCACCATTACTCGGGGGGCTGCTCGCGGAGTTCAGGCTCTTCCTTTCCCTGCCAGCTGCCTTGTAGATGTACATGTTTCAATTATTCTGTCAAGCTGCATATTCCAAATTAAGGCCAGAGAAGTGTCTCTGTCTTATATAGAAAGGAAAAAAAAAATATATCCCTAAAAGGAAAAGACATGAACTCAGAAATTAATAAGGCTGATTGACAATGCTGCTTTGGAAACTCTGGTACCATATGGCATCCTTGAATGGCTGCAGTGCTGTTAGGATGGAGCTGACCAGCTGGAGAGTTACTGTGGGTTGTTTGTAATTGTAATAATGGATATCAGATGGCTGGTGTGGAGCAGTTTATAAATGAGAACAGACAATGAGCCGCACTGTTTGTCAGGAAATCATTGCTGATATGGGCTTTGCGCTACCCACTGCTCCCCGTTTGAGCTGGCTGCTCCCAGGGCACCCTGTGCTGCCGGTTGGTCTGGCTCCGGTCGGGAGAAGTGCGATCCTGGGGCAGGTACCGCAACGGCAACCGAGGCGGGTGGTCCAGCCGTGAGCAAAACTGCCAAAAAAACCCCTCGCCCTCTTGGTACTTTGGGCAGAGCCCCAGACGCCACTCGGAGATGCCGGCGAGGCTGATGTCCTCATGCAAAAAACGCGATGTGCAGCCAGGTGCCCCTCTAAGGAAGCCAAAGCAAACGGGGATCCAGCCGGGGATCTGCCAAGGTCTCGGGAGCCATCCAGGCTCGCAGGGCTGATGGGGGCTCAGATGCTGACACTTCCAGATTGGTTTTTGTGCTGAACAGCCGGACAAATCATGACATTTCAGAATTTGCCATTTAATGGATTTTTTTTTTTAAAGTTGGTAACAGTGAAATTCATTATTTCAGTTTCTGCTGATCTCCAGCTCTATGGCTTATCACATAAAACGAAGCCTGAGTTTGGAACAAAAATGTCACATGCTTGTTCCCTCGTCTTTTCCAAAATGAAATTCCATCTAAATTAACACAGGGCATTGCCCAGCTGAAATTTCCCCTCTGCTCCAGCAGAAGCCACCCTGTGCCACATCATCTGGCAGCCGAGGGCATCGAGCCCCAGCCCAGGGCAGGAGATGGCTGGGAGAGAAGGCTGCATTCAAGGCTTAGATGTTACGCTTATTTTAATTCCCTAGCATTCCTGGATTTTTTTTTCCCCCAAAATTTATTAAAAAAAAAAGCCATAACCAAATTGGATTAAGCACCCTCCCACTGACACCCAGAGCCCCTTTGCTGGGGGGACCCACCAACAGCCAGCAGCGGCGGCCGGGCAGAGCCGGGCGATGTGGCAGGGTAGGAGGAGCACACCCGTGTGTCGTTTCACACTCACGCACACGCACGCCCGTGAACCCAAACACAGCTGGTCGCTCCGGCAGGGCTTATTTGGGGCTCGGCAGCCCCGGCGCGGCGATGGAAGGAGCCCCGGCACTGCTGGGTTTTCTCCCTGCTCGGCTTTAGGCTGATGGCATCTCTGGTGTCGGGGCCGGGGAGCAGCGAGCGCTTTGGGACGGGCCAGCCAGCAGCAGGGAGAGCTTTCTAGGAAAGCAAGCTCTGTGGGAAGGTGGCCAGCACCGGAGCTGGGGCCACGGCACGTGCCAAGCACCGGGCAGAGCATCCGCGAGCCGACATGCCCCTCTGAGCCCTCTGCAGGGCATCTCCATGGCCATGAAACCCTCCTACCTTGCTGTATATAATATAACTAAATCTTTCGTATAATTCTTACATAAATATTATATATATTTATATTTCATATATTTATTTGTATTTGTATGTTTTATATATATTCTTATATAAATATTTCTTTTATATTATTCTTGTATGTTATATAAATACTTCTTAGAAACGCCAGGGCATACAAATCCTCAGACAAAACCCATTGTCAAGCTGGAAACGGGCACAGCAGAATGATTAAAGTCCGTGATCGAAATCAGCTGGCACGAAAACTAGCTCTAAACCATCACCCCTAACCGAGCTCTGTGGTTGTTTCCCTGAAGAAAGACCGACTCCTGCTCCCAGCTCTGAAACCGTGCCCGTTTATACCAGGGCATGGCTCTTCCTCAAAACTCCCATATTTCTTTTTTTCCAGTTCGGAGAAGATTATTTGAGTCTGCTTATTTGGAGCCTTGGTTTCTAGGCTTTCATATAAAATGCAAGTAACTCATTCATTTTAATAGCAGAGATTCAGGGTTTGTCTTATTTATATCAACCACTATTTAGGGAAAATTGGCATTCGGTTACCATCCACCAAACATCATAACCAATTGGTTTTAATTAGCAAGGGGACGCTGAGATGCGGTGCAGACACGAAACACAAGCATGTTTTGGACACCCCCCTCCGGAGCTGGACCTGGCCCAGGAAGCGGGAGGGCTGATGGCACCCCCCAGACCCGGCTGTCATGCCCCTGTCCCTGCGTCCCCGCAGACGTCCGGGTGACCCAATCCCATCCTCCTAGCTTTAGCCTGAAGTTGTCACTCGATAGGAAAACTCCTCCGCTTTCTCCAGCTCAACTTTGGCTGACCTCATCAGCGAACTGAACTAATTGAAGGAAGCAAAGTCGGAAGATAGCCCAACGGCCCTTCCTGATGAGGTGATCGCTGTCAAAGCTTGTTTGTTGCATCACCCAGCCCCGGTGCCCTGCAATGAGCTGCAGGTTCCCCGTTCGACTTTGGCATCGCAGATGCATTGCTCACCGCTCGCTATCATGTATTAAATCACCGTAACTGCAAGCCTTGACCTACATTGTCAGCAGTTTAAATGCAAAGAGGTTTAGATTTCAAAAGAAAGAGGTATTCAACAAGAATCCTTACTCAAATACACTATTTTTTCCAGCACAGGCACTCTGGAAATGCTGAGCACCCAGGCTGGGTGCAGCCCTTCACTGGCACCCGAGCATCCTATAGCTCGTGCGGTTTGGTGCGTTCAGCTTGGCTTGACATTGCTTTTGGGGTGTCATCTGTTTAATCGGTCCCCATCACCCCCCCATTGCCCGCAGAGGGGCCCCACTCACAGCCACGCCGGCGTCGTTGTTGGTTTTTATTTTATAGGGGTAATAGAGCTTGCCCACATCCTCCCGGCCCCGGCTCCAACCCACGCGCTGCCGGCATTAATGGGTTTACTTTGCCGTGCCTGGCAGGTAACGGCCTCCGAAAGCGGGTGTCAGTTTGTCATCCCAAGCCGGCAGCTGCGCGGCGGGCGAGTAGCAGGTGGCAGCCCCACGTCCCCTCACGCGGGGCATGATGCTCGTGGGATCAGTGTGTCCTGGAGGGCCGGATTCGGGATCCCTGGCTCCGCTCCGAGCTCCGCCGCATCTCCGGCCCCGCCGGTTCTCCGTGCCCCTTCTCTCCCTTTCCAAGGGAAGTTGAAAAATGCACCGCGGATCTGCTGGGGGGAGTTGAAAATCCAAGGTAGGAGCCAGCTGAGCGCCAGGACGGGCACGTGGTGGCTGTGAGCATGATCCCCGCACAGCCACGCCAGCCCAAAACCCTCGCTGAGCTGCCGGGTGGGACGAGTGCACCCACAGCCAGACACGGGATGCAGGAGGGGATGAGCACCACAAGAAGAGCCGACCAAGAAGAGCTGTCCCCAGCTGTGAGGAAGAGGATGAAAGCACAGTGCCAGGGATGAAGCCGAGGAGGTGCGTTAGGAGCAGAGGGGTGAAATAAAGTCAAACAGGGGGTGATGGCAGAAGTGGAGAGCTGCAAGATGCACCTAAAGTTCCTTCTGCTTCAGACATCTGCAAAAAATATCCTATTAAAACTGAAATCGGGCTCCTACCCCTGCCTCCACTCATCCCCTACTTGCTGAGATCCCGAGCACCTCCAGGGTGGCAGCTGACTTTTGCTTTGTGTCTGTGCTAAGCACACATGCCCCGTTGCTGGAAAATGATAAAAAATGATAAAAACATCGTAGCAAACCCCAGAAAAGCACTGGGTGCTCACATGAGGATGGGGATGGCCACGAGATCTCTTCATGAAGGAGCAGCAGAAACCGGGGGCACTCCGGGGGTGCGCAGCGAGCCCCCATCCCCGAGCCTGGCTGTGCTCTGACGGGGGCTTTGGTTGCGATTTGCAAAACGATCACCCCTTAGACAAATTATAGGATCTACCCCACAGGTCCAGGTCTGGCTAGAAATGGAGCACAGCGGCCGGGCTGGTGGCGATGCTGCCACCCAAGCAGCGTTTCCCACCCCGGGACAGCCCTTTTGCCTCCCCAGAGCCTCTCCGGCCAAGGGTCCGCTCCGAGCATCCCCAAACCCTTCGTTCTCCAGCCCATCTGCCACTTGAATCCCCACCCCCGGGCTGCGACGTCGAGGCGGCTCCCGCTCTTCATTAGAGGTCGCAGCCCCTGAGCAAAGATTAATCTGGCGCTTGTGCGAATTTATCTGCTTGAAAAGAGAGAGGACCAGCTCTGACCCCGCAGTCTGGAGACTGGTGGGGAGTTTACTGTCCCCTGAGCTGTCAAGCCAATTCCCTGCAGTACCAAGCTGTTGTTCTTGGCATCTGCTAGGCAGAAAGACTATGAAACACCTCAAATATCTGTTTGTTTTAAAAGGTAAATATTAATTTCAGGATGCTGTTTACATAACCAGACTCTTCGAGCTTGAAGTCATTGCCTTTTGCTAGTTGTCACATGGTATTAGTGTGTATTTAACATTTATTTAACTCTACTTGGTCCTGCTTGTGCCAGATGGCAGGCAGCCTGCGCGGCTAGGCACGGGCTTAGCTGAGTGCTGCTCTGAAGCAAGAAAAAGGGGTGGTTTGAGACTGCACAGTTAAAAGTTTGAGCAGTTTTGTGGCTGCAGGTCCCTGAGGCTGGGTGGTGTGCCTGCCCCCAAGAGCGTGGCAGAAGCCAAAAGCAAGACAACCTGGCAACCACTATCCTCTGACAAGTCCAAACCAGTGCAAGGGCTGGGCTTTCCTCAGCGCTTGCCGTGCATCGGAGCCAGGGCAGGGTCTGACAACTTGCCTTTGACTCGCTGGCTTTGCATTACCTTGGCCTGATCCTGCCTGGCACTGAGCTCTCTCACTGCGTACAGGGAGCAGGTCTGTGGACCCTGCAGAGGCCATCACGGTTTGCATGCACCCAGTGAGAAACTCAGAGCCGAAACCCTGAGCTGCCGAAGTGCGTGGGTGCCCGGCCAGCCGGTGACCTGGAGGAGCAGATGACATGGGAGAGGACCTGCTTGCTGTCTCCTGAGATCCTGAACGGCGAGTTTCTTCATCTCAGTGAAGAGCTGAGAGATCTCGCAAAGTGATGCACATCCCTGAAACACCGCCCTGACTACTGAATGCTCACACGTCTCTTTTCCGCCTCTCCAG
Source organism: Gymnogyps californianus (assembly GCF_018139145.2). Taxonomy (NCBI): domain Eukaryota; kingdom Metazoa; phylum Chordata; class Aves; order Accipitriformes; family Cathartidae; genus Gymnogyps; species Gymnogyps californianus. The sequence goes on along the minus strand of NC_059487.1, from coordinate 2,797,467 downwards.
TCGTTTACCCTCCCAGCACAGGGCATTTTGGGGGCAATGAGCACTGCCAGTGTCCCTGCTTTCTCAAACAATAAAGAAATGCAGCCAGATGGCCTTTGGAAAACAAATATGATATTCAAGACAGTATCACCACCTTTATGGCTGCAGTAGACACCCATCAGCTTGAATATACAAACAAGGAAGATCCGAGATGGTTTCAGGGACAGGATTACAGCTTCTAAGCTGGGCTGGACACTCTCAGGTTCAAATATTCATGTCTGAAGAAAGGGACCTGCGTGATAAATAATGTCCCCAGATTTTATCACAGAATGATTGCCTGTTCGGGCTCGATAGCCGCTGTGTGCTCTGCCTCCCACCTGGTGAACAGGTCTCATCCCACCTCTCCTCTCCTCCAGCGGTTTTTGCTCGATAAGGTCCCATCCCCCTCCCACCGGGCACGCCTGCCTCTCCGGGCAATGCTGACCTGCCTTCGTGCACTCACATCGTGCCAGGAGAAACACTGACCGGACACCAGGACTGACCTTGGGAAACTCCACCAAGCTCCAGACCTCCTCTTCTGGCACCATCTGCCACGCTCTCCTTTCGCTCAGTTCTTGCCCGTGTTAATGATGCTTGTACTAAACTTTCCATTTTGCCTTGTTTTGAAAACCAGTTCCCAGCGAAGGAAGCAGGCAGGTTACTCTGCCATGACCTGCCCCATGAGATAAACCCTTTATCTCATTTCCCACTCATTTTTATGACAGTAATTACTCTTTCTTCAGCATTTTTAGAGCTACACGCCTGTGAGATGAGAGATTTCCAAATAACGTTCCCTCTTGCTGTTCTTTGATCAGACCCGTTAATCCTTGCCACCAGATTTGCCTCCCCTGTAGAGGAAATGGGAGGACTGAGCTGGCGTGGGACCTGGGAGGGGACAGCAAAGGGGTGAGGAAGAGGCAGGACAAGGCTGAAGGAGCTGAGCTGTGGGGAGCAAGAATGGGCATACATCTTTGCCCGAGAGAGCTCGTTCCAGCCCAGGGCCATGGTCATCAGCTGAGGCTTCCCCCCATCTGGGAGCCCTGCAGCTCAGCATCCCGCTCCCTCCTTTTAACGCGGGTCTGCAGAGAGCAGAACAACCTTCAGCTGCTCTCAGCTGCCTTGCCAGCTGCAGGGACAGAGTCCGGGAGAGATACCTCAGCACCTCAGACCTGCTGGTGACCCACCTCGCTCCGTACCCTGCTGTACAGGGCCTCCCTCGAGGTGGGGGCTCACACAAACCCACACTTCAGAAGAACAGGAGCAAGGTTGCAAAGTCCTGCTTCCAGAGACTGAGCTTCCCACCCGCACACCAACCTTTGTCATGTTGGCATGCAACATGTCACAGGCTTTATTCAGAGGGGGACTCAAAGCCTTGCAATGAAGGAGGTTTCCTTTGGTAGGACCTTTGCAGGAGCTGGAGCAGAAGCTGGAAGGAGCGCAGTGAGTGAAAGAGAATCAAACCCAGAAGGGTGCTTTACATCAGTGCTCAGGTACAGGTGAGGATGTGGCAGGACAGCAAACAGAACTGAAAAAAACCCGTCTTCAGAGCACAGCTCGCTCAGCGTGGCACGAGCTGTGGTGTGGGATGCCAGCAAATAAGCAGAGCAGACGCCAAGTACCTGCTCATAGGGCAAGCACCGTTCCCCCATGCACCAGAGAAGTACACCATGGAAAAACACAGCCCGTGACTTGACTGTTTGTCTGATATGCAATTCAATGTGTTAAAGATGATGGGAGAATTTCTTGACTTGTGGAGTGCATGTATGAACATTTTAAGGGGTTTTGTGTTTTACTGGCCATAGATATATAACGTGTAGAGCGGCTGTGTATTTATAGTCCTAAAAATGCTGTTTGCAAAACTGTGAATGCTCAGTCGGGTGTGATACATGTATATATATTCAGACATACATATCTACCTCTCTAGGATGTGTGTGCCCGCATACTGCACTGGGCTGAGAAGTCGTCTTTTTCTTATCCTGAATACATCACGTTTAAATGATAAAAAGAAAAGGGTTGCAAATAAAGTCCACGTGCCTGTAGAGCTTCTTCTCTAATACACAAGCCTATTTCAAGGACAGAGAGAAACATCAGCTAAGTGAACAGGTGTTGCTCTGTTGGACACAGAACATAAATCCATACTCACAAAGGCTGGGTGGGTTTTTTTCTTAGAGCAAATAAATGCTGCTCTGTGTACCAATGTACCAACAGAGCAAAAATTGCAACTGATCCCTTCGTTTGATGGCTGTTGATGTTTCCTAACCTCTACCCCAGCTCCAGAGAGCACGAGACAAGCTCAGCTCACTGTATGGCTTAAAATCTGGGGGGCTGGAGGTGGGAAAGGGGTGCTCCCCGCAGGGCAGGCTACGGCAGCATGTGTCTCAGGGTGACATGGTCCCCCTGCTGACAGACCATCAGGATCCAGAGCTCATCCTCCCTGCAGGACCATGCCCATACCCCAGGTCTCGCCCACAACCCTGGCACCACTCATCTCAGATCTCCTGAGAAAGAGCACGGAGAGCCCGTTCCCTGCTCCCCCTCTCCATCTCTGTAGAAGACACTTGCTGGAGGAGCGGCAGGATGGCCACATTTAAAACATGAGCTTGCTTCTGTGGGGAAGTCACATATAACTATGTAAACGTCCCCAAAGATGCTGTCCTGAGCTCCTACGTCTTTCATCGGCATTAAGGTCTGCAAGATCAAGCCCTGTATGTACCCTATCCTGGTACTCCACGGGTATTATGAGTGTTATTTAGCACAATCCTCTCCTCTTTGGGGTTTCCCTCTACAGCTCTTTCACCTTTAGAAACAAAGCAGCAATGCAGACCCTGTAATGGAGCTGCTCTGTGCCCACCATGGCTTTACTTTGGGCAACACCAAAGCTGTTGAACAGAAAGGAAGATGCAAATACGTTAGCTCCTCCTTCGAAGCTCTCCCCAGCACATCTCGGCGCTCTGCTTTGCGGTCCCAGCCCTCCTTGCCTCTTCCCCATTCCGAGCAGTGACACTTCACACCAGGGCACGTCCCCCCAAGGTCGTGGTGCCCGGGAGGGACGGGACACGGAGCAGGGCAGCAACAGCCCCACGCCATCAGCGCAGCAGTTTCCATCTCCTCCTCTGCGCTCAGGCACATGGAGGGCTCCAGCGTGGTGAGCCCTCGGGGAGATGCCAGGCTGCGGCTGGGGAGCACGGCCAGGTGGCTTGGGGAGCTGCTCCCATCACGTTGGTGAAGCCTCTGATGGAGCCCAGCCTGCCGCTCTCCTAGGGGCTTCACAGGCTTTGGAGACCAGCTAAATTAAAACAAAGCCCTTATCAGCACCCCACACAACAGACCTTTCTGCTTCACCAGTGTAACTTTGGCCACAGCGAGGCTGTAGATGACACTGAAATGAAGTGGTGGTAAACAATGGCCAGAGCCAAGCTGCAGCCAGCGCGGCAGGAGATAAGAGCTGCGCGGGGGATGCAGGCTCTGGCAGACAGGCTGGTCCAGGGAAGCGCTGGTGCCTTGCAAGGGGAGGAGGCAAAGCCACAAGGTTAAAACGAGGACGATGGGACTGGATGGATGCTCCTGTCATTTCAGCGCAAATTTGGATCTGCTCCATCATGGGACATCTGGGCCCAAGAGATGCCTGTTCCTGGCCAGCAAACTCAAAACGAGCCCGTGGCTCCCTGAGCATCTAGAGCTAACCACTGCCAAGCTGCAGTGCAACGCCGCTCACCCGTAGCTGGACTTTCAACAGGCTGCTGGCCAGCAACCACCAGCCCAGAACTGGGGGAGTTCAAACCCAGTTTGTTGGGAGCATGGTCCTACTGGGAAACAGCAGCCCTGATCTGTGTGCCTTTTTTTCCCAAGAGCCGAGCAGGGCTCACAGCTCTTTCTTACTGCCTTGATTATACAGGCAGCGACTTGAGGGGATGGATAGTGCCTTAGGGCAGCCCGTTTGGATCTCCTGCTCCATCCCAAGAGCTCTCCTTCACTGGTGATGAGCTCTGCCAAGCCTGAGCCAAGAGATAGCAGGGCATCAAGAGCCACACTGATACCAGCATGACTTGCTAACTGGTGATGAGGACATCTACCTAGGACAGGAGACTGGGTCCTGGCCCTGCTTCCAGGACCACATATATGTTTTATTGCTGGGAACAGAAACCCCGGCTATAACCCAGTTTGCAGACACATAATCTTCCTCCTACAGCTACTGCCAAGTCTTTCGGGAAGTCCCTGACCCAGCTGGCCGACTTGCAGTTTCCCTAGAGAACACCTATCATGGCAAATCCCTCCAGGATGGGAGCAGGGTTGTGCTTAGTTTTCGGATGCCAGTTGGACTTCAGCACGAGGCTGCAGCCTCAACAAACCCCAGGCAGGACTCTCAGGCTCTCGGTGAAGCTCTCATGATCACAAACTCCGGCATTTCTGGGCTTTGAGGTACCTACCAGAGCTAAATGGCACTCAAGCTTTGGACTTTATCAGTCAAAACACTCACGTCTCAGCTCTGATGTGGATATTTGACTTAACTTCTGGGGTTTTTTTCCATGTAAATCTAAATGTGTTTTCCTGTGGCCAGATTCCCTGGGGCTTTTGAGGAAAGGCAGCAGTCCATGGGAGATCTCCTGACACACAAAGCTCCCTGGCCAACAAAGTCACACCTAACCATGAGAGCTTGTAGCAAGGCTTTTCAGGTCCCCCCCTTTCCACAGAAGAAGGACCCATGGAGTTAGCTGGTCCTTGGGAAGAGCCCCATTCTTCCTTATTGCAGCCTTTCAACAGATAAAGGCTTATAAGAAAGATGGGGAGAGACTTTTTACCAAGGCTCGTAGTGTCAGAACAAGGGGCAGTGGTTTTAAACAGAAAGAGGGTCACTTGAGATCGGATATAAGGAAGAAGGTTTTTACGATGAAGGTGGTGAGACACCGGTTGCCCGAGAAGTTGTGGATGCCCCATTATTGGGGCATGAAGGTTGGTTGAGGCTTTGAGCAACCTCATCTAGTGCAAGATGTCCCTGGAGTTGGACTAGATGATCTCCAAAGGTCCCTTCCAACCCAACCACCCCACCATTCTTCATCCCGCTTGTCCTGCCAACTCTTGAAACATCATCTCCAGGACCTGGTGTCCCTCCATGCCAACCTGGCCACCTCAATTGAAACCTGCCCCTTGAGGCATGGGGCTGCAGTTGGGCTGTGGGAAGTGCCAGGAGGCAGCTCAAACGCTTTGGTTACAATACCTGAGGCCCCGGTGCTGGGCTGCGGCACGAAGGTATTGTAACATCTCTGGGTTAGTAGTGAGGCCTCAGTGCAGAGCGGGGGAAGAAGGCGAGATGGTTTTGGGGACGCCATACGCCACAATTAGGCTAAAATTCATAATTAAATTAATATATAAAGCGTCGCCTCTGACCAAACACCGGCTTCCTGCTCCGCTAACCAGCAGCAGGCCGGGTCTCCCGCGGCCTTGCCGGGGCGGGCCGGGTAGGCCGCGCCCCCGGTAGCGTCACGGCGAAGGGCCGGGCCGGGCCGGGCCGGTGGGGCCACGGCGGGGAGCGGGAGGAGGCGCCGAGGAGCCGGGCGATGGTGGGGATCCCGGGCGGCTGCCAGTGTAAGAGCCGCGGCGCGGGGGGGGAGGCGCCGACCCGCTCGGCGCCGCTCGGACGGGGGCGAAGGGCCTAGCGGGGCCGGGCGGCGGCGGCGGCGGCGGCGGGGACGCCTCGGCCTGGCCGGGCCTCGGGCGGCGAGGGGCGGCGCGGCCGGTGGGGGGAGCGGGGGGCAGCGCTGGTGCCGGCCCCGCCGCCGGGCTCAGCCACCCCGGGGCCTGCACTGCCCGGCCGGGGGGTGCAGGGAGGGGTGCGGCGCCCTGCTCGGCTCTTCCAGCTGCACACGTTTATCTATAAAAATGTGTAATGTACATGTTTGGTTAGTGTATATTTCTCAGCATGCGGTTCATTGCCCTCAAAGTGTCGGCCAGCTGGGCCAGGAGCGGCCTTAGGGACCCCCACCTGCAAAACTAGCCCAGCAGCAGCCCCGCGGGACGGCCCGCTGGGTTTATGTTTAATTTCCAGGCTGGATGGGGTTTTGTGACCCAGCGCCGGCGCAGGGCAGGGTGGGCAGCGGCAGGGCTGCTCCCTGCAGCCCCCCGGGTCACCCCGTCGCTTGGCCAGGAGCAGGCCGGTGGGTTTGGCAGTGGCCAGACCCATAACGTGCACTCAGATGGGCAGCGAGCGGGCGCGTGTGTGTGTGTGTGTGTACGTGAAGCCTGTCTGTTGCAGCATCCTCCACTACGTGGGGTTGGGAAGGTGAATAACTGGAGCTCTGTTTTCCTGAATTTCTCAAAACAGGAGGTTTGTTTCCAGAAGAGTTGCACTCTCTCTGAAAGCGATGAGGTCGGCAGGAGAGCAGGGAAGCGTGTTGCTGCTGCCGCCAAGGAGCAGGGTAGATGGTTAGCCTGTGCCTCTCACCATATTAACCTCCTGATCATTTTTCTCATCTGCTTGTGTGCACAGCATTTGTTTATCCACAGGCGGGAATGGACTGTGAGCCGTCCCGGGCTGAGGAGCGAGGTGCCGGATGGAGCCGCGATGTCCGTGGGTAACGGATGTCCAGGCTGACAGCCTGGATGGGCCATTTACGCACGGGCTGGATCACAGCCTCGAGGCGACTCTGTTGATAAGTCATAGTTCAGTGAAGGGAGAAAAGCAGTTAAAAGCACATCCCAAAGCTCAGAGGAAATGAGGGAATTTTAAAATGAAGTGTGATTGCTCATAGGGAAGCAATGTAAAGATAGATGCTGACACTAATGTGGAAACCACCTTGAAAGCTGCGTTCCTGATATGGAGAAGGAATTACCAAGTGACAGAAATTGCAGAGGGTGGGTAAATACTTTATTGTGCTGCTTAGTGCAAAATGTATGGAGATGTTCGGAGTGAGGTTGTTATCCCTTAGGGCAGTTACAAGTATTAATCTGTCAAAGCATGCAGACTTGAAACAGCCAGTGGCCCAGGCAGCTGCGGCGGGAGGAGGGCACAGCGGTGCGCAGGCCGTGTTAACATCCACGTGGGTTTGCAGAACACTGGTACCTGGTGGACAGGCTCCTAACCTCGCTGCCGGGGAGGGCTCTTCATTTTGTCTGCCTTGAAGAAAAGGCCCCACAGGAGGAGCTCGGGTAAGATCATCTGCTTTAACCTCACTGTCCAGAAGTCAGCCCTCTGTGCCTTATCTCCTTTCTCCAAGCTCCCTTTGCAGTCGCAGCAGAGAAACAGGCGCTTCTGAGGGTGATTCATCTCACCAGTCTTGGACACCTCTCTCTGGATGAGATAAATTACGTGCTGGAGGTGCCTGAGCCTTTTCATTGACTGCAAGGGGCATCCAGGATAGCTGGCTTAGGCTTTGGCAACAAGAAGTTAGATGAAACAAATCCCACCCAGTGTGTCTGCTCATGGTGCAGCTTGATGGTGTATGCAGAGACTGGTGAGATTCCCTGTTTCTCTTAGACTGAGCACTGGAGGAGAGACAAGCCTTTGAAATCCTCCTTAAAAATAACTGAAGCTAAGGAAGACAGCGATATTGTGCCTAAAGCCATAGCTTCGGGGTGGGTATGTGAAACCAGTTCCTCTCTCAGCTGTGACACTTTCTGCAACCTTCGGCAAGTTGTTTGAATGTTTTTCTGGATCGTGGCAGGAACGTATAAATGTATATGTAGCCGCTCAGTTTTGCAATATTAAACCATGTCTGAGATTAGGGCTTTTCATCTGGGTCCCGTTGATAGAACCGAGTCAGGAAGCGATTGCGCTGCCCTTATGCCAGCAGGTGCAGCAAGGCTGTAGCCCCTGGCAAGAGAGGGTGACACCTCCGAAGGGGATGCTTCGGATGACTCGGCGGCAGCTAAAGCATCATTTCTTATGCATCTTTAATATACCTGTGGCTCAGCATCCATTGGTGAAGTGCTAATGATAACCCTGGTGAGCCATACAGCTGTTTTATAAGGATAAGCACATAAATATGTGTTACAGCCTTCGGCAGCTTTATAGATAGAGCGGGTAACGATGTCCTGTTAGTGCCAGTTATTGAACAGGCTGAATGCTGGCAGAAGACATCACTTAGTTCTTGGGCGTAGTGTCTGCCCCAGAACACTGTTGGATTTTATCTTTGGTCTCAAGAAAGTGAATAATCAGCTGTAGACTCATAATTTTTATAAGCACAAATTATATGCATTGCCTTGGTTATCAGCCCAGTGATTTCTGCTGTGTTATAAATACAGTTACTGGCAATGTCAGGAGGTTGCTTGATTTCTTTGGGTATGTATTACAGAGAAATGGTTCAGTGCTCAGTGTGAAACGAATCATCTGGAAAGAAAGAAGAAATGTGGCACTGCTTTGAAACTTTGGGATGTTCCATATTAGTTTAAGGCACATACTGACTCTCATGAACATGCTTTTCTTACATGAGTATTTCCAATGAGCAGAAATTAAAATGGATCTTTCAGGGACTTAGTCTTGATTTTCATATGCTGTAAAATAAAAAGCTTAATGTGTTACTCTTCCCTTGCACCAGTGTTCGGGAGAGTGAAATAAACTGACTTTTTAAAGCAGTCAGAGAAAAGAAAAGGGTTTTTTTGATTTGCAGCTTCTCTGAGGATAGAAAAGAGCATGTACTTCAGGTAGAGCTCATGTAGTTGACTCTTTTAAAAGCAGGACTGGAGTGGAATAGTGAACTGAGTGCGGTTTCCATTGGCCTGAGCTGCCAAGGCTTCACAGCTACCTCAAGATGTTGCCATAAACCACTGGAGAGGGGAGGAGGAGTGCTCAGGTTTCCCTTTTGCTGGCAAGAATCAGAGGTAAACTCTCTGACTTCAGAAGAAGGAGGTGGCTGTAAAACTCACGAAGGTGAGAAGTGAATCTGTCTCTCCCCCTCTGATGTAGAAAGTCCCAGAGACAGTGCTTCCACCCAGACAGGCGATTTACCTGGAACTCTTCCAGACTGAAAGCCACCTTCCTGAAGGCACTTGTCCAGCCAGTGTCTGGGTCAGAAAATTTCACCTGTGTCCCTGTCACCTTCTCATCCCTTCGTGGTGCATCCCACATGTGTGCACACACCCATGTTTGATTTGGCTACGAAGGTGTCATGGACATCGTTTTGGCTGTATTTGTGCACTCCAGGTTCATCAACCCTGACCTTTGAGCTCAGCTAAAACATTCTTTACTCCATTTCATGTTCTTCTAATAGTAACTTATCTGGCAGTTGGACTTTTGAGGTCAAAATCTGCACATATGTTTTCCTTGACGATGTGTTTTGCAGTCTTGGTATAATTTAAAGGATCAGACTATTCAGGCATGGATTTTCTCCAGTGTAGATTTATGTTGATATTTAAGAGACTAGTTGATAATAACCCTCAACCTTGGGTTGCAGGGATATTTTCAGAAGATAAATGGCATGCTGTTGTCTTGACTTTGGGTCCATAGATGTCACTTTGAAGCTTTTTGAAATATTACAGAATTCTCTCATTACAGGTATGGTTTTGAATGGAAAGTGTAGCATTAGCCATTTTTTTCTGTGGATGTCAGAAAATAATCGGATGAATACTTAGTGAATGCTTGCAGAATTACTGCTGCTTTTCTCCGAGTGGACTCGATAGACACACCAGTTTGTTAGCATCAATACCAGCTTCTCCCTGAACTAAATACATCCTTATTTTTTAGTCCTCGTGATCTCTTGGGAGTTGGTCTGTCACTTCCTAATAGTGTACCTAGTTGCTGTAGCAGCAAGTTCCTCCAAATATATCACCTGGGATGCTCCCACCTGGCTTTTGTATGCATTTTATCACGCCATTTCTGACAGGAGGCAACAGGAGGAGGAGAAGGAGGTATAAAATCCTAAAGGAAAGAAAACAGGGAGGCTGTACGTGGTTGGTGTACGTGGGAGTAGGCTGGTCTGGCCAGGGAGTGGCGAGGGACAGTTGGGGCGAGCAGTCGCCGGCACTGGTGGGACTGGGCTGGTGGCAGACAGCAGCTTGGCAGCACTGGGGAGCCGATCCAGGGACCCTCCCTGACACCCGCCTGGCCGGCAAAGGCTCTTCAGATGCCTTATCAGGAGCGGTGAGCACACAAATGCTTAGCCTAATAACTCATTACATCCCGGCTATCTTTTGTGCCTGTTAGCCAACAAATATTTGCTTTATACTTCTAAGTTGTTGTGCATCCTGCCTGAGGAGTCTCTTTGCATCTGGCTGGAGGTGCTTGAACGAACGGAGATGGAAGAGGGGCTGTAGCGTGGGGTACATCTGTATGGTCGCACGTGGTCCTGGGCAGGCAGCCACTCATGGTTGTGTGCTTGGAGCACAGTCAGCTTTCTTTTCTTATGTGAGTGTTGTGGGATACAATATTTTGTGGCTATATTCTTGGGAGCAAACATTTCGGTGGGTCTTGGTTAAGCAGAAACTTAATTTAACACTTTTTTAAAGGATGGGGATATCTCAGCCTGCGGCATTTCCAGGTGTGGATGAGATTAATTTGCTTATCTTAGGTGATGGCAGGTAATTGCATGTGCAGGGGGGGTACTGTAGTCAGGATGTTAAAACACAAAGAAGTCAAATGGCTCCCATGTTCCTCCCCCACTGTGCAAGCTCTTTTGCATTAAAACACCCCGTCTAGCAGATCTGCAGGCAGAAGTCTTCCCTCCTCCTCCTCCCTGATGAAGTATGGTGGGGGCCAAGAAGCCACTGATGAATTTTGACTGTAAAGCACTGAACTTTGAGCGGAGATGAAAAAAACCTTCGAAACATTTGCCGCCCTGGCAGTGTGTACGTGGACCGGTAATGGGGTTTATCTTCTGACATCATTAGGATCTCTGACATTTCTAGCTTAGAAACAATAACTCGCCTTATCCGTCGTCATGTTTTTCTAATTAAAGACAAAGCTTGGTAAATATTTTTTAAATGATTGAATTTCCCAAGTATGGAAAACACATGTCGGGAGTCAGGCTGGCTGTGTCCAATGCGCCTTTTCCCATAGCGTCCCTTGGAGCACGCGAGTGCAAATACAGATTTAGAGCTGTGGGTGACAGGTTTATCTGGGATGATTGGCAAGGATTTATAAACCAGGAGGGGATTTACTTCTCTCTCCCTCCCTCCTCTTCCCCCTTCTCTCCCCCTACTCCCCGACCCCCGTCTCAGAAATAGGAAATTGGGATCACATTAAACCCTAATTGGTTTGGCTCCAGCGCTAGTTCGGTGGTTGCCAAATAGTTAATTTATTGCGTGAGAGTTTGGCCATGTGTTGAGAGGCAAATTTGCTTGAAGCAAGGGATCTTTGTAAACTGTACATCCATTCCCGTGCCAGGTTCTGTTTACAGCGGCACCGGAGCGGGGTGCAGGGGGTGCTTTCCATACCCATCCCGGCAGGACGGCGAGGGGGGGGACCCTGCCGCGGGGCTGCCGTTCTGCCTTCCTCGCTCCCCAGCCGAAACGCTTTCAGGAATAGTTGCCTAAAAGAGCTTAAAGTGGTTTTAGCTGGACTTGGCGATCGACGTTTGGAAACTGCCAGCTAGATAAGACGTGGGAGGCTCTCAAGAGAATAAATGCATCTGTTTGGGAGATAACAGCAGGCCTGGGCTGTCACCGTGGAGCAGGGCCAGGTGGGGAGTCCCCGGGGGTGGCAAGATGGCTTTTCCTGGATGATGTGAGGAGGGGCAAACGGGCAGCAGGCATATCTGGCTGGCTTCCCATGGCCCTGCAGAAGCCCTCCTTGTTCCTGCCCTTCTCCGTGAGGTCGGTGGCTGTCAGACATCCCAGATTTGTCGTTGGTTGCTGTTGGATCCCAGGCATCTAGTTGCGTTTCGCTCCCGTGGAGGTTTCTGGAGGTTGGGCTGCAGCAGAAGGGCTTGCATGGGCTTGAAGGACAAGCAGCCCTCACTTAGGCCATCACCATCACTGCGTTCACCAGCACTTGATAGGGAGTTACTTGGATTAAAGAGGATGCTGCAGCCGGAGTTAAAGACTCCCACTGCGTGGCTCCGGTTTTGGAGTATGATTTGAAAGAGGCTGTGTAAGGCATAAATCCACGGCTGTGGCATTTTCTTTCATTTCTCGCTGAGTTAAATAACAAACTTTGTGTTAGGGAGCCGCTTCCAGCTCTGAGGCAACAGAATTATTACCGCCGTGCTCAGCGGCGCCCTTTCTGTGTCAGCTGCTGTTTCCATTGTGAACTTGATACCTGAAGGCTCAATATTGTGACCCTTTAATTTTCAGCTGCTAAAACGTACCATGCGAGTTGGCTGAAAGGGAAGAGCTCAGAGGGGAATTTGAAATAGTTATGCTGTGGGAGCAGTATGTTTCTTTGGGTATTTCTTAAGTGCTGAGTGTTTAGAAGAAATTGATAGGTCGTAGCAATGCATTCTTAGCAATACTTTTCCTTCTGTAGCTCTTGCTTCCTGGGATGTAATAAAATCCATTAAGTTCTATTTATGATCTAAGGCCCAATATAGTAATAGTTTTATTTGGATAATTGTGGCTGTTCTACCCATAATCAGAATACGGAACACTTCCAGGCGTACGGCAAAACCCAGGCTGTGTATTTAGGAGGGTACAGGGTTGGCACGGCCAAATGTTAGCCTGTTTTTCTGAGGAGTCAGAGAGACATCAGTTCAACAAAAAAAAGCCTGGCTCAAGCTGAGCATCTTTGTAGGAAGGCAGCTCCTGCCAGCGGCTGCCACGCTGGGGCCGTGCTGCCCTGGATTTGCCAGCCATAGCATGGAGGTGCTAGCAGGGTTAGGCAGGCAAAAGGGAGACAAATTGGACAGGTATTGGAAGCAAACAGCAATGGTTTGTTTTGGAGAACATCTTCTTATCTCGAGGTCTGAAGGCAGGTTAAACATTCATCAGGGAGCCACTCCCCACTCCTGCACCTCCTGCTTAGTTTGAAATGCATCCATTTCTGGGATGAGCTCCTGTAATTGCTTTGAAGTACATCGTACTTCCACCACTTTTGGCAGGAAGGAAGGAGGAATACTGTGCTCCATCGCCAGACAAAATAGAAATCAACAATTGGGATTTTTCTCAACGAGCGGATCTATCTTCTCTGCCATTAAATCCAAGTTGGATGGAAGCCTTGTGCCCATTTTGCTTTCGCAATGCGAGCGTGGCATTCTGCAGCACACAGCCCGTGTTCACAGGAAAATTTAAAGCAGCAAATTCTAGCCAGAAATTCTTTCTAGTGCTTTGCTTTCCTTCTGCTGTTTGCTTCCCTCTTCACACTACAGATGTTAATGGATCACCTTCCCGTGGTGAGTAACGATACAAGCCGTACTTTACGTTGTGCTGAGAAACTCTGTCGTCTTCAGGAATGTTCTTTCAGAGATGCATTCCCATGCCTAAACCATCGCAGATCAGGCAGCACTGAAAAACCTTCAAGCCTAGCTTGAGATCGCTTGTGTCAGCCTGAACACCTACCTCCTGTATGAGCCTGGGCACGTACTTGAGGCTGTAGCAGGCTTGTGCCACAGTTGGGTGCACGTACAAGCTGATGCATCCAGGTTTCTAGCTTTCTGTGCATTCTCTACTCTCTTCTTCCTCCCTCTTCATAGATGGAAGTTGTATTAAACTTGATGTCCTCATCGCGGAGCTGTCTGCTTCCCAGGACCGAATTTTTCCAGGAGATCTGCTTAGGGGTAGAGAGAAAAGGCAGCAATCTGGAGGATGGTTTCCAGAAAAAAAAAACCCAAACAAACAGCAAATTTGTGGCAACCACGAAGCAAACTAGTTTAGCAGATCTGAGAGAGCATCCCAGGGACCTTCGTGGAGATGAAACCATTCAGGGCTGTGGGATGGAGAAGCACAGAGGCAGGAACAGATCCTTAACCTGGTCTCTGTTGTCATCCGTGCATCCATTTCTCCAGCCAAGCCACCTCTCAGCTATAAAGGTGTATGCAGAAAGGAGGGGTGAGAATTTAGATGCAGGCAGTGGCTTGTTCATGGAGCTTGTGAATCTGACCATGGGGTAACAGGGACCGCAAGTGGGCGTCATGCAAAATTGAAATTTTGGTGAGTCGTCTGCATCCGTTTACTACTGTTCATTTACTCCTCTGCTGCAAAAGCTCTGGCTCCACATTGCAGCTCTTAGTCCATGCGAGTCTCCACATTTCAAAATATACTGGTTGGTGCCTTTTTTTCCCCCGGGGGACGATTTTTTCTCTGAAAGTGTGGTCTGTCCTCTGTATCTAGGTATGCTGAGCACCTAGAAGTTAATTTGATGGAATCTTCTTAGGAAAAATCTTGGACAGCAGCAGATACCCCTCTTTTGGAAAGCCTGTGGATGAGGACCTTGCAAAGGGAGCAGCGGAGGCAACCTGCGCCCGCTTTGATTTTAGCATTGCCATCCCTGCTGCCCATATCTAACAGCCCCCGCTTGGCCTTGCACTGGTTTTGCACTGCGGTACTCCAGAAATGTTCACAGGCACTTGTCCGTCCTTTTTCTTCTTGAATATACTTGTCTCATTGAACAAACCTTATTTTGCACTGTGTAGTATTGATTTTAGCAAGAGGAAAAATAAAACCTCTTTGTGCACGTGAATGGGTAAACAACTTGATAGTTGTTGAAGTGTGCACACAAATTGTTGGGCAGGTAATATTTAGATGTTTCTTGATTTGCCTGCTACTGGTTTTATTTAAATGTTAAGTCTTCAGTCACTGCAGCTACCACTTTCATCAGGTTTTATTTTCCGTTTAAAAATTACAGCAGTTTCCCTTGAGCCCTGTACCTCTAATTAAGAAAGCGAAGTTTGATATAAAGTTAATGGAATGAAATTTGTTATATTTTTATGGTAAAGTGTGCTCACAAAAATAACATTTGTAGACTCAGTCACTACTCCTGAACATCGTTTACCACATGTCCTGTTTTCCTTGACCCTCTGTCAGTACTGATGACTTTTCTGATGGTCAGAGACCAGGGTCTGGTCCGTGCAGAAATTCTTGCCTTCGGTCTCACAGGTACTGTGCACAATAGTTCGGTTGGTGTACGATCTCTGCTTTCCCTTTTGCGTGTGTCGATAAGGATTGCCTCAGTTCCCACTAGCACTGTGCTTTTACTGTCCTGCCGGTGCTCTTGGTGGTGTAAGGTGGCCCAGGAAGCCCTGGAGAACCTGGCAGCACTGCACGGAGCTGGTCCTGCTTCAGGTGGACTCTGGGCAGACATGACCCAGCCACCATCCAGGCTCTGAAAGCCCCATTCTGTGAAAGCCCGATGTTATTTCAGGAGTATTTCCTCTGCTCAGTGACCTGTGAGTGAGCCCTGTTAGGAACAGTCGCCGGAGGGGCACTTCCCCGCGCTGTGCCGCTGGGCTGCAGCGGTACCAAGGTGCCTCCCCAAACGCACCAGCCACCCCGCTCTGCCCTGCAAGAAGCCTCCCTCGGCAGAATTTTACAGCAACTTGCTTTTTCCGCTCCTTTGTGCAGGATTTCTACAGCCGTTGCTGGTCCTCCCGGTCTGAAGGCCAGGGCGATGCTGGTTCTCCAGATAGCCCCAAAGAAAAGCAAAAAAAACCCGGATGGGACGAGAAGCGGTGGCATGCGTGGGCTTGTTCAGGTGACCATGTGCAGTAGCCTTCTCTCTGCTGACTCTGCTTCTCCAACATGGGGTGAGTCTGTAGATCAGCAGGAACAACCGAGGTGAGGATGAGCCAACGGACAGATCTGCCTGCGTACCTACAGCGCGCCAGGAATTTAAATCCATCACCGACGGTACTGTCCAAATGGCTGTGCTTCTCCGAGCAGTGGCTCTGTGAATGGAGATACACCTCGTCACACCTGTTTTATAACACAGAAGCAAAATATTCAGGGCATCCAAATAGTTTATACCCCGACAAACAAATTCTGGCAGTGGGAGCGTGAGTTTCCATCTCATTAAGCTGTTGGCAAAGCTCTGGTAATTCCAGTCACTGATACAGCGCAGGAATTATCCCTCGACGCGACTGGTTGTGTCAGGTCAGAGCATCACTGTTTTTTCTCAGCAGTTGCGTGTTTATACTTGCGGGTAAAAGAAAGTGTTGAAATGTCAATTCATTGGGTTCTTCTCTGGTGCTGGAGCAAGGTCTCATGAGGTCAAAAAAGAGTGTCTGAGGATTTCTGTACAATGAGCATAAAGTGGATTTCTACATCTAGGTTGTAATGAGGAATTGTTTTCAAACCTAATGTTTGTTTTTAATGCAAAATCTAGGACTGATTCTCAGTTTTGCAGAGGCTTGAAGGTTCAGCTTGGAGGTCACCAGCTCAACTGCAGCCCAGGTTGGCTTTGACGAAGTTCCTGCTGTCTCACAGCTGTTTGTTGGTCTGTATGAAATCAGCTGGTGGGTTTGGCCCACTTTCTTGGGGACAGGTCAGCTCTGCCACGGTTGGTCCCATTTTTGGCATGCAGGAGGTGTGCTGTGAGTTGGAGAGATGGAGTTGGATGAGCTGGAGATTGTGGTGTCTTCTGGCTCCTCCACCAGGCAGAGGATGAGGCATTTTGTTGAAGGGGTGGCACGCAGATGTCAATAGGCATGGGAAATTTCCCTCCAGTGCCGTTACAGATTTTACGGTGTCTTGCAAACAAGAAAGAGCAGTCTGCTCTCCCCGCCTCGTGTTACGTTACACAGCTTGAGTCAGGCGCATACAAAATTCATTTTAGAGGTCCGTCGTTCAGTCCCAGAGACTAAGGAATGTTTTAGTAGGGCTTTTATAAAATTTATATGCTTTATCAAAGGTCCTATTGTTTCCTCATTAAAGCAGGATTATCCCTCTGGGATTAGCTGTTCTGCATGGGTCAAGAGGACAGCCACGCTCCATTTTCATAGTAAACTTCTCGTGCCTGCAGAGATGTACTGTGAAACGGCCGAGGCAAGTGGGAGGCTAAGTACCCAGGAGACACAGGGATGCAGGAGCTTGGAAACAGGGCCCAAGAGGAGCTTTTACAAATGTTGGTTTGATTGGCCTTGGCCCTTGAACACATGGAAGAATTATAGTGGGCTGCACTTCCAGCACTTCTTATCATTCAAACATCCCATCTCCGAGACTCCTTCTGGCGTTAAACAGCCTCTGTCGTTGGTGCGAACCTCAGGGGGAGAATTTGCAGCTTTTCCATATGCTGAAACAAGCAGGCGGGAAGACCTTTTAATTTGTACAAGGATCTTCTATAGTCAATACAAGTTGACCCTGCAGGCTTTCTTGAACTAATTCCTGTCAGTTTGGCTTTGCAAGATCTAATTTTTGTCCTCAAATTATCTTTCTTCCAACAGTTTATTACATCTCATGGATTTGTTTTTTTCCCGTATGACTGTGATTCTGAATTAGGTTCGAGTCACCTGAAAATCATTACTAACTAACAGACAGCTTCTTTTACTGATGCTGTAGTGTCCAGACGTTTGGAGCCTATTGGGAAGTGGTTTTGTTTGGTTTTTTTTAAGTGCACTATCTGTCTCTACAGTTTGTAGTCACATAGTTGCATATTCTCGTGTTCCTAATATAAATATTGTCATCACTGAACAAGGACTTGCAGGAAAATAGTGAAAAGAAATGCTGAAGCAGCACTGCTAATCAGGTAGATGTATTACACTGCTATTTTCTTGTAAGAAGTCTCCAAGAAGAAGAATGAACTCTTGGACTAGAAGCCTGCTCAGACTGCAGTATTAACTTGAAGAGAGGTGTTATTTGAAATGGCTGCTGTAAAAATCCCTCAGGAAACGGTTTTAGTACTTCTCTCGCTCTGCTCATAATGACGTTCCCTAGAGGATATGTATTTGTCATCTAGTTTTCTAGATCTGCAGAGAAGTAAAATTCAAAGTACTCACGCTATAGCTTGGAGCATCAGGTCAAACATGAGCAGCTAACAGCACGCGTGGTCTGCCTTCCCCTACACTGAGCAGAGCATCCTGCGAGCCTGGCTGCCAGGAACACGTCGTGGTGGCTGGGCTCAGCTGCAGCGACGCTGGAGAAGCTGCGGCATGCCGTACTCGCGCCTGCCCTGGCCCGGCCTGAGTCCCACCAGCAGCCCCGGTTGGGTTGGTGCAACCCAAAGCTGTTGTGTGAGGGGTGCAACTGGTTGTAAGTGTACAATCGTTGGGGCATCTGATGGTGGTCTACAGCTCTGAGTAGGACCGGTGGTGTATGTGTCACTCATCCCTTCCACACCTTCAGGTTTCTTTTTGGTGGCCAGTCAGTGGAAAGCTGACCGTGGTCGTTATCTGTACGTAAATGAGTCGTGCTGAACTCAAAACCCAGCGTGCAGTGTTTCAGGTTACTTGAGCTCAAAGCGGGCAGGTTATTAACCACGAACGCAGCATTTATAATCCAAATAGCAAAGTAGGGCAGGAGGTGCTGTAACTCTGATCTCCCCCCAGCGCGGGGCAGGGCTGCGGCGAGCCAGGTGCCTGCCTTCCGCTGCAGCTGCTCCATCTGCAGAAGCAGGTGGGGACGGTCGGGACCGTCAGCAAAATACAGCTGGGAAAAGTTAAGAGCAGCCCCACAAAGTGCTAGTTCACCTGGGCAGAGCGCACCCTGAAGCAGAATTGCTGGCAATAAACACGGCTTCACATCAGCGACGGCTCTGGGTAGGATTAATGAAATGAAGAGGAAGTAAATGTATGCTCGAGCTGGTTTATTTATTTTTTCTTTTTCTCAGCAGCAAGACAGCCAAATCAAATCAGCTATTTCCAGAATGCTGCCTTTTAACCGCCTGTGCCATCAAATCCAACCCCACTTTGGAGAAGCTTTGCTGATGAATATCTTTTTTTCATCTCCTACTCCAGGTTTTTATTATTGTTTTTTAAATTAAGATGTTTCTTTCTTATTCTTTCCCCTGAGATTTTTTTTTTTTAAATGACTCATGGTGTAGAAAATCAAGATTTTGACGGCTGTTGAAGTTTCAGGTTTAGTAAATTTGAGTTTTGGATTGAAGGTAATTTTTGGCCTCTTCCTTTTTGCCCTATGGGCATGTTAATTAACTTCAACATACAGACATTTGATGACTTCTAGCTCTTGATAGTTGTATGAACGTGTATGTCCGGTGCATGGGGTGGAAGACCTCTTGACTTCTTTGATGTGATGCTCTCACCAAATGCGCCTTTCAGTCTGTTGAAAAATCTCTCTTTGAACTGTCTCAGGTGTTTTTCAGCATATTACTTACCAGGTTTGTGGGAGCAGGCAGAGGCAGGGGGTGCTGGGCGTGCACGAAGCAGAGCAGGGTGCTGAGCGCTCGCTCTGCTCGCTCCACTGCCACAGGGAGCTTGCCAGGAGGAGCACCGAGCACAAGCGGGTCCCCCTTTCTCCTGTGTAGAAATGATAAGGGATCTGATGGCTCCTGTCCCCTTGCATAGGGATGGTGTCACCTGGATGTAAAATGCTCGGATGCAGGGCAGGCAGCTCCTCGGTAATGGTGTGTTTCCTCCTAAGGACTTAGGATGAAAAAATAAGTTTTGGGAACTTTGCATGACTCTCTCCTCTCCATCTCTCTGACTCCGTGGGGAATTTTGTTGTTAGTGCTGCTGGGTTGATATGGAAAGAGCTCGAATGCCCAGGGAGTGAGTGGAGATGTGCACCTCTGGGTGAGGTGGGTCACCCTAAATCTGTGCTGGGGGCAGCTACAGCTGAAAGTGTTGGGTACAGACGTGGTGGTGTTGGAGGGAGCTGATGCCTCCAGCAATTATGGGCTTCCTCTTTAGCTGGGTTGGTCTTGACCTTCTGCATGTTAAATCCTGAAAGTTTTTAAGGGTGGGTGGGTTGTGTGCTTTGTCAGCCTGGTTTTCTGCAGCTGTTTCTGTAGAGAGAAGCAAGCTGTCTTTTTTTGAGACTTGATTATCTGTACCTGTTGTGTTTCGTTGAATGAGTTTGTTTCAGAAGACTCTTCTGATTGAATCATTCTTCTGCTGGAAAATGTCCATTTGTCAAGACAGAAACTTTCCCTGGGACCAATACATGCTCAGGAGATCAGAAACCACTGTAGGCGCTTTGTAATTGTATTTACTAAACTGTATGACATGGCCTAAATAAATATTTACTGATTTGAATATGATTCTTTGGCATCCTGGTAGAGTGCTGGCTGCTTGACCTTTGGCTGTCCTGATGTCTCCTTGTTTTGTGTAATTTTTGAAAGAGGGTTGGGTTTTTTGTTTGGTTTGGGTTTTTTTTTAATAACCATATGGAAGGGGAAGATTTTAACTCCAGGTTTCACAGGATGGGGCTCTTTCTGCCCAGGCCTCCTGCTTGCTGAAGGCAATAAATGGTGTCCTCAGCTCGAGGTTTAGCATTCAAAGTTTTACTCAGACAACGTGGCTTTTCTGCACGGGGAACTTGCTGCGAAATTCGGGTGTGAATTTGCAGCGTACCAGCTGCTGCACTAACGCCGTCTGCAGAGATGCGCAGGGTGCTGGAGCGCCTTTGTGCAAACCAGCCTTCTGCGCTTCCCTTTCAGGAAGGCTTCGAGGTGGCACTCCTGCCAGAGATCTGCTCTGCAGCTGGCACGGCCCTGCTTCGGGGTTAAAGCGAGCTGCCGCTACAGATGCTTTCGGGTTATGAGCTGTGGTTTCACCATCACTCAAACCTCTCTGGTCGCTGGTGGCTGCAGAGAAGAGGGGGCTTGATCTGGGGTTGAGCTCAGAGGGGGAGGATGGATCCTGGTGGATCCTGGCAGGTCCTGATGGATCCAGAAGCACCACCAGACACCACTATGGTCCCATGCGTGCGCTTGTTGGGAGGGAAGGGGCCACCCCGGTGTGACCGTGGGCCGAGCTTGGCTGCTGACCCTTGGAGGAACAGTGTAATGGGAATGACAACAGATTTGGACCAGAGGAGAAACATTCGTGTTAGCGCCTGAATATAGTTTTTCATTCTCTTAAAATTCTTCTGTTTCTTTGAAGTGTGAATCCCAGATGCTACAAAAGTATTTTTCCAGACATGGCTATGCTGTCTTGCTGTGTATTTTCCACCAAATTGCTGAATTACTGTTTTCCTTCTGGCCTTCAATTTTTTTCATAGCTTTATCTTTTTGTCTGGATGTTTTACATGGCTAAAACTCATTCCTGTCTAGCATACCAATCTGAGAACTCCCACGTGAGACAGCATCCCCACCGAGCTATCGCATAGGACAGGAATGCTGGCTTTTTTTCCTGGAACCTTGTAAACATGAACTTCCTGTTGACACGAGCTGTAAATCTGCAAATAAGCTCTGCTTCCGACAGAAGATGAAGGTAATAAAATTTCAGGTCCTCGTTCACTGCGCCTGGTCCTCCTTGAGCTGCATCCAAGCACCCCAGAGGCAGTGGAAGTGCAGAGGCACAGGAGGGAACCTGCTGATTGCTCTGCACCTCTGGAAATGAGTCTTTCTCTTTATTTTTTCCCCTTTTCTTTAGGCACCCAAATACGGATGCAATCCTAATAGATGCCAGTTGGAGAATCTCAAAACCCCAATGACTCTGAAATGATGCTTCATTGCTTGTTTTCTCCTTTCGTTTCTCCCCTGCCTTTCCCACCACAGAACTAATCTTCAGAGTTAACTCTATCCTACATCCAAAACAGGCAGTTTTGGATAACAAGCTGGCCAGATTCAGGCAGCTATTAGAAGACTTTGCATGTTACCACCCATGTCACTTAATCTTGCTGTTATTTCTGCCTCCAAGAGGAGATCTGGTGGGACACATAACCCACACTAGTTGTTGGTTTTCCCCTTCTACGCTTAACACTTCGCTCTTCTGCGTTTCATGCAGCAGCAGCTTGTGAGCCTCGTCCCACACGGGGCTGGGGGCCTGACCCAGGGGCTGGGGGCTGCCGGCAGCAGCCGGCTGCTCTCTCTGCCTTGTAACGCCGATGCAACATGAAGCTGCAGCTAGCAAGCCGTGTGCTTTACCTTCCTTCTCCTGATGCCAAGACAAGCGTGCCCATAGCTCTCTGGGAGAAGAGGCAGCAGCACACGGAGAATAGCTGCCTGGTTCCCTATGCTGGGTGGTTTTTGGAGGCTGATGCATGCTTTATTTCTGTGTAGGTAGCAGAGACAGGTAGCAGACACCTGGGCCAGTGGTTGAGCTTGGCAGAGACCGTGGGCTTATAATGGTTGGGCATGACCATGCTGATCTTCAGGATTGACTGTAAGGGATGCTCGGGCTTCTTTGTGCTGTCAGGGAAGGGGTGGAGGCAGGCGAGGGGCTGGGAGATGGTGGAAGCAGAGAGTGGAGAAGGGAAGCAGAAATAAGGCGAAAAAAGACATTAAAAGCACGGTAGTGGAAAGGGAAAAAGGATATAGAAAGGAAGGAGGAGTGGTTACAGGACATGGAAACAAGGAGCAACAGGCAGGATAAAAGGAAGATCTGGATGGAGGCTGAACTCTCTTAATAAGCATCCCATTAATTAATACTTTCTCATGCGGCAGCACCGAGGTGTGGATGAAATCCAGCCCTTCTCAGCCTGACCTCCACACTGTCCTCGCTCGCCGCCGTGCTGGTTTCTCCTTGGCTTCCCGCCCTAAGCGAAACCGCAACCTTTCCGACTTCTCCGGGCAGAATGAAAGGCACATGGCAGCGGTGTAAAAGGAGCCTCTCGCAGTCGTCTGCGCTTGGGTGGGCGTGCTGGTTCTTTCGTAAACTAATAGCTCCCAGCAGTGCTACTAAATCAGACTTGGTGGAGCCGGGAGCGGAGAGTTGGAATGCCGGGCCAGGCGCAAAGGGCTGCGCTGGGTTGTTTCTTTTTTTTTTTTTTTTTTTCTTTCCCCAAACCCACCATTTGTTGGGTCCAAAGGGCCAACTGACAGCAGGAGAGGGAGCTGGCAAGGATGGGCTTTGCAAAGAAAAATGTTTAAAAAATAAAAATAAAACCCAAAAATAACCCCCCTAAAAAGCCCATTTAAATCATAATTTTTTGTTGTTGTTTGGTGAGGCTGGACGGGAGGGAACCTTGTTCAGTGCTAAACCTGCAAAGCCAACAAATTGGAATGCTACTGGAAAGCCCTGCTTAAAATCCGATCGGGTGGTTTTGCTGGGTAAAATGAACAAAACAACTGAGGATTTTTTTTTTTTTTTTTTTTTTTTTACGTATCTTAAAGGGAGGCTGTGGTTTGGGTGAGAAATTTGGATATTTTTAATCAAGGTTACCAGGTTAGTGACAACTAATTAACGAGAAAAGAAACCTCCTTTGGTGGCTGTCCGATGCCAGGACGTGGCTAGGCAATGAGATGGGGAGGTACCACCTCCTCCAAAGGGCCAGGCAAGGACCAGAGCCCCAGCAGCACTCACAGATGCGGCAGTCCCAGGGACTGGAGGGGAGGGAAGCTCAGGATGAAGCGGGGAAAAAGGCTTCTGTTGAAAAAGCCCAAGATAAAGAAGGAAAAGCTGTTATCAGGGGAAAAGCCACAGCCTGCAGAAGGGAAGTCACCGGTGGAGGGAGGTGCAGGAAGCGAGCTGGGATGTAGTGACCCTGCTGTAGGGAAGGGGCTTGGGATCCATCGCATGCATTTTATTGCTCATATTTTTGATTGTAAATGCTGTCCTTTCTGGGACAAGACCAAAACCACAAGTTCCACTGACAAGTCCTGCTTTGATAAGCTTTAACGTGTGCTTTCTTAATTGTTAAATATCTTCCACAGGGGAGGTGGTGGGGAGTACTGGGAGCCCAGAGTAGGGTGTCTGATCCGGGACACAGCTCTCAAAGCACATCATCTCGCCTGCAAAAGGGAGGATTTCTGATTCCAAAGCTTGTCTGCACCATAAACACATGCTAAAGCGGATGGCCCTGTAAGGACTCGGGCAAAAATGTCAGATCTAGGCAGGTAACTGGGTTTTCTAAAGCAGCAGGGAGGTGCCCGAGTCAGCTGCAGCAGCGAGCTCCATCAGCACAGCTTCCAAAGCCAGAAGTGCTCCTCATCCCCCACCTGGCATGCTGGGCAATTAAAGGCAGGCGTCACCAAAATTACAATTGGAGGGGAGTGGATGTATGTATTTTAACAAATCTCTGTAATCGAACGGCGCTGCTATTGATCTGGAAAATATTGTCAAGCTGCAGAGCTGTTGGACTAGACTTAATCCTCTGCAGGCTGGGTTTTACTCTCTCCAAATAGGATTACTCATTTTTTCCGTATTTCTGTGTTTGGTTTAAATACCCATGACAGCTACAGAGACTTGGATTTCTAATCAGAGCAAGGGTGTTCGATTTAGGAATTGGTGTGTTGTTTTGGGGGGGATTTTTTGGATAGGACATCAGTTCCTGGGTGTTTTTTCTTTACATATGCAGTCACATAGCAGGAATAAGGCAGCTTTTGCTCAGGTGTCATCCCCCCCACCCCAGCCCTAAATCAGTGGCCAGAAATAAAGTTTCAGTAACTTGTTTAGGTTGTGCTTAATTCCTTGTTGCACCTTTGCTCCCACTGTTTTTTTGCATTCTCTGATCATAGTCGTTCTGGGTGTAAATTCTGCCAGCTCAGTTAAGGCCAACTTTTAATAGGTTTTTTCCCCTCTCTGGGCAGTATTGAAATGGCACAAAAGCCAAACACTACTCGCGTTCACTCCTGAAGGAGGCAATATGATTAGATTTACTTGACAAATTAAGCTTGTTAACATAATCTGCCATGTGCTAATTTAAATAATGGGTGTATTGAAAAGAGGATGTTTGTTAAATGTGATAAATTTGCTAGGAATGGAGAGGTCTAATCTCCATTTGGGGGGGGATGCATGCCTCTGCTGCGCTTGAACTCAAGTCGGCGAGCCTCCCCTGCAACCCCACCAGCATCGCTTCAAAGGGAGCAGTCCCTTCTTGGCTCTGCTGACTTGTAAGTAAGGCATAAAGAAGGCAATAAAATGTTTGACTTTCCTGCCAGACCTGAGCCTGGAGGAGGAGGAGGATCCCAATTGGTTTCCATCAGATTCCAGTTAGCATGAATTTACGGTTTCCACTTAGCCTGATAAATGGCTTTGGCTGCCTTGGTGCATTTGGATTTATTTTTCTGTGCGATGGAAAGTGGTCAGCTTAAAAAGGCAAAGGCTTTCCAGGGTTGCCGTGAATACAAGTGAAGCTTCTTTCCGAGGTAAGAACACAGCAGGCAAAAAAATAAGGCCGTGGCATGTCATGAAATAACGGGTGGAATAGAAGAGAATTCACAAGTAGTTCGGGTCTCTTGTGCTTGCTGTGGCAATGGGCTGTGATAGGCATAAAAATTCCACTGGAAACTGGAAAAATTCTTCAGATTTCCTCGCTTTCCTCAGAAACCACACTTAGCAGCAGGTATCAATAGCTCCCAGTGTTCAAACTTTGTTTGCATCGTTCTTTCCATGGAACATTCCCAGGAGAAGAAAGCAGAAGCAGATTAACGCAGCAAGCCGGGGAAAGCAGTTTCCCCCATGCTGCCTGCAGTCCTCCTTCCTTCCACTGTAGTGGTGATGTCTGGGTTACAAAATCTATTTTAATGCATATTTGGGGAGCAGGCTAGCCTCTTGGTTACGTAGAGGTGCTGCTCGAGGTCGGCAGATGACATATCTCGGTGTCTTCTATTAGTGCGTTGCCTCTGCTTCCCCCTCCTCCGTTTGCAAAGGCGGCGGCTGAGCAGGGCATGGCGTGCCGTATGCTTTCTCCTGGCTCGCTTTGCAGTAACGGGAGCTGCCGCATCGGCGCTGCTGGAGAGACGGGCTGGCGGCAGCATGCTTGCCTGCGGCTCCACAGACTTGCCTCTGCCAGTGGTGAGCTTAGGAGTGGGTCGCAGTTTGGGTGAGCTTAGGGATGGATCATGGTTTGAGCGAGCTTAGGCATGTGGGTCATGTTTAACATACAATCCACGAGCCTTTCAAAGGAGGCTTTGCAGTGGCTACTACTCAGGGCGCCCAGGCGTCCCCACCTTTAGTTTTTATGCCTTGAGAGCCCAAAACCATATGTGCATCTTCCTTACTCCGAGGCCGAGCCATGAGGTCTGGCGTATTCCTGCCCCTCTAGCCAGAAGTGGGGATGTCTTTCCTGAGGATGTTGGGTTTTTGGTAGAAGTTGGCCTGTGGACACCATGGCAAAGAGTGCGTACATTTTCATAAAGGTTTATAAAGTCAAATCATTGTAACTATACTTAAAATACTTGGAGTGGCCTGAGTTTTTGATGTTTCAAACTACTTTAGGTTGTAAAAATAGGGAAAAGATTTATTAGGCCATGGGTTGACAAATGGTAGTTACTACCCAGTTGTCATAGTTGGGGACAGCTTTTGTTTATGTAAAGTGAAACATTTACAAGTTGTTGAGGTCCTTAAGTTAAAATATGATTAAAAAAGTAAGTGAGGGAACATTTAGTGCTAGTTACCTATTTCAAATAAACCCCCAAGCCCCAGGCCATCCCATGTACCTTGTAAGAGGGCTTTCTCTGATGACTTTGACCCAGAGACCTGGCAGCTCCCAGGCTGCATCTCTTGAGCATCTTCTGTTCGTCATACAGCATCCCCCTCCTCTCTCATGCTCAGATCGAGGTCAGCTTTTAAATTCACTGGCTGGTTTCAGGCTGGTTTGGTGATGTCGGGACAGGGCTGGATAGGGAACAGTGGTGTCTGATGCTAAATGCTTCATGCCTTAAGCATAGGGCTGCATCCATCTGCCTGGTACCATCTCCACTGGGGGCAAAGCTGCAACATGAGCTCGCTCCTTATAAGACATCAGAGAATCCACATGAGAGCCACCACTGTCGGCATGACCCTGGCCGGGGAGGGCTTCTGTTGGGGACCTCACAGCGCGAGGCGCTGGGGAGCAAATAATGAGACGCAAGTCCATAGGAAAATAACTTTATTAATTCTGGTGCTCGTGGAGCTGCTTGTTTTTTGTCTCCCTTCATTGTCTGTATAATTTAGAGATTATTTTTCCATCTCAGCTTATGAAATATTGAGAGCTTCAGTATTTTGCGCAACCTTCACCAGAAGCGTCAGAAGCCCCAGTGAGCTAAACTTTCTGAAATTAAATATTTTATTGACGTGCCTTGCCAGCAGCCCTACCAGCGGGGACTGGGGCGCAGAAAGAAGTGGGTGCCAGGAGGCGCTGGTGGATCTGCCTGCAGTGTCTGCCCGTTCCAACCCGCTTTGCTGCCCAAGCATCGCTTCGCAGGGTGCTCCAGGTATCCGTGCGCTGACGTTTGATTGTGATTCACTTTTTTTTTTAACTGAAGCATGTGAAATTGCTACTCTTTTAGTTGAGGTTTGGAGGTGAGAGGATAGCTGTAAATCTGTGCCCCCTCTGCCTGCAGCCGGGCTGCCCTTCTCGGGGTGATGTGCTCACCCAGCCGAGGCTGCAGCAGCTTCGTGTGCTCCTACAACAGCTGAAGGTCTCCTGCCCAAATGCCTCCCCCCAGTTACCATCCAGCATCCTGCCTGTGCTGGGGGGCCTGTCCTCCGCGGGAGGAGATCATGGCCCATGTCTTCATGAATGCATGCTGTGCCTGCTTGCAGAGTGCTTTTTAATACTTTTTAAAGCACTTTTTTTCCTCCCTTTACAGCCTTTTCCCCTCCCAAAGGGAAGTAGAGGTACCTTAAACTAATTAGGAGTAAGAGGCAGAGAAGCCGGGGGTGAAGGGTTAGGTGGGATGCCGTGGGGCAGTACTTTTAGGAGGTTTATGGACATGGCTTGGCAGTTAGCAGTAGCCTACCGAAGCACTGGAAATTTCATGAAAAGAAGCATTTTGCTGTCTGTGAGCGAGTAAATATCCCGCCACGCTTATACCAACTGCGGAGAATGCAGCTCGTGATTTCTGGACTTTTAAAAAACCAGCATCCCTTGGCTTGGGCAATGGCAGGCTTTTAGTTTGCTGTCCCGGCAAGGTATGTAGGTCTCTGGTTCTCAAAAAAGTAGCTGGAGGGAGAGTTAGTGTTGCCTGCAAAGGTTTGGAAAGGGTTATATTGAGACCTGAAGCCTCTCGGTTCAGAGGAGGATGGACTGGAGTGGTGGAACCCTCCTGAGACCTTAAAATGTGCCTGTGCATGGTCTGCAAGCAAAATGCAAACACTGCTTCTCCTCCTCGGGTGGTTTTATGGGAGCTGGGAGGAGGATGGCATGGAGGAGGATGGTTTGGGCAGTAACTGGAGGGGTGGTTGCCTCTTCTCTGGGGCAGTACCGCAGGCAGCCAGGGACACCCATCTGCCTGGTGAGGAATGCTGTGTGTAAATCCGTGTTTCCCCAGCGCCCGGCTTGCAGTGAATGGTGCTGGGCTGATGGGATTAGTCAGGGGCCTCCAGTTAATATCTGTTGTTCACACCGCATGTCGGGGAGCGGCTATTCAGAATTACCAGGAGGTTTGTAGGTGACAGAGCTGCCACATCTGCGTATTAAGGGGGGGAAAAACGGTCAAATGTAGTTGTGTCCAGTGGGTTTGTGTTACGAGCCTCCCTTGCTGCTGTGAGATCCCTGGTGGAGTTTACTTCCCGTATAAAACATTTCGGATTTACATTTTCCTTTAACACTTCCTCTTCGATCCGAGTAATATGTTACACATTTAATTGCTCTTCCTTTGAATTTTCCAGTCCTCGTTTGGTACCCTTGCAACATCAGTATCTTGTTATCTTGTTGTTGCTTCTAATTGCTAACACATGCCAGCTTTCCAGCGCTGCAAACTCTGGCGCTGGGGCTTGGAGGGGAGTTTACAGGGAAGATTTACATGCATGGGGAAACCTTCAGAAAATTAATTTGCTAGTTTACCCAACAGCTTATCCAGATTTCAAAATTGAGGGCTAAGACGAAGGCTGATTTACACCCTGCGCTGCGTAAGGCAGAGCTGATTTTGGGAGGGTCGCTCCGGTGGAAACAACCCGCAGCGCCTATGTCGGCAAAGCCCTCCTTTCCTCTCACCGCCCTGCCGCCGTCTCGCTGTTATTGCCGGCCATAAACAAATTACGTGTATTTAACAAGTTAATGTCAGCCCGGCTGCGAGGCGCTGGTAGGTGTGTGCTTGGTGACATCAGCTGGCAAGCAGCCTGGCAGCAGCGCGGCGCAGGCAGGGAGCAGGCAGGGAGCCGAGGGTGTGTGCCTCTAAGCTGGGTATTCTGGCAAGGTGGAGAGCTGGTCTGTTTGGCAGGACCTTCCCATCTGGGATCCATCTGTGTTTCCCTGGAATCGGACAGGCGGCTCCAGGCAGTGAGAAATCGCAGATGTGCGGGACCTGACACATGTCCAGCTAATGAAAGGAGAAGGCAGGCTGGGCTCCGGCTGTGCTCGAAGATCACGAGCGGAGGAGGAGGAAGAGCGCTTTTATTTATATTTCAAAGAAACTAGGTGTATTCAACAGCAGCTGGATCCTTGCAACCTTGCTGTTTAGGGTAAGCAATAGATGGGTCTATTTTTAAATGGGACTGGGTAGGGCGCAGCATATCTAGGGGCAGTGGGGGATGCTCGGGGGGGGGTGCTTCGCCGCCGTGCCGCCAAGTAGGTTTGAAGAGCGACGTGGGTTTCGCTGGCTGTCTGGGGAGAGCCTCAACCGTGGGCACAGGTAGAGGGAGAGGGTGGGAGCGGGAGCGGCGCCGTCCGCAGCGCTTCGCCACCCAGCCTGCCTCCGGTTGACTGCAGTGGCTCTGCTGGGGGAAAACTTCCATAGAGGAGCCGGCTGCATGCGTGGATTCTGCAGCTGAAAAAATACTAAACTCTCTCTGAGGAGAGCTGTGTTCGAGCTCTCTCTATGTTGCTATGGAATGGTTTATTATTTTTTTTTTTCTTATTTTTATTCCCCCCCCCCACCTCCCGTGAGCAGAAGGCTGGGATTCAGCATTTTCTGGGGAAATGGAAAAGCAGGAAGGTTTTTGTGTATTTTAACAGAATGTGTTTTTCCGCTGTGCCTAGCCTTACTCTCCTTTCTGCATGCTGATATTGAAGCTGGGGGGGTAAATCTGCAGAGGTGGATTTCTTCCATCAGCTCCCAAATTTCCTTAATTTTCTCTGTATTTTCAGTGCTTCTCTGCATTGTGGCAGAGGCTGCTCCCTTTTTGTCTTTGCGCTCCTCGAGCAGCAACTGATGCTACCAGCATCTACATCTCTCGGATCAATTTTATGAGACTGGAACAGACCTCCCTGCCCTATATATTTTTGCTGTCGGGCTGCAGACTGCTGTATTTTCTCTTATTCCATTGTAATCTCCCAATCCTGCATATGTAATTTAAACCTGCGCTTCCCTCCCCCCCGCTCCGTTTTTTGGGAAGGTTCAGCAGTTGAAATTGCTCCTCCAACCCTCCGTAGTAGCTTGTTGTAAAGATCCCTCTGTTGCACGTTTGCTGAGCCGCTGCCCCGGGGGTGCGCTCTGCAAAATATTACCGGCTTTTTTCTCCCCCCCGCAGCACTCGGCTCCTGCGTGATGGTACTCGCAGTCCATTTTGTGTGCCGGCAAAATCCTGCCCAGCCGCGGGAGATGCACCAAAATCAGCACTCAAAGTTTGGGGAGCTAAAAATGTGGCTGAGGGTCGCCTGCTATCAAGCTGGAAAAAGAGAGAGGAATATTTGCTAGGCTGTCTGGTGCAGGATGATTCCCTTTGGGGCACTTTGCTGTTGCTTTGTCCGGGTTAGTTTTAAGCATGCCAAATGACAGGGTTTCCCTGGGGAGAGTGTGGTGCAGCCTGGCCGGGCTCCCTGGCAGGGTGCTGTGCTGCTGCATGGGCTGCAGCTCCGCGCTCGTCCGGTTCGGCCACTGCGTGTGCCACCTTAAGGTTTTTCTTCTCTTGCAGCATGGAAGCATTTGGGTATAGGCTTTTTAAAAAACATATATTGTCAGTCTGCTTCTACAGACACGCCAAACACCTCCTATGTATCCCTCGCTGTCCCCAGAGAGGAGGCAGAGGAGTGCGGGCTGCCTCATGCTCTGCGACTTCAACATCTCAGCACAAAGGAGGAATGAAAACCAAAAAATCTCCAGCAAAGCCATACAGAGTGTGGTGATATCTAAAAGCAAAGAGCTGCGCTCCTCTGCTACAGCTCTCCCGAAGGCTTCCCAAATTTGTGAACGCAGCGCAGAGTGTTGGAGCATCTGCTCCTGCGGTCTCTTTGCAGGACGGGCTCTGATTAAGCAAACGGAAGTTTTGCCGGCATCAGCGCGGCATGATTTGGCCATTAAACAACTAATTTGCCGGTGTCTTGCTCAAGCCCTGCGGGAAACTTTTTTTTCTTCTCAGGTTCCTCTATTTTTGGAAAGTATTTGGGGTGCCTGACGAGCTGAGTGCTTAGGTGAGAGAAGTGGTTGTATTTTGGGGAAGAGGGTGGCCTGAAACTTGGTGGCCAGTCATAATAATTCTATAGAAATGGGGTAGCACATCCAAGTGAAGACTTTTTTGCTTCAGAATTGTCTGCTGGATGACGTGATTTTCATTACTAATGTGGAGAAGATGTGTAGTCTGATTTTTTGGGACTACCTAGGCTTCACCTAAATGACTGTGGGTCCTCCCCAGCCAGGTACCCCTACCCCAGCACATCCACCGGTTAGAGAAACCTGCAAATAATGCAAAACTAAGAGACCCCAGTGTAAAAAAACAAGGCAAAAGGGGTAAAGCAAAGGCAGTTTGAGGAAATACTGCCAACAGGAAAGCGCAGTAAGCCAAGTGAAGGATTTGAAGGGTCTGAGGAAGGAGCAGAATTGCTAAAGGCAAGGAGAATAAATCGTTAATCTGAGAAGTCTATTACACAGGGAATGCCCCAAGGAAAAGAGCAGAAACTCCATTTAATAGTGAAAAGGCCAAAACAGTGCTGCCAAGTCGGGTTCTGCTCTGCCCGGGGACTGGAGCCACGGCCCCTGCTTACTTCCAAGATGCTGCTATTTTTGCAAGTTGCATCTGCTGGTTTTTGCAGAGGCTTGTTTAAACCCGCTGAAGCCAAAAGCGAAGGGAGCTTTTCTCACGTGAACTGTGGGTCAGGCTCTTGGTTTTTTTTTTTCTTCTGTTTTATTCCTCTTAGTCTTACAGGACCACTGCCCCAAGAGAGTGGGGTTTCACTTCTTAATGCTGCCTTGTCTGTTGATTCGAGTGGGAGTCCCAAATTATTTTACTGCTGCTTTACAGGGGTTTGTCAGGCGTTGCTCACGGTGGATTTTGGCTTGTAGAGGTTATCGTTGGGGGACAGTAGGCAAGAGGGAAAGAGCGTGGTTTTACTTCAGGAGCTGAGTTTTCAAGGCAACCAGCTCTTCGGTCCCCAAATTGACCGATAAACGCAGTAACCATCAGCAGTGCAGGAGGCAGCGCTCTCCCACGGTTATGTGCTGGGATGGGTGAGCCAGGTGGCCTCTTGTTTTTTCCAGCTCTGTTTTTTTAGGGTTTGGACAAAAAACAAGATTTGTTTGACGTGCATGTGCAATGTTTATAGTATATCTGGATAGCTGAATAAAGTCTTTTGAGGACTTGGGCATATGTAGCAGATTTAAGGCAACGCTGGCTAGTTCTTAAATCTGAACAGGAGATGGTCGTAATCTGTTGCCTATTGGGTTTTTTCCCACTATAAGGGCTGGCTTATCTATACTTGTTCTGGGCTAGATTGTAAGCTTGCCTTTATCCTAGCATCTAGTGACAATTTACATATCCGATTGCTTGTTAGAAGCTAGGTATGAAATGTGTTTCGACAGACACTCCAGAGCGGTCCCTGGGGGCAGCCTCACTGCAGGTCTCTGGGAGCTTGTTCAACTTTTGTTTTTATGATGGAGACTGTCTTAATTCATGCAGCGTTCAGGGAAAGGCTGGAAAAACCTTTGTTTAGAGCAAGAGCAGAAGCCAGGAAGAACTGGCGAGCGATGATCCCGCAGTTGAAGCGGAGCACCTAGAGGCTTGGGTTCAGTTCCTGGGTCTGCAAGCAATTTTCTGAGGCTAGACCTTGACCTTAGTGCCGCTTTGTGTGTCAGCGGCTTACGTCCAAAAGGACAATAGTGATTTCAGAGGTTTCAAAGCATTTTAAAGTTTAACTATCATGCCTTTTATTGGGCTGGGCAGCGGCATTTTTATAAGCCAAGCTTAAGGTTTTAGAATAATGTGTATTGAATTTCCTCGGCACGCTCCCGGCTGCAGGACTCCTGTCTTTCGTGTCCGCGGCAGGACTTGTGCTATTGAAGGAGGACAGTCGCAGGTGGCCAGAAGACCATTTAGAAGAATCAGGACTGTTGCAGATCTGCTGCTCGATTACTCTCCGGTCCTAGTCCTATGGAAACTAGAAAGCCAAGAGTCAGTTTTCCTTCCGGCAACAGGACGGCACAACCTGACGGTGGGATGCTGCGTAGCCATCCCTTTCAAAGGCATCTCTTTCACCAAAAAAGCCAAGAAAGCCGCAAAACTATTGATAGCTGTTATTGAGCTCACCCCAAACAAGGGAGGAGGAGGAGGAGCACGCTGCAGCCCTGAAACAGCTCAAACCTGTTGCTCCGCGGCAAGCTGTGAATGTTTAAAGACCCGATATTACTTAGGATGCTGGCGGAGCGTCGGGGGGAGCGGGTTATTGTGCGGGGAACAGATGTGCCGTGCGCTGTTGCCGCGTGCCGGCTCTGTGCCGCTGCTCCCGGCACCAGGTGCAGCCATTGTTCCGGCTGGTCCCTATTCATCCGCCCTCGGCTGCCGCTCCGTGCCCGCTCCCTCATTGTTTCTCCAGGAAATTAGCATTAAAAACCCATCCGAAACCCCCACGTCCCTCAACTGCAGGTGACTGTTATTGGCCCCAGCTGCCACCCTTGTGCTTGATTACTTCCATATGGGGTTGTGGCAAGAAGTAGGATCCACTTATTGATTTTTTTTTTTAATATTTTTTTTCCCCCCTTTTTTATTCCCCCCACCCCACCCAGCCACTTCAGCACTCGCAAGGAACAAACCCCTGAAATCTATTAAGCCCCCGATAGGCTCCAGTTGCTATTACAACTGGGATGAACATTTTACAAGCAAAGCTAATTACACCCTCTCCCTGCTTTCTTCCTTTCTTCAGCCCCCACCCCATAAATGTAAAATAACCAGAGGGCAATTGGTAGTAAATTAAATCTTTGCAGTGTCCTGAGAGGAGGTTTTCTTGCTAGCAGGAAGAAGTCTGCTGGGCTTTAGATGTTTGGTTATTTGGGGGCTTTTTTAACTAGAAAATGGGAAGCTGGTCTCTGGCATATTGCTGTGGCACACCTATTAAAGGGACACACAGATCCCAACCTGGGTCTGGATAGAAAAGGAAAAAATAATTGAACAAGTGGGTTGGTAATTTGTGAGCATAGTCAGCTGTTGAGAGGAGCCAAAGAGAAACTACACGCCAACTGAGGTTACAAAATTCTAGGAACGACGTGATTTTTCTCCTGGTACGATTCATCTGCAGGGCAGCAGGTTGCATGAAACCCCAAACCCCCCCGAAATCTCTTCTGGGTTTCCCGCTGGCAGAGTGGCATGGAGCAGCCTAGGTTTGCCTCGAGGTGAGATGTGCTGCAGTTAGTAACAGGAGAGAGAGAGGGGGCATCTCTTGCTGCCCTACCTAGGGCTTGAAAATGAACCTGTTCTGCAGAGGCACGGAGCATCTCCAGCGAGGAGAACGGGTGGGTCGTGTCCTGTGACGAGGGGACCAGCCCACGCAGCCCTGACCTACTTTGTGCCAGGCAGGAATGGAGGAGAGTGGCAGCTCGTCTCCGCATTGGAGGCATCAGGCATAGCTTTCCTCTGTGCTTCTGTCCGAACAGCTTGGGTGACAAAGCCCTGTCCGAGTCTGGAGCTCTGTCAGTCAGAGTATGTACCTCTATGGAGAAACGCTGGGTTTCCCTTATGGCACACTGGGCCTCCCAAAAGGAGTTTGGTTACGCTGCGGCGTGGCAGCTGACGAGGTTTGTGCTGGTGGCTCCTGACAGAGCAGCTTGCTGGGGGATGATGGTCCTCAACGCACCACGGCCGAGGTGTTGCATGCTGCTGCCTGGGCCTGAGCAGGCTGCTTGAAGACAAAAGCCCATCAAAGCCCGGTAAGCCTCAGCCGTTACGGCTTGTGAGGCTATTTCATAGATAATCAGTAGGTTTTGTGTCTTTGCATTCTTGGTGGTGTCCCAGCAGCCACTTCCATGGGATCTGTCTTGTTCCCTGCCAGTGATGCACTGGGCAGCCCCGGGCAGCTCGTGCTGAGACCTGGCAGGGTGCTCCGGTGTGACAGTGGTGCTGCAGTCTCCTGTTGCAGTACAGATGAACGTATGCAAACCTCTAGCTAGAAGAGATTCTAGATGTGCTCCTCTCTCCTCAGAGCAAGACATGGAAGACATGTTCAAAACGGAGAATGACTTTTTATTCAGATAACACAGCCCCTTTGGGCAAAGAGTCCTTCTTGCTAGCCTGGAAGCAGATGCTGCAGTGAGTCTTTGCTCAGATACAGAAGTCTTTGGGAACGGCTGGGGCTTGGATGGTTGACCTCAAGATTACAAATGCAAACTTACAGACGGGGAATGGACTTGTCCTGAGACTTTGTGTCTCAGCGTTGGTTCTTTGGCATTTGTCAGGTTGACCTCTACCTTGAGGTCATCCTGCCTTGACAGGTGGGACCCACCGATGTAGTTTGTGAGAAGGATTGAAAATAAAAATTCTGGTTGGTATCTGAGAAGATGGGTTTAGGTGAAGGACTCAGGTTATTTACTGCACGTACCTCTTTCCTGATACAGACCTGTCCTGGCTTGGCTGCCCGGCGTGGACCACCCAGATCTTCCTGGGAAGCAGCCGTGCAGGTGCAGCGGTGTAGGTTGTGCACATCTGGTAGTGACTTCTAAAACAAAAAAATCAGCCGCTTAGAGGGGCTGTGCAGCGTGGGGAGAGCCACCAGCCAAATCAGGTCAGAAGGATGGATGAAGCTAGCAAGACAACCTAATAGAGTATCTTGAGCGATTTTCCTCATACTTGTTTTAAACGTTTCAAAGTCAAATCTCAAACTTAGGGGGTTTCTTCTCCCTAATTAAATTAACAGGCCATATGGTGTTTACTGTGAGCGCCTGCAATATGGAAGGAGCTACCTCCTGGATCACTTTCTTTTTTCAAAAGAAGCTGCTTTACCTGATGTCACTGTTCTGAAATGTTCTTTTCAGCAGCGGGCGCGAGGGGTTATTTCAGCCACCTCGCTGCTGTTGGTGTCACCTTCTGATCCTGGGGATGAGCTATATCATAACCTTTTCTGTTTCTGCAGCCTTCTTTGTCTTCTCCCGGCTTTTGTAATGCCGTTTTGCTGCTTAGTGGGAGTGTGTACAGGTCAGGGGTTTTTCATGCTTTTTCACATGCAGGTAATGATTCTTGTTCTTGGAGCTGAGGAGCATAGAAAACAACTCAGGGCGGTGGGTTTTTTGGGGGTGGTGGTGTTATTTTTAACAACTACTACTTACTTTTTTGTTGGCGGTAACATTACCATCTCAGGAATGTGTGAAACTGAAAGTTTTGTACAGTTTTGTTCTTTATTAATGGGCTGTTTTAAAAAAAAAGAAGTTACTTTGCATGTGCTGCTTTTATCTTTAAATGAAATCTGGAGGAGGAAATGAAGACCTTGAGGAAGAAAACCATTGGTTTATTATCAGACCCTTGCATTTAGATGAACAGGAAGGTAGGGTAAGAATTTCTAAACCTGTAGGAGAAATGAAGGAATGAGAAGTCCTGGATTTTGCTGTCTGTTTTCAGCTACTCTAACTCATTTAGTAGGGTTTTTTGGTAAGCATATTTCTTGTGTGTGAGTGGACTTTGCTGTGAGCTCATCCTGCATCTCTCCAGTGGTGTACGTTAACCTTTCTCTGCAATCTTAACTTGTTGATGCATCTTTTCTGTAGGGGCTTAGTGTTAAAAAGGGTAGCTGGATGACCCTTCATCTTCAGCCGGGCTCAGCTTGTTCTGGGGTATCTGAGCTCCCAGAAACAGATACATTTGCGTCCGCTGAAAACACCCTGCCACATTAGCATATTCCCTGTAACGTATGCTCAAAGGGTGTTTCTTTGCAGAGAAGCCTCTCTAAAGATAGCATCGTGAAGTTCTGTGTTGTCAACCAGGGACACTTGATCTAAAAAACAACATTTGATACACAGACAAGGTTTGCAAGTGCCATCTGGATTCTGGGAGATGAGCTAGGTTGTCTCTGTTTTGCATACACTCACCAAGGAAAAAAAAAGTGTGTGCAGGCAGATTAATTCTTCAGGATCACCTGAGCAGAACCATTTAGTCCACACGAATGTCCTTGGTGACATGGGACACCAGTGTAATGCCATACCACTGGGCAGCATGTGCCGGTACGCCTTCTTAGGGTGCTGGAAATAATTCTGTAGTTTAGTGGTATATTTATTGAAACCCAGGTGGAATCAATTTAAATTCTCTGGGGCCAGTAATATTTTAATCTCCTATCATCAGGCATACTGCAAGGCAGAACCTGCAAATGATGCAAAGCCCCGCAGAAATGGGCATATTTTTAGGGAGGTGGGGATGCAGGGTACGCAGATGTCTTTGTCTGGCTTCGGTTCTGTGTGGTGGAGAGACTGTCTTCAAAATCACACCAGCGCTAAGAGCAGAAACCTGAAGACCATAACATCTAACATAGCCCTGGATTGACTAGCAAAGTCAGTGTCCACATCTTCCCAGGGATATGTAGGTTATAAAACGTATTTTACTTCAGGGCCTGTTTCTTGACTTTCTATTTATCCTCTCGTATGCAAATCTAATTTGCCTAATGGGCTGGTGAGTGTAATTGAAAGGCAGCCTGCACTTGCACGATAGTGAAAAGTCTCACCTGTGCCCAAGCACAGATGGGTCTCTGCCTCACTGCAGCATCATTAGAGGAAATTTGTAGGCGCTGTGTCACAGGCTTTGCTGTGACCGGGGGAGGAAAATAGCAGTTTAAAACAAACTTGGGGTTTTGCTGGGGTTTTTTTGTTTGCGGGGTGGGCTCTCCGTTTCCTGGTCTTGCAATTTTGGTGGTTGTGCTTCTCGGTTAACGTAGTCTTTGTCTTTCCTTTGTGCTCCAGTTGATGGTGAGCAGGCTAATGCAGGTTACTAGTAACTAGTTTAGGACAACCCTAAGAATGACGAGTTGGAAAGTCTTTTCTGTGCTGTGTTGCAGCATGATGCTTTGAAAGCGAGTGCATCAGCAGCTGAGCCAACACCTTCACTGTGCATCACTGAATCTCCAGAGGTTATCCATGGAAAATCTCCACCTCTGCTGCCTATGAGAGAGAGGGGAAGGAGGCACAGCAGAGACAGTAACTGCTGTGCATCTATCTCTGCTGGGGTCGTTCCCTGAAGAGACCAAGAAGTAGCGAGCTTTAATGGCTCTCCTGTCCACCCCCATCTCTCCATACCTGGGCTCTGCAGGAGATGCTGGCTCGTGGTGCTCCAGCACCGCACCAGTGGCCCCGCTCCTAAAGGTGTGTAGGTGCCCATCTACATCATCAGGCTCCTAAACACCTCTAAACCCCATCCCTAAATGCGTTGCTCCTGTGCTTCCAGCTCCGTGGGACGTTGGAAAGCTTTCCACATGCTGATCAGGTTTGGGGCGAAGGGGAAGAGCAATTTGTGTAGTGACGTGAGGAGTGTTTTTAAGAGGCAGAATTGTCATCTTGGCAGGGCTCCTATGTGTGTCATTGATCGGGAGTGAATATTAGCTGGGCAGCAGTTAATGTACTTAGCGCCCAAGTGAATGAAGCATGCTCTCTAAAGAGAGCCAGCGTGAATTATGGAGTGATTAGTGAGTCTTGGCTACCTTAGGTACATCGATGGGGTAGCAAGACGGGTGTTAGTGCGTGCAGCACTGCCAGCATCGGTGCAAGGGCTGTAGTAGT
The DNA here is from genome assembly GCF_018139145.2 of Gymnogyps californianus. NCBI lineage: Eukaryota > Metazoa > Chordata > Aves > Accipitriformes > Cathartidae > Gymnogyps > Gymnogyps californianus. The sequence goes on along the minus strand of NC_059487.1, from coordinate 2,758,775 downwards.
AAAGCCACAGTGGGCTGTGGGGTGAGGGACGTTTGTGGTCCTTGGTTCAGACTTTGGCACTGGTAGGAAGTTGTAAATAATGGGGAAGAAAAAGACTTCCCAAGTCTTTTCCAAGTTCCTCTTTGATTTCTTGGACAGCTTGCCCAGTTTTGGATGAGGTTTGGTGGAACTTTAGCCCTGGAGCTGGCTGGCAGTGGGTGAGCTCCTGCTCTTCAGCCTCCATCCAGAGAAGGGAGACTCCCTTGACTCTGCTTTATATTTGGAAAAGAGAGCAAATGGTATGACTTCAGGGACCCAAGGGGGATTGTTTTTCTGTATCCTTCCTTGATTGCTTCATTTTGGGTTTGTGGTAGAACTTGGATAGTGGTTTGTTTTGGGTCGGATTTTTTGTTTTGTTTTGTTTTTGCAAAAATGACCATTGTTTTCATCTAAACTAGCCCTTCTGACTGTGAGCTTCTGGACTGCTTCCTTCCCCAGATGGTCAGGACTTGTACCTGTTCTATGCTTAACAAATGGTTTTGTTTTTTTCTAGTTTAATTTAGGCTTTTGGTAATAGCTTTGGGTGTCCTTGGTATTATTTGTGCCTCTCTGGTCTAACTGATTGTTACGGATTAAATGTGGTATTCTGCCTTGAGATCTCACTTCTATAAGAAATGGCCTTGCTTTTTTTAAGTGGCGTTATTTACCAGTTGTTGGTAGTGGTGCTTGGGCTGCTGGCGCTGGTACTTTGGGTCTGTCTTGTACGCATAGACTTTTTTATCTCAGTTCCTGTGTTACTCAGTTTGAGTATTTTCTACTCACTGGATCCCTCACGCCTTAGATCCAGATCTGCTGTACCAGTTCTCCTTAGCTTCAGATCCCCGCATGCTCAGTGGCATTTGTGGTGCTATAAGAAATCCAGATTTGCTCAGTACTGGCTATTTTTTGAGGTCAGTGGTGGTTTTTTAGGTTGATTTATAGTGGTGGGAACCAAATCATCAAGCAGCAGGGCTTGGAAGATGGAGGACTGAGAAAGGCATGTATTCTTAAATTGTTGTTTTAAAGCTTCTGACTTAAACCTCCTTCTGTATGTCTTTAGTAACCAGGTTTAAAGTTCTTAAATCTTCAATTACTGGATGATTTTAAGGGGAATTTGTGGTGGTTTTAAATCCATCCTCTTATTTTAAGTGAGACTGTTTCCTCCTCTAATGATTTTCAGGCTGTTCCCCTTTTACCTTGTGTTGTATGAACTTCTGAGGTGCTCTGGGATGGCTCTGCCCTACATAGGCTATATGTTTCTGTGAGGTGTGTCTGTACTTGCCTCTCCGGTCACACCGAGTAGTGCAGGACTGAGAACTTGTCCAGGTCATGGGCAATGCCCGTGTTTGTTGCACCCAACAAGGCAGGTGAGGCAGGATCGCTGTGAAGGTGCAATCTAATCTCAGGGATGCTCAGGTTGAAAGACAAGCTTATATAGACAAGGGCTGTCTCTCCTGAAGGCGGCTTGTGTTTTCCTCTTGCTGCTGTGGTTGAAGCATTTCTGGGTTCTCTGACAACACAAAACTCAAGTAAACCTTGCTGTCAGCAGCATTCTGCCAGCCCAGGCCATGCCATCGCTCATCACATGTGGGTGCTCTTTCTGCTGCCCCGCAGGGTGCTGCTGGGGCTGCCTGGGCAGCAGAGCCCGCGCCAGCTCTGTCCACTGCGGGAGTTGCTCATGGTGTTTCTTGACACCCCTCCTGGTTCATGTGGGCTCTGAAGGGCAGCAGAAAACCTGCTATTTTGATCCCCAAAGCTTTGTGGTTATGAGCTACTTGGGAGTTCCCCTATGGCATGCTGGAGAGCAGATGGGTGTTGGACTGAGTCTGCAGCCAGGAGCCTCAGGTCCGGGGCACAGGGATTTTCTTTACCTGAGACCTATTGCTCCAAAAGATCCTTTTAGCAATCTATGGGAGCTTCCATACAAACAAAACAACCTGTACGCATCCTGGTAGGAACTGGTGCTGTGTGTGACCAAACTGGTTTCCAGCAGCTAACAGGGAGCAGAGGCGCAGCGGTGGGCAGGACTTGAAGCCCCCAGGAGCTGTGGTGTTGGGATCCGAGCTCCCCCGGCGCTGTGGCACAGGGCTTCACACCATCACTTAGCTGCTTGGAGTCAGGGGTTAAAAATGCACCAGGGAGTGAAATGGCCCCTGCTTGATGTGATGCTTTTCTCAAAGGAAACTCCCTAAAGGATTGCTCCCAAGCAGGCAGGGATTCATCCTGCAGTGAGCAGGGAGGGACCGCTGGTGGGAAGCCTTTAAGCAAAGGGGCTCGCTATGCTGACCCAGAAACAGCATCCTTCTCGACATCTGCTAAATTTCTTACAGAATTGGCTAGAAAATTACCTCCTCTTCCACAACTTTATTTTTCCTACTGAAACTAAGAGCTCGGATATAAAACACCAGGCAGTGAAAAAGAAGGGTCGCTAGCCTGGTATCTCAGAATAGACCATCACTTTTCTTTTTCCCCAGCTTCCAGGAATGAAGGAGGCTCACAGCGTGGAAGCTGCAGGACCCAGCAAAAATCCCCCGGGAAGGGGCTTGGGTAGAAATGCGGCTCCCCTGGGGAAGCCATGGGAATGCCAGACCCGCAGCACTCACCTGGGCTTTTTGCAGCAGCCCAGCAGGGAGAAGGGGGCTGCTTTGCTAGTGAGCGCTGCTGCAGTGTCGTAGCTGTGGCCTTGCTGTGTGTGCAGCACCGGCGGCTCTTCGGCTCGGCCGACTGTGAGCAGCACGGCGCTGCAAAATCGCAGCGCTGCTACTGCTGAAATGCTTTTCACAGATTCCTCTTTTCTGAACTGTTGTGTTAAAGAATAAAGTAGGGCAGCCGAGGAGGCATGGGGTCCCAGACTCTCAAATGGAGTTTGTTGAGTGGTGATGAGATGAATTTGTGGCTTAAATCTCTTCTGTCGAGGTCTTGCTGATGGATTTTAAGCAATGAGCACTGCTGATGTTGTGCCTGCTCGGACACCTCTAATCACGGTGTCCATGCGAGAGGCTCTTGTGCAGGATGCGCTGCAGAGAAGCTGCATAGGAGCCAGAACCCTCCGGGAACACTTCCCCTGGGTGAGACAACCCTGGCCTCCCCGAGGCTCCTCCAGACCCGTACCTGCGACCAGAGAAGCCCAGCAAGGGCTGCAGCGGCAGCGGCCCCCCGTGCCGGCTCCTCCATGGGGAGCTGCGGTGGTGGCCGGGTTCGCCCGACTGCAGCGGGGTCATTCCTAGGAGTCTGCTCCAGCATCTCTGCTGCTCCAAAGCCGTTTAAATCAGTGGATGCATTTCTGTTGACCATTATGAGCTGTGGAGAGCCCCTCGGAGCTAATTAGTAATAAGAGGATGCCAATTAAACACTGCTCCCCAGGCTCTAGTGCTGCTTTTCTGATACTGCTGGGTTGGAGAGGAAGGTAACAAAATGGAGCCTGGTGCGTATGTGTTTCATCTGGAGAGCAGGAGAAGGGTGGAGCTGCCTGTTAAATGGCCAGCAATCCAAGTTTTAAAAGGATTTATGAATGCTAGATAAAATCATGTCCTAAAGACTGTCTCAAAGCCTCTGTTAGGGTGGAAAACGGTTTCAAAAGTTAGAGCTTGTTTCACTGTGTTTTCCCTCTTTTGGGTCGCCCAAAATTTTACAGGTACAAAAGTTGCAGCTTTATTTACTCTACGGCGTTTACCCTAAGCAGGAAGAAAAAAAGATTTCCGCTCCCGAAATTACAGTGCTCAGTTGTTCTTCTATATAACCTATGGGATTTTTTGGTAACAAATTATTTTCTTTATACCTCAGCAGAGTTTAGCACAACTTTGGTATAAAACCAGTACTTGCAAAAGCCTAAAGTTTTAAAGGCAGTTGCATCCGTTCTGAAGTTTTCTTTTTTCAATACTTGGATCCTGTTTCAGAATTAACTGCATTTAATGTTGTTACCCTGTACAACAGGCTGGTGCTCTTCCAGGGAGGGCTTAGGCCAGCTAAAACTGGTGAGTATTGAATAGACATCAAGAACTAGGCTGCTAATTAGAAATAAGAAGAGTTTATGAGTTGCTGTAATGGGTACCTCCACAATTAAAAAGTGCTGCTGAGGAACATTGAAGACAGGGAGGCAAGCTGTGATATGCCGATGCTGGGTGTGGAGCGGTGGCAGAACTGGTGGCTTTGGCGTTGAAGTGCAGAGGATGGCTTGTACGTCTTGCACGTTCGCTGTGCTGCTGAACCGTGGCCGAAGTGAGCATTAGTGTCCGACGCTTTGATTTGGGCTGTGTGGTGTGTGCACGGGTGGCTGGAGAGGATGGAGCCTGGGCAAAACGCCTGCCTACCTTTGTAAAGGTGGTCCCTAAACCGAGGCTGAGTTTAAAGAATACTAATAAGAGGAATGGACTTTTGGTGCTAGCATTGCTGGGGGAGGCTGGGTTAGCGTGTCCTTCAGCCGGGAGTTTCCCACGTGTTGGGTCACGTTTTACTCTCTCGAGTAAACTTGGTGTTTACTCTCTGGACCTGAGAGGGGCGAATCGCCCCGTCCATGGCCTTGCTGCTCGGGCAGGGAGTGATTTCAGACCTTTTGGGGGTAATCCCTTAAAGCTAACTTTTTAAATGACTTTTCGTATCTAAAAAGTAGCTGAGATGGTAAAAGTGCCATATATCATTCATATAAGCATAGTTAACTCAATTCTTGCTTTCGTTATACATAGCATTTACTATAAGCGAAACTGAAGCTCTTATTTTTCCTGACGTAACATTTCTCTGTATGTAGAAGCCCCACAAAATAATCATTTAAAAAAAAAAAAAAAAATCTTTGATACCGAGCTGTTGCTCCGAGTCTCTTTCTAAATGGTATCCCTTTTGTACGTGTTGTGTCTGGGCTCCACCGGACTTGGGAGCTGTTAATCTTCCCGATGTTTTCTTCCCTGCGGCAAATGAGAGACAGATGTTCCCATCTGGAAACTTTGCTCCCGCCACCGTCGTTTAGCTCGGAGTCGGAGGATTTGGAGAGCCATGCAGCAGGCTGAGACTTTTAAGAACTAATTTTTCCATGATTGTGATAATTGCCTGTTTGATATCTGTAACTGCTTTCATTTTTCATTCAGAGTGCTTTAGCCTAATAAGTAAATAGTGCGGAGGAGTAAATATTTCTTAATACTGTAATAGGAGTGGATGATTTAAAAAAAAAAAAAGTCTCGATTCTGTAACTTTAAATGGAACAATGAACTAATGAAAAATTACCAAAATACTTTAGCAGTAACTAATGAAATGAATTAGTGAGCGTCTCTGGCTTTGCTTGAACACAGCTGCCCTGCCCAGCCCCTGCCCGTGTCCCAGGTTATAACCCCGGCCAAAGAGGTCTGAGCAACCAGAGGGGTGGTTTTGGGGAGGGAGGAGCGCTCCCCCCAATCCCCAAAGTGCTTCCCATCCTAAAACTGAAACGCTGGCTGCTCTGTAGGCTTTGGTTTCCTGGAATATATTCTGCTGGGATATATTCCAGGAGTATATCCCTCCCTTCAGGCTGGCTGTCTCTGATGGGGGCAGAGCAAGTGGCTGGCGAGGATGAGGAGGGTTCCCCGTCCTGGGGTATCGCAGGCTCCCCGGCAGTGCTTACTGCATCCCTTTGAGACAGCCGATGAGCAAAAGCTGTTGGCAGGGACATCAAGAGATGAACTTGGGTCCCCAAAACTTATTTGCATGGACATTAGCAGTGTGGGAAGGGAATTGCTATGGTGTGTTCCTAAGAGCAGCAACAGCTCCCAGGTGGCTGCCGCACCATGTGTAAGTGGTTTTTAGGGCAGCTTTCATGGTCTGAGTAACTATTCCCTCGCTCCTTCGTGCAAAAGAGAGCGGGAGAGTGGGGGGTTCCACGCCAAAGTGGTTTGTGTTCTTGTAGAAGCAAGACAACCAGAATTTGGGGGGCTTGATGTATACCCCACTCTGTGGGCTGTCGGATGCGATAGTTTGTGGGGTGGATCCTGCATCCATGGGTTTGCACCGCTGGCCCTGGTATGAGTCCGTGGACCAAGAGGAAACCAGAGCTAAGGAGGCAGGGATGCCGTGCAGGTGGGTTTGTGCTGATGGGTCTGACGTGGCCAAGGCAAGGGCAGAGGCGGAGCTGCAACCGTCTTGTCGGGGTGGGAACACAGCAGAAGAGAACTGCTGTGAAGTCCAACCTGTGCTACTGATGAGTTTGTAGAGCCAGGCACATTAATAGGTTTTTAGAAAAATCACTGAAGGGCAAGACAGATAAAGATCTGCAGTCTGCCTTCAGGAATAAATTATTAATCTTATTTCCCTTATTAACTGCTTTCTGGACTGGTTGCGAACGATAACATACTTTGCTCTTTCAAGTTCTTCTATCTGAGTTTCACATTGAATTAAGATTTAAAGTGAAACAGCTGTGTGTGGGAGAGGAATAGATGGCAATGGAGATACACGCGTTTATTTTTGATTTATAAAATGCCTATCCTAGGCTCAGCAGCTCCCTCCTGTGTGATGCGAGGCTCTCCTGCGAGGTGCCGAGTCCTCTCCACTCCCACAGCATCTTGCAGCTCAGGAGCCTAGATGTGCTATAAAACCAAGCTAAACAGGGTAAAAATAGGCTGATCGCATTTAGTGGAGGAAGTATCCGTACAGTAACATAAGTTACCCGCTGCAACCCAACTCTTAGCCAGCTCCGTGCTTTGGCGTGGAGGGAGGAGGACGGAGAAGGACCTCAGTTGACCAACGTTTGCTGCTGACCTGTTTATGTGACGTGCTTGTGTCTCCCAGTTCTGGTTGTAAATTATCATTTATTGACTCGAGCAAAGGGAGACCTCTGGAAACCATCCTACATGCAAATAAATGTCAATATTTGTATAGAAATGTAATCTTGACTGCAAACCTCTTAATGTCTCCTTCTCCACCAAATTGGGACTAACCCAATCATCCTTTTTTTCCTAAGGCAGCTGTATTGGCTGCCTTGTTTTCAATGCTTATCTTCAGTCTTCCCCCTCCATCGCTTTTTGAGGCAGTGATGCTGCAAAAAGATAAAATATTGGCTCTTTCCTCGACGGATGTGATTTCAGTTTGAGCTTGGGGGAAGCTGTCTGGAAGCAGGTGATGGAGGGATTGCAGTGGAGTAGTGGTAAATGGCATCTTCTGGAAGTCTGAGTAATGATACTCTTGTTTTGCATGTAGATAACCTCTCATCTGCATGCCTTGGAGAACTGCAAAGGTGCTCTACAGATGGCTTAGAGCCGTCAAGGGGAGGGAAAGGCAACCTTAGAGCGGAGGAAAGATGTTAATAAAATTTAAATGTAATTCTTCCCATTTCTCAGTTCCTAAATGTGAAAAATATTAGCTTGGTGGAGACTGAAAACAGATGGTGAGCAGTTGGAGCAGATAAGCATGTTATTCAAAATAAACATTCGCCAAAGCTGGGGAGGTGGCGAACCATATTTCATTTCACCCTATTTACATTATCAGGTCAGGTTACACTGATGCTGCCTCTCGTTTGCATTCAGACTATCAACAGGGAACCCTGCGATGCAAGCCAACTGCAGCGTGTCCTTTTCATCATAGAAGTGTTTGGGCTGGAATGGATGGGTTTGGGCCATTTCCCTGGCTTTTTCTCCAGGACGATATATTGAGCTAGTTATCTTAAAACAGCTCTCCTAGGCTGTAGGCAGGGTCCTGCCAGCCGCCGGAGAGGGCACTGAGGTGTGTCCTTCCTTTGTTTCCCTCCTTCAAATGGTCTCTTTATCCATTTAGACAAGCTTTGCGTTGCTTTATCTTAAACCAGAGACTCTTACCCATGTAAACGGTGGGGAAACGAGCCTCTGGTTCAAAGGACTGTTTCTAGGAAGGGTTAGTTTTGCTGACTTGTAGGCGATCTATAATTCATGCCTCTAGTCCGAGTGGTCATCTGAGGTGGTAGGGCCAGTGGAAAGAGAGGTGTGTCTGGAGTGTGGCTTATCTCCCTTGCTTTGATGAATGTTTTGGGATGGGCAGAATCGCCTTTGGGGATGTCTGTCTGTCCGTTGGCTCCAGAACAAGCTTGGACCCGGCTCCTGGGTGACCAAAGAATTTCTCCTGCCAGACTTAACCTTGGCTGCTGCTACTGGGACAATTCTCCAGTCCCTTGCTCTCAAGAGGCAGGTATGAATTTTGGGCTCTTAACTTTTTGAGGTGAGGAGTGGCTTGTAGGTTATGAGCATATTCTGCCTGTTCTAGATGAAAGTCGAAAACATCTGCTCTGATTAAACCTCTTCTTTCTGTATGAAACTGTGACCTGCTTTCACTCCTGAGACTCTGAACCACTGGGCAAACCCTTGTACACAGTCTGTTGTTCAAAAGACATCAACTAAAACCAAAACTTTGTTAATTTACAGACTTTCAATCTAACCACTTAGTGGTCAAAGCCTTGTTGACAAGGTCTGATTTTGAGTCTGCTCTCTCTGTCCTGCAAACTGCAAAAGGGAAGAGCAAACCCTTACTTGTGTATACCTGCCAGTTATGCAGTGCTGTCTCATGTTTAATGTGTTTTTTCTCTTATTTCTTCCAATATGTTTCATGTTTTGACTTCTGCAGAAAGCTGGAGTGCTCAAGTCTGGCAAACGGGTTTGTGAGAAGCAGTTTCGACTCCGTGCAGCTTATTTATGAACAGGTTCTACAAAATTGCTCCCAGGCCAGGCAGGTTCCTCCTTCTTTCTTAACTCTCATGACAGTGAATCAAGGGGAATCCTACACCTGCATCAAGAATGGCTTGAAGATATCAGTGTTCATGCTGTGCGTGCCCTCCAAACACCCAGCCACAGACTTTAAATGCGTTTCCCGTGAGGGAGGAGGAAAGGCTTTACTGTCTTGAGCTGATAGCAGGGTTTAGGAGCCTGCACATACCCCATGTGCTCACTCACAGAGGTTGCTGGATGGTGTTAAATAGTGCCCATGCAGACACTACGGTGTAAATCTGTATAAAGCATCCACGTTTTCTGCACCATAGCAGTGGCTCTTTGTCTCTCCCCTTGCTCTCAGCAAGCTCACAGCTCTGCCATCGCAGCTAGATCAAGGCTTTCTCTTGAGCATCATCCTGCAGAGCGGAGCACCGCCAGCCTCGGCACTTCATAACTGCCCATCGCCTCTCCGAAATGCAACCGTGCGTATGGGAGATGCAACCCAGGAGTCGTGGCCCCAGCAAGGATGAGAGACGGGTTCACAATCTGCTTTCTGTTAATAAGTATAAATCTCCCATCCTGATACTATTCTGCTGTCTGTTGGAACTATATTTTGGACTTTGGGAAGCGGATGGGGAGGAGACCGTTTGTGTCTCTCTGCCCCCTGGGGTTATTCCTGGCTCTCTTCTCCGGTTCCTTATCTTGCTTTTTGGGGGAAGGTGACATCCAGTTTTCCTCATGCAGTGTTTTTATTTCTTTTTCATCACTTAGTTTATTCTCTAATTGCCAAAGGCATTTAAGGATTAATTTAAATTTCAATGTACTTGAGATACTCCCTAACTTGTCACTATTTTTCTTCTTGTGCCTTTTCCCTTTTCTCAAACCCACAGGCATGAAGAGATTAATAAAACGGCTTCTTTATACAGTTTACAACACAAGTAAATGCTAGCCATTCTTCAGAGGTTACCTATCACAGCAACACTCTCTTTGTACTAAACACCATAGGTGGAAGACTTCTTTAAAGAAAATAAATACGATGAAATATGTCTCCAGTGGGTGTTGAAACTGCCCCCTCTAAAATGTGCTGCTGTGTTGGAGAGCTGGAGCCTCGATCCCCCGGGAGCACAGGAGTGGGACTTCTCTGAGGACCGGTCGAGACCCCAGGTTTTCTCCTGGCGTGCTGTCCTGTTATATCACTTCGCTCTTTCTCCTCTCCAGAAAGGAAAATCATCAGCTGCACTTAATCTTGACATATGCTCCTTTTTAATTTGTTATGCTCTGGATGAGAACTGGAGCAGCAAAGGAAGTACGGTGCATACTGACTGTCAGCACAGAGTCAAGTAAAACCGGGGCCTTGCAGCGTGTTGCTGGAGAGCAGCGGGATGAAGGGTTTCAGGTGTATTCAAAGCTCTGGGGCTTTCTAGTCTCTTGTACACCTGGGCTCCTTAAATGGGACACATGAATATATAGGGCACGCAGCATAAACTGATATGTGCCTACAGCTGTCCTTACCCAGACAGCAGCTTTGCAGCATCTGAAATCTGTAACTCCAATCGCTGTGAAATCTGGTCTTCAGGCTTCATCGGCTTTTGGAGAAGATGAAATTCTTGCAGCAAGCCAAGACTAAAACAGCATCTCTGTGATCGGGTTTCGTTTTACTCAGAGTGAATCGTCTTCCCATGTGAAAATCCAAGGCTGGGAAGGCAGCTCTCCCACCCGGCCCGATGGCCACGTCGCTGATGCCTCTTTCCCTGACTAACCTTTGCAGGTCCTGGATGCAAAGTTGAGCACGTGTCACTGCAAAGTTTTGACATTTGGCAGCTTGACAGCAAAAGTGTTGTGCCATAAACATGTTCCATCTGTGTTCTGCAGGCACTGCTTGAAAAATAACACCACAACATTTGTAAATGTTTCTAAGTCCAGGTAGGGTTTGGAAGGAGGAGTTTTTGAAGGAAAACAACCCAATGTTTCCAGTTGAGGCAGGTGTCCCGCTCTGGCACGTGGAGTGTCCAAAAATCTGTTACGGCATTTGACTCTTTAGCATGATTTCAGATGACTGATACGGTGGAGTGACTTGCAGGCATTTTGAGGAGCATCTCAGCATCCTCTCTGTGCATCTGAAGGCAGCTCCAAAATGTTGCCGTTGGTGAGCCAGTAAATACTTCTGAACAGTGAAATGCGGAAGAAAGAGACCGGGAAGGCGGCGTTTCTCCAGGGACCATCTCACTGGCTCATTTTTAGCCCCAGGTCAACTCGAGGCTGACTCAAGTCCTCATTCGCAGTCTGGTTTACTCACATGATTCTCATTAAACGGATGTGTTTAGGCTAAAAATGAGGAGTTTTAGAAAGATGTTTTTTATCTGCGTTTATAGATGCCCCAGGTCATTAGCAGGAAGCTTTTAAATTTAACAATCCTGTTTGCTTCTTGTCTGTCGGAGTGAGCTCGGAAAAGAAGGTGTTGGCTTCTCGTGGGCTTTGGTTTTGGTGTCTCATGCAGTAGCCCAGCAGTAGCTGGTTTTATTTTGGGGTTATAAATTCCATGTGACTTCCCCCCCCCCCCCCCGTAAATTAACCAAATTAGTTCTGCTTTCTTAATGTGCCCTAGGAGCGTTTTAGGAGGAAAGAGGAGAAACCTTAAGGATTGCTTTCACGCTCTGTTTCTCTCCACAGCATGGCAATATCAGGTTGGCCGTATACGCCTGGGGAAGAGGGTTTCAAAGGAAGGGGGTGAAGAAGATCAAACGAGGCGGGCGGGTGGCAGTGCGTTGGTATTTGGGGTGTGCTGTGGGAAAGGGCTAGCAGCAGGCAGGGGGTGATGCGATGCTCTCTCCTTGGCATGCCTGCAGCTGGGCAGGCATAGAGGTGGGCAGAGAGCTTGCAGAGAAGAGCGTGAACCACATCTCATGTCTCTGTCCGTGGACGGTGTACAAACAGGTCGTGGTTCTTGTGCGTTAGCTCACGGTTTTGCAATTATTCCCGTATTGTGAGCAAACATGTTTCTGTCCCCTGATGGCCATCAGGCAGCTGGCACCGAGTGGTGGATAGGCACAATTAGTACTGTTTTGATTGAAAAATCTGGGTCGTTTAGCAACATTTCCCTTCCCTGCCTGGGTGAGTGAACTCAGACTTTTTGTGCTAGAAATGCCCCTAACTTCATGCCCAAACCCTGCTCTTTGACTATTTTGCTGCATTTATTTCAAGTGGGAGGAAAGGCAGGAGTTTGTCTCCTGCTCTTGCCAATAAACTCACCTGCTGGAATAGGTACCTGTGCGCATGAATGATGTTCTATTACTACATCAATGTAGTGTTATTCACCTGAATGTCATATTCATGTGTGGATATGAGAGGGAGAGTCTGCACATCAGTATTAAATCATAGGAAAGTTGGACCAAATGTATGTGAATAGTAGTTTGCAATATTATATTAACGTAGTTATTATATGTTAAAGTTTGGTGGGTCCCCACTTTGTTCATGAAAGCAAAGCCTAGAAATTTCTTTTTTTTTTTTTTTTTTTTTTTTTTTGAAGGCAAGTTTAAATAAATGAAGACACAAACTTTCTGCCATGGAAGTATCGTGCACACAGGTTTTATAGTGATTCCAGCCCCACCACCTCAGTTATTCCAGCTGCACTGAAATGGGAGGAAAACATGGGTTTTCAGCATGTATTCGTCTCTGCTCCCCCGTCCACAAATTGTCCTGCAAAGAGCAAAAAAAAATGCTAGGAATAATACACTTCATTTGTTACCTTGCTGGCGTTAACGATGACTTGCCATAAGGAAAATAAATGAGCCGGCTCTTGCCTGGTGCATGGTGGCAGAGCAGGTGCTAGTGGCTCACGGAGCCAATTCCAGGCAAGCGGCACGAAGGGCTTGGGTGCCAGTTTGCATCTTCTCTGCTCTTGAAAGCAGCATTTTTGTTGTCAGGAGTTGCAAAGTAGCAGGTTTTGTGGTTGTATTTCAGTGCAAAACTTTGCCATTATTCAGCGCTTCCCCGCTCTGCGGGAATACAGCATTTAATTGCTTTGCCAGAACTTGAAAGCTGAATTTCTTACAGTCCATAGATATTTGTAAAAACTGTGCATTACAAATTAGATTGTAATCTAATTTGATTAGATTACAGCATGCGCTTTAATACCTTTCCTCAGTGGCTTAAAGCAGCATCAGGACTGATCCCAGGCAGCACAGAGCCCCTGTGCACGTGTCGTTTTTTGGCCGTGCCCCCTTCAAGGGGGTGCACAGGGAGCCCCTTCGGCTGCCTCGCTGAGCGGCGATGCTCGCTTGTGTGCGAGCTCCTGCATCCGAAGCGGTGTGCTTGGCTGCTGCCCTGAAGGTCCGGCAGACTTTTCCATTCGCCAAAAGCCAACAACTGCCTGAGAAAATTCACCGGTCTGAAGCCCAGCTTGCTTGCACTGGAGAGAGGTGAAAGACAAGCGTCTGCACCTCCCTCGCCCCCGAGCCGGGGTGCAGATGGGCGTGCTGGGAACCCGTCCGCGTTCCTGCTCGGGGACGTGCTGGTGCGCGGTCACAACTCGTTAGCGAGCTAATCGAGCGAGGCGAGCAGTGGCTTGGGGAGCAGGGAGCAGTGACCGCGTTCTTGGAGGGGCGATTCGCCTCGCGTCGCATCGTCCGGGGTCACGAGCTCTGCAGCCAGGCGGGCGTCGGAGCCACCGGCAGTGTGACATGGAGCACCCCGAGGGGGTTGTGTTGGCTCCCATGGGAGCTGTGCTTTTGGAGATGCTTAGGCTTTGTTTGCTGAGCTGTCTGGTTTTAAAAAAAACAAAAAACCAAAAACAAACCCCTGAAAAAAATCCCAAAAAACCCCTACGGCTTGCATAAGCACATATTTCCTCCTTTTCTCTTGTTTCCCCCCCAAGGATGCCTTTTGAGGCTGATTTCAGCCACACTGGAGCCAGGAGCGTGGCCACACTGTTCAGCTGAGCTGGGACGTCCCACCAGAGCTTGGGTCCTCAGGAGGGACCCTCAGAGGGTGAAAAAGAAGCAGCAGTGTGAGCTGGCACTGTATTAGACACTAGAAACTCCAAGCAGGAGAGAGAGTCTGAATAGCTGATGTCAGCTCATTTTTACAACACCATGACCATTTCGGTCGCTTGCTGGCACAGCTGCTGCCAACATTGCACCAAAGCTCCCTGCACAGTGGGCCGGCACCCACGCAAAAACCGGGTTGCCTGTTGCATGGCTGCGAGCTGGCAGTTCCTCCGGAGAAGCCGTCTCAGGGCCAGGCAGCGTCGATGTGGGTATGGCGTGCAAGGCTGTGTGTATGCAGCCGTGGGGATGCCGCACTGGGCAGCAAGGACCACCCTGATGCAAGGGAGAGGAGGTGCAGGAACATTTAATTTGTGAGGGTTTTTTTAAAAAGCAGACATGCAGAGGTGGTCAGAGAGCTGTTTGCCAAAGTGGCTGCTTCAGAGTGTGTTTTTGTTGCTTGGGGAGCAGGGCTGGAGGTGAAACCTCGGCACCCCTCGCCAGTGCCACCCCGTGCACACCGGTGAGATGCATGTGGGCATGCCTGGGGAGTGCCGAGGGGATCTTAAGCGGGGGGGGAAACAAAGTGAACAGGCAGAAATACTTTGAGGAAGCATCTTCGGGCACGAGGGGTGAGAAGATGCGGCTGAGAGACTGGGATAGTTAACATGGGTACCCTGAGCCTGCCCGGCAGCATCTGAGGACAGCCGCTGCTCCCCAGCTGCCTGCCTGCCTGCCTGCTCGGGGCCGTACCCTGCCTCTTCCCCGTGGCGGTTCGAGGCCATGCAGAGCAGCGTGGGAGCCTTGTGTGACTTCCCCCCCACCCCCCCATCTTCACCCTTGCAACTGTACTTCACGTGCTGGGCGGGGAAATGCTTGTCTGTGACTGTCTATAAGCGTTACCACCTTCTCTTCATACAGTTGCTGGTGAGAAGAGGGTGCCAGTGATGCCCGGATCGCCTGTGGAAGTGAAGATACAGTCCAGGTCCTCTCCTCCCAACATGCCACCACTGCCCCCCGTGAACCCCGGCGGCCCCCGGCCGGTGTCCTTCACCCCGACTGCACGTAAGACCCCAGTAACGCTGCTTTTCCCTGGGACCAGCTCTAGCCGTGAGGAAAGGTTCTGCTTGTAGAAGTCACCGGGGATGTCTCGGCCATCGGCCAGGGCTGTTTGCCAGCACAGCGAGCGTTAGCCATGCTGCAGGGCTGTAAGGAAGGGGGGACTGGGGTTTTCCTGCTGTTCTGCTACGTATGTGGGATGTATAACAGGTTTTGTAATCCCCCCTTACCCCCCTGCCTGCTCCTACCTTACTCCCGGTGCTGCCTTGAGTCCTTCTCCTTGCAGGTGCAGCCTTGATTTCCACCATAAATTCCTTAAGAAATTGAAGTCTTTTATCAGGTCAACTTCAAACAAGCCAAGAGCCAGGCTTTTCACTGTATCTTTTGGAGGAGTTAATTCCCTCTCTGCTGTATCTCTCTTTGCAGACAACATTTCTGCAGCTGAGATTAGGAAGTTTTCCTTTTTTTTTTTTCATTTCCCAGCCTCAGAAATTCCTTGCTGTCCATCCAGCTTCTCTTTTCTCCATCTTTGCTTTATAATCTTTGCTATTAAGCCACAGTAGATCCTGGCCCTGCCCAGCCACAGCACAGCCTCGCACCCACTTCTTCTAGCAGGGTGTTGCACAGAGGTGACTCTGCGGACGGGATGGTCGTACAGCCTTTTCTCACAGCCTCGAAAGAGCACAGGCTCTTTTTTTTTTTTTCTCCCTTAGCTGACATTTAAGTCATTTAATGCGTTTTAAAAAGCATCATTCTGGAGCAAAGCTGCTTTACTTTGTTGGGCATGGAGTTATCTGACCCCTGCACGTGGGATGTACGTATTTTCCGGGCTGTCCTCAGCTCTCCTCCCCTGCGCTGAGCGTCTCCCTAGCTGGTTCTGCGTTGCTTTGCTGTCCACGATGGTGTCTGGGATATCTCACAGTTTCACACTGGCAGTGGATTTCAGAGATTTACAGTCCAGCCTCTTTCAGGACACACGGTGATGTATTGCATGATGCTGGCAATAGCACTAATCGCCGGGTTATCCCGCCAGACATGTTGTCCCCATCTTTATGCACTGAGGGGTTTTTAATGGCTCTCCTTTTGCTCAGCCAGAAAAAGACCATTAGCAAAGTGACAGAAATTAATTTTTCCAAAGAGGTTGCTTGGCACACTGCTAAGGGCCAAGGAGCCTGAAACTGCTGATTGCAGATGACTTGATTGCTCTTTCCAAGAGAGATGAGAGATGCAACCTGGGGTGAAGTTTATTCTTGCTTTTTACTTCTCAGTTTCACCAAAGGGTCTTTGTCAGAGTCAGTGCATGCGTGCCCTGCCCTGTAAAAGCCCATGGCTTGGGCAGGCGAGGAGGACCAGGCGGGAGGAAGCCCATGCCTGCCTGCGGATCAGTAACAAAAGGGTTGGAGAAACAGGGAAAGCCTTTGAGCATTGAGGACTTAAGGCAGAATCTAACAGAGCAGCCCTAGATGATGACTTTTGTGTTCCCAGGAATTTAGCATCCTCCTCTCCCCCCAGCTGTAATCCCACCGGTCTCGGTACGCCACCTCACTTGCTTCATCACTGTCCTCTCACCTGGAAATAGAGGCCCCAGCCCAGCTCTGTGGTCTGTGGTGGAGCAGATCCTGGCGATGCGCAGGATCAGATAACTGCCAGCCGCCCTGCGGTAACGCCGTTTGCAGGAGGGTCAGGCAGGGTAAGCCTAAAAACGCAGAGAGTGGTTACGGGGGCTGTGTCTAACGGCAGCCCTGAGCCAACCCATCTCGCTCCGCTTCCGTGGCATCACCCGAGTCCATCAACGTCCGCCGCTCCCATCCTTGGCAGCCTCTCCCGAGGGTCCCCCGCAGCCCCCCGGCCCCTGGGGGGGTCACACAGCCCCTACTTCTCCCGGGGTATAAATAGAGCTCGTTGCTCTCCCTAGTCTTTCATTTGAAAGAATAAGAGGAAGCGAAATAAAGAAGGGGGTAAAGCGCCTTGTTCGTGGCCACCGGAGAGTGCAGAGCTGCACAGTCCTCCTCTGTTTGAGAGGAGCTTCTCTGGGTGGCTTTCCCCGCTATTTATAACACTTTTATCGTGAAATAAATGCTATTTATGAGTAATTGCCAGAAGCCTTGCCTTTCACATAGCTCTGCGTTTGCTGGTACTCCATGGTAGCTAACCCTGTGAGTACATGCCGTCTCTGCAGGACATCTCTGTTCCTTTGCTGCTTTGGGGAAGCCGGTGTGGACAGGAGTTTTTCAGGTTGCATTGCTCCGTAACAAAAGGCATGAGCTCGCTTTGCCTTTGCACCTCCATCCTCTCAATCCTTGCCTTCGCCTTCATTTCATCATCTCTCTGCCTATGAAAGGGCACGTCTTTGCTATGCCCCAGAAGAGCCCGTCACCCCGTGGTTAGCAGGAATCACCTTTGACTGTCTCTTTAGCCTTATCTTTCCCTTGCATCTTAACTGACTCTGGTTAATCTTCTCGGGTTCCCTCCTGTGCTCACCACGGCAGGTCCAGGTGCGTGGAGCCTTTCCAGCCTCCGACCCCGCCGTGCCCCAGAGTGGTTTAACTGTTCAAGTACCTCCTGCCGCCTTCTCCGAAAAACCCTCACTGGGGTCATGAGGATTTGGTATGATCCTCGCAAAGGTGCAGCGGAAATTTTGGCACCTTTTTTTTTTTTTTTTTTTTTTTTTTTTGCAAGCTGCTGCTCCATCACGGCACGCACCTTCCCCTGCCCCACGTGCAAGGGGCAGCTCTGCCGAGTGGCTTCAGTGCTTCTGCTCTGAACGCTGTCATTTGAAATGGTTTTTATAGCTTGTGGCCTTCTGTTCAGTGCTTGCATCCATAAGCGATTCAGGGCTGGGCTTTTAAGGATAACCCAGTGGATCAGCTAAAACTATATTTACGATGATGTACTTTTCACCTCTAAAATTCTGGGTTTATACTGAGTTGGGGCCCCAAGCGCACAGCTGCTCTTCAGACAGGGCTCTAGATTGCACAACGGCGGTGCAGGGATGTCAACAATTTATTCTAATCCCTTGCCGAGTTCCCAGATTTCCAGCCCTTCAGTCTGTTTCGACATGCTCGCCGCTTACAGGAGGCGAAGTTGCAGATGGGACCAGGTTGGAAAAAACAACCGTGTTTGCGAAACTCCCTGTAAATCCCCGGGGAGGTACAGCGGGCAGGCGCCGCGGGGCAGGATGCTGTCAGCCATCCCCAGGGTGAGGTGAAGGCACCTGAGCTGCAGTGTCTGCTAGTGGGACCCCGGCTGTAATGAGCACTGATGACTTATTGCAAATGATGGGGCTGGGAAGGATCCTTGGATCATCTGGTGTCATTTTTGGCCTGACGCAGACCAGAAAACGCTGTTTGGTAATTCTTGCCGAGGGCTGTAAACTTTGAGCTAAAGCACATTTAATTCCTTGGGCTGAGCGTACGGCACGACTCGGTCTGCCGCGGCATTGGCTTTATGCAGCCTGACCCCATGTCCTCCTGGGCTGCCTCAAATGCGAATGGAGGTGTGCCTGCTCTGCTGAGCCCTAATCCTGCGGTGTTTGATGGCCCTGGAAATGAAGCTCGCTGAGCGGAGGCTGGCGGAGGAGAGAAATGCCGGGGAAGTCACTGGCCGTGGTGTAAATCACACCTGAGCAATCCCATAAGGAAAACTCCTGCGGATGCCTTGGCTGGGTGTGTGGTTCTTACATGCTGGCGGCTGCAGAGCATCCCCACGAGCTCAGGGGAAGGTTGAGAAGAAGGCACGCACATTGCCCGTGACCAGCTCCATAGCTGGGTGCCCTCCGGCACGGCATGCAGGCTCTGCTCTGGCCATAGCCCCTTTTCTGGTTCTTGCCCTGTTCACTAGCAGCGATTAACCATCAGCAGCAGGCTCGTGGGTGGAAGATGGATCTTCTTAAACACCAGACTGCCTGGACATGCCCATCTGACGCTCAGTAACGCTTCTGTCTCCCATTTGCAGTGCCCAATGGAATAAACCATTCCCCTCCGACGCTGAACGGGGCACCATCCCCACCCCAGAGGTTTAGCAACGGTCCTTCCTCCTCCTCCTCCTCCTCGCTGACAAACCAGCAGCTCCCAGCCACGTGCGGCGCCCGGCAGCTCAGCAAGCTGAAGCGCTTCCTCACTACCCTGCAGCAGTTCGGCAATGACATTTCGCCAGAGATCGGGGAGAAGGTCCGGACCCTCGTCCTGGCATTAGTGGTAAGCCCCGCACACCGGCCCAGGCTGCCTTGCTTTTGCCAGACTGCTTTAGGGATGGGATCCTGGCAGCCAGCGCGTGCCCATGTTACACAATATTATCTGTTTGTATCTTTATAAGCAGAGCTGTTGACTGAGCAAGACTGTGTAATGTTTAATGCTTTCTGCTAAACTTGTTGTCTTCTTTTTCTCTCGTCTTCAGTGGGTTTCAAAAAGCTGTTTTGTCCAGTGGCTTTGGCATGAGCTTGGGTGCAGCTGAACTTAAGAAAACTTGGAAGGATTTGGACTAAGCTTTTCTATAAAGGCCACAGGTCTGGTGCCATGGGCTCACTGGAAGCCATGGGCTGCGCTGGGCTTCTCCATTTCCCCTTGTAAATGAAACTTTTCACGCAATTCAGAGGAGCCTGTAGTTTTGTACTAGGAAAGCGTTTTCCTGCTCGTGCAGATTTATGATTGCCTGGCCCTGACCATGGATCAGCTTGCCTCTGATCTGCTTCCACACAAAGAAATGCCAGTTCCAGCCACCGCTTTGTTAGTGCTGCCCTGACTTCAGTGTGCTCAAACTCAACGCTGCTTTGCTCGGCAAGGCAGCCAGGTGTAATGGAAAAAGCAGGAGTGCTGGTCGGGAACTGGGTCCTGGCGCTAGCAGGGGCTTGCTCTGGAAAGCTGGTAGTGCTTCTCCGCTCTTGAGTGCGTAGAGAATATCATGACACTTCAAAGACTTCATTTATGATACGCAGTGATGTATTTAATGGTTTTTTTTCCTCTTTATGGGCTGCTCCTGCATGTCTTAAACAGGCCCACTAGCACAGCAAGGTTGACTGTTGCCAATGTCTGCAGAGGATGGGAAGGCTGCTGTTGCAAAATAGGAGGTCTGGGCTTCTGGTGTGCTCCTGCTTTGCTGATTGCATATTTGCCCGCATTACCAAAGGCATTGGTTCTTTGCTTGTGACAGTCTGAAGGTGCAGCTACAGGAAGAGGCTTGGTAAATAACTTGTATGCATCTTCTGCCCTTCTTCTGCACTCCTGCGCTTGGATTTGCGAGAGCTGGGGTTGGTGGCAGTGTGTGCATGCATAAACAGTGCGTGTATGCCCTCACGCCCTTTTGCAGGTACGAACAACTTGAAAGCACCCTTCAAAAAACAACTGAACAGGTCTTGCTGAGGAATTGTGACTAATATTTGCAGGTATACAAACTGACTGGTAGAAATGGTGTGCAAACCCATACCCTGGAGCACAGCACCACGCCGCCTGCCTGGCTGCGGTCCGGTGCGGCACCCAGCGCTGCTCCCAAGCTGATCTCAGCTTTTTGGCAGATTTCTTTTGAGGCTGTCGTGGTTTAACCCCAGTCGGCAACTAGGCACCATGCAGCTGCTCCCCGCTCCCCCCTCCCAGTGGGATGGGGAGGAGGATCAGCGAAAAAAAAAAGTAAAACTCATGGGTTGAGATAAGAACAGTTTAATAACTAAAGTAAAATAAAATATAATACTAACTAATAATAATAAAAATATAATAATAATAATTGTAATGAAAAGGAATATAACAAAAAAAGAGAGAAATAAAACCCAAGAAAAGACAAATGATGCACAATGCAGTTGCTCACCACCCGCTGACCGATGCCCCAGCAGCAATCTGCCCCTCCCGGCCACCTCCCCCCAGTTTATATACTGGGCATGATGTTCCATGGTATGGAATAGCCCTTTGGCTAGTTGGGGTCAGCTGCCCCGGCCATGCTCCCTCCCAGCTCCTTGCCACCTGCTTGCTGGCAGAGCACGGGAAACTGAAAAGTCCTTGGCTTAAGATAAGCGCTACTTAGCAACAACTAAAACATCAGCGTGTTATCAACATTATTCTCACACTAAATCCAAAACACAGCACTGTACCAGCTACTAAGAAGAAAATTAACTCTATCCCAGCCAAAACCAGGACAGAGGCTCAGCATGCAGCGAAGGCAGCTAGACTGCAGGCAGCCGGGAGTATTTCTGCTTCCAAGATTGGCATGCGCAGAGAAAACGCGGCTCTGTCCATGGCCTTTGGAGCTTTCACAGGGCTTGAGCACTGGATGCGAAAAGCTGTTGCTGCTGCTGCTGAAGGAAGGCGTATATATTTCCATGGGTGTAGGGTAGTACCTTAGCTTACTCTTTTGGAAAGGAAGTGATAAGCTGTCCAGGTTCCTCTGACTGTCGTTCTCACCACTGGTTGCAGTAATTGCTGCAGGGATGAACTTTGTACGTGCAGGTTATCAAATGCTGCTTGTCCCAGGGAGCACCCAGCCTAAACGGCCACGGGGGATGCAGGGTCAGGCCAGGGGAGGACCGTGCCAGTGGGGTGAGCAGCGGGCTGGTCGTGACTTCGCGGATGGTGGATGGATTAGATGAGATGAGCTGAAAGGAAGGAAGGAGGAGAGGAAGGCGTGCAGCTCTGAGCAGCTGGAATGGCTGTCTGGCTCCCCGCAGCCTGGCCCAGGCCACCTGGGCAGGGTGCAGGAGATGCCAGCTGGGCCCTGCTGCCTCCCCAGAGCCGGGCCCTGCCTCCCAGCCCCGGAGCTGGGAGGGTGCTGGGCCAGGCAGCACCCAGCTGTGCGCAGCATTCGCCCCTCACCTAGTGCAGCGTTTCTACTCCATTGGCCTGCGTCTTTTTGGCTGCGTTAGGCAGGATCCGATGCAAACGTTGTCGGTCCTGTAGTGGCAGATGAAGTCTCCCTTCCAGTTCTGTTCGTTTGGAGCTGTTTCCGACGTGTCTAAAAATAAGAACAAATTATCATTTCATTTCTTAATTTCTTTTCTCAGAATTCAACGGTGACAATCGAGGAATTTCACTGCAAGCTGCAAGAGGCGACGAACTTCCCCCTCCGGCCGTTTGTGATCCCCTTTCTGAAGGTGACAGGGAGCTGGTGGGGCTCGCTGATGCTCCGTGTGCTGGTCTGTGCCGCTTGGCAGCGTGTCATTGCTGGGAAAGCTCTCGTTTCAAGCACCACGGCAATTTTGTTAAAGTCCAAGACAGACTGCACAGACCGTAGCGGTGGCCATGTGGGACTGGCTTGTGGAAAGCTAACGTGATAAGAAGTGCCACATATGTCTGTCTGTATGTTAGGGATAAAGGAGACAAACCAAGCTCCGTTCAGCAGCTTCTGATCCTATAATCTTATTTGCGAATGTTCAGATCTAGAATCCTTGAAGCGTTGGCATACGGAGCATGTCTGGGGTGGTTAGATGCTGGAAGCGCAGAGTGCTTCCCGTGACACTTGGGTTTTGGGTGCACCGACATCAGGTCGTCCTCAGCTCTTGAGAAAATACAGGTAAATCCGACAGTGCGGACACTGGGAGCTGGAGGATCCTGAGTGGGGGCTGCAGGCTCTCGGTGTTACTGCTCTGAGAGATTACGTGTGCAGAGCAAACCTTCTGCGAACGGCTGGAAACGCCTGCCCGCAGCCTGCATAAACCAGAGCCACGCTTGTTTTCCAGGCCAACCTCCCGCTGCTGCAGAGAGAGCTGCTGCACTGCGCCCGGGCTGCCAAGCAGACGCCCTCCCAGTACCTGGCGCAGCACGAGCACATCCTGCTGAACACAAACACCACGTCCCCCGCTGACTCCTCCGAGCTGCTCATCGAGGTGAACGGGAATGGGAAGAGGCACAGTCCGGACAGGTAAAAAGAGCTCTGCCAAGTTCTTGAATTGTGACTTCTTTTTCAGCTTTGCTGCTGTCAAAGCTTCAAGCAGCATCCAGGGCTAAACTGTAGCATCTTCTCACTCCCAACAAGTATTCTGGCTGTTAATAAAACACCGATGATTGTCCTCCTGCACTGTGAATTCAAGTTGGGATCCTCTTTCGGGCAGGTTCTGTCCCAGAGGGACTTGTTGGGTAGCACTGAAAAGCCTGAGCTGGAGAGCCGAGCAGTTCTCCACCTCCCCGGGCGGCGAGCGGAGGCACTGTCAGGGCTGGGAAAGATGCCGTTCGTTTCCGCCACTTTTTATTCCAAGTTAAAAGTTGTTATGTAATGATGTGGAGCATGCCTCAAATTTATAAAAACTGTGAAATTTTAATTTGGTCATGCTCAGAAAGATGAATCACAACACTCGGGCATCTTGACCTTTTTCTTTGACAGGGTCATTTTGTGGATTTGTTCACAAGCTGAGCATGTTTGTTTTAGCTCCCTGCCTTTACCCCCCCGGTAAAATCATCGCTGCCCAAACTCTGCTGATTTGAAATCTGCATCTTTCCCTTTCCGAATATGTTTATGCGGTGCTAACGAATACCTCTCTCTGCCGGTGTGGTTGCAGAAGGGAAGACAGCAGCTTTGAGAGGGAGCCGCTGCCGACGGAGCCTCCGGCCAAGAGGGTGTGCACCATCAGCCCCGCGCCCCGGCACAGCCCTGCCCTGACAATCCCCCTGATGAACCCCGGGGGACAGTTCCACCCCACCCCGCCGCCCCTCCAGCACTACACCTTGGAAGATATCGCGACATCCCATCTCTACAGGGACCCCAGCAAGATGTTGGAGCACCGAGAGATTCGGGACAGGCACGGCAGTCTTGGTGAGAAAGCCTTGGAGGGCTTTTAGTCGTAGGAGCTGTGAAATCCAGCAGCTGAGCTTCGGCATCGGTCCTTGCTCGGCCACTTGCACCCAAAGCTGTGTAATGCTGGGCATGTCCTCGGCAGAGATTTTGCAGGGAATTTGAAGAAAACAACTGACCGTGGGAGGTTAAAAATGGGAAGATTGAGAGTTTGCATTTCCCTGTATACACATAAAGGCTGGAGCCACCGGGAAGGACCCGGTGTGTAAGTTGAGTGTAGCCAACCCAGCAGGCAAGAGTGGAGGGCAGGGAAATAGAAATGAACCTTTCCAAGATCACTAAAGCAGGAGAGCAGAGCCTGGCCCCCCGCCCCATTTCTCCCCGGGGGTGTGTGGGAGCTGCATGCTGTGTTTCCAACAGGGCAGCCTGAATCACAAGCTCTGAGCTCCTGTGGGCTCATAATAAGGGAGCCAGCTCCCCAAGCCGGTCAGATCCAGACCCGTGAGTGGATTGTAGCACTTCCGAGACAGTGACACAGACAAGGATAAAAGCACCGGTGTGGCATTGCCCTTGTAGAGCCACCTCCTTGAGATGTGTTTTAAAATCCCAGCTATGTGTAGCTGGAAATACAGCTCTTTATTATCGCTTCGGGGCCACCTTCCCTCTCCAGCACTGAAAGCACTCGGTCCATCTAATCACTCTTCTGGCTGTGGTTTGTTGCAGGTTTGAATGGAGGATACCAGGACGAGCTGGTGGACCACCGCTTAACAGAGAGAGAGTGGGCTGACGAGTGGAAGCATCTCGATCACGTAAGGAACGGCAGGAGGTGTGGGAAGCTCTGTGGGAAGCAGCAACCCAGTGTTCCACCTGCTCCAATTTGTGATTTTCTTCTTGTTGGTACCATATCCAGGCTTTCCTAGTGGCGTGTAGAGGAACAAGCCACCACAAGAAGGTGGATGGTGGGGTGGACATAGTAGCAGTAGCACTTTCCTGGCAGGTTTTCTCTGCCCGTGGTCAGTGGAATCCAAAATCACTCTGGACAGAGTGTCTGGAGTTGGGGAGCTTCTCCTGCAGAGCAAGGCCATGTGCTGCCCTGGCTGGCTGAGCAACCAAACCCAACTTTGTCCCCGCACGGGTCTTTTCTGCCGCAGCCCTGGCCAGCACTGGACCGACGAGCGTGCAGATGTGCCATGTGCCGTAAGGATATGGAGCTCACAAAAGAAGTAAACCCATCATTGTTTTTTTTTAAAGACTTTTTTTCCGGAGATGCCAGCCTTTTATGGGCCTCAACTAGGCACCGACAGCAAGACTTGGTACTTCTGGCAGACTTTCTGCAGTCAGCTTTTTCCCTCTGAGCAAGGCTGCTCATCCAAGCACTTCACTGGAGTGTTTCCCCAAAGAGAAGGGATTGAAATTCAGCTTTGATAATAAATGCAGAGAGACCTCATGCTTGCTTATGCTCTAAAGCTGATGGTTTTTGGGGGGGGGCGGGGAGCGGAGTGAAGTAGAGGCCCCATGGCTGAATATTTGCGAGTTGGGATGTGGCTATGGAGAGCTGGCACCAGGATCACAGCCAACCCTTGCACGGGCATCCTGTTCCCATAGGAAAGTGGTGAGTTTTTTCCCCTCCACCTTTAGGAGCATGGCCTGAAGGTGTTTAGCCACCTCCTGTGGTGACCAAGGCCTTACGGTGCAGGTGTGACCCCCTCCTTCCACCCGGTGCTGCGTCCCTGCTCAGCATCGCTGCTGTGCATGCGGGTACGGGACCCAGTCTTACCCGCCCCGTTTGAATACGGCGTCATCCAAAATACGGTGCTCAGAGCCTGTTCCTGTGAAATGACCTCATGTTTCATCTTCCTGGGATGGTCCCTCCGACGAGAAATTCGGGAGACGACCTCATGAGCAAGACTGAAAACGCCTTCCTCCCTGCAGGCACTGAACTGCATCATGGAGATGGTGGAGAAAACCCGGCGCTCGATGGCCGTGCTGCGGCGCTGTCAGGAGGCCGATCGGGAAGAGCTCAACTACTGGAAGAGGCGGTGCAGCGAGACAGCCGAGCCGCGGAAGGCGGGCAGCGAGCTCATCTCCAGGCAGCACAGCCCCAGCAGCTCCGACTCCATCGGCAGCGGTAAGCGAGGGGTGGGTGTGCTGTGCCAGGGCCTTTTTCAGTAGGTGTCTAATTACGACAAAGCTATATTAGGCATAAAGTGATGATAAAATCTTCCAATTAAAATATAAATCAAATACTTAAGCGGTGCATAGCTGTTCTCAAAGCTTTGAAGAGGCACAAGTCGTCGGACACATGAAAGCTCCTGGGTGAGCTCCTAGAAGCAGCGTTTGCGAACGTCTGAAGGCGCCTTCGGGCAGCAGCAGCACCTTCTGCTGGTGCCAGGAGAAGAGCGTCTTCCTTGTCGCTGAGCCGTACTTGCCGACCAAACGGAGCCAAGTTCATCCAAAGCTGAGAAACCGGGGGGTGAAAAGGCAGGAGAGGTGGTTGGTTCCACCCCTCTTCCCCTTCCAGTCTGTCTTGCCGAACGGATTTTAAATGTCAAGGTCTACTAATTCTAAAAATACCAAAGACTGCTGTAAGTGTAAGAGCTACTACCTGAGTTATTAATTCTATTTTTGTATCATGAGTCAACTTAACTTTATTAAAGCTGCCTGGTTTTCCATTCCAGTGTGCAGAGATTTTGACCCTTTACAAAAAACAAGTCTGAAATGCTGATTTTATGCATTTGGATGTAATTCTAATTTCCATCCAAATAAATTTGCTGCAAATCAAATGCTGAAAAAAAACCCCTGATCATTCAGTAATGAAGATGGATGTTTTCTAACAATAATAGTAAATGTCAAGCTAAAACTCTCAATTTTATACACATTCAACTTGTTTGTATACAAAATAAAGAGTGAATCCTCTTGCATGTCAAAAAGAACATCCGAATTAGAGCCCAGCCCAGATTTAGCTGCGATCGAACAAGTTTTGATAGTTCCCAGACAGCGAGAACGAGTATTTCCTGGGAAAACAATAACAAATATGCAAGCAAAAGGAGCTAAAATAGAATATATTAATCGGACTTTCTCGAAACCAAGCACCCGTGGCTCCAGCCGTAACGGCAGAGCAGCGTGCGGCGAGCCCGTGGCATGGCTGGGTGTGTGTGACGACCTGGTGAGCACAGCCAGGTTTTAGCCCTTCTATATGTAAGTATACCACGACTAATACACTTACAGGCTCATGTTGTTAAAGGTGGTATAATTTAATTTGTTTTTTTTAATAAATTAGGAACGTTGTTGATGCTTTCTCCCCTCATGGGACCTAGGGCTAATTTTCAAGCTCCATTGCTGGTGCGAGAAGGTGCAGTTAAACATCAAGAAGCATCCCCCGGTGTGCCGCAGGCTTAAATAACCTCACCGCCTTCATGGAGTGCTTTTGTTCTCCCACCAGCCTTTGACACGAATCAGTTTTTGGTTTGACCCTTCAGAAAATTACTCTGAAGCCTTAAAAAAACGGATGCAGATAGAACACAGGACGAGGCTTCTGAAAAGCTTCCCTGTGTGACTGCAGTCTGTGCTTAGGTCCTCGTGTGACCGTCCCCATCTGTCACGTAGGCTCTTCGCAGGCGTAGGGTGCTGGGGAATGCATACACCTCTCGCCGTAAGAGGTCTTGCAGGACAGTTTGTCTGTTAATTCAAGCCTTTGAATTGCCCTTGGGAGTGGGAAGTGCTGCATTTAATGTAAACTGCTGGTCGTATGGATTGATGCTCAAAGTCGCTGGACAGTGCAGATGTTTGATGGCATATATTTATAAGCATTGCCTGTTGTTATGGAGTACCAGGAGATGGAAATGGGTTATACAGTATCATAAATTATGCAAGGCACTAATTAAATGTTGTAATTTATCATCTGAGTGTTTGATGAATGGCTTTAACTGTAGGAGTCCTCTGCTTTGAGTTTTAGCCGGTTAATTCTACCCTGCCCCACGATGTAGCGAGGTACCGCTGGGCACTTAAGCAGCAGTTGGGTGAGACGAGGCTTTGCCAACCTTTCCCTGTGTCCCTTATTCCAACAGATTCGTTGCGGGAGTTCAGCAGCAGGTCGGGAACGGGCTACGTCACTGAAGAGATATGGAAAAAAGCTGGTAAGTGTTTGCTTAGTAACCTCAGCGAGGGATTCTGCCGGATCAGTTGAGGTAAACACAGATGCTGCAGATTTGCTCTGCAGAAACAGGAGAAGCCCAGCTGCAGGAACGCCCCAGGATGTGCACATCTGGCTACCAACGCCCCCGGCCTGGGTTTTCCAAAGGGCTCTGCTCCTTCTGTACGATGCCAGTGGGGATCCCGTGGGGCTGAGCCTGGCCTCGTCGCTCCCAGGAGCGGTCGTGATGCTGGTGCTGACCGTGACCCGCAGGCGTCCCAGCCGCAGGGAACACGCCGCTGCATCTCGACGTCTCTCGGAGGCTCACCCCGCTCCTCGGGCGGGTCGTAAAGCTGCTCGTTTCTTCCAGAAGAAGCCGTGAATGAGGTGAAGCGCCAGGCCATGTCGGAGGTGCAGAAAGCGGTGGCGGAGGCCGAGCAGAAGGCGTTTGAGATGATTGCCTCCGAGAGGGCTCGGATGGAGCAGACCATCGCGGACGCCAAGCGCCAGGCCACCGAGGATGCTTTCTTAGTGATAAACGAACAGGAGGAGTCTACGGAGGTAAGGTGCCAGGGGACATCCTAGGAAGGGAACTCCAAAGACTCAGAAGGTCTCCAGGTTCTGCCCGGCAGTGACTCGGAGCCTGCAGGTCCCCTGTCCCTTTTCCCTTTTAAAAGTCTCTCTCCAATCAGTAACTAAAAGGATGAATCGATACCCTAAACAAAACCCTTTTGCTTTTGATTTTGCTGGCAGGGGAATCGGCCTGAGTAAGTTACAAAGCCTCATAACACCTAATGAGCCATTTGCACGTTGGCAAAGAAGAGATGACTTAGTTTGTCATAGCCAGCGACACCTGCTGAATGGGTGTCTTAGAGAACGTCTTTCTACTCCTCAGTCGTTAATTACCTTCACTGTTCCTTAACGGGAAGCTCACTTCATTAAGCTTTGGAGATCTCAGCTGGACTGGGCAAGGAGAATTGCGTGGTTAATTCCTGCGTCACCACAGCCCAGCCACGTTGTGGTTTGCTTCTTGTTTTATTTTCTCTGCACAAACGCAAGAGCAGAGGCTTTGCCTCTGTTTCTGCCAAGCAAAAATCTGATGGGAACGTGGAGTTAATGTCCGCTGGGGCTGTGCGGGCAGCAAGTCCGTTTCCCTCCTCCTGCAGGGTTTCAGTTCACCCTGCTGACCGGGGCTTGGGAAGCTCTGGTGCCAGGGTCCCCGTGCACGGCAGGAACCATGTAAGTATTAGGTGTGATTACAGAGAAGTATGTATATACTCTGGTATTTCCCGATTAAATCACTGAAGGTTGAATGCACCAGTTGGTAAACATATGATGGGAGTGGGTGGAACGGCTCAGGAAGCCATGGAAGAAATGAGACAAGCAATGATTTCTCTGTAGGGGAATACCAGAGGAGTGTCCTCCTCTGGCCGTCCCGGGGAGCAGTGCGGGACCTCGGGAGCAGCCGAGCATTCCCCCGCCAGCACACTCCTGTGCAAGCCCCAGAGCCTTTCTCTAAAGGCCATGTTGAAAAGCTGTCACGTATTCTGGCATGCCATGTAACCTTTGAAATACAGTTTAAAAACACCGCTTGAAGTGTAAACAGCTGTAAAGCAGTGACCTGGTTTTCCAAGAGTTACCACAGGCTTTGGTGGGGTTTTTTTTTTTTGGTTTTTTTTTTTTTTTGGTCACGAGTCCTGCTTCTCCTGGAAGACCGAGAAGCATCAGGGACGTGCTGGCTGTGGAGCAGCTCGCTCCTGACCAGCTCGCTTTGGCGCTTCACTGCTAGCCCATAAATCATCGCCAGGAGCTAGTGGCTCCGGTGCGGACCCCGGGAGCGAGGAATTTCACTGCCTTCCTCGCAACAGGGCTGTCCGATACAGGCCAGCATCTCCCACCACCCCGCTTTCCTGCTTCGACAGCTTTTTCCTTGCGCTCGCAGAAGCGGTGGCCAGCGAAAGGTGCCCCGTTGGGCAGGGTTAGAGGCAGGCCGGCTCCGGCGGAGGCTGCTTTTCCGCAGCTGAACTTGCCCTCCCCAGTATGCGATTGCTAAGGCGCGAGTCCAGCTGCAGGAAAGCTAATCCGCCCGCTCCCCTCCTCGGAGCAGCTGCAGCCGCAGCTCCCGGCGCTGGCCCCTTGCCCCCGTGCTCATCGGGAAGCAGTGGCACGCCGTAAGCCCACCAGCTGACGCCTCTCCCAGCGGCCAGAGGGGCTTTGCTCTGCTTCCAGATTGAAGCTCGGGCTCTGGCAGTGCTTCCACCTGGCTGGGAGGCTTTCAAATGAGCTTTTCTTTTTCCAAATTAGCCTGCTCCGACCTCTTGTGCAGCTAGGCAGGGTGCAAAGCAAATGGTGCCTGTGCAGCACGCTGTAATCCCTGCAGAGAGCACTTGGCTCGGAGCGATACCAAAATAGAGCTGCTTAAAACAGGAAATAAAAAGACCGAATAGCAGCATCTGCAGCGCGTTTTTTAGTCCTTGCCTGCTGTTTCCTCTATGCATTTGGGTGGATCTGGGGGAGAGGATGTGACCGGTGCAGTCTGGCAGGCGGTTTTGGGCAGAGCGGAGGAGTAGGGGTTAGTACCCTTGGCAAAGGGCTGTGAAATAGCAGGAATTAATGGTTTGCTCACTTTAATATTACTAAATCGAGGCCAGAGGGGGATGAACAGTCCCCTCCAGAGCTGTTGAGTCAGCACCTTGAGTCCTGCGGTTCTTGGAAACTAAACCCATTTTAAAGTGCGGCATCTTTGGTCTTGCAGAGTTGCTGGAACTGCGGTCGCAAAGCCAGCGAGACATGCAGCGGCTGCAACATCGCCCGGTACTGCGGCTCCTTCTGCCAGCACAAGGACTGGGAGAGGCACCACCGAATCTGCGGCCAAGGCCTGCACAGCCAGAGCAAGCCGCTGGCTCTGCCCACGGGCCGATCGGCAGCTGCCGCCGCCGCCAAGAGCCTCGACGGCGTGCCCAGCCCGGCCCTCGAGAAGACTTCGGCGACCACTTCCCGGTCCTCCACTCCGGCATCCGTGACAGCAATAGATACGAACGGACTCTAAAGGGGAAGTTTTGGTTCAGTCCATTTGATTAGTTTCCCTGGGGTTTTTTTAAGCCGAAAAAAAACCCCACAGCAACTTTTATCACTTGACACATTTGACACATCGCGCCGCCTCCTCAGAGCGCCGACACTCGGGCTGTGCCATCTCGTTCTGCCTTTTTTCTTTTGTGGCTCGTGAAGAACTGGGGCTGGCCTTGCCCACGGCGCCTCCGTGCCCGTCTCTCTGCAGGGGGGGTACCAGAGCATCACTGGGGACCTGGAGGAGGCCCGGCACTCGCTCGGGGGGACCTGGACTTGGTGGAGAGCGCTGCCGGCGCACGCGGAAGATGCTGAGCCCCGTCCTCATGGGTCAAACGTGCTCAAGCTCCTTTCCTGAGGTGTCTGAGCCACCTCCTCCTTCAGCTACCTTTCTTCCATAGTATGCATCTATTTTTTTGCCTTGCTCCCAGACAGTGGTGTCTCAGATGGCCGCGCTGGCTGGTTGTTGCTGTGAACAGACCGGAGCCGATTTTCCCAGCAGGAGCATCTCATCCTCTAGTGCAATGGCAAAAGCCAAGCCGTCTTCTCTTCTCCCGCCTGCAGGTTGGCTGCTGATGGTTGCAGAGAGGGAGGAGAGGATTCATCTGCTCTAAACCAAATGTCCGTAGCAGGGAAGTACGGCTGGTCACTTCTGGATGGCCTGGTTTTAATCCCATTCTGTGACGGGACAGGCAGTTGCGTGTTACCCTGGGTGGGACCTTTGCTTGGGGAAAGCGCGGAGCAAATCTGGGTTGGTTGCGGGCGGTTATTGCCCTTTTCACCTGGGTACCATTATTTTGCTATGCAGAAAGCGTTTTTTTTCACTGCATGGAAGTTGTTGGTTTGAGAGTTGTTGCTGTTGTTTTTAACCACAGAGATCCTCACGCGATTGCGATGGATTATTTATAGTCTGTTCTCTCCATGCGTGTTGGCCAAACTATTAAAAAAAAAACGCAGGACTTGGTGTCCTGCGTCGGTTCTTACCCCCAGCCCCGCGGGGCTCCTGCGGTGCTGCTCCGATGCCGGCTGCGCTCCTCTCCCCGGAGATGCCCAGGGATGCGCAGCCACCACTGCCTCGTCCAGCCTTCGGAGACCGTCCCGAAAACGCAGGCTCAGAGAGTGAGGTCCTGCGGGGATGCCGTGGTCAGCCTGGGAAGATCCATCGCTCGGAGAGTCCCTGCTGTGGTGTGGAAGGAGGGATTCAGGGCAGCGCAAACCCGATCATCGAGACCGACCCCCAGAAGGGCTGTTTCAGGGCGCAGCGGGGCTCATCTCGGATGCTTCACGGAGGTCATCGGAGGCGCAGCCCGTGGGAGGGATGGGCACGGGCCCTCTGGGGAGCCGCACCGATTTCCCACGCTGCACACAAACGGGCTCTAGAAAACCATCTATTCAGCAAAGCCGTGTTTCCGTGACTGTTTTTGTACGATTGCTGGGCTGGAGCCCAATGAGGCGAGTAATTCCCAAATTATTTTTGATTACTTTTTAAATTGGAGGCGAATAATAGAGATGTAATGAATCGTCATTGAGTTTGCAGTGGTGTAGCTGGCTGCTGGCTGCCCAGGGATAAATGAGCGACCCGCTGAACCAGCTTTGTCCCTTAGGGAAAGCTGTTTCGGAAGCCGCTGTCGTGGGATAGAGGGGGCGATTCCCGTGTCTGTGAGGTTTTATTATGCAAAAAAAGCCACGAAGTCACCTGGTGTTCAGGAGAGCTCTGGGTGGCAGTTGGGAGCGTCTCCCCTGTGTCCCCCAGGAGACAGCACCGGGGCTCCCGGCTGCGGCAGAGCCCTTTGCACGGACACGGCTCCTGGGAGCCGAGCACGCCAGTGCTGTGCCGCTGGGATTAAGGCAGCCCCGAATGGGGTGGCACTCGAGCCACCCTGACCTGCAGCAGCAGCGAGGCCGCGGCAGCCCGGGGAAGGCATCACCCCGCCTGGAGGTGTTCGCCCCAGGAGAGACGGAGGCGGCGGGGTGAGCCCCAAACCGCGGCAGCTCCGTGCTGCCCTGCCTGCTGCGCCCGTCGCAAAGGTCCTGGGAAGCGGCTCTGTCCGTGCCGCTGCGGCAAAGCTTAAGAAGATTTGCTGTGCCCGAGCGTGTAGCACGGAGGAGGATGCTGTGTCGAGCGGGGAGGAACCGCAAATGCTTTGGGCTCGCCAGAGCACCGGGGCGGGGGGCTGCCCTTGTACCCCCACTCCTCTCCCGGGAGCCGGGGGGGCTGAAGGGCTTTCCTGCCATGAGGGCACACGTGCAAATTCGGAGCAGCCTCAGGTAAGTAACGTCCGGGTGCGACGTCCCAATCCTCACCCGCAGTCCTGAGCTAACACCGCGGGTCAGCGGCGGCCAGCTGCTGCGAGGCAGGATGCGGAAAGAAGAGCAGGGCAGGGCTGGAAGAAATTGCTTGTAAATAGATTGTCTTCCATAATTCTCATGCAACTTTGATGGCCGTGTACTAAAATTAACCCCAGTGTAAATGAATGAAATACTAACAGTCATGATTAGAATGATTGCCTTTTTTTTTTTTTTTTTTTTAAAAACATGGAATGATAAATGTGAAATTTGGACATGGGAGGACATTCGGTTGAGGTTTCTATTTTTTTTGACATTTAATTCTGTAATAGAAATTTGTTACTTCATTCCTGTGCATAACTTATTTAATGTACTGTATAAAGGAACCCAAACTGTTACAGATGTATTTAGTTTGTTCTACTCAAAAGTAGTCAATAAAAAGACTATATTCATCATACAGCTCCCCCTCCTCTCTCAGAAGCAGCAGAGCTTCGCTGCGGTGCTCAGGCTGCTGCCGGGGTTTCTGCGGGAACGCTGCCAGGCCGTGGCCGTGGCCAGGCGAGCTGCGGGGGACAAAACCTGCCTCCCCTGGGGGGGTGATGCTGCTGCAGGTCCTGGGGGGAGCAAGTGCAGGCAGAGCTGGCGTTCAGCCCCATACTGGGTAATTTGGGATTTCTTTGGGTTCACGTTCAAATATGTTCTTTTCTGAGCACTTTTTTTTGCCACAGCGCCAGCCCTGTGTCCCCCCCAGCTGCTTGAGGATGCCCACTGCGCACACCCTTGCCTAGTTCCAGGATTTCAGGCTCCAGGCGGCTGCAAACACTAATCCAGTGGTTAAGAAACCCAAAATTGGGGGCCAAACCCCACACTCGTCGGGGGAGGCTGCTGGTGTCCCCTGCAGCCAACCGAGGCGGCAGCTCGGAAATCCCGAAGCCCAAAGCTGGTGCCTGCTGCGGCTCTGCCATTTGTGGCTGCCCTGGGTGCCCGTCTCCCACCCGCCCCGGCTCTGCCCCAGCACAGCTCCTACCTTACCGTGCAACTCTGGCCCCAGCGCTTCCCCGGTCCCCTCGTGTGTGGCTCTCATGGCGGGGAATGCGGCCCTCGGCCTCACAGCTGCCTGAGCAGTGGGCTGGAGCCACCTCCACTGCCCCGGGATCACAGCAAACTGTGGCTTTCGCCACGGAAATTAAGAGTTATCAATAATTAGGTAAATAACTGGGTGCTGGGAGGATGGGTCCCACGTGGGAACTGGGTCCGGCTATGTGAGCACCCCATCCCCGGGAGGGGGGCAGCTGCTGTTTGGTTGCCTGAGCCTGCCATGGGATGGGGTGTGAGGGTGCCCATCTGAGCTGGCAGCAGTGGCTGCTATTCCCCCTCCTCTAACGAAGAGTTTTCCTGATCCCATCTCTGCAGATCGCTCCTGGCATCAGCCAGGTCACCCTCCCCGCACCCCGAACTCAGGGAGCCCCTGGGAAGCTCCTGCTGGGGCAAAGCAAGCGCCCCAAACCCAGCTCCCCCACCCCCGTTGTGGCCCCACAGTACCGGGGCGGGGGGGTGACACCGTGCCGGACATGCCCAGCACAGCTTGTATGCAGTGTCCCCAGCATGGAGCTGAACCCACTGCCCCTTCAGCCACAGATAACGGCATTTTAATTACTGCACCCAGGGACTGGGGAAGAAACAAATTAATGTTTCTGGGGGTGCTGTTGGGGAGCAGCACCCATGGGGGTGGGAAAAGAGGTTGAGGGGGGTGCCAGGTACACAGGCAAGTGAGGGTTGGGGGTGCAGGCACCCATGGTGAGCCAGGTGAACCACACCAGCTGCCATGGACAGGCAAGGGGGCAAGGATGCTGGTATTTTCCATGCCAGGAGGCATTTGCCTGCAGGCATTTGCTGCCCTGCCAGTCCCTGCCCGCCATGCCCAGCCCCGCTTGCCCTGGGCAGCACGTGCTCCACGCTGTTCGCAACAGCGCATTTTACACCAGCTCAGCGGAGGATCTGCTTCTGCAGCACCAACAAAGAAACCCCGAGTGTGCAACTCATGGGCCAGGTGGGCTTTGCTCCGCTGCAGCCAAGGGGGCTTCCCCCCCCTTCTTGTGCCCCCCGCCACTGACCCCTGTCACCATGAGTTCAGCTACAACCTCTTTCTGGCAGCACTGAAACTGGTGCTAACTCCGGTTTATGTTAATTGAGCTGCAGGATGAAGCAACAGAGCTATGAGCCATGCTCGCCTTCCCCAGGAGGTGTGCAGTGGTTTATTGGGGGGACGTGCACAGCCATGGGCACAGCTGGGGGGAGCACGAGTCCAGTCTCAAAGCCATTGTAATGGCTGCACAAGCTGCTGGTGTGGCCGGGGCCAGATCCGGCACACCTCGCCAGAAATAATTAAATTTTTTTTCTATAAAACACTATTCACAATTTGTACGAGGCGGCCCGGCTCCCTGGGCAGAGCCACTGCTGGCCCTGGGTGGCTCTGGCAGGCCGGGCGCAGGGATGCCACAGCTGGCCAGAGCCATGTCCCCTAGCCCATCCCAGCACCCTGTGGAGCCTCGGCCTGTCCTCAGAGCCAGGAGGAAGAGGAGCACAGGCAGGAAGAGGAGCTGGGGTGCGAGAGGGGCTGAGGGCTGCCAGGACGCAGCAACCAGACCAGTGCTCCCCCACGGGCTAGGCTGCCACCCCCAAACGCAGCTCCCACGAGCGCTGCTGGGAGTGCCCCGCTCCCCCGGGCAGCACGGAGACCGTCTTGGTGGGGGGAATAAATAAATTAACATGAAAAGAGCAAAAGGGTAAAACACTGCCAGGGACGACGGGCAGGCAGCCCCAGGACTGCAGGAGAGGACGAGGGACAGGGAGGTGACGAACGCGAGGGAAGGCGACAGCTCCGTGTCCTTCCGCATGCTGACGGCGTCCTGGAAGCGGCTGCCCAGGGTCAGTTGTTGTTCATGATCCACCAGGAGGCTGGGGAGGGAGAGGGAAGGGGTCAAAGATGTGCAGTCAGCGTTAAACAGGGGAGGGGGCTTAGGGGTGGCAGAGAGGGGGGATCCGGCCCTGCTCAGGGGCAGCTGAGGCTTTTCTGCAGGTCCCTGGCACCTGGCTCTAAAGCACCCACCACCCCGGGGTTGGGGAGCACGGCCACGGCATGGCCTGGAGCTGGGTGATCTGCTTGAGCTGCAGTGACTTCCGCAGGGGAGCACTGGGAACACGGTCAGTGGGACAGGCAGGTCAGGGGGAGCTCCGCCAGTGTGGGATTTAGTCCATATTAATCCATGTTTCATGTTATTTTACACAAGACCTGAAAGTGATAACAAACTGGGGCTTAATTTGGTCTTATCTGTCATCAAGCTCTCCCAGTTCCTCACGTCTGGGTCAGATTTCTATTGGTACCGTGGGGAACGTGCATTTTCCCTGAGCTGGTCTCTCCCCTGCCTCAGCACCACTGAGCTGTAAACTGGGAGTGACCCAGGAGGGCCAGCGCTTTGCAGAGCAGGTTCAGGGCTCAGGTGAAATATAACAAAAATGAGGCATCAGGTGTATTCAAGACAGG
Organism: Gymnogyps californianus; assembly: GCF_018139145.2. Taxonomy (NCBI): domain Eukaryota; kingdom Metazoa; phylum Chordata; class Aves; order Accipitriformes; family Cathartidae; genus Gymnogyps; species Gymnogyps californianus. The sequence continues at coordinate 2,722,352 of NC_059487.1, read as the reverse complement.
GCTCAGCTTAGCTGCTACCCGGGAAGTGGCCCAAGCTGCTTGGCTGTCCTGGCTGGAGAGCATCCCCCAGGGAGGGGAGAGGCCCCGCGGTGCTGCCAGCACACACAGCCAAACCTGCCAGGGGAAACGGGTCTCACTCGGGTTAGAAAACCACAATTTAGGTCACCCCCAAGTCAATCTTCTGCTCTGGAAGGAGCCAAGGCGTCTGTTCCCCGCACTGCTCCTGCCCTCCGCAGAACACCCGGAGCAGGAGCGTGGGACTGTGGGGGTCCCGCAGCCCCCCAAGCTGGCCCCATGGCCCCCCCTCACCTGGGAAGAGCATGGTGGTGAGCAGCTCTGGGGACTCCAGCAAGCTGATGATGGACCGCTGGAAAGTCTTGCTGCAGCTGGACTGCAAGTGGCTGTAAAACAGCGTGCAGGGTCAGGAGGGTGCAGGGCTTGTGCGTGCCTCGCGGTTGCAGGAGAGCGGCTGTGCGCCGGGACCCCTGCCCACGCACGGGGGACAGGGCTGGTTTTGCACCCCCCAGAGCAAGACATCCACTCCTGGCCTGCTCCCCAAATCCTTTATCAGGGTGTTCATCCCCCTTCTGCTGCAAACGGCCCCGGGGGCGCGCTGGGCCGAGCAGCCAGCGGCAAGACAGGCTGCGCAAGGAGGGGGAGCAGCGGGGTCCTGGTGGAGCCCCGAAAGGAAACCCCTTTCAGCCCCCCCACCCAGAGCATCCAGACCCAGCCCACACAAAGAAAGTCTCCAACCTTCTCCACGAAGTCACGTCCTGCCAGAACTCGTAAAGGATGAAGCAGGCCTCGTCCGTCAGCTTGCAGGCAGACACGCTGCGGGGACAGGAGCGACCCTGAGACGGGGCCTGGCAAGCTGGCACGGTGCGGCCACGTCGGTCCCGCCAGGCCCAGGACCGAGGGGCGCAGGTCTGCACACAAGCCTCACCACGAGGCTTTCAAAGAGCAGGCTGGATGCATCCACAATTTGTGGCTGCTGGGGCCAGCACACGGCTCCAGGGGATCTCGAACCCAAACCCTTCATGCTTCGCAGTTCCTGCAGCCAGGCAGCAGAGGAGCTTTACAGCTATCAAACTGGTCCTTGCTGCTGCTCAGAAACAAGCGTGTTAAAGTGTTTTATTAAGTATTTCTTAGCATGTCCCTAGCGCTGCAGCGCACAGCCTGACGAAGGAGCTCATCCTTCCAGCCCTTTGGAGCAGGTGTGTGTTATCCCTCGCCCTTCACACAGAGAGAAACTGAGGCACGAGTGCAAGGAGCTGAGCTTACAGCATAAAACCACAGCTGCGGCCCCCCGAAGTGATGCTGCCTCGCCAGGCGATGCTTCCCACGCTCCCTCCTGCCGGAGGACCAGGCTGGGGCTTTCTCCAGTCCATGGGAAGATGGAGGGGGAAGAAGCAGGAAGGCGAGAGAGCAAGGCTCAGGGTGCAGGGCCTGGGGAACCATCTGCCCTCGACTGCAGCATCATTAATTCCAGGTGAGGATGAATGTTTCCTCCAGCTGCTGCTGAGGGCTGCAGGAAGGGACCAAGCGTGGGGTGGGGAGAGCAAAGCAAGACACCCGGCAGCTCGGAGGCTGCGTCCCCCTGCGCGGGGGCCGCAACGCGCTTTGCAATTCCCTGGCATGAACCAGGACAGCGGAGTCTCCTCAGCTTCACTCCAGCTATCCACTCACGTGGAGAGCCTGCCCATGCAACTCTACCCAGTTGTCTACACTAATAGTTTTCATGACAGAAAAGCCCATCAATTCCAAAGGAAAAAAAAAAAAAAAACAAACCATTCTCTCTGCCACGTGCGTCAAAACAAGTGTCTTCCTTTTGTTTGGACTGAAAACGCAATTTTGTGCTGTTAGAACTGAAAAGCTGAAAAATAACACTTCAAATGGGAACAGCACGAACATTTCCCACTGAAAGCGGCTTGAAATCTCCTGTGGGAGAAGGAAAGCGCCTCTCAAAGAGCAGCTGCGCAATCTCCAGGGACACGCTGGCAGTGGCGTGTCACTGAAGTCAGACCTGGGCTCCATCCTCAGCTCTGTTCGGAGCTCCGGAGCGGTTCTGGCGGGCAGAGCCTTGCTCTCACGCGGGGGTTAGCTTCAGGTGTTCACGGCTGCTTCCCACCAGCACTACGCACACTTTATATAAAGCAATGCTCTGACATGAGCTCCCTCCTTGACTTTTCCCCCATTACTTTCAAGTCCTTCAGTGCTGGAGGAATGCGTGCAGTCGCTTACATGCGCACGCCACAGCCATTCCTGCCGGCGTAAAAACCACCCCCCTCCTTGCCAGACGCTGACAAGTGGTTTTTGTTGGGAGTACCTGCAGCAGGAGATGGGACGATAGTGCAGGCAGAGACACGGCTGCAGCTGTGACATTGTCTTGTCCTCTCTGCAAGGTCAAACCTCCGCACACCGAGCCCACCCTTGCACTGACCAGCACACAAAATACTCCACAAAAATCCCTTTTGTCCCCCAAGGGTGCCGTGTTAAAAGCCCCTATTTCTGGGTGAGCCACGCCACAAACGACCCCGCTGCTTGCCACACTTACTGCAGGCAGCTGCTCTGCCCGGCAGTGACCTCCGTGTAGGACCTGAACGCCTGGCGAAACTCCTCAATGCTGCTCGTCGCCACCGAGATCTGCCTCTTTGCCACCAGGATGTGCTGCGAAGGGACAGCAGACGAGTGGCATCAGGGACTAATCTTTCCCCTCCTGCCCTCCCTGCTCCCACCCCGCTGCGGGACAAGGCAGTGCCGAGCAAGCATAGCACCGCAGGGGAAGCCGCAAGAAGGGGCTTGCACCACAATGCTGGGGACAACACCAACATAAAGTGGCTTCTTTCTACCTGGGCAGGTTGCCTTTACAACGAGGACCGCATCAACAGGAGATGCTCCATCCCCCGGTGGCGGGGTCCTGCTTTGGGGCTGCTGCAGTTCCTGTGTCCTTCCCCCAGCAGAAAGGGGCCTTGGGACCCCTCCACCAGGGCTCTGCATGGTCTGCGGGCACTCGGAGCAAACCTGGGGGATTTGGGCACTCGCTAGCGGAGTGTTGCCTTCCTCTGGGCTGGCCATGGGCACTGCCCGGGGCTTTCACCGACCTGATGGAGCTGCATTTGTCCTGTGGATGGTCCCACGCCCAGCTCACAGCTCTGACTCCCATCCTGCTGCATCGCCAGGCAGCGGACCCCCCGCCAGACCAAAGCCAGCAGCTCACCCAGGTGACTCCAGTCTCCGGGCACAGGGGCTGCGCGAGCACACGTGTGTGCGAGAGAGGGGATCTGTGCACCCTACGGGGTTACCTGCAAACAACAAGCAGCAGGACAGGGACTTACTGCATCTCTTCCTTTGCACATCGCTTCCTCCTTCAGCGGCTCCAGGCGTGGGCTCTGCATTTAACACCCCAAGAAAAATCATCGTTACTGGGAGAACTACTTTGCAACAAGATAACACATGGCAGTTACCCACAGCCCAGCCCAGCGTGACAGAGGGGTACCGCTCTGGGGACACTCCTTTGGGTACCTGGGGGAGAACAGGGATGTGACCTGCACATCTGTGGGGCTTGGTGGGTCTAGACTGACTTGTCAGATCAGCACGGACCACGGAGAAGCCAGGGGAGGGTCAGCAGAGCTGAGGGGAGAAGCAGGGCTTTGGAGACAGCAAGGGATGAGCAGCTTTCCAAGTTCAGGTCTGGTGAATGGGCACAGCTCTGTAACCATGCCAGGACCGAGTACCAGGGCCGTTGGCACGGGGAGAGGTCCCAGCACTGACCTGGCCGTCACCGAGGTGCCGGGCATCCCCCAGCCCACCTCCCCTCTGCCACACACCTTGCACTCTAGTTTCTCGATGAGCTGCTGGAGCCTATTGATCTGTGCCATCCACTGGCTGTTGTCTTCAACACAAACACCTGCACGGGAAGGGCAGAGAGATCTCACTGAAAAAGCTTGCTTTTGTCATTGCAAAAGCTTGCTCAAGACACAGAAAACCGCAAAAGCTTCTAAACCTCTAATTTAAACCAAAAAAATGATTTGTTTTTCTCCTGAAACTTTTCCCTCTGGCTCAAGAGATACAACACTCCACAGAAGCTCCAGCTGGCATCTGGCTGCGATGCTCCAGGTTCCGTCCTGCACAAGCCCCCGCTGTCCTGTGCTGCTGCTCCCACACCCACTCCAGGCTCCAGTGGGGCATAGATGCCAACCCGAGGGATGGCCCGGCTGCAGATACCTGTCGTTAGCATCCCAGAATAGGGGTCTGTCGGAGACAGACAGACATTCTTCTGTCCTCTCCGCCCACATCGTCTCCCTGACCTCAGGCCAACCAAGGTCTCAGATTTCTTTATGTCCTTTCTGAAAGAATAAAATGCAAAAGGAGGGGTTGAAGTCATTCACTATATGGGTCAGCTTCACAGCAGGCTTGGAAAGGGCAGATCCTGCTCCCAGATGTCCCTCCCAGGGGGACCCGCGAGTCCTCCCCCATGCTGTGACCCCCACGAGCGGTGGTGGGGAGAGGGGGAGGACTGGCATGTCCCACCCCATTACCTCTCCCGTCCCGCCTGCTCCTCCACGGTGTCCACGGCACACTCGAGCGAGGCCTGCAGGGACTGCAGCTGGTGCATGGTTTCCCGCAGCAGGAAACGGGTCAGGAACTGCTCCATCTTCGAGGAGGTCTCGTACCTCTGCAGGGAAGGGGACAGGATCTGTCAGATGCCTCCGGCTCTGCACGGGGGGAGCAGAACCGCATTTGGAATGGGCTGGCCCTTAAATAAACCCAACAGGGTGGATTCCAATCAAATTTTTAGTTATTGTAGGAAACAATGACACTGTAGGACAAAAGCATCCTCTGGGTGCATGCCTGTGAGGTCACAACAGGGAATGCACAGTGCAACCCCCCCATCCCGGCCCCAGCACCCACAGCCCCCAGGAGCTGTGGATGACCGCAGATGGACACTCCCAAGCAGCAAGGTAAAAGCTCCCAGCTCCAGGGAGAGCTCTGGGGCAGGCAGAGCATCCCTTGCTGCACCCAGTGGTTCACCCACTGCTCTGCTTGCACTGGGGCTCTTGGGACAAGGCTGGCACGGCTGAGAGCCTGCAGCAGCCCCCCGGACGCAAGCAGCCCCTTCCAGGGAGCACCCCACCACTGGCAGGACAGGGCGGTGGGCTGGTTTCATGCCCTTTCTCCCCGGAAAGAAAGCGCCAAGTCTCTCTGCTCCAATGGGAAGAGATCCCTGCTGAATTTGTAACGTGCGCTTGCACTCGGGGCCACCCCACAGCCCGTCCCCATGTCACCCGCTGAGCGTGAGTGACAGCCCCTGCGAGCCCCGGCCCATCTGCCCTACGGCACTGGAGGGGTGTCGGGCAGGAACACGGGGCTGTGTGCCCTTTCCTCACCACCCTCCTACCCGGTCTGACGTGCAACGTGCGCACCACGAGCGTTAGTGTTGGGGGCATGTAAAGGCGGGTCCAGGGGACAACACTAGAAGCGCTGGGGAGAACGAAGGGGTTGCTGTGCATCCTGGCAAGGAGGCAAACTGGCCCAGAGGGCACCCGAACAGTGGGTCAGGATGCACGCCATGCCCCAGGAGCATGTCTGAGAAACACGGAGAGGTGGGGAAGCGCCTGGACACACACAGAGGCACCCCAAACTCCTTCCTTCCTTTGCCAGCTGTGACCACAGATCCTCCTGGGCAAAAATCGGGGTGCAACAAACAGCCATAGCCTGGAACATGACTCCTTTCCACATGCTATGGGTTCTGCTGGCAGCACCATTCCCTGCAGCCTAGTCCAACCACTCTACTTTCCTGTCCAGTTTTCACTTGCTTCCTTAAAACCACCTGGAGTCTTGGCCTTGCACTGTTAGACATCCCAAGGGCCTGGGGAAAATCTCCAGGCCCCCAGGGATGGAGACAAGGTACCCAAGGAGGGATGCTCAGCGAGGCAGGGAGCAAGGAGACAGGAGGAAAGGCTGAGGCACGTACCCAGAGACAGACACTTCTAGAGCAGGCACAACTGTCCTCCACTGGGGCTGAGCCACAGTCTCCCTTGCAGAGCAGGTACCTGTGCCTGGTTTGCCCCCACGAGACTCCTCTTGTTCCACTGCAGGGTGAGGCTCTTCCTCCCTCCCCCCCCGGCATCCCTCAGGAGTGCCAGTCATGCCAAAGCCTGCAGTCATCATAGACAACGGCAGCAGCTTCACGCGGGCAGGCTTTGCAGGCCAGAAGAAGCCCAAGTTTGTGCTAAGAACCGTGTTGCTGCATCCCTGCAGCGCAGGCACAACATGGGAGACCCAGCAGCATCCCACTATCGCTGAAAGCACAGCAGGCTTCACCGTAGCACCCAGGACTTATCCACTCAAGCACGGCATCATTGAGGACTGGGACGGCATGGAAAACCTGTGGAGCCACCTCTTCTTCTGTGGCCTGAAAGCTCTCCCAGAGGAACAGCCGGTGCTCATGGCCGACTCCCCATCTTGCCCCTCGACCAACAGGGAAAAGGTGGCAGAGGTGCTTTTCGAGAGCTTCAGGGTGCCCGCCCTGCACATGGCTAACACCGGGTTCCTCTCCCTCTGCGCCTACGGCAGAGTCACCGGTCTGGCCGTGGAGGCTGGGGCAGGAGTGTCCCATGCCACCTCCGTCTGCCTGGGCCAGACCTGGAGGGAGGCGACCTACCGCCTCGGGGTGGCTGGTGGCTTCCTCTCCAGCTACCTGCACAGCCTGCTGATGGAGAGCCCCAACGACCCCTCAGTGCTGAAGGCCTTGAAGAAGACGACAGTGATCCAGCTGAAGAAGCAATGCTGCTACGTCTCCATGGACTATGAAGGAGACCTCCACGACCAAGGTTACCATCATCCAGCCAGATTTCAGGCCCCCGATGGCCACTGGATAACCCTGGACAAGGAACGGTTCTGCTGCCCAGAGCCGCTCTTCCGACCAAAGCTACTCCACCAAAGCTCCCCAGGGCTCCACCACTTGGCCTTGCAGAGCCTCCAGAAGGTACCCGACCACGCCAGGAGGGACACAGTGGGTAACATCGTGCTGTCAGGGGGCTCCTCGATGTTTCCTGGCTTTCCCGAGAGGATGTGCTTAGAGTTGAACGCCCTGTTACATGGCACGGGCTGCCAGATTCAGGTCCTGGCGAGCCCAGAGAGGGGCACAGCAGCCTGGGTGGGGGGCTCGATGGCAGCATCGCTCACATCCTTCCAGCATGCATGGATGGCAAAGGGCGAGTACCAGGAGCATGGTGCCGAGTACGTGCACAAGATATTCCAGTAGGCAGATGACGACCGTGCATTCAAAGCATCCCACCGGCGGGGCATAGCTCCTGCTGCAGGAGGAGGGTCTCCGAAACACTGCCTTGCTCCAGGCAGAGCTGCAGCGGTGAGCAAGGGCCAGCTCCTGCGCTGCTGCAGGAGTGCGAAGTCAATTCAAACGCTCCCAAAGAAGTAAACTGCTTTTCATTTATACTCCGGGTTATTTCTGTGCCTGTCCACCACCACTCTAATAAGCATGTGTCCGATCAGGCTGGCAACACAACCACAGCTCATGCTGTGAATTCAGGCCGACTGTCTGGGTACAGCTGGTCGACAGCCGAGCCCCGACGCGCCAGGCTGGAGGCCGTGCACGTCTAGAGCACTGCAGCAAAGCTGTCCTTTCTGAATGCACTGCCTGCAGCTGCCGGCACAGGGAAGGGAGCTGCTCCAGCAGGCAGGAAAGCTCCTTGCAGCAGTCAGTGCAGCAGGACCCCCGAGGTCCGTGGGGAGCCACAGGGGTGGGAGGAATGAGCTGAGGAGGAGAAGGTCCACGCGGCACCTGCACTGCAGCAACTTTACTATGGGAGATGATTTCTGATCTTGGCACTGAAGCGGCTCAGCACTGGCTACAGAGGATGAGCTGCTGAAAACAGGGGAACTGAATTCACTCTCTGTAATTTTGGTATAAAGGTCATTTGGTGCTTCAGGGAGCCGATTCAGCTCACTGAACGAGCAGAAAAGCACTCACCTGGCTTCGCTGTTGCTTTAGTGAACTGACTCAGCTTAGCAGATGATTAGAAAAGGATCAGAGGTTGCATGGGGGAAGCAGCTGGGAAGCACTACCCAGCTGTCACAGCAGACTCCTTTCCCCCTGGCCAGCCCCTGTGCCCAGCTCCTCAAGGGACACAGAAACCACGGGACATCACTGTGAGCATTAAGAGAGACAGGACTGGTGGTGGGAGGTCAAGGAAGGAGTCTCCACATGATGCAGGAGGGCTGGTTGCTCCACAGGAGCATCCACCAGGAGAGGTCAACCCCTTTCCTTGACAAGACGAGGAGACAGACTGGATCAGTCACCTCTGCCTTCCCCGTGGTGTCCTCATGCGCCCCCAAGGCTGCGGCACAGACCAGCAGCCAGGCTGCCTTCACCCCCCCGAGCACCATGAACTCCCTCTTTCATGTCCAAAATAGAGTCCAGAAATGCTACCACATTACTCAGGTCAAATATTTCCAATTCCTACTGTGTCTCTCTCCAACACACAGGAGAACTGAAGACCTTGAATTACAGCAGCTCTGCACAAAAGCACATGGACGTAACCCTTCCGATGCTGGTGTCAAAAAATCTGTTGAGGAGGGGGGGCAGCGGGGAGGGTCTTGAGCCCCACATGGTTTTCTGGTTCCTCTGAGCCACAGCCGAGCCACCAGCCCAGTCCCAGAGCTGCGTCCGCCTGGGGCTGCTGGCACAGCAGCAGCTGGCCGGGAGGGGAAGGTAAGTGGGGAGGATGCTCACCTACCGAGCACTGCCCTGGGCTCATGCTGGAGTGGGCGAAGGATGGCCACAGCCACTCCCCACACCCCCCCACCACCCGGGCGAGCAGAGCCCTCCGCCCAGCGGCCATGCTGCCAGTGGGTTTTCATCCGTGCCTGAAAATTAATCTCATTTTTCTGCCAGAGGAAGAGGATGGCAGCAAAAGCGAGCTGATGCGGCCATGGGAAGCTGAGCTCCAGCTCTGCATCTCCAGGCTTTCCCCAGCCAAGCATCCCCCCTGCTCCCACAAGCCTTCCTTCCCCGCAGCCCCAGAAGATAGACAGCACGGGGCTGGGGACCCCGGGCAGGGAACCGTGCCCACTCCTTCACCTCCTCACTCCAAAGGGGTGCAAGCACCGAAATCCCCACCAGCACCGCTCCTCTACACTTGCTCAGCTCCCACCAGCCTAGACACGCATCCCCTGCTTACAGGGGAACAACTGACACTCAAAGCTCCCCAGGACAAGCCTCAGAAAGAAAGGCAAGGAATACCAATTGACTGAGTCCCCACGGGGGCGCAGCGGAAAGGATACATTATTCATCCAGCCAAATGGCCAGGCACAGTCCATTTCATTTCGAGAGTTGATCCAAATCCAAACGCTGTCACCCCTCTTTCTGCACAGAAGGCACTTCCCACAGCAAGCAGCCTCTGCAGCCATGTGGACCCGCCTAATGAGGTGCGCTCCCATCTCCGAGGCATCCTCCCCAGCCCCCCGCCGGGGCCGGCGGTGGCCCCCGCAGCCTTGGCATACGGATGCTTCCCACTGCACGGGCGCCGGATGCTTCTCCCCAGCCGCCTCGCTCGCCTTCAAAGGGCCAGGTGCTGGGAGAAGCCCCGGCGTCAAGCCGGCCTCCCAGCACTCCCCGTCCTCTCAACTTTCATCCTGAGGACGGCCTAATCCTGATGACCTCTGTGGATGATGTCAGTGGATGGAGTCTGATCGCAGGAGCAGGCAGCTGCTCCCACCGACATCGTGTCACAGTTGCGGGGGGCACATTCAGCCTGCCCTGAGCCCCGCAGCTCGTCCCAGCGCAGTCCTTACACCCCAAACACGCAGGCACAGGCACCAGCCTGGGGTGCCACCCCCCAAAACCCAACTACCAGCCCAGGGCATGCCATGCTCAGAGGGGACTTGGCTCTGAAGCTCGCCATGCAGAGGGCTCCCCATCCTCCTGGTCCCAGCACACCCCAGCCCACCTTGCAAGGGCAAAGCAGGATCCCAGGCGGACACGTCGGTATTTCGGGCAAGCATTGCACACGATGAGCCAGCCGCCTCCTGTCTCTTGCCTCGTCAAACACAGCACGTCCAGGGGAACGTGCCGGAGAGAAGGATGGAAATAACCACCTCTCAAGAGAGCCCCAAATGCTGTTTCACCCTTCTGCATCAACTTGGAAAATTTTGTGCCAGGGGAAGGAATCAACTGAAAATTGCACCTTCCCTTCAGTTCAGCTGCCCGGCCCCCTTTGCACTCCTCATTTTGGGGCAAACAAGCAAAACCCTCTTGTCAGGTGTTGCACCACACAGTTCAAACCCCTCTGTAAATAGAGGCTCAATAAAAACGTGCTCTGTCTCACTGAGCACGGCATTTTCTGCTCATAGCAAAGACTCATGGAAAGGAGTCACAGAGGAAATAACTCAGCAAGCACGAGACAAGGCTTTTTGGTCGTGGACTGGTATTTCGGCTCTGCTGACCCAGATGAAAATCCCAAAGTTGCCAAGAGCTGCTATAATTCTGCTTTTGAGAGGTTTTATTAGTTTCTTATGATGATAGTTAAGCTCGGGACAGAATGGAATAGGTGATCGCATAATTCCTGCCAAAGGAGAAATAAAAGAGTGCCTGACTTGGAGAGGTATTTATGGGCTAGTTTGCAGTGTCTGCAAACTGGAGAATGGAAAGATTTTAGCATACAGGTCCCCTGTGAGAAATATCAGGCCGTTTGCCAAGGTATTTCCACAGTTCGCTTCTTACGCTGACGCTATTATATTGCAAACGCAAAGCCACAAGATAAGCTTTAACTAGTATACTGCAGCATAGCTATCAAGTTGTATTTTACAAATGTAAGTGGGAATGACAGAATTTGGAGAAAACCCCTCTTTTCTTGAAAAGGCATCTATTCTTTACCATGTTTCTACCAACCCAGTGAGGAAGGATGGGAGCATAGGAACCCCTAATGATTTGATTTCCTCCTGCCAACCTATGGATCCATAATAAAGACCACAAGCAGGTTTGCTGCCCACACATACACTATTTCTTACAGTAACTGCTGCAGTTACTTACACAGTGAGAAGGACGAACCCGGCTTGCATTTCCCATGCTTTATCGCAGCGTTTATCCTGCAGTCAACAACGTGCACGGCAGGCAGCAGATCGAGGAGCCTGCCAGCGAGGAGACAGCCACTGAGACACGCTATTGATCCACACCGGGTACCCTGGCCTGCAGCGACCGCACGCATGGAGGTGGGAATCCTCGATACCAAAAAGGCTTTCGGCGGCACTGCTTCAAACCACAGCTCCCAAACACAGAGCCGTGGCATATTCCCTCCAAGCTTTGGTTTCCTTATTTCCCTCTCTCTCCTCCCTGTAGTTCATTGCCCTGGCATGGTCTGAGCAAGCCAAGCAAGCGCATCTCCCAGGCTCTGCTTTTGTTGTGCTAACGAAGCAGCCCATGCTCTCTGTTTTCCTGCTTGTAAAGTGGGCTTGTATTTACATGAGCCTATTTACAGCTGTGGGTAAGTACCTGGAGCATGCAGAGGTGAGCAATCCTGTAGCAGCAGAAGTAAGGAACTACTGCAGATGGACCATGCCCTAACCAAGAGATGCTGTGGTTCAACTGGTGAGACCTAGCTCAAGTCAGAGAGCCCCTTCTCCTTCTTCTAGCTAGCCTGGGTATCACTGCCTCCTCGGGAGTCACACGAAGCTCTCCTAAATACAGCCTGGGAAAAACAGGCAGGGACTGCAGATCCTTCAACATCTGTTGACTCCACAGCCCTGCTCTGGAAGCAGGGCTTTATGGTGAGGGCCGCTGGAGCAGGCAGGACTCTGCCAGTTTGCTCAGCGCACAGCACAGCCACATCTCCAGCAAAAGCAGCTCCCCGGGATGAAGTTTCATTTGGCTCTTCCAGGAGGGTGGTCTCTGCCAAACTGGGGCTCTCAGTCCTCAGCTATGGTGGCATTAGAGGTGTTTGAATCAACAGAAATGAGGGACAGACATGTAATATGGGAAATCTTTGTTCTCTATCCCCTCCCCTGGCTCAGAGAGGTGTGAGCTTTGGCTAAAATCCAACCTAATAAACCCACTAATCCCATAATAACCCAAGATCAAGTCCCATTCTGGAAATACAAACGTGGAAATATATTCAGGTCACAGCCAGGTAAGAATGCAGCGTTTATCATCTCTGCCAGTCCCTAGCAGCAGCAGATTTCCCACAGCTCTGCAAGAGCCCTGACCACAGGGTTGGAGCATTGCCCTCTCCTGCCTTCTCCCCGGCTCAGAGCCCAGCGGACCAGGGAAGCGCAGAGAGATGCTTCCCGGAAGGGTCAGTATCTGCATCGGGGCACGCAGCAGCTCAGGGCTGGGATCAGAGCACCTGATCAGCGCAGACCTCGCCCGGGTGAGAGCAGCACTGTGAACATCGGGCTGCCCTGGCCCCCTGACTCCGGATGGATCCAAACAGGGGTGGAAAAGCGAGTCCACAAAAATCTGTTTCAACAGGGAAAACCTGCTTCTCTTTTCCAGGGAACACCTGTGGCACCAGAAACTATTAAGTGAATGAATGCATCATGCCAATACTGTGAAGCAGATGTAATTGCACTGTCCTTCGGAGAAATAAATGAATATACAAATTTGTTACCAAAAAAACCAAAACAGAAAAGAACTGAAATAAAGCATAGCTCTCTGAAGAGGATTCATTCTCTCTCTCCAGACTTGCATTTAATAAATGTGAAGGGGGCCAGGCAGCTGAACCAAAGAGAAAATGCGTTTTCAAGTGATTCCCCCTCCTGGCATGAAATTTCCCAACGTACAGGGAGATGCTGCTGAGGCTGGATTTGGCCAGAGGAAAACTCAAAGAGAGGACAAGATCATGACTGACACTACAGAGGCACAAACACCACTTCGATGACTCTGCAGAGCTGACAGCAGGACTGGTCCCCCTTCGCTTCTCTCTCCAATTAATAGGTCAGTGCACAGCGTGCACGTGGATGATGCCCTTCATCCGCTTCCTACCGAGCATGAAACCACCACGCTGAAGGGAAAGAAAGGGCCAGCCCTTCCCATGGCTGTAAAACAGCATCAGCCCCAAGCACACAGCTAAACCATTTAATACGTTTCAGATGCAAAGGGGGCTGCTGGTCCCCGAGAAGGGTCCCTTCCAGTATTGGCCACTGCTTTTTCACGGCTGTATTCAGCCCGTGACGCTGTGCACTGCAGACCTCTGCTCTCCGACGCAAAGGCAGGGGGGCTCACAAAGGAGGAGGCTGCTTGCCCTAATTAACAGCCTCCAATGTGCCTCCCATCAGTACAAGCTGCAGGGAGAGCATTCACCGCAGGGATGAACTCGGCACAAGGCTGGGAGTCAGTGAATTTCACCATTTCCAACCTTCTCCCCAGCGCCTCGCTGTTTCCCAAAGCAGCCCTCCTGCCGCAGTGGCTCCTGCCCCCTCTCCGGCAGCCAACTTTTATTGCTGTGAGCACAGGCTGTGCTGAGCACAAGCTGCTGGGGTCAGTCCAGCGCAGGCTCAACCCTGGAGTCCCCATTTCGCACCACACTGGTTTGTTGAAAAGACCTTGCTTTGGCTCAGAGATGCAACACATCATAGATTATCAGCGATGCTCCCAGAAACAGTGTCCCCAGGCAGGACCCTGCAAGCGGTCTGCAAGGAGCTGTTGGAACAACCGCTGCCAGAGCCCTACGAGGAAGAAGACTTCTCCAGAGCACAAAAGCACTAGCTCTACCATCCTCCTCCTCCAGCACGGCTTCCCCTCCTCCAGGCATGCTGCAGGCTGTGCTGCTGCGGCACTCACTGCACACGGAGACCACCGAAGCACACGCAGGTAACCCCGTTGATCCGGGAGGTACCACATTTGCTGCCTCTGACACCTAAGTTTAATGCTAAGCAAGCAGCTAAGATCACCACAGCTTCTGTTACACACTCGCCTGCCCCGCCGCCCTCCCACGGTCCCATCCTTACCAGCTTGGTTTTGTCCATGGCTGCCAGGACCGCAGAGTTGAGGGCTTCAAGGGCGGAAAGCACATTCCTGTATTCTCCGAGATATGCCGAGAAATAATCTGAAGCAGGAGAGAAGACCACGGTGAGCTTCCCGAGCGCCTCCATCTCTGCCTGCCCTGCACTTTCTGCTTCCCACACACAGCCCAGCACTGCAGGGGGGCATTCGCATCCCTCTCCAGAGTCACGCTCCCACCTGGACTAAAACGAAGAGCCCTTTCCTATACCCAGGGATAAAATGTCCCATCCCCTTGGGAAAAGCATGGATCCTGTGCTGGGATTCAGGCACAGGAACTGTCAATGCCACTGGACTGCCCAGTCCTGCCCAGGTCAGACATGCACAAAGCCCCACCACAGACCCTCAAGAAAGGAAGCCCTCCGAGGCAGGAGTATCACCCTACTTACCGCACAATTTCTCCGTGTCCACATTACTGCAAGAAACAGAAAAACAAGCTCTTGTTAGATGGTGGGCTGGTTCGGGAGAAACAGTTGTGGTGAGCAGGGTCTTGAGGGTTTGTCTTGAGCCCCCAGTGGATTTACTGCTCCTCCCATGTATTTTCAAAAGCTGTATTAGAAAAATAAAAAGCTGCACAAGTTTAGAGCCAGCAGCTCAGGAGCCATGCCCAGCATCTGCAGCACCCAGGCAGGGCTCCAGAGCATCACCTCTGCTTCAGGGGCTGAAGGAGCAAGCAAAGCTCCTCCACCAACATCTCCTGGAGTTGGAATGTCCTGAGAAAGTGTCTGTGAGAGCAGGATGGGGCCGGGAGGGAGGTCAGGGGAGGCAGGCAGCGCCCCGCACCCCTGGGCTGGGCAGCTGGGTTGGCAGCCCCATTTCTGGGGCCCCAGAAGCTGCTTCTTCAACCCAACCTCTTCCCCCAAAGGTGCAAAGCATTCAGCCAGGGCTCCCTCCTCGTCTCCCTTGACCTCAGCCCAGGTCCTTCCCTCATGGCTGCCCTACGGCACCAGGCCCCCTCCTCTCCCATCTGCACCACGGGTGCCCCCGGCTGCTCCTCCTCTTCCCTGCCTTCAGAGCCCAGGTGATGTGGGGCTGCCTTTAGGCTCCCAGGGCAGGGGGCTGGATAGCTTTGTGGTCCACGAGAGGGGTTGTTCCTGCCGTGAAGGCCATTAAAGCAGGGATCTGGGTCCAAAAACCTGGAGGCAGGGGCCAGCCCCCTGCCCCTTTTCAGTAACAGGGAGCACTGCACTGGAGAATCAATGCTGGCATCCCTGCAGGGCTTGGACAGGTCCCTCCTGTTGCTAATAAAGGCACTGTTGGGGCGGAGAGGGAGGAGGAAATGTCCAGAAAGTCATGTTTTCAGGATGGGATGTCAAGCAGAACCATGTGTTTGCATGAAGCTGTCGGATCCGCTCAGGTGGCCAAAGCCACGGAGGCAGAGCTGCTTGCGATACCTGGCATCACCTGCAGAGCCTGCAAGGAAATGCCCCAGGATATTGTTTATTCAAATCAGCCTCCGCTCAAGAAATTCTGCTGTCTCAAAATCCCCTAAATGATTATAACCATTTTCAATCCTGATTGGAAAAGCAGAAAAGAGCATGAAAGAGTTTTTTTAAGTGTTTAAGTGCTGTCACACATGGAGGAACCAGTGATACCTGGAGCTTGCTGGACTCCAAGCATGAGGATAGCTGCAGTGCCGCTGTCCAGGCAAAGTCAAACCACGGCTGCATCACCCTGTCCCCCCTCTGACACTGCTCACAGGGCAAAGGGGCAAAAACGCCCCAAGGTAAAATTAGAGGAGAGTGTGCAAAGCGTCCAAAATGCCATGCCAGGAACGGGTGTAATAATTTAAGCAAAATCTTCCTATAGCTTTTGCCCCAAACTTCAAAGGCTGGTTTCTGCATCTCTCTCTCTCTGCTGGGCCTCCACTTAGTGTACTTTAATAATAGGCAGTGCTTCAAATCATGAAAATATTTTGGTGCGAGATGTCATGGCAGACCCGCGGCAGTGGGACTGCAGACCCCTCTGTTTAGCTAATTGCATCAGGCGCCTGCTTAGGCAATGGAGACAGGCAGTTTTAGGATGTGATTTGGCTCATCTATTTTAAACACCTACCGCAGGAGCTGATTAAGGTAGGGCTCTGGCGCACTGTCCTGGCACTGCAGACAGTTTTTAAAGTGGATAAATAAATAGTGTTTCCCTTGAGACGCAATACAGATAATCAGCAAAACCACAGCCCCTTCTTCTGACGACTCCACTCCATCAAACTTTGCTGATCCCATCTCCGAGCAGCTCCATGCATCTGAGCACAGCTCTCCTAGATAGAGTGACTGGGGTTTGAAGCACAAATTTAAATTGGAAAAATGTCTTGCTCCTTCCTAATTTTTCCACTTATTTCTGAAAGCTGCCTGGAGCCTGCAGAGCCACTGCTGCTGCACTGCCACAAGAGACTTGGCACT
This sequence comes from Gymnogyps californianus, assembly GCF_018139145.2. Classification (NCBI taxonomy): domain Eukaryota; kingdom Metazoa; phylum Chordata; class Aves; order Accipitriformes; family Cathartidae; genus Gymnogyps; species Gymnogyps californianus. Next base: position 2,705,936 of record NC_059487.1, on the reverse strand, counting down.
GCAGCATCCACAGCACTGCTTGCTAGACCCATGCCCCAGAGTAATAACTGCAGCCACTGGTTCCCAACCAAGAGATGGGTAAAAATCACAAAAGAGGGGATACGGACATAAGATAATAGAATACACAGTGAAACACCTAATGCATACGTTACCCAGGCATTTGCACCTATCCTCAGTGAGAACCTGGGGCTGGGACTGGTTTCACCAGGAAGAAGAGGTGGCCACCAGCTCAACCCACTGCCCAGCTCCCCACCTTGGCTCTAGCGAGCAGGCATCTGCGTGACAAAGAGCTACGATCAACACCAACCCTATGGCTTCTAAGGAGAGGCCAGAGATCATTAGTAACTCTATCTTGTCTGTTTGCTGCTTAAAGATAAACATTAACTAATCAATCACTAAAACACTGAACAGTTAAACATTGAACTGATCACCAAGATCTTGTGGCAAAAATCAGCCCTCTGGGAGTTGTCCAGTGGCAGATCTGCTCCCTTCCCAATGCAGTCTGCTGCATGGCCACCTCTTCCCACATTCCACATCCTGCAGCAGCCCCCAAGGCACAGTTAGGGGCAGGACAGAGCACAGCAAGGAAATCACAGGACCAATGGTGCCATTTTCCTACTACCAGAAGCTACTTCATACCAGAAACCAGGAGGAGCTCATGTAAAGAGCCTGCACGTCAAATCCTGACTCGTTTTGCAGGGCTGCAACCGGGCAGCAGGCTTTGCTCCGCTCCTCTCTCTGCCATCCCCTCTCCCACTTCAAGAGGAGAGCCATCCTCTGCCTCCAAAGCACTCATCCTGAGACTCTCCACATTTCCACATAGCTGTATTTTGACTGTGCTCAAACCACTGATTAACTGTAATTAAGCTTGAACTGATGATGAAGGATCTTGTCATCATTATGCTGTTGGGATTTTGTCAGAATGTGCCTGGAATTTATGCAAGAAAAATGCAATCAGCTTCAGCAAAGTAGATGGGAATTTTTTTATTTTTATCATTTATCATGTTGGGAACCTCTGCTGCCGTCAGAGATCTGGTTTCCAAACCTTTCCAGTGTGACCCAGAGCGTTTCAGTCACTCTCCATCATTCAGAGACTGGCAGACACCGCGGCTCTGAGTCGCTGACTAAAGAGAGGGAAGAAAAGTTCACACAAGTCCCTTCTTCCACAGAACCAGAGGCTTGAGGTTATTTCCACTGAGAGTTTTTAAAAACCACCAGGTCAGCACTCCCACCTCTTTCACTTGTGGCTCAAGGTCAGAGACACAGGCTCTGGGCAGTCTGTACCCAATTCCTGCCACCACCATCTGATCGTTCTCATGCAAAGGAGAATTTGCCAGACCTTATTTTTCTAAATTTTCCTGACAGATGCAGGACAGAAAGACACACAAGCTTCACAGGACACTTCCCTGGGCAGGTGTCATAGTCCCCTGCAAAGAGCAGTAGGCATGCAACCTATGCAACACTACAACATTCAGTCCAAAGCCCTTTGTAACTGACTCTCCATTAAGTAGTCCCCATGAGAGCCTGGGATCTGCTGCCATCCCGCCTGGCTGGGCTGCAGACACATGGCTGCTCAGAGAGCAAACCGCACTGTGCATCTCCCAAGACGCTTCTGCAGCAACGGAGCTTCTTCATCTCTTCAAAAACATTTGCCTCTTCTCACCCAGACATTTCAGTGGGTGAAAATGCACTTCTCCAGGAATGAATCTTTCTGTTCTGCGCCAGTGCCAGAGCTGGTGTGGAGCTTTCTGACAAGCTAAATGAAATGGACCTAGCTGTTGTACCAAATTGCAATAAAGAGTTGAATTCAGTTTCAACGTAATTTTTTAAGTGTCAAAGAACTAGAGCAAGGAGATACTTTAAAGCCAAAGTGGAACAATTTTCAGAAATGCAGA